>NC_091433.1:95159123-95872119 GCF_964237555.1 Oryctolagus cuniculus
CAGCTCCTTGTTTGGCTGATTTTTTGTGATGTTTTTTGATTCAATCCTGTTGATTTCTTCTCTGATTTTAATTATTTCTCTTCTCCTACTAGATTTGGGTCTGGTTTGCTGTAGGTTTTCTAGATCCTCGAGGTGAATTGAAAGCTCATCTATTTGGTGTCTTTCCAATTCCTTGATGTAGGCACCTATTGATATAAACGTTCCTCTTAACACTGCTTTTGCTGCGTCCCATAAGTTTTGGTATGTTGTGCTGTTATTCTCATTTACTTCCAGAAAATTTTTGATTTCTCTTTTGATTTCTTCTATGACCCATTGTTCATTCAGGAGCATGTTGTTCAATCTCCATGTGTTTGCGTATGCTCTAGGGATTCCTGAGTTGCTAATTTCCAACTTCATTCCTTTATGGTCTGAGAAGCTGCATGGTATGATTCTAATTCTTTTGAATTTGCTGAGACTTGCTTTATGGCCTAGTATGTGGTCAGTCCTAGAGAAGGTTCCATGTACTGCTGAGAAGAATGTAAAATCTTTAGCTGTAGGATTGAAAGTTCTTTATATATCTGTTAGATCTATTTGGGCTATAGTGTCATTTAAATCTACTGTATCCTTGTTGATCTTCTGTCTTGTTGATCTATTTCTGAGAGTGGAGTATTGAAGTCCCCCAGTATTATTGTATTGGGGTCTACATCTCCCTTTAAGTCTGTTAACAAATCTTTTAGATAAACCGGTGCCCTGTAGTTAGGTGCATATACATTGATAATTGTTATATCTTCCTGTTGAATTGATCCCTTAATCATTATGTAGTGTCCCTCTTTGTCACTCTTAACAGTTTTTGTGGTAAAGTTTATGTTGTCCGATATTAAGATGGCTACGCCCGCTCTTTTTTCATTTCTGTTGGCATGGTATATCTTTTTCCAGCCTTTCACTTTCAGTCTGTATTGATCTTTGTGGGAAAGATGCCTTACTTGTAAGCAGCAAATAGATGGGTTTTGTTCCTTAATCCAATCAGCCAATCGGTGTCTTTTAAGTGGACAGTTCAGGCCATTAACGTTCAATGTGACTAATGATAAGTGGTAACTTTGCCCTGCCATTTGCCTAAGATAAGTTCTAATATATTCTTTGAATTCCCTGTGAACTTTTGCTGTGAGGTTTCCTCCCTTTACCTTCTTTCATATTGATGACCGTGTTTCTGTGTTTCTGTGTGCAACACATCTTTAAGCATCTTTTGCAGGGCTGGACGAGTGGTGACAAATTCTTTCAATTTCTGTTTGCTATGAAAAGTCTTTATTTCACCTTCATTCACAAATGAGAGCTTTGCAGGATATAATATTCTGGGCTGGCAGTTGTTCTCTCTTAGTACCTGAGCTGTATCTCACCATTCCCTCCTAGCTTGTAGGGTTTCTGATGAGAAGTCAGCTGTGAGTCTGATTGGAGATCCTCTGAGAGTAATCTGACGTTTCTCTCTTGCACATTTTAGGATCTTTTCTTTATGTTTCACTGTGGAGAGTTTAATTACAACGTGTCGTGGTGAGGATCTCTTTTGGACGTGTTTATTAGGGGTTCTGTGAGCTTCCTGTACTAGGATGTCTCTGTCCTTCTCCAAACCTGGGAAATAATATCTCACTAAAAGGCCTTCTAATCCTTTCTCCCTCTCCATGCCTTCAGGAACTCCTAGAACCCGAATGTTGGTTTTTTTAATAGTATCCTGAAGATTCCCGACAATATGTTTTAGATTTCTAATTTCCTCTTCTTTTCTTTGGTCTGACTGTATCCTTTCCTGTTCTCTGTCTTCTAAGTCTGATATTCTCTCTTCTGCTTCTCCCATTCTGTTTTTAAGGCTCTCTATTGTGTTTGTCATTTGATCTATTGAATTCTTCACTTCATTATGATTTCTCATGACTATCAAAGTTTCCTGTTGTACTAGTTTTTTTGTTTCATTTTGATTCCTCCTTAATATTTCATTTTCACGAGAGAGATATTCTATCTTGTCCATTAAGGATTTCTGTAGTTCAAGAATTTGTTTTTGAGAACTTCTTAATGTTCTTATCAATTGTTTGAGATCTGCTCCTTGCATTTCTTCTATATCATCATCTTCATAATCTTGAATTGGGGTGTCTTTTTCATTTGGGGGTGTCATGGTGACTTCCTTGTTTTTATTATCTCGGTTTAAGCATTTGTTATTTGGCATATTGGAGATATTTGGTTTCTTCACTGTGGTGCTTTTTATTGTTATACTATGACTCTAGATTAAGTGGACTGTTTTTGATGGAGCCTTAGAGGCTTGAGATGGGTGTGGCCTGAGAGCTCTGTTTGGTGTGCCAAAGGTGACACTCCCAGGTTAGTCGTGGTAGATCTCTCTTTCTCTCTCTTTCTTTTCTTGATTCAAAAGGGAAGTAATTCCGCACAGCTGAACAAAGTTGGAGGTAGTTAGCAGGCAAATGATATACCCACAGGAGCCAGAGATCGGAAGCTCTTTCCCAAGGACCACACAGGGAATCTGTTCTGCCCTCAGGGTGGGCTCAGATTCTCCTTCAGTCTCCCACTGGGTTGCCAAAGTTACGGAATTGTAGCGTCTCTGGAGAGTGCTCACGTGAATTCCGTGAGTTCTCTCCCCCACCGTCTCTTTTTTCACAGTCTCATTTCAGTAGCTCACAAATTTACTAGGTCCTAATCTCCTGTTAATTCGCCCCGCCCAGAGTCAGGTTTTTCTGCTAGGCTCAGGGCCGGTGCAGACCTGAGGTCGCTCTGCTTATGACGTATGTCCAAGGTGGCGCCTGCTCTTTGTCTTGCTCGCCCTTGAGAGGTGAGCGGAGAGAGAGAAACCCGTGTTTGTACCAGTCACCTTTTTTTTTTTCTCTCACTCTCTCTTCCAGTTAGCCTGGTGAACTTCCCTCTCCAGGGGTCGTTCCCTCTAGTCTCCTCTCTCCGCTTGCCTGCCGATGTCTCGGGCTATTTAGGTTCGGCTCACCTCGCGTTCCAGCGCTGGTGTGTTGAGTCTGCCTCTGGTGTCCTGAACTGTGGGCTCCCACGCTCTCTATGCAGGTCCACTGTGAATCATTAGTTCCAGAAGAGTTTTTTCTGCTGTTTCTTCCCCTACTCTTCCTTGAGCCTGCAGTATCTCCACTTTTATTAAACTGTCTCTCCCCGGACTATCAGTGTGCTCCCTTCTTATTCCACCATCTTGCCTCCTCTCCTATTATTCTTTTTTTTCTGAATTAGGAATTAAGGTAATGCCAGCTTCATGGAAAGTGTTTGGAGAATACTCTCCCTTTCGATTGTTTTGAATAAATTGGGAAGAGTTGGAATTAGTTCTTCTTTAAATGTCTCGTTTTTTTGTTGAAAGTGTCTTTACTACTGATTCAATCTCCGTCCTGGTTATTGGTGTGTTTATGTGTTCTATGTCTTCATGACTCAATTTTGGTAGATTGTGTCTAGGAATCTTTGTTTTTGTTTTTTTTTTTTTTTTTTTTTCCCAAAGGAACCTTTTATTTCATGAATACAAATTTCGTAAGTACAACTTTAGGAATATAGCGATTCTTCCCACCATAGCCCCCTACCACTCACACTCCCACCCCACCTTCTCCTCCCTTTTCCTTCCCAGTCCCATTCTCTATTAAGGAAAAAAACTCATTCCTCAACAGTCAAGACAAGAGCTATTCAAGTCATCACTCCTCAAAGTGTCAATTTCACTTCTACAGATTTCCTGTTAGGTGCTCTATTAGTTCTCACAAATCAGAGAGAACATATGGCATTTGTCCTTTTGGGATTTGTTTTGTTTTAAAAAGATTTATTTTATTTATTTGAAAGACAGAGTTACAGAGAGAGAGGAAGAGCCAGAGAAAAAGAAGTCTTCCATTCCACTGGTTCACTCCCCAGATGACTGCAATGGGCAGAGCTGAGCTTTTCCAAAGCCAGAAGCCAGGAAATAGGAGCCAGGAGCTTCTTCTGGGTCTCCACATGGATGCAGGGGCCCAAGCACTTGGGCCATCTTCTATTGATTTCCCAGGCCATTGAAGAGAGCTGGATCAGAAGAGGACGAGCTGGGACTCAAGTCAGTGCCCATATGGGATGCTGGCACAGCAGGCTGGGGATTTAACCGACAGTGCCACAGCGCTGGCCCCAAAAAGGCCTTCTAATTCTTTCTCTTTTTCCACACCTTCAGGAACTCTTAGAATCCATATGTTGGATCATTTGATTGTATCCTGTAGATTTCCAATCGTATTTTTTAGTTTTCTAATTTCTTCTTCTTGTGTTTGGTGTGACTATATAATTTCCTGTTCTTTGTTTTCTAAGTTGGATATTCTTTCTTCTGTTTCCCCAATTCTGTTAATGATTTCCACTGTATTATCTGTTCTATTGAAATCTTCACTTTTAATATTTCATTTTGATTTCTCTTTAGAATCCCAATTTTGTGGCAGAAATGTTCTTTCATATCATGTATGGATTTCATTAGTTCATGAATTTGCATTTGATTACTCCTAAGTAATCCTATGATTAATTGTTTGAATTGCATTTCTGGCATTTCTTCAATCTCATCATCTTTACAATCTAGGTTTGAGGTGTTGTATTCTTTGGGGGGTGTCATGTTGCCTTCCTTATTCTTGTTTCTTGAATTGGTGCATTTATTTTTGGCATTTGTGGAGATACTTGTTCTTTTCTTTTCTTTTTTGGTGTGGTGGCTTTTGTCTTTGAGCTGTGTCTGAGTGACTAGTGTCTGCTTTCAGGGAATATCTAGAGGTGTCTGGTGGGTATGGCCAGGGAGCTCTGTTCTGTACTCCAGAGTGAAGGATGTGTCTGAGGTGACACATCCAGGTTTGGTGTGGTAAATCTCCTTTTCATTTTTAATCAGAGGGGATGTTTCTTCTTGTCTGTTTGCATAGACTTAGCTGAGCTCCTCACCTCGAAAGAGGCCAGTGCCTGGGTGCTAGCCCCATTGAGTATATTATTTGTCCATTCTGCCACAAGAACCACCCAAAGGATCTGGACAGTCTTCAGTGTAAGCTCAGATTCTCCAGCAATGTCCTTTGCCAGGTAACCAGGGAGCCCTGATCATGTGGAGCCTCCCACAAGTGACTGCTCTTGCCTCAGCCACACCCTGAGCCCTCCCATGAAGCCTCAGTGTTTTCACAGTCTGCATAAACAAGCCTCCCACAGTCATGAGCACCCAGCTCCCTGTCTGTTCTCCCCACCACACTCAGGAGTCTGCTTGGCTGGTTGCTGGGAGTGGACACAAGCTGGCACAGGTGTTACATATGTCCCAAATGGCACTTTCTTGGTGTCAGCTTGTTACACGCCTTTGCAGCATGATCAGGGAGAGAGAAAATATGCCCCCCTTTGTCTTTTTTTCTCTGGCTTGACAGGTACACTATCAGGGCTCCAAGCTGAATTCCTTCTAGGCTTTTCCTACAGCTCTTTTTCCAGTGGCTTGTGCTGCTGAAGTCTGGTCTTACTTCACTCTCCAACACTGGTGCAGAGGCTTTCTGCTGCTGGACTCCTAAGTTGTGCATGTCCTTGCCCTCTAAGTAGTTCCATTATGTTCCTCCAATTTATGTAGTTTCCTCTGCTGTTCTCTCCCTAACTCTTCCCCGAGACTGCACTCTTTCCACTTCATTTTTAACTGTCTTCTCCTAGACTTGGGCCTATTCTTTTTGGTTTCCTCATTTGTTTGTATATAACTCATTGTAATAACTCCTGATCACTCTTTTTATTTATAGGGTGACCATATCTACATTTTTTTTTTCATGGCTGATTTTATTTATCTGAGTCCTCTCCCTCTTTTCTTTGGTTATATGGGCCATTGGCAGGTCAATTTTATTTATTTGTTCGAAAAAAAAAAAAACCAGTTCTTCATTTCCTTAATCTTTTGTGTTTTTTTTGTTTCAATTTTGTTTATTTCTTCTTTACTTATTTATTTCTTCCTACTAAATTGGGCTTTAATTTGTTGTTTTTCTAGGTCCTTGAGATGCATCCACAGCTCATTTATTTGGTGACTTCCCAGTTTCTTGATGTAGGCACCAATTGCTATGAACTTCCCTCTTAACTCTGCTTTTGCTGTGTCCCCTAAGTTTTTATATGGTGTATTTTGTCTTCATTTGTCTCCTGGAGTTTTTCGATTTCTTCTATGTCCCAGTATTCATTCAGGAGCATGTTATTCAATCTCCATGTGTTTGTATATGATCTAGTTCATTCCATTGTGATGAGAGAAGATTCAGGGTATGACTTTGATTTTTTTGAATTTGCTGAGACTTGCTTTATAGCCTAGTGTATGGTCTATCCTGGAGAAAATTCACCACACTGATGGTAAGAATCTGTATTCTGCAACTGTGGGGTGGAAAGTTCTGTAGATATCAGATAGGTCCACTTGGTCCATAGTATCAATTAGCTTTGTTGTTTATTTGTTGATTTTCTGTCTGATTGATCTATCCACAGATGAAACTGGGTGTTGAATTCACCTGTTACTGTTGTATTGGACTCTATGTCTCCATTTAGATCCATTAGCAGTTCTTTTAAATAACCTGAAAGGTTTCCTGTCATTAGGTGCATATACATTTATTATAGTCACATCTTTCTGTTGAATTGATCCCTTAATCATTACATAGTGCCCTTCTTTGTCTCTTTTAACCGTTTTTGTGTTAAAGGCTATTTTCTCTGATATTATATGGTTAAATCTGCATTTTTTGCTTTTCATTAGCATCAGATATCTTTTTCCATCTTTTTGGTCTTCATGTATCTTTGTTAATGAGATGTTTTTCTTGTAGGCAGAAAATAGATTGGTCTTTTTTTAAAAAAAAATCCATTTAGCCATCCTGTATCATTTAACTGGAGAGTGGAGTCCTTTACATCCAAAGTAACTATTTATAAGTAACTTGTTGTCCCTGCCATTTTCCATGAATATTCCTATCATTTACTTTGGATTTCTTTCATACTTTTACTGGGGGAATTTTCTGCCATCACATTTATTCATGATGATGGCTTTCTTTTTGTATTTCTGTGTGTAGCAAATTCTTTAGCATATTTTGTAAGGCTCTATGAGAAATGACAAATTATTTCAATTTCTGTTTGTTATTAAAGGTCTTGATTTCACCTTCATTATTAGATAAGAGCATTGCAGGGCATGATATTCTGGCTCGACAGTTTATTTCTCTTAAGACTTGAAATATATCTTGCCATTCTCTCCTAGCCTGTAGGGTTTCTGATGAGAAATCATCTGTGAGTGTAGTTGGAGATCCTCTGAAAACAATCTGGCATTTCTCTCATGCACGTTTTATAATGTTTTCTTTATGCCTTACTGTGGAAAGTTTGACTACAATGTGTCATGGTGAAGATCTTTTCAGGTAATGTTTCATATGTGTTCTATGTGCTTCCTGTACTTGGCATCCCTTTCTTTCTCCAAATTGGGGAAGTTTTCTGTGATTATTTCACAAAATAGGCCTTCTATTCCATTCTCTCTTTCTACATCTTCAGGTACTCTTAAGACCTGTATGCTGGGTTATTTGATTTTTTTAAAGATTTATTTATTTATTTGAAAGTCTCAATTACAGAGAGAGGAGAGGCAGAGAGAGAGAGACAGATCTTCCATCCGATGGTTCACTCCCCAGTTGGCCACAACAGCTGGAAATGCACTAATCCAAAGCCAGAAACCAGGAGCCGGGAACTTCTTCCAGGTCTCCCACATGGGTGCAGGGGCCCAAGGACTTGGGCCATCTTCTACTGCTATCCCAGGCCATAGCAGAGAGGTGGATCAGGAGAGGAGCAGCCGAGCCCTCAAGTTGCACAAAGATGTCACTGATTCCTTTGTGGAGCCTCCAAGTAACAGATCTGTCAGCTGAAGTACCTTTAACTCTCCTGTGGCTGTCACTGCCCACATGGTCAGGAACAATATCCAGGAAACAACTCCAACACACCATTGCATTTGAGAGTTTATGGTATGGTCACTTACATGCTCCATAGAGTACAATTGACAAATTTCTCAATTTCTATTCATGGAAAACTTGAAGCAAGTTTACTCATCAGTAATATGTGTGAACCACTGAGAGTAGTCTGAGTTAAAGAACTGGGGAGACATTTGTCTTTGAGTCCTTTCCCCCTAAAGATAAGAATGGACCCTAGTATGTGTACAGTTTATGTGTGTGTGTGTGTGTCTTTTTGTGTTTTTACTATATATAAGTATTTCCCATATTTCTCACATTTCCAATATGGCAATATTTCTACAATATCAAGGGTTACATTTATTTTAAAAATATTTTGTCAATCAGTCTACACTGTAAAAGAAAAATGAACTCTAAATCAATTTTTTGACTTTCTCCTGTTGTTTTTCCCGATGAACTGTCCGATAATTTTGAATTTACAAGAAAGTAATACATGCATAAGCACTTTGCTTAAGCAGAAATATCATAGAAAATAAGTGTGTGCTACATTTGAGTTTCCTTTTCAGAAAAATTTCTTTCCTTAAAACAATCTCATGAAAAATCCCTTACCAAAGTGTCACTATTTATATGGGCCCTGAAAAAAAATCACATATGACTCCTCTGCTTTCTTTTTCCATCCTTTATCTCTATTTTTTTCAATAATATGATTGTGTAGGTAATGAAAAATTTATCTTCATGCCTAAGTATCTATGTAAAACTTACGTACACAAGTATTGTGTTTGCCCATAACCTCTATCCAGAAACTCCTACAATATAAAGCATATCCTAATGTGAATTCATATTCAAAATCCAATATTCTAACTTGCTGTGTTATACATGCTTGTTCTGGGGCTGGCACAGTAGTGTAGAAGGTAAAGCCACTGTCTGCAGTGCCAGCATTCCATATGGGGACTGGTTTGAGTCCCAGCTGCTCCACTTTTGATCCAGCTCTTTGTTATGGCTTGGGAAAGCATAGAAGATGGCCCAAGCCCTTGGGCTCCTGCACTCACATGGGAAGACCTGGAGGAAGCTCCTGGCTCCTGGCTTTAGATCACACAGCTCTGGCCATTGCAACCAGTTGGGGGAGTGAACCAAATGAACAAATGACCCCTCTCTCTTTCTCTCTGCCTCTCCTTCTCTCTGTGTGTAAAGCTGACTTTCAAATAAATTAATAAATCTTTTAAAAGAAAAACTGCCTGTTCTGCATGATCATGCTACTCAATAAGAGGTTTAAATTCTTTATTTCTGGACATGTTTTCTCTATAGTTGTGACATTTGAACACAACATTATATTTTTGTTTTTGAATATCTGAAAGGAGACTGCACCTGCATTTAAACTGAACTCCCATGTGGCTTTCACAAATCAGTATACACCAACCTAATTTCAGACCAGCCATTCTAGATATGTCCAGTGAGATGAAACCCTTAATCCACTTCAGGGAGAATTCAACAAAAAGAAGGGATACCATGACTGTCTCATACCAAGTGCATGCATGCAAGCCACAGCAGGCAGAAAAGGCAGGTTAGCATCCCCTCTAGCAGCTGTGACACATAGAATAGGAAAGCAAGAGGATTTGATGAAGTGGCAGTCATGGGCACTTCATGTTCTCTCACTAAATCATGAAAATTCATTTTTCTGACAATCCACTGACATTATTTTGGAAATTCAGACAGAAATACATCCCATTATTTCATATATGATGAGACTTGATGGAAATGACAGGAAACCAACTTAACTGGCAATATAGAAAGTAAAATAATACTATATATACCAGACATGGACAATTTGAATTTCAAATAACACAAAAATTTACAATAAACCAAAAATAACAAAACAAAAAAGTAAGAATAAAAAAGAATAATTGAGAATAAAAATAATAGAATTATTGAAGCATCAATTCATCAAGTTTATATAGATGTGTGTGGAAATTTTTTTTAAAATCTATTGAAAGACAAGAAAATTTAAATCAATTTGTGTATATATGTCTTTTTATTGATCAAATGATATATTATTAAGATGTAAATTCTTCCAAGTTTCAGCAATAGATTCAGTACAATCTCAACAATAATCTCAGTAAGCTATTCTGTAGACAATTAAAAGCTATTTTTCATCCTTGAGAAGTCTGGAAAATAAAAAATAAAAGCAAATTTGAGGAATCTACAATTCCTAATTTTATGCTTTAATCTAAACATACAATCGTCAAGAATATGGGGCCAGCACTGTGGCTTAGTGGGTAAAGCCTCCATCTGTAGTGCTGGCATCCCATATGGCCACCTGCTCAGATCCCTGCTGCTCTATTTCCAATCCAGCACCCTGCTGATGTGCCTAGGAAACCAGTGGAAGATGGCCCAACTCCTTGTGCCCCTGTACCCAGGTGGGAGACAGAAAAAGCTCCTGGATCCTGGCTTTGGATAAGCCCAACTATGGCCATTGCAACCATTTGGGGAGTGAACCAGTGGATAAAGATCTCTCTCTTTCTCTCTCTAAAACTCTACCTTTCTGTGGGGAGCAACTGAGACTAGACTAAGTTACTGGAATTAAGACTTATTCTATGCATCTGCTCTCCCACAATATGGCACTGAGAGAGAGACCAAACAACCTCTACGCAGCTGCCTCTCACCAGTTTGACTGATAAGCTGCAGGAGCTGATCCTGCTCCTGATTGGAGGAGAGCAGCGTGCTCGGCGTGTGGGCAGCAGAGTTGGGATTGGAGGAAGAGGACTATAAAGGAGGAGAGAGACAACATGCACGAGGAACATCTGAAGGAACACCTGAGCAGCCCCCGAGAGAGCCGGCCGGCGGTATGCCGCTCCTCCGCGGAAGCGGGGAAAGTGGCAGGGGGTACCGCCCCTCCACGGAAGTGGAGGGGTCTGCAGCCAACCTGGGAAGGACCAGCAGCAAACCCAGGAAGGGCCGAGCAGACAAAAGAACAGCGCAGGGTTTAGTGTCATTCCTCCGCGAAGAGGGGGAGCGACACCTTTCAAATAAGTAAATCTAAAGAAAGTTCATAATGTTGGACAAAGAATAGACATGTAGGTATAAATGGTCTCAAATACTTATTATTTTACTAATCTTTGTCAAAGGGACAGAGGCAGCCTGGTACAGGTAATGTAGTCTACAAAAATAGTGAAAATGCAAATGGATGATAATAAGGGAAAAAACAAAAGATGCATACTGTGCAAATAACACATGAAGTCACTCTAGTGAATAAGGGGTCAGATCTGTGGTTTAGCAGGTCAAAGTAGGTGCCTACAGTGCTGGCATCCCATATGAACAATGATTTGAGTCCTGGATACTCCATTTCCAATCCAGCTTCCTGCTAATACACCTGGGGAAGCAGCAGAAATTGGCCCAAGTCCCTGAGCCTCTGCCACTCACATGGGAGATCTAGAAGAGGTTCTTGGCTCCTGGCTTTGGATCGGCCCAGCACCAGCTGTTGCAGCCATTTGGATAGTGGATTAGCAGATGAGAGGTCTCTCTCTCTCTCTCTTTCTCTCTCTCTCTCTCTCTCGCCCTTTCTTTGTGTATAACTCTGCCTTTCAAACAAATAAATTTTTAGAAAAACAAGCACAAACATGCTGAATAAACTTGTATTTTAAAAAAAGTAGAAAGCACAGATATGTAAGAATAAAATATATAAGAATTCTGTACAAAAATTAGTTTTACATACAATACTAAAAGCATTCTGTACAAAAATTAGTTTTACATACAATACTAAAAGCATTACCCATAAACATAATGTGGACTTTGAACAGATGTAAGAGAGTAGTGGTAAGGAAGATAGCAAGAATTAATGGGTAGAGAATTTGTCAGAATGGATGGACCCCTCTCTAGACAGAATCTGAGAGCGTACTCAGCCATTCAGACAGGTATAAGCAAAGTTACACAGTTTAATGGAGAGTACACACTTGACTGCTCAGATGTGCATCTCAGCAAAGAACTAAGGGGGCTGAAATACTCCTGATAGATCAAGTGGACATCTCAGGAAAGAGCTGAGTACACAGTCTATATTCATACAGGAGCTTATCAGGGAATGGGATCAAGTTATTCCCACAATTTTTCCTGCCCTCCACCCTTCTTCCTGAATAAAGGACTTATTGGATGTGAAATAGGTAAAATTCATTCTAAGGCTTTAAAAAGAAAAAACATTTAACTAAGCTCTTTAATACAACATGACACTTTATGGCTGTTATGTATTATAACATATGTAGAGTTGCAGGCAGAGAGAGGGAGAGACAAAGGTTTTAAATTTGCATATTCTGGGCCGCGCCGCGGCTCACTAGGCTAATCCTCCGCCTAGCGGCGCCGGCACAACGGGTTCTAGTCCCGGTCGGGGCGCCGGATTCTGTCCCGGTTGCCCCTCTTCCAGGCCAGCCCTCTGCTGTGGCCCGGGAGTGCAGTGGAGGATGGCCCAGGTGCTTGGGCCCTGCAACCCATGGGAGACCAGGAAAAGCACCTGGCTCCTGGCTCCTGCCATCGGATCGGTGCGGTGTGCTGGCCACAGCGCGCCAGCCGCGGCGGCCATTGGAGGGTGAACCAACGGCAAAGGAAGACCTTTCTCTCTGTCTCTCTCACTGTCCACTCTGCCTGTCAAAAAAAAAAAAAATTTGCATATTCACTCCCCCAAATAACTGCAATAGCTGGAGCTGGGCCATTCCAAAGCCAGGATCCAGGATCTTCTGGGTCTCCCATGAAGGTGTAGGACCCAAGCACTTGAACCATTTTCCACAGCTTTCCCAGGCCATTAGCAGAGAACTGAATTGGAAAAAGAGCAGCTGGTACATGAACCAGCACCCATATGGGATGATAATGCCCCAGGTGAAGGCCTAACCTAGTACAACACAGCACCAACACATGCTTCTAGACTTAGCTTGCAACAAATATAGTCTGTTAGCATATAAAATAATACTTTATTTTGAAAATAGTAAATACATTATGTAGGATTTTCCAAAATAGTAGGTTGTTTTTTAAAACTGACATCAGTACATCCTTATTCCATTAAAAACAAATACAATAATCAAACTGGTATGCACTTACTAGGAAGCAATTTTAAACATTTGGATTTTGTTTAAATTGCTGAGATTTGGAAGAGGACTCTCTTTAAGCATGCTAACAATACCTTACCATGAACATAACAAGGACTTTTTAAAAAAAGATTTATTTATTTATTTGAAAGGCAGAGTTACAGAGAGGCAGAGGCAAAGAGACAGAGAGAAAGAGGTCTTTCATCTGCTGGTTCACTCCCCAGATGGCTGCAGTGACTGAAGTTGGGCTGATCCAAATCCAGGATTCGGGAGATTCTCCTGGGTCTCCCACTCAGGTGCAGGGCCCAAGACTTGGCCCATTTCCTACTGCTTCCCAGGCTATAGCAGAGAGCTGGATCAGAAGTGGAGCAGACAGGACTCAAACTGGTGCCCATATGGTATGCCAGCACTGTAGGTGGCAGCTTTACTGGCTGTGCCACAGTGTCGGCCCCAAGGACTTTTTTTTTTAATAAAGATTTATTTGTTTATTTGGAAGGTAGAGTTATAGAAAGTCAGAGAAAGAGAAAAAGGTCTTCCATCTGTTGGTTCACCCCCCAAATTGCTGCAATGGTCAGAACTGGGCTGATCTAAAGCCAGAAGCCAGGAGCTTCTTCTGGGTGTCCCATGTGGGGCCCAAGGACTTGGGCCACCTTCCACTGCTTTCCCAGGCCATAGCACAGAGCTGATTGGAAGTGGAGCAGCTAGGACTTGAACTAGCATCCATATGAGATGTCGGCACCACAGATGGCAGCTTTACCTGCTACACCACAGCACCGGGCCGAGGTATAGCTAATTTTACAGGAAAGCCTGGAAACAGCTTCATCTCAGCAAGTTCTCTCAGTTTGCTAAAGTGCTCGAAGGGAGCTATTACTTCTAAAACATTCAATAAAAAAATAACACAATACTTAAGGGAATTTCCTGGCTCTCATGACTACCATGCTTTTAAAATTTTTTGGTCAGGGCCAGCACGGTGGCATGGAGGTAAAGTCACTGCCTGCAGTGTTGACATCTCATATGGGTGCTGGGTTGAGTCCTTTTGAGAAACTTTTGAAAACCTACCTGGGCTATAGACAGACAAGATTTTAAAGTAAGAAAAATGCAAGGATGAGCATGGGTCAGAGTTATAGGAGATGGTCATACTGGATAGCAAATATTGGGATTTTAGGCACAATGTTGGATGTATAAATCTGTTGGCATAGCTACAGGCACAAGGGGATAGAGAAACTGGGAGGCAGACAGGGTCTGCAGGTACAGGACCTGGAACATAAGAAGGAATACATGAGGTGTTATTTAAGGCAGTGCTTAGAGGAAATTTTTAGCCTCAAGTGAATACATTAGAACAGAAGACTGAAAGCTCTTCATTTTGGTTTTCTTCTTAAGAACTAAAATGAGCATCCTAAAATAGCATAGAATAAATGCGAAGAAAAAAAGAATAGTAAACATCCATGAAATACCTGTAGTAAAAATGTACAGCAGAAACTAATAAGCAAGAACAAAGTTTTAAATCATATTGTAGGGCAAGAGGGACCCTGAAGCAGGGTTAGAGAAAAGAGTAGACTTTGGGAAAATTCCAGAAAAATTCTACCTCTCTAGGGAAAAACAAAATGTAACAAAGCACAATTTAGAATAGACCAAAGAGAGGAAGAGGGATGATATGGCACCTAAGACAAGGATATGGAAAATATTAGTAATTACCAACACTTCCTGCACAGAGGAAGGGGATCCAATTACTTATCCCTTCTGTACTCCTGGACAGAGACAGGGAAGCCAACCCAAACATGACCTCTACTACATGCACTAGGTAAGGGATTAGTACATAACACATAAGAGAGGGGAAGAAGAAATAGCATAAAACAGACCAACCCCCTGGAGGCAATGGATTGCCAACTCCAAGTCCCTTCCCCAACATGTGCAAGCTTCTGTCATTTATTGCAAATAAGCTTGCTCTCACTCTTGTACTCTCTCTTGGACTTTTCTCCTTATTTCTTTTTGTAAATAGCTATTTATTTATTTGAAAGTTAGTGTTGGGTATTGGGAGAGAATGAGAGAGACAGAGAGTTCTTCCATGTGCTGGTTCACTCCCCAACTGGCCACAACAGCAAGGGCTGGGTGAACCACAAGCCAGGAGCCAGAAGCTTCTTGGTCTCCCATGTGTGTACAGGGTGCCAAGTACTTGAGCTGTCTTATCCTGCTTTCCCAGGCACACTAGCAAGAAGAAAGCTGAATCAGAAGTGGAGCTTCCAGGACATGAACTGGCACCCATATAGGGTGCTGGCATCAGAGGTGGTAGCTTAACCCAATATGTCACAATGCTGCCCTCTTCTCTCTATTTCTATGCTGAACAACAAGTCCATAGACTAGGGGAAGCAGCTCCCCAACCAGGATGTGACAACATTGACAAAATTCGTATCTGATAGAAGTGTTTAAGAGAAAAACAGGAAAGCAACACAAATAACAAATTTCACAAATCAAATAGAATTAGCCTTACAGATGTCACAGATCTTAACAAGATATTAAGAGGAGAGGTTGGCTTTGTGGAAAAGCAGGCTAATCCTCCACCTGTAATGCCTGCATCCCACATGGGCACTGCTCAAGTCCCAGCACCTGTGAAAGCAGCAGAAGATGGAAAAAATATTTGGGCCCCTGTCACTGATGTGGGAGACCTGGATGGAATTCCAGGCACCTGTCATCAGTCTGGTCCCACCCTGACCATTGTAGCCATTTGGGGGGTGAATCAGTGGAAAAAAGATCTCTCTCTTTCCCTAACTCTGCCCATATATATATATATATATATATATATTTAAAAATATATTAAAGGGGGCTGGCGCTGTGGCTCAATAGGCTAATCCTCCGCCTTGCGGCACTGGCACACCGGGTTCTAGTCCCAGTCAGGGTGCCAGATTCTATCCCGGTTGCCCCTCTTCCAGGCCAGCTCTCTGCTGTGGCCCGGGAGTGCAATGGAGGATGGCCCAAGTCCTTGGGCCCTGCACCTGCATGGGAGACCAGGAAAAAGCATCTGGCTCCTGGCTTCAGATCAGTGTGATGTGCTGGCTGCAGTGGCCATTGGAGGGTGAACCAATGGCAAAAAGGAAGACCTTTCTCTCTGTCTCTCTCTCACTATCCACTCTGCCTGTCAAAATATATATATATATATATATATATATATATATATATATATATATATATATAAGGGGCCAGTGCTGTGACGTAGTGCATGAAGCCGCCACCTGCAGTATTAGCATCCCATATGGGTGCTGGTTCAAGTCCCAGCTACTCCACTTCCGAACTAGCTCCCTGCTACGGCCTGGGAAATCAATAGAAGATGGCCCGAGTCCTAGGGCCCCTGCAACTGTGTGGATACCCAAAAGAAGCCCCTGGCTCCTGGATTTCAATTGGCATAGCTCTGGCTGTTGTGGCCATCTTGGGAGTGAACCAGCAGATGGAAGACCTCTCTCTCTCTCTCCCTCTCCCTCTCTCTCTCTCTGGCTCTGCCTCTGTAACTCTGCCTTCAAATAAATACATAAATAAATATTTAAAAATATTAAGAGGAGTTTCTGAATTAGGAGTATAATTTTTAAAAGAGATGAAAATCTGTTGAGGTGAATTCGTTCTGAGAGGAGGAGCATGGTGGGACAAGATGCGCGAGTCACCACACAGACCCCGGGAGTTGGGTGAAAGCAGGCCTAAGGCGAGCAACCCACACACTCATTTATTTCAGTTGGTACAGCAGCTTAAATAGCCAAGGCAGCCAATCTGGTCAAGGGGCTGTCTATTCCCTAACCAATAACAGCCTGTTGCCAGGCAGTTTCTGAAGCCATCCAATCACAGCCTGTTGCCAGGCAGTTTCCATTGCCAGCAGCCATCTTGGCATGGCCTTCTCATTCCACCACATTTCCCCCTTTTTGCTTATTTTTGAGCAATAGGAGGCATGATTCTTGGCCATACCATTGTTGACCCCATTTCCATATGGAATCCATATGTGGCTGTGCCTGTCTTAGGTTGTCCCCCAGGGGATCTTGCCCTTGTTGACTAACCAGTGCTCAAAATGGGAGACCACAGGAGTGCTTGCTCAGATGGAGGTATGAGTGAGGGACAATGGTAATCAGGAATGGCATGACCACACATAGGCTGTGGGCCATTTGAGTGGCTGACCAGAGCTAAGTGGGGTATAAAGCAGTAGCGGATGTGGCCATGGGCAGTTTCTCAGGCTAGGATGATAGGGCGGGTGCATCTGCTAACGAGGTGGACTCTCAGTCTTGTTCAGCTGGTTCTGGTTGACTGTCAGTTGCAGGCTTGATGTTTCTGGCTGCTACCCAAATGGGCTATCCTGCATTCTCTGGAAAGACACAAGCATATCCTCCACCCTTGGTTATCAGAGGGTGTGGTCTCTTCCATTCTCCTATCAGAGGGGTCTTTCCACCTAACAATAGGGGCTGGGGTCTGGGATGGAAAGGATCCCCAGTGTTTATAAGCTGGGCTTATCCCTTGGGAATCTAAAGTAAGAAAATTGATAGTGAAAGGGACCTCAGTCAAAGCAAGCTGCGGGTCTGGGGGCATATGATTGTTTTTCTGTTTTTGTAAGAGATCTTTAATTGTCCTATGTCCCTGTGGGTTGAATGGGATACCTGTGGCAGACTGTATGTTCCAGGATTTCAGGAAGGAATTAAATTCCTGTGATGCATATGCTGGCCTGTTATCAGTCTTTATGATCCAGGGGACACCAAGGACCAGCATGGCTGACTTGACCGCCTTTATCACATTACTAGCCTTTTCTCCAGATAGGGCTGTTGCAAATACAGCCTTTGAATAAGTATCTACCACCACATGGACAAACTTAAGTTTACCAAAGGGGTTCATGTAAGTGGTGTCCACTTGCCACAGCTTATTAGGAGCAAGGCCTCACAAGTTCACTCCTGCTTGTTGCAGTGGGCCTAACAGGATGAGGGGTGCACAATTCTTGTAAGAGTGCACTAGGTGTTTGCATTGGATCATTGTTAGCTCTGGGAAAAGCAATTTTATGTTGCTTGCTGACATATGAATTTTTTGGTGTAGAATATGGGCTTGTTCTAGGTGTCCAATATAAGCCGTGTTGCAGGAGATAAGATGATCAACCTTTTTGTTGCCTTGGAAAATAAAGCCAGGTAACCCAGTATGTGATCTTATGTGTGAGATATACCATGGGTGTTTTCTGTTCTCAGTTAGCTCTTTAAGTGTTGTGAACATCTGTCAATTGGTGTATTGGTCAGGTTAAAGACTGCAAAAGGGATCACCTTTGCTACCTGTACTGAGTATTTGCTGTCCAAAAATATATTTACTGGCCCATCCTGGCTAAGGAGTAGAACCTTGACTATTGCTTTTATTTCTCCCAACTGTACTGATCCCCCGTGGGGTTCTCCATGGATCTTATCTTTTTCTGTTGAGGATTTGATCACTATTCCAAATAGTGATGTGTTGGCATCTGTAAACACACATGGTGCCATGGTATAGGTTGATTAGCAGGGAAAGCATGTTTTGGATAGTCTATTTCTAAGGTTTGTAACATCTGGAGTAGCCTGTCCACTGGCAGGTGATTGTCAACCTGTCCTGGGAAATTTATCATTAAAGTATGAAAGAGCATGCTATTCTGCATCGATGTGGACAGTTCTAATTGTGATAGGGATAGGATCACTATGTCTGGTTCTGTGTTAAATATCTTATTGGCATACTATCTTAATTTAAGTCCCATCATAAGGATGGCATCTTCTTTGTTAACTATTTTACGACACTTGTTCCAGGTTATGTGCACCCAAAAAAGTGGTCTGTGTTGTTGCCAAATAACTCCTTAAGGGGGTCTTGAGGGTACATATGGTTATGGCAAACAGAGGCACCTGAGAGTCATATCTAAATGTTTTAAAATTTGACAACTGGGTGTTGATCTTTCCTATAGTGGATTTGGCTGCTGGTGTCAATATAATTTTTGAAGAAGGGCTGTTCCCCGTTCCCCTTAGTAAATTGAATAGCAGTCTAAGCTCTGCAGGTGTTGGGGGAAGGAAGGGCTTCAGCCAATTGATTTGGCTGCATAGCTGCTGAAGTTCATTAAGTGAGTATTTATGCTTGACTTTTAGGTTTGGGCCCATTGGAGATATATGGGAGATTTGATAATCCAAGAATTGAAAGGGAGGAAAATGTTGTACCTTTTCTGTGGCAATAGACAATCCCAGGAATTGTAAATTTCTTTTTTTAAGATTATTTATTTGACAGGTAGAGTTACAGATAGGGAGAAAGAGAGACAGAGAAAGGTCTACCTTCCACTGGTTCACCCCCAGATGGCTGCAATGGCTGGAGCTACACTGATCCAAAACCAGGAGCCAGGAGCTTCTTCCCAGTCTCCCATGAGGGTGCAGGGGCCCAAGAACTTGGGTATCCTCCACTGCCTTCTTGGGCCACAGCAGAGAGCTGAACAGGAAGAGGAGCAACTGGGACTAGAACCCAGCACCCACATGGGATGCTGGTGCCACAGGTGGAGGGTTAACCTAGTGCACCACTGCACTGGCCCCGGAATTGTAAATTTCTTACTGTCTCAATAATACAGGCCTTCAGAGTTGCTGCATTCTTGTAAGCAAGTAAGATATTATCCACATAATGTATGACCAAGCACTGATCTCTAAGTGTGCTGGTCGCATGAGAAATGTATCTTTGGTAAATGGCAGGGCAATTTTTCATGCCTTGTGGGAGAAATCTTTTTGCAGGGAGCTTGAAATTGGGCTCCCATACTGTAAAGGCAAAGTAGGCCTTATCCTCCTCCACAATGGGAATGGAAAAGAAGAAATCTTTGATATCAATGGTAACTATGTGCTATCCATTAGGAATGGCCCCTGGATGGGGAATAGCAGCCTGGAATGTTCTCTTCTTTTTTACAATTTTGTTGATGGCCCTCAAATCCTGTAGTAGCCTATATTTTCCCTGTTTCTTTGGTATCACAGAAATGGGAATGTTGTGAGGGCTAGTGGAGGGCTCTAGGTGTCCCTTTTCCAATTGTTCTTGTACCAATTCTGTAAGGATGCCAAGTTTGGGTTGTGATATTGGCCACTGCTCTACCCAGATGTTTCCTGTTTTTCCTCATCCAGTGGGTATTGGGTGTGGCTTTTGTATGAGGTGAACCGTGGCTCATAGAATTGGGGGTGAATCTTACTTGTAGGCTCTCCATTAAAGCTATTGGCTCATGGAGATTTGTGATCCATAGTAAGGACTGTTTGCATTTGTGAGAGCACATCTCTCCCCCATAAGGTCATGGAAACCTCAGCAATTAGTGGAAAGATGGTTCCTGTATCTCTGCTGTCATCTCACCACATTATAGGCATGATGACATGATCATCCAATTTTAATCCTCCAACACCTTGGAGGTCGGGCCCAGGCGCTGTCTTCCAATGTTGCATTTTTCTTGTGTCCCTAGCTTTTAAGATAGTGGCATCTGCCCCCATATCAATTAAACCCACAAAGGCAATGTCATCTAAGTATAGGGTCCATTTTGGCCTCAGATTGAAGATATTGACCAGTTTAAAGGCTTGGTCTTGCAATCTTTTGCCCAATGAAAGCCTTTTTTTTTACATCTGGGACACAGCGTTTTGGGCTTGCCCCATCTGTCAGTGTTTGGGCAGTTTTGCCATAGGTGTCCTGTTTCCCAACATCCCCAATAAACTGGAGGGTCATTAGACTTCCTTGTGTTCAGTTTGTTAATGGCTGCAGTTAGGGCTTGTATGGCTTGTATGGTGTATCAGCAGGGTTTACCTCCTTTGTAGCTACTATCCATTTAGAAAGGTCTTCTTTACAGACTGGGGCAATTGCAGCTTTTGCCTGTAGTAGTGCCTTCCCAAGCTAATTGTTTGACCAGATTTTCTTGATTGGGGCCAACCAGTAATCTTTTCTCTACTGCTTCCAAGACTCTGGAAAGGAAATAGGGGAACCATTCACCTGGGCCTTGAACTAGGTTACTAAAGAGCTGACTATATTTAGAGGATTTATATTTTTTAAGGCTCTAAGTGCCAAATCTCTGACCTGATCAAAATAGGCAACTACTTCAATGAGGGCCTGTTCATGAAAATATATGTAGGTGCTGTGGCCTCTAAGCATATCAAAGGTTACTGCAATTCCATAGGCAGCATTATTCCTCACCACGGTTTCATCCTCTTCCTCATAGGAGTCTTTCGACTGTAAGAACTGTGGTCTTGACAGATATGCTTTGAGCAGTGTAACCCAGTCAAAATGAGTTTGAAGATTCACTGCCCATTGTGTGAGCACCTGTTCAAAGTAGGGAGAGTCAGGGCCTGACTCTTGAGAAGCCTTTTTTAGCATAGTAAGGTCATTTTAAAAAAAAATTTATTTATTTATTTATTTATTGACAGGCAGAGTTAGACAGTGAGAGAGAGACAGAGAGGAAGGTCTTCCTTCCTTTGGTTTACCCCCCCCAATGGCTGCTACGGCTGGTGTGCTGCACCAATCTGAAGCCAGGAGCCAGGTACTTCCTCCTGGTCTCCCATGTGGGTGCAGGGCCCAAGCACTTGGGCCATCCTCCACTACCTTCCCAGGCAACAGCAGAGAGCTGGACTGGAAGAGGAGCAACTGGGACAGAACTGGCATCCCAACTGGGACTAGAACCCAGAGTGCCAGCACCGCAGGTAGAGGATTAGCCAAGTGAGCCCCAGTGCCGGCCAAGATCATTTATTTTTTAGCATAGTAAGGTCATCCAGTCCTGAATTCTGTGTCCGCTCCTACATTAAGGGCAAACATATGGGTGGGGCTGCTCTGAGAGTCTGAGGTGCCTGAGGACTGCCACAAGTGTGGGGGTCCTCACTGGGTGTGGATGGGATGACCTTGCATGGGTTATTGCCTAGAGGTTGTCTAAGTTCATTCCATGAGTATTTGGAGGGTGGCTGACTAGGCATTGTTGCGTTGTCTGCTGCCATGTCATTTTCACTGTGGGAGCTCTCTCTCCCTAAGTCATCAGCTCTTGCCTGTGAGGCAGAGGCCTGGAGTGACAGGCTCTTTTCACTCACAGATTCATTGTGTTTGGTTATATGTGTGTGCTTCTGAGAGGGGGGTATCTTTCCCATGTTTGAACACAAGAGCAGTGTGCCACACCAATTCTAGCCAAAGGAAAGACATTCACAGCACTGCTGCCATAACAAAACAAATTCCTAGCACCTCAGTGGCTGATGGCATTCTGCAGGGGTTCTTTGCCTTAGACGGACAGACTGTGGTATATCAGATTGTACATATGTCCTGTGCTTAGTGGAAGATTTCCTTGATTCGTTAGGTCAAGGCCGTATGCCCACATGGTGTCTCTGGAGTGTCACCTCTGTCAAGTGAGGGAAGATGACTTGGTTCTGAATTCTGTGATGATCAGCCCCTTATGTGAATTTGATGGGCAACCTGAAAGTAAAAGGAGGAGCTGAGAAGCAGCGTTACGCTTCTGGGTGATGTGTGCTTACCTGGGGCACTTAGACTGAGGACAAAGAGAAGGAAAGTGGCATAGGAGGGAGTTCTGTGCTCACTCTTACAGAACCAAACAGCACACAAAACACCAAGGGGCCTACTTGCCAAAATCAAGGGGGGACCTCATTGAGTTTGATAGGCTATTTCTCTCTCAGTCATGTTGGGCACCAGATTTTGAGGTTGATGTGTTCTGAGAGGAGGAGTGTTGTGAGAGCAGGAGGCATGGAGTCACCACACAGACCCCGGGAGTCAGCCTGAGGCAAGCAGCCCACAGACTTGTTTATTTCAGTTGGTACAGCAGCTTAAATACCCAAGGCAGCCAATCTGGTCAAGGGGCTGTCTATGCCCTAACCAATTACAGCCTGTTGGCAGGCAGTTTCCAAAGCCATACAATCATAGCCTGTTGCCAGGCAGGCTCCATTGCCATATGGTTTCCAAAGCCATCCAATCACAGCCTGTTGCCAGACAGTTTCCATTGCCAGCAGCCATCTTGGCATGGCCTTCTCATTGCATCACAAAAGTCCACCAAATTTTTGAACTCAGAATATTAAAATGTGAATGTAACATAAATAGGAAAATGTCTCATGAACTAAACAGGGTGAATCAATATTTTACAAATGAAAAGAGCCAACAAACCATTTCTACAAACAAAATTTCAGTCCCAGATTTTTTTTTTTATGGAACAGCCCCCAATTTTTTTTTTTATGGAACAGCCCCCAATTTTTTTTTGACAGGCAGAGTGGACAGCGAGATAACTTTTAAGGAAGAAAAAAATTCCTAAATTTTGCAGATTCATCCAAAGTGGAACCAAACAGGAAACAGTTTTGGTGTGAATCAGCATTACATTGATGACAAAGTCAGACAAGGACATGAAATTAAAATGAACTTAAGGACCATCTCTCTATATGAGAAATACAAATATTTTAAACAAAGTATTATTATATTAAATTACATATTGTGACTGAACCCCTATAATGTAAAGGCAGGACACATCATCTCATTTGTTTCCCTAGACCAAGGTCCCTGCTTGTCCTTTACCAAAAGAAATTCACTGAATTGAAGAAGTGATGCAGCTGTACTGACCAATCATCAGGCTCATGTGATATGGGTTAAGGTAGCTAAGTGAGCTGGAGGTCAAAAACCATAAAGCCTTGCCCCCATGTAATTCTACAATATTTGTCAGAACACCTCCTTTCCCAGGAAACCTTCTTTTCATCTGGGACCTAGGGGAAAGTCATGTAAATATGTATATTGAGCTCCACTTGGAATTTTATGGAGCTGCCATAAACCTCACAAGTGACCACATTATCTCATAAAAGGAGGTGCTGGAAGGTGCTTATGCTGTCTTCCATTGGAGATCAAGACTAATGGAGGTGGTGAGGTGCCATCTCTGTATTTCCTTTCCCTACACATTCTCTCTCTGACCAACTCTACTCTTCAATTATGCCCACTCATGTTTGTGCTTGCTTTCTTACCTTTTAAATAAACTTTATTACCTCATTTGTCACCTATGTGCCTGCACCTAGAATGCTTTTAATGTAAAAGGCAAATGATATGATTAAAATTAAATGCCATTCTCCCACAGTACAAGGAGGCACTTGCTCCTGTAGTAGATCAAATCCTGCTAGTCAATATTCCCTGGATGGGTTTGTTTAGGGGGATTCCAGATTCAGCATGGAAATTCGAGGTCTAGGCAAAAGATAACCACCACTTATATGTAGTCCCCCAGACTAACTGAAGCCCACTGGGCCATTGTAAAAAAAAATCCCCTAAAGTGCACCATGCCACCAATCAAAGGAAGGTCATGAGTACCACTGAAACACCAGGGCCTTGCACACAAGATAAACCTCCACCTGTCAGCCCTAGCTTTTATTTATAAAAACCCTCAACCCTTACTCCTTGGGGAGTCTAGGAATTAAGCAATAGCTGCATGGATTCTTGCTCTGTCTTTGAAATAAACACCTTTTTCCTTCTACATTGATGTCAGTAATTGGCTTTCTGCATGTTGGACAAGTAGGCCATGTTTGGGGTTCTAAAACAACACTTCCAACTGGTTTGGGGGGTTGTTCTGCAAAAATATGAAATGATAATAAATTAATAATGAACAGAATACACTAAAATTTCAAAGGGGGTTAACAGTCCAGAACAAATAGAGTAAACATTCACATGGGTGAAAAATACAAGAGAATAATGTGATCATTTAGAGTAAATGTTAAAAAACATGTAATAAAATTCATCATTGGGCCATAAACACACAACAACTAATAGAATATTAAAATAGCAACTTCCACATTCCAACTAAGATTGTATAAAATGAACCTATGCAGCATAATTACTATAGAACATTGCAAGCTTTTTTCTTGGGAACAGATCTAGATAAGTCTATCTCTTCTCATTGTTTCTCTCCAACTTCATCTTGGAAGTATAATCAGGTAAATAAAACAACAAAAAAGAAATATTAGGTATAAATTTTTGATAAACTTTTAAGCAACAAAGTTGTTAATATATTGGATGATACTATTGTATACAGAGAATATACAACATAATCCCTGGGTAAATAAAACTGATAAGAGAATTAAGCTTACTAGGTATAAAATAAATACATAAAAATCAACTGGGTTACTATGTACCAGCAAGAAACAAATAGAAAACATTTTAAAGGACAAAACACAGACTAGAAATCAAATGTTTATAAGAGAAATGAAACAAAAAACTAACCTACATAACATTTTTAGTCTTAAATCAATATAAAAAATTGTCAAACAACCTCATAAAATAAGCTATGAATACAAAGAAAAAGAAAGGTCACAGTCCAGCCAACATTTTGTAAATTGTAGCTCATGTGAAGCAGGTTACTGCAAGTGCAGGATCATGAGATCTCAGTAGGATTGTGATCACTAGAGGGAGGGAGGAAGAGGAGGGATCCAAAGAGGTGGGACCATCGAGAGGGGAAAGTGTTGCCATCCCAGAGAAGGAGGCAGCTTAAGTCCAAGCTTCTCCCCTCTCCAGGAACAGCCTCAAGGAACCTTAACGGGATTCTGATTGGCTACACTTTTTCTGATGTCGTGCATTCTTGCCAGTTGGGCAAATTGTTCAATCAAGGCTCCCAGGGGCATTATTGGGGAACCACGTGCGATATTATTTTTTGGCACCGCTGTACTCAACTCCCCAGATCTACTCCCGAGAGAGGACTTAGCTGGCTCCATCGCTCTGCAAATTTCGGTCATCACAAGACCCCTCAAGAGGGAGCCTGAATATCATGGAAGCAAGGAAATGGTGAGTGTGTTGGGCCAGTTTGCTCGAATTGAGCAGGTAGCTGGGCCCCTCGGCATTCTGTCCTATTTCTGCACACAGAAATTTCTGGTCAGTGCTGGAGGCCCTCTGGATAGCCGCACGTCTCCCTAAATAGTGTGGTAGGATGAGAGGTCCTCAGAGGGAGTATGTCTGCAGATATGCTATTCACTGGGGGGATCTGCTGTTATCTGTAGGATCCTTAAACCTTCCTCTCATACCAGGGGTGATCTGGTCCCCCTGAGTTGGGAAACAAGATTTCTAGTCCATGACCCTGACCTCTCAGCATGGCTCTTCCTCGGGACCTTAATCTGTATTCTCTTGTTAGTAACACAGTATCAGACTGGGTAAGTTACAAAGAAATGGTTTTATTTGGCTCAAGGATTAGGTCCCAGGTTTGAGGGGTAACATCTGGTACTGGCCTTCTTATTGGCAAAGGCCTAGCACAAGAACCATGTGGACCAATAAAGCTGAATATAGGAGAGGCTAATGTAAAGTGACTGCGGAAGCAGACCCCTGGAAATAAACCTGTAACCCATTAATCACATGAAATAATTGATCCTAATCACCTCCTCTCGGGTTCCACATGATCTCATCTCTTACTATGATAATTTGGATTAAATTTCCCCACGGGTTTCAAAGGGGACAAACCATTATATGTGGAAATAAATCCTAAATATCTGCATTCAGCCCCACATTGTCAAATGGCACCTTCCCCTCTGAAGTTCCCAACACTATTAAATATTTTCTGCCATGATACCTTTCATTCAGCTTCAGTATTTCAGCATTTTTCCAAAGAACAATCAGCATTTTCCCACAGGAATAAAAAAACAGTTTGTTTTCTATTTGTGAAGATTTCACATAAGAAGAAAGTGGAGAAAACCTATTTATCGTTCTCATGTGAAAACTCTGCTTTGGTGGATGTTTAGAGCAGTGTTGCATCCATTTGTCAGCTAAAATAGAATATTGCAAAAACAAGTGACAGTCACACTTGAATTTAACTGAAAATGAGAGGCAAGGCATCTGATTGGGACCATCACTCCTTACTAGAGTGTGGTCCCCAACAGCGAGTTACACAGTTTTTTACAGTATTCTTCCACTAAGGCTCACAATTTCAAACCCCTGGTATGCAGTGAACAATAAAAAAAAAACCCAGAATATGGTTGTAAGATAACAGTTAACAATAACAAACCAAGGAACAATAACAACTCTAAAATATGGTTGCAAGATAACAGTGCAGGACACATTTCTCTCAACTTATTTCCTTGGAATTTTGGCCCACATAGTTTTACAAGATACACTCTTAGCCATTAGCAAGCAAAGCTAATATGTACAGAAGCAAGAGATCTGCAATCATATCTTAGCCACACTCACTCCATTTTGATTTTGACTCTACAGCAGGTGTTAAGATGTCACTTCAGATGTCCATATTCCATATCAGAGTATCAGCCTTCCTTCCAATCCACTTTGCTGCTATTACACACTCCTGTAAGCAGTGGATGATGGCCTAAATACTTGGGTCTCTATCACCCATATGGGAGACCCAAATTCAGTTTCTGGCTTCTGGCTTCAGCCTGGTCCATCCCTTCAGCCTGGTCATCATTGTTGCATGCATTTGAGAAGTGAATCGATGAAGGAGGAAAAAAAAATCTTTCTTTTTTCTGTCTATTTATCTGCATTTCAAATGAGTAAAAAAATTTTAAAAAATATTTGCACATGTCATTTTAACTACCAAAAATGCAGATATCTCATCATGAATGTCATTGGCTTGTTACCTTGGAAAGTTTACAAGGTGGTGTCTCCTCAAAGCTCCCTTCACTCTTTTCCTTGTCCTAAGTTTCAAAACTGTGTGAGTGGTGATCTAAGATGCTCCCGGTGGCTCAGTCCCTAGGACTGTGCAGTTTAATCCTAGCTCATTCTTTCTGGAAGAAAGCAAGATAGTAGCTTATGCCCTAAGCCTGAGAAGTAGCTATAGTATATCCTTGATCTGAAGAGCTAACCCATAGGGTCATTAAGATTCTCCTCTTACAAGAACATTCTTATTCCTGGGAGACATGTTAGTATCTGCTCATTCAGTCATATATCTTCCATCCACTGGTTCACTCCCCAAATGGCCAGCAACTGCCATAGCTGGGCTAATCTGAAGCCATGAGCCTGGAGTTCATTGAGGTCTCATGGTGGGACAGGGGCCTAAGGACTTGACATCCTCTGCTGCTTACTCAGGTTCATCACTAGGGAGCTGTATTGGAAGTGGAGCAGCCAGGACCTTCTCCCTCTCTCTCTCTCTCTCTCTCTCTCTCTCTGACTCTGCAACTCTGCCTTTCAAATAAATAAATAAATCTTAAAAAAATCATGAAGAGCTACTACAAATAGCTATACATC
This sequence comes from Oryctolagus cuniculus, assembly GCF_964237555.1. Taxonomy (NCBI): domain Eukaryota; kingdom Metazoa; phylum Chordata; class Mammalia; order Lagomorpha; family Leporidae; genus Oryctolagus; species Oryctolagus cuniculus. The sequence goes on from NC_091433.1 coordinate 95,187,196, forward strand.
AATAAATTGGAAAATCCTAGAAGAAATGGAATGTTTTATGGACACATACAATCTGCCAAAATTGGCTCCCAAAGACATAGAAAACCTAAATAGGCCAATAACCAAGATGGAGATTGAATCAGTAATAAAGACCTTTTAACAAGGAAAAGCCCAGAACCAAATGGCTTCACTACTGATTTAAAAAAATTATTTAAGGTATATTTAAGGTATACAAATTTCATGTATTTCATATATACTGACTTAGGAACATATTGATACTTTTCCTCCCACCCTCCCTCCTCCTCTCTCTCCTTTCGCAGTCTTAATTTTTATAAAGATCTATTTTTATTTTACTTTATACTCATAAGATTAACCCTACACTAAGTAAAGAGTTCAACAAATAGTGAATGCTACTGATCTTAAAAGTTCTCTCTCAGTCATGACATTGTCTGTGTATATAAAGGCTATAGATTTTTCTGTTGATTTTATATCCTGCCACTTTACCAAACTCTTTTGAGTTCCAGTAGTCTCTCAGTGGAGTTTTTTGCATCTCCTATATATAGGATCATGTCATCTACAAATAAGAAGAGTTTGACTTCCTCTTTTCTGATCTGTATCTCTGTGATTTCTTTGGCTTGCCTAAGGTTTTATCTAGAGCTAAACCTTCAGGACTAGATTAAATAACAATGGTGAGAGTGGGCATTCTTGTCTGGTTCCAGATCTTAGGAGGAATTCTGCCAGCTTTTACCTTTTCAATAAGATACTGGCCATGGGTTTGTCATATATTGCCTTGATTGTGTTGAGGAATGTCCCTTCTACATCCATTTTGCTTAGGGTTTTCATCATGAAAGAATATTGTATTTTATCAAATGCTTTTTCTGCATCTATTGAGATAATAATATGATTTTTCTTCGTCAGTTTTCTAATGTGGTGTATCACATTAATTGATCCGTGAATGTTGAACCATCACTGAATACTGGGATAAATCCCACTTTGTCATGATGAATGATTTTTCTGATGTTTTGTTGGATTCAATCAGCTATTTTGTTGAGGATTTTTGTGTGTATGTTCATTAGCAATATTGATCTATAGTTCTCTTTCTGTTGCATCTGTTCCAGGTTTAGGCATTAAGATGATGTATGCTTCATAGAAGGAATTTGGGATGATTCACTCCTATTTGTTGGAATTAGTTATTTTTAAAATATCTGCTAGAATTCAGCAGTGAAGCTGTCTGGTCCTAGGCTTTTCTTTGTTGGGAGGGTCTTTATTACTTACTCAATTTCCATCTTCGTTATTGGTCTATTTAGGTTTTCTATATTTTGATGACTCAACTTTGGTAAATTTTATGTTTCTAGGAATCTATCCATTTCTTCCCAGTTACCTGATTTGTTGGCATACTGCTCTTTTAATAGTTTCTGATGATTCTTTTTATTTCTATGATATCTACTGTTATATTTCCTTTTCCATCTCTGATTTTATTGATTTGGGTCTCTTTCTTCTTCTTCTTTTTTTTTTTTTGGTTAGTTGTGCCAATGGTGTATCAATTTTTTTTATCTTTTAAAAAAACCATCTTTTTATTTCACTGATTTTTTTGTATTTTTTGTTTCAATTTTGTTTCTTTTCTAATTTTAATTATTTCTTTACTCCTACTTGTTTTGGGTTTGGTTTGTTGTTGATATTCTAGGTCCGTGAGATGCATGGATAGCTCATTTATTTGGTAACTTTTCAGTTTTTCCTGGTGGCACCGATTTCTATGAACTTCCCACTTAACACTGCTTTTGCTGTATCCCATAGGTTTTGATATGATGTATTATCACCTTCATTTGTTTCCAGAAATTTTTTTTTCTAATTTTTCTGCATATTTTTTTTTTGCTTTCAAACTTTTATTTAATGAATATAAATTTCCAAAATACAGCTTATGGATTACAATGGCTTCCCCCCCCCATACCGTCCCTCCCACCTGCAACCCTCCCCTTTCCCACTCCCTCTCCCCTTCCATTCACATCAAGATTCATTTTCATTTCTCTTTATATACAGAAGATCAGTTTAGCATACATTAAGTAAAGATTTCAACAGTTTGCTCCCACACAGAAACATAAAGTGAAAAATACTGTTTGAATACTAGTTATAGCATTAAATCTCAATGTATAGCACACTAAGGACAAAGATCCTACATGAGGAGTAAGTGCACAGTGACTCCTGTTGTTGACTTAACAAATTGACACTCTTGTTTATGGCATCAGTAATCACCCTAGGCTCTTGTCATGAGCTGCCAAGGCTATGGAAGCCCCCTGAGTTCAATGACTCTGATCATATTTAGACAAGGCCATGGTCAAAGTGGAAGTTCTCTCCTCCCTTCAGAGAAAGGTACCTCCTTCTTTGATGACCCATTCTTTCCACAGGGATCTCACTCGCAGAGATCTTTCATTTAGTTTTTTTTTTTCTCCAGAGTGTCTTGGCTTTCCATGCCTGAAATACTCTCATGGGCTTTTCAGCTGGATCCGCATGCCTTAGGGCTGATTCTGAGGCCAGAGTGTTTTTTAGGACATCTGCCATTCTATGGGTCTGCTGTGTATCTCACTTCCCATGTTGGATCATTCTCTCCCTTTTTGATTCTATCAGCTAGTATTTGCAGACACTATTCTTGTTTATGTGATCCCTTTGGTTCTTAGTCCTATCATTATGATCAATTGTGAACAGAAATTGATCACTGGGACTAGTGAGATGGCATTGGTACATGCCACCTTGATGGGATTGAATTCGAATCCCCTGGTATGTTTCTAACTCTACCGTTTGAGATAAGTCAGCTTGAGCATGTCCCGAATTGCACATCTCTTCCCTCTCTTATTCCCTCTCTTACATTTAACAGTGATCACTTTTCAGTTAAGTTTCAGCACTTAAGAAGAATTATGTATTGATTACAGTATTCAACCAAAAGTATTAAGTAGAACAAACAAAAAAAATACTAAGAGTGATAACATCTCAAGTTGCTCATCAACAGTCAGGGTGAGGGCTGATCAAGTCACCGTTTCTCATAGTGTTCATTTCACTTTAACAGGTTTGCTTTTTGGTGCTCAGTTAGTTGTCACTTATCAAGGAGAACAAGTGGTATTTGTCCCTTTGGGATTGGCTTATTACACTCAGCGTAATGTTTTCCGAATTCCTAACAGGGATCATTTTTCAGTTAAAATTTAAACACCTAAGAATAATTGTGTGTTAATTACAGAGTTCAACCAATGGTACTAGAAAAAAAATACTAAAATGGATAAAGTATTACATTGTACATCAACCATCAGGACAAGAGCTGATCAAGTCACTGTTTCTCATAGTGTCCATTTCATTTCAAAAAGTTTCCCCCTTGGTGCTCAGTTAGTAGTCGCCGATCAGGGAGAACATATGGTATTTGTCCCTTTGGGACTGGCTCAATTCACTCAGCATGATGTTTTCCAAATTCCTCCATCTTGTTGCAAATGACCGAGTTTCATTGTTTTTGATTGCTGTATAGTATTCTATAGAGTACATGTCCCATAAATTCTTTATCCAGTCTACTGTTGATGGGCATTTGGGTTGGTTCCAGGTCTTAACTATTGTGAATTGAGATGCAATAAACATTAGGGTGCAGACCGCTTTTTTGTTTGCCAATTTAAATTCCTTTTGGTAAATTCCAAGGAGTGGGATGGCTGGGTCGAATGGTAGGGTTATCTTCAGGTTTCTGAGGAATCTCCAGACTGACTTCCATAGTGGCTTGACCAGTTTGCATTCCCACCAACAGTGGGTTACTGTCCCTTTTTCCCCACATCCTCGTCAGCATCTGTTGTTGGTAGATTTCTGAATGTGAGCCATTCTAACCGGGGTGAGGTGAAACCTCATTGTGCTTTTGATTTGCATTTCCCTGATTGCTAGTGACCTTGAACATTTTTTCATGTGCCTGTTGGCCATTTGGATTTCCTCTTTTGAAAAATGTCTATTGAGGTCCTTGGCCCATCTGTTAAGTGGGTTGTTGGTTTTGATCTTGTGGAGTTTCTTGATCTCTTTGTAGATTCTGGTTATCAACCCTTTATCAGTTGCATAGTTTGCAAATATTTTTTCCCATTCTGTCGGTTGTCTCTTCACTCTCCTGACTGTTTCTTTTGCAGGACAGCAACTTCTCAATTTGATACAATCCCAATAGTTGAATTTGGCTTTGACTGCCTGTGCTTCTGGGGTCTTTTCCAAGAAATCATTGCCGGTACCTATATCTTGCAGGGTTTTTCCAATGCTCTCTAATAATTTGATGGTGTCAGGTCATAGATTTAGGTCTTTAATCCATGTTGAGTGAATTTTTGTGTAAGGTGAAAGGTAGGGGTCTTGCTTCATGATTCTGCACGTGGAAATCCAATTTTCCCAGCACCATTTATTGAATAGACTGTCCTTACTCCAGGGATTTGTTTTGGATCCTTGATCAAATATGAGTTGGCTGTAGATGTTTGGATTGATTTCTGGTGTTTCAATTCTGTTCCATTGGTCTATCCATCTGTTTCTGTACCAGTACCATGCTGTTTTGATTACAATTGCCCTGTAGTATGTCCTGAAATCTGGTATTGTGATGCCTCCGGCTTTGTTTTTGTTGTACAAGATTGCTTTAGCTATTCAAGGTCTCCTATGTCTCCATATGAATTTCAGCATCATTTTTTTTCCAGATCTGAGAAGGTCTTCGGTATCTTGATTGGTATTGCATTGAATCTATAAATTGCTTTTGGGAGAATGGACATTTTGATGATATTGATTCTTCCAATCCATGAGCATGGAACATTTTTCCATTTCTTGGTATCCTCTTCTATTTCTTTCTTTAATGTTTTGTAATTTTCATCGTAGAGATCTTTAACGTCCTTGGTTAAGTTTATTCCAAGGTATTTGATTGTTTTTGTAGCTATTGTGAATGGGATTGATCTTAGAAGTTCTTCCTCAGCCATGGCATTGCCTGTGTATACAAAGGCTGTTGAGTTTTGTGCATTGATTTTATACCCTGCTGCTTTGACAAAATCTTCTATGAGTTCCAATAATCTCTTAGTAGAGTTCTTTGGGCCCCCTAAATAAAGAATCATATCATCTGCAAAGAGGGATAGTTTGAGTTCTTTCTTCCCAATTTGTATCCCTTTAATTTCTTTTTCTTGCCTAATAGCTCTGGCTAGAACCTCCAGAACTATATTGAATAGCAGTGGTGAGAGTGGGCATCCCTGTCTGGTACCAGATCTCAGTGGAAATGCTTCCAGCTTTTCCCCATTCAATAGGATGTTGGCTGTGGGTTTTTCATAGATTACTTTGATTGTATTGAGGAATGTTCCTTCCAAACCCAGTTTGCTTAGAGTTTTCATCATGAAAGGGTGTTGTATTTTATCAAATGCTTTCTCGGCATCTATTGAGATAATCATAAGGTTTTTCTTTTGCAGTCTGTTAACGTGGTGTATCACATTGATTGTCTTGCACACATTAAACCATCCCTGCATACCAGGGAGAAATCCCACTTGGTCTGGGTGGATGATCTTTCTGATGTGTTGTTGCATTCTATTGGCGAGAATTTTATTGAGGATTTTTGCATCTATGTTCATCAGGGATATTGGTCTGTAATTCTCTTTCAGTGCTGCATCTTTTTCCGGCTTAGGAATTAAGGTGATGCTGGCTTCATAGAAAGAATTTGGGAGGATTCCCTCTTTTCAATTGTTCTGAATAGTTTGAGAAGAATTGGAGTCAGTTTTTCTTTAAATGTTTGGTAGAATTCAGCAGTGAATCCATTTGGTCCTGGGCTTTTCTTTGTTGGGAGGGCCTTTATGACTGTTTCAATTTCTGTCTCAGTTATGGGTCTGTTTAGGTTTTTGATGTCTTCCTGGTTCAATTTAGGTAGGTTGCATGTGTCCAGGAATCTATCCATTTCTGATAGGGTTCCCTGTTTGCTGGCATACAAGTCCTTGTAGTAGTTTCTGATGATTCTTTTTATTTCTGTGGTGTCTGTTTTATGTTTCCTTTTTCATCTCTGATTTTATTGATTTGGGTCTTTTCTTTTTTTAGCTAGTTGGGCCAATGGGGTGTTAATTTTATTTATTTTTTCAAAAAACCAGCTCCTCGTTTGGCTGATTTTTTTGTGATTTTCTTTGATTCCATCCTGTTGATTTCTTCTCTGATTTTAATTATTTCTCTTCTACTAGATTTGGGTCTGGTTTGCTGTAGGTTTTCTAGATCCAGAAAATTTTTGATTTCTTCAATGACCCACTGTTCATTCAAGAGCTTGTGGTTCAGTCTCCCTGTGTTTATATATGTTCTAGAGATTCTTGAGGTGTTGATTTCTAGTTTTATTCCACTGTGGACAGAGAAGATGCATGGAATAATTTTTTTTTGAATTTGCTGAGAGAGGTTGGGTCATTTGAGAGTATCTCATAAATCTCCAACACTGTTTTTAGGTTTTCTTATTTCTTTTTTTTTATTATTTATTTATTGCCTGATTGTAAGATTTCTGAAAGTTTATCTTCTAGTTCAGATATTCTTTTTTTCTGCCTCATCAAGTCTGCTGTTAAGGCTTTCCACCACTTTTTTTATTTGATCCATTGAAATTTTCATTTCCTAATTTCATTTCGATTTCTCTTTAAGTTCTCAATTTCTTAGGAAAAATTTTCATTCATGTCGTGTATCATTTTCTTTTGTGGATTTGCTTCTGATTTTTTTTGAGTGACTCATCCTGTGATTAATTTTCTAAATTCCATTTCTGGCATTTCCTTGATCTGCCCTCTCTCTGCTGGATCACAGTTTCTGTTTTGGAGTGATTGGTTGGAATTGGATAACCCTCTACACTTCCACTAGGACCACTGACAACTGCCAGCAACTACCAGCACCCTGGACTCCAGTTTGGACACACACTATATTCTCTCTCTGCTCTAACCTCATGGGTTGGTACAGTCTCTCCTCCCTCCATCTCAAGAATGCTGCCAGCTCTGGCTTTCCATAGCTTTGGCTCTCCGCTCTCTCTGGCTGCATGTCAGCACTCACTATGCAGGTTCAGGCCTTTTCCCCTCCTCCCATGGGGCTTCCTGGGTGTTTTTCTCTCCAATTCTCCACCAAGAGTGTACCTCCTACACTATTCTCCTCACTGTTTCTCCCTATCCTTTGAAGCATGCCACTCCCTAATCCTCCATTTTTTTCTTCTTCTGGTCCTCCTACTGATTTTGGGTTTGGTTTGTTCTTGTTTCTCTAGATCCTTGAGATGTATTGTTAGATCATTTAATTTTTGCCTTTCCAAGCCAAGACACTCTGGCAAAAAGATCTCTGTGAGTGAGATCCCAGTGGAAAGAACAGGTCTTCAAAGAGGGAGGTGCCTTTCTCTGAAGGGAGGAGAGAACCTCCACTTTGACTATGACCGTGTCTAAACAAGATAAGAGTCGGAGAACTCAAGGGGCTTCCATAGCCTTGGAAACTCATGACTGGTGCATAGGGAGATTACTGATGCCATAAACAGGAGTGTCAATTTCTAAAGTCAACAACAGGAGTCACTGTGCACTTACTCCTCATGTAGGATCTCTGTCCTTAATGTGCTGTACACTGAGGCTTAATGCTATAACGAGTACTCAAACAGTATATTTCACTTTGTGTTTCTATGGGGGTGCAAACGACTGAAATCTTTACTTAATGTACACTAAACTGATCTTCTGTAAAAAAAAAAAAAGAAATTATCAATTCCCAACTTGACTCTCACTGGGATTAAACATGACAATAGGTCTGACAAGATAAGAGTCGGAGAACTCAGAGGGCTTCCATAGCCTTGGAAACTCATGACTGGAGCATAGGGAGATTACTGATGCCATAGACAGGAGTGTCAATTGGTAAAGTCAACAACAGGAGTCACTGTGCACTTACTCCTCATGTAGGATCTCTGTCCTTAATGTGCTGTGCATTGAGATTTAATGCTATAACAAGTACTCAAATAATATATTTCACTTTGTGTTTCTATGGGGGTGCAAACTGTTGAAATCTTTACTTAATGCATACTAAACTGATCCTCTGTAAAAAAAAAAAAAAGAAAAGAAACCATCAACTCCCAACTTGACTCTCACTGGGATTAAACATGACAATAGGTCTGATCTGATTTCATCATCATTAAAAAAAAAATCATCTATTATTTTTCACTTTATGTTTCTGTGTGGGAGCAAACTGTTGAAATCCTTACTTAATGTATACTAAGCTGATCTTCTGTATATTAAGATAATCGAAAATGAATCTTGATGTGAATGGAAGGGGAGAGGGAGTGGGAAAGGGGAGGGTTGTGGGTGGGAGGGACGGTATGGGGGGGAAGCCATAGTAATCCATTATTCGTACTTTGGAAACGTATATTCATTAAATAAAAGTTAAAAAAAATCATCTATTATTTTTCACTTTATGTTTCTGTGTGGGAGCAAACTGTTGAAATCCTTACTTAAGGTATACTAAGCTGATCTTCTGTATATTAAGATAATTGAAAATGAATCTTGATGTGAATGGAAGGGGAGAGGGAGTGGGAAAGGGGAGGGTTGTGGGTGGGAGGGACGGTATGGGGGGGGAAGCCATTGTAACCCATGAGTCGTACTTTGGAAATTTATATTCATTAAATAAAAGATAAAAAAAAAACAAAAACAAAAACAAAAAAAAATTTTTGCCTTTCCAACTTGTTAATGTAAGCACTGATTGCTATAAACTTCCCTCAACACTACTTTTTCAGTATCCCATAATTTTTGATATGTTATATTGTCATCTTCATCTGTTTTCCAGAATTTTTTGAATTCTTTTATGATTTTCCATGACCTACTGTTCATTTAGGAACATGTTGTTCAGCCTCCATGTGTTTGCATGTTTTCTCACATTTCTTTAGATAGTTAATTTCCAGCTTCATTCCATTGTAGTCAGAAAAGATACATGGTATTATTTCAGGTATTTTTTGATTTATTGAGACCTACTTTATGGCCTAGGATATGATATATCCTAGAGAAAGTTCCATTCACTGATGAAAAGAATGTGTATTCTTCAGTTTGGGGATGACATGTTCTGTAGATAACAGGCCCATTTGGTCCATGGTGTAAATTTGTTCTGTTGTTTATTTTCTTTCTTTTTTTTGCCTAGTTCATTTGTCCATTGATGAAAGTGGTGTGTTGAAGTGTCTCATTATTGTATTAGAGTCTGTGTCTCCCTTTAGATCCATTAACATTGCTTTTAGAGCCGGCACCGTGGCTCACTAGGCTAATCCTCCACCTAGCGGCGCCGGCACACCGGGTTCTAGTCCCGGTCGGGGCGCTGGATTCTGTCCCGGTTGCCCTTCTTCCAGGCCAGCTCTCTGCTGTGGCCAGGGAGTGCAGTGGAGGATGGCCCAGGTGCTTGGGCCCTGCACCCCATGGGAGACCAGGAAAAGCACCTGGCTCCTGGCTCCTGCCATCGGATCAGCGCGGTGTGCCAGCCGCAGCGCGCCAGCCGCGGCGGCCATTGGAGGGTGAACCAATGGCAAAGGAAGACCTTTCTCTCTGTCTCTCTCTCTCACTGTCCACTCTGCCTGTCAAAAAAAAAACACATTGCTTTTATTTTTTTTTATCTTTTATTAAATGAATATAAATTTCCAAAGTACGACTCATGGGTTACAATGGCTTTCCCCCCCATACCGTCCCTCCCACCCACAACCCTCCCCCTTCCCACTCCCTCTCCCCTTCCATTCACATCAAGATTCATTTTCGATTATCTTAATATACAGAAGATCAGCTTAGTATATCTTAAGTAAGGATTTCAACAGTTTGTTCCCACACAGAAACATAAAGTGAAAAATAATAGATGATTTTTTTTAAATGATGATGAAATCAGATCAGACCTATTGTCATGTTTAATCCCAGTGAGAGTCAAGTTGGGAGTTGATAATTTCTTTTTTTTCTTTTCTTTCTTTTTTTTTTTTTACAGAAGATCAGTTTAGTGTACATTAAGTAAAGATTTCAATCGTTTGCACCCCCATAGAAACACAAAGTGAAATATACTGTTTGAGTACTCGTTATAGCATTAAGCCTCAGTGTACAGCACATTAAGGACAGAGATCCTACATGAGGAGTAAGTGCACAGTGACTCCTGTTGTTGACTTTAGAAATTGACACTCCTGTTTATGGCATCAGTAATCTCCCTATGCACCAGTCATGAGTTTCCAAGGCTATGGAAGCCCCTTGAGTTCTCCGACTCTTATCTTGTTTAGACAAGGTCATAGTCAAAGTGGAGGTTCTCTCCTCCCTTCAGAGAAAGGCACCTCCCTCTTTGAAGACCTGTTCTTTCCACTGGGATCTCACTCACAGAGATCTTTTTGCCAGAGTGTCTTGGCTTTCCATGCCTGAAATACTCTCATGGGCTTTTCAGCCAGATCCGAGTGCCTTTAGGGCTGATTCTGAGGCCAGAGTGCTATTTAGGACATCCGCCATTCTATGAGTCTGCTGAGTATCTCACTTCCCATGTTGGATCACTCTCCCCTTTATTTATTCTATCGGTTATTGTTAGCCGATACTAGACTTGTTTATGTGCTCCCTTTGACTCTTAGTTCTTTCATTATGATCAATTGTGAACTGAAATTGATCACTTGGAATAGTGAGATGGCATTGGCACATGCCACCTTGATGGGATTGAGTTGGAATCCCCTGGTATGTTTCCAACTCTACCAATTGGGGCAAGTCAGCCCGAGCATGCCCCAAATTATACATCTCTTCCCTCTCTTATTCCCACTCTTATGTTTAACAGGGATCACATTTCAGTTAAATTTCAACACTTAAGAATAACTGTGTATTAATTACAGAATTAAACCAGTCATATTAAGTAGAACAGACAAAAAAAAATACTATGAGGGATAATGTATTAAGTTGTCCATTAGCAGTCAGGGCTATGCTGATCAAGTCACCATTTCTCATAGTGTCCATTTCACCTCAGGAGGTTTCCTTTTTGGTGTTGAGTCAGTTGTCACCGATCAGGGAGAACATATGGTATTTGTCCCTTTGGGACTGGCTTACTTCACTCAGCATGATGTGTTCCAGATTCCTCCATTTTGTTGCAAATGACTGGATTTCGTTGTTTCTTACTGCGGTTTAGTATTCTAAAGAGTACATATCCCATAATTTCTTTATCCAGTCTACCGTTGATGGGCATTTAGGTTGGTTCCAGGTCTTGGCTATTGTGAATTGTGCTGCAATAAACATTAGGATGCAGACCGCTTTTTTCTTTATCAATTTAAACTCCTTTGGGTAAATTCCAAGGAGTGGGATGGCTGGGTCGAACGGTAGGGTTATATTCAGGTTTCTGAGGAATCTCCAGACTGAGTTCCATAGTGGCTTGACCAGTTTGCATTCCCACCAACAGTGGGTTAGTGTCCCTTTTTCCCCACATCCTCGTCAGCATCTGTTGTTGGTAGATTTCTGAATGTGAGCCATTCTAACCGGGGTGAGGTGAAACCTCATTGTGGTTTTGATTTGCATTTCCCTGATTGCTAATGACCTTGAGCATTTTTTCATGTGCCTGTTGGCCATTTGGATTTCCTCTTTTGAAAAATGTCTATTGAAGTCCTTGGCCCATCTCTTAAGTGGGTTGTTGGTTTTGTTTTTGTGGAGTTTCTTGATCTCTTTGTAGATTCTGGTTATTAACCCTTTATCTGTTGCATAGTTTGCAAATATTTTTTCCCATTCTGTCGGTTGTCTCTTCACTCTCCTGACTGTTTCTTTTGCAGTACAGAAGCTTCTCAATGTGATGCAATCCCAGTAGTTGATTTTGGCTTTGACTGTCTGTGCCTCCCGGGTCTTTTCCAGAAATTCTTTGCCTGTGCCAATATCTTGAAGGGTTTCTCCAATGTTCTCTAATAACTTAATGGTGTCAGGACGTAGATTTAGGTCTTTAATCCACGTTGAGTGGATTTTTGTTTAAGGTGTAAGGTAGGGGTCTTGCTTCATGCTTCTGCACGTGGAAATCCAGTTTTCCCAGCACCATTTATTGAATAGACTGTCCTTGCTCCAGGAATTAGTTTTAGATCCTTGATCAAATATAAGTTGGCTGTAGATGTTTGGATTGATTTCTGGTGTTTCAATTCTGTTCCATTGGTCTATCCATCTGTTTCTGTACCAGTACCATGCTGTTTTGATTAAAACTGCCCTGTAGTATGTCCTAAAGTCTGGTATTGTGATGCCTCCAGCTTTGTTTTTGTTGTACAAGATTGCTTTAGCTATTCGAGGTCTCTTGTGCCTCCATATGAATTTCAGCATCATTTTTTCTAGATCTGCGAAGAATGTCTTTGGTATCTTGATTGGGATTGCATTGAATCTATAAATTGCTTTTGGGAGAATGGACATTTTGATGATGTTGATTCTTCCAATCCATGAGCATGGAAGATTTTTCCATTTTTTGGTATCCTCTTCTATTTCTTTCTTTAAGGTTTAGTAATTTTCATCGTAGAGATCTTTAACATCCTTGGTTAAGTTTATTCCAAGGTATTTGATTGTTTTTGTAGCTATTGTGAATGGGATTGATCTTATTAGTTCTTTATCAGTCATGGCATTACTTGTGTATACAAAGGCTGTTGATTTTTGTGCGTTGATTTTCTATCCTGCCACTTTGCCAAACTCCTCTATGAGTTCCAATAGTCTCTTAGTAGAGTTCTTTGGATCCTCTAAGTACAGAATCATATCGTCTGCAAAGAGGGATAGTTTGACTTCTTCCTTCTTGATTTGTATTCCTTTGATTTCTTTTTCTTGTCTGATGGCTCTGGCTAAAACTTCCAGAACTATGTTAAATAGCAGTGGTGAGAGTGGGCATCCCTGCCTGGTGCCAGATTTCAGTGGAAATGCTTCCAACTTTTCCCCATTCAATAGGATGCTGGCTGTGGGTTTTTTATAAATTGCTTTGATTATATTGAGGAATGTTCCTTCTATACCCAATTTGCTTAGAGTTTTCATCATGAAATGGTGTTGAATTTTATCAAATGCTTTCTCTGCATCAATTGAGATAACCATATGGTTTTTCTTCTGCAGTCTGTTAATGTGGTGAATCACATTGATTGATTTGCGAATGTTGAACCATCCCTGCATACCAGGGATGAATCCCACTTGGTCTGGGTGGATGATTTTCCTGATGTGTTGTTGTATTCTATTGGCCAGAATTTTATTGAGGATTTTTGCGTCTATGTTCATCAGGGATATTGGTCTGTAATTTTCTTTCAGTGCTGCATCTTTCTCTGGCTTAGGGATTAAGGTGATGCTGGCTTCATAGAAAGAATTTGGGAGGATTCCCTCTTCTTCGATTGTTCTGAATAGTTTGAGAAGAAATGGGATTAGTTCTTCTTTAAATGTCTGGTAGAATTCAGCAGTGAATCCATCTGGTCCTGGGCTTTTCTTTGTTGGGAGGGCCTTTATGACTGTTTCAATTTCTGTTTCAGTTATGGGTCTATTTAGGTTTTCGATGTCTTCATGGTTCAATTTTGGTAGATTGCATGTGTCCAGGAATCTATCCATTTCTGATAGGTTTTCCTGTTTGCTGGCATACAGGTCCTTGTAGTAATTTCTGATGATTCTTTTTATTTCTGTGGTGTCTGTTGTTACGTTTCCTTTTTCATCTCTGATTTTATTGATTTGGGTCTTTTCTCTTCTTTTTTTAGTTAGTTGGGCCAATGGGGTGTCAATTTTGTTTATTTTTTCAAAAAACCAGCTTCTCGCTGGGCTGATTTTTTGTAATGTTTTTTTGGATTCAATCCTGTTAATTTCTTCTCTGGTTTTAATTATTTCTCTTCTCCTACTAGATTTGGGTTTGGTTTGCTGCAGTTTTTCTAGGTCCTTGAGGTGCGCTGAAAGCTCATTTATTTGGTACCTTTCCAATTTCTTGGTATAGGCACCTATTGCTATAAATTTGCCTCTCAATACTGCTTTTGCTGTATCCCATAAGTTTTGATATGTTGTGTTGTTGTCTTCATTTACTTCCAGAAAGTTTTTGATTTCTCTTTTGATTTCTTGAATGACCCAGTGTTCATTCAGGAGCATGTTGTTCAGTCTCCATGTGTTTGCATACTTTCTGGGGTTTCCTGAGTTGCTAATTTCCAGCTTCATCCCGCTGTGGTCTGAGAAGCTGCATGGTATGATTCTAATTCTTTTAAATTTGCTGTAACTTGCTTTATGGCCTAGTATGTGGTCAATCCTAGAGAAGGTTCCATGCGCTGCTGAGAAGAATGTGAAGTCTGTAGATGTAGGGTTGAAAGTTCTGTAGATATCTGTTAGATCCATTTGGGCAATAGTGTCAATTAAATCTGCTGTTTCCTTGTTGATCTTCTGTCCGGATGATCTGTCTATTTCTGAGAGTGGAGTATTGAAGTCCCCCAGTACTATTGTATTGGAATCTAAATCTCCCTTTAAGTCCCTTAACATATCTTTTAAATAGACCGGTGCCCTGTAATTAGGTGCATATACATTTATAATAGTTACATCTTCCTGTTGAATTGAACCCTTAATCATTATATAGTGTCCCTCTTTGTCTCTCTTAACAGTTTTTGTATTAAAGTTTATTTTGTCTGATATTAATATGGCTACACCTGCTTTTTTTTGGTTTCTGTTGGCATGGAATATCTTTTTCCAACCTTTCACTTTCAGTCTGCATGCCTCTTTGTTAGAGAGATGTGTTTCTTTTAGGCAACAAATAGTTGGGTTGTGTTCTGTGAGCCAGTCAGCTAAACGGTGTCTTTTAACTGAAGAATTCAGACCATTAATGTTCAATGTGACTATTGATACGTAGTGACTTTGCCCTGCCATTTTCCCGGAAATATTTTCTAGTATATGCTTTGAGCTTCCCATGCTCTTTTACTGGTAGGTGTTCTTCCTTTCCCTTCTTTCATATTGATGGCCGTGTTTCTGTGTTTCTGAGTGTAGCACATCTTTAAGTATCTTTTGCAGGGCCGGACGAGTGGCCACAAAGTCTTTCAATTTCTGTTTGCTATGAAAGGTCTTTATTTCACCTTCATTCACAAATGAGAGCTTGGCAGGATATAATATTCTGGGCTGGCAATTTTTCTCTCTTAGCACCTGTGCTATGTCTCGCCATTCCCTCCTAGCCTGTAGGGTTTCTGATGAGAAGTCAGCTGTGAGTCTGATTGGAGATCCTCTGAGAGTAATCTGACGTTTCTCTCTTGCACATTTTAGGATCTTTTCTTTATGTTTCACTGTGGTAAGTTTAATTACCACGTGTCGTGGTGAGGATCTCTTTTGGTCATGTTTATTGGGGGTTCTATGAGCTTCCTGTACTAGGATATCTCTGTCCTTCTCCAAACCTGGAAAGTTCTCTGCTAGTATCTCACTAAAAAGGCCTTCCAATCCTTTCTCTCTCTCCATGCCTTCAGGAACTCCTAGAACTCGAATGTTGGTTTTTTTAATAGTATCCTGTAGATTCCCAACAATATTTTTTAGGTTTCTAATTTCCTCTTCTTTTCTTTGGTTTGACTGTATGTTTTCCTGTGCTCTATCTTCTAAGTCCGATATTCTCTCTTCTGCTTCACCCATTCTGTTTTTAAGGCTTTCTAATGTGTTTGTCATTTGATCTATTGAGCTCTTCATTTCATTTTGATTTCTCTTCACTATAACACTTTCCTGTTCCACTAGTTTCTGAGTTTCATTTTGACTGTTCCTTAAAATTTCGTTTTCACGAGAGAGATTTTCAATCTTGTCCATTAAGGATTTCTGTAGTTCAAGGATTTGCTTTTGAAAACTTCTAAATGTTCTTATCATAAATTTTTTGAAATCCGTATCTTGCATTTCTTCTATCTCATCATCTTCATACTCTTGGCTTGGGGTGTTTTGCTTATTTGGAGGCATCATAGTGTCATCGTTGATCTTGCTCCCTCTATTTCTGTGTTTGTTACTCGGCATAGTTAATTCTTCTTGCGTCACTGTGCGTTTTTTTTTTCTTTTTTTTTTTTTTTATTTATACTGTGTCCGTGTTAAGTGGACTGCCTGCTGTTGGAGGAGCCTTGGAGGCTTGAGATGGGTGCGGCCTGAGAGCTCTGCCTGGTTCTTCCAGGTTAAGGGTGTGCAAAGGTGACACCCTCAGGTTATGCGTGGTAAATCTCTCTCTTTTTATTTATTTATTTATTTTATTTATTCAGGGGGTAAGTAACACCGCAGGGCAGGGCTGTGCAGAATTGATGGTATTTAGCTTCCAGTCTTTGGCTCCTCTGGACTCCCACTGGGTTGCCTAGGCTACTCCCCTTCCAGCGCCGATGTGTGGACTCGGAGCCCTGAGCGTCCCAAGTCTCCCCGCTGTTGTCTGTGTGGCATGCACTCCCCTTGGAGCACTGGGGCTTCTGCGGCTCGGTCCCACGACTTGGCTTCCGCGCGGTGGGCGACCTTGTTCTCCCAGTAGGTCCTCCGATTCACGATTCCCGTGCAATTTTTTCCTGGTTCTTTTTTCTGCGGCTACCGTAACTCCCCTTTTATTAAACTAAATTTTCCCGGACTATCGGTGCGCGCCCTCACTATTCCACCATCTTGGCCTGGATGTCACTTCTAACACCAAAGTTGTCATGCTTCCTGAACACCAACCCAGTTCTCCAACACCTACTAATTATCAGACAGTTCAATTCTGATCCCATCTAGAGCTAGAAGAGAACTTGAAGATGCCAGACCCAAGCATGTTTGCTGTTTATGGTCAACTCTCTCCATTCTGAAGTTGTATAGTGAGCTCACAGTTATTTCCAGAAAGGGGTGTGTTATGAAGGATCAGAGCTACACCTATTACTCAGGAAATTATAAAGGCCTTAAAATCTCTGTGCTAGACAATAAGTAGAAAGCCAAATAATTTGTTTCTTATAACTACATTCTCAAATAAACTCTCAAATTCATAAACCCTTTCTCAGCCAGCAAAAGCTAACCTTCCCAGGCATCCTCAATGGGCAAAAACTCTATCTGAAAAAAACTACTCTGTGATACTATATATTTTTTTCTTTTTTTCTTTTTGACAGGCAGAGTGGACAGTGAGAGAGAGAGACAGAGAGAAAGGTCTTCCTTTTTGCCGTTGGTTCACCCTCCAATGGCCGCTGCAGCTGGTGCACTGTGCCGATCTAAAGTCGGGAGCCAGGTGCCCCTCCTGGTCTCCCATGCGGGTGCAGGGCCCAAGCACTTGGGCCATCCTCCACTGCACTCCCTGGCCACAGCAGAGAGCTGGCCTGGAAGAGGGGCAACTGGGACAGAATCTGGTGCCCCGACCAGGACCAGAACCTGGTGTGCTGGTGCCACAAGGTGGAGGATTAGCCTATTGACCCACGGTGCCAGCCTCTGTGATACTATTTAATAAACAAACATATGGATTTTATGATTTCCTAAAGGTGTGGAAAGACAGAATCAATTAAAAGGTCTATTCAGTGAGGTAATAAATGAAAACATCCTTAATTTGGAGAAAAGGGGACAATCAAGTACAGGAAGCACATAGAACTCCTAATGGACATGACCAGAAAAGATCTTCAGCATGATATATGGTGGTCAAACTTTCAACAGTAAAATATAAAAAAAGGATTTTAAAATGTACCTGAGAGAAATGCCATATTGCCTTCAGAGGATCTCCAATTAGATTGACAGTTGATTTTGAATCAGAAATCTTATAGGCTAGGAAAGAGTGGAGAGTCGTAGTCTAAGTCTTATAAGAAAAAAACTGTCAACTCAGAATACTATACCGTGCAAAGCTGTCATTTATGAGTGAAGGTGAAATAAAGACTTTTCATAACAAACAGAAATTGAAAGAATTTGTCACCACTCATCCAGATTTATAAATGATGCTTTAAAAGGATGTGCTACACAGAGAAACAGAAAGGTAGTCATCATGATGAAAGCATGTGAAGTCAGAAAATCTAGTAAAAGTACAAAGGAACTCCAAACCAAACAATAGGAATAGTTATGGGAAAATGGCAGGCAAACTCCTTACTTATCAATAATAATCATATAAATGCCCTAAATTCTCCAATTAAAAGGTACAAACTGGCTGAATGGATTAAAAAAATAAAATTCCTCTATTTGCTGCCTGTAAGAAACACACATCACTAACAACAATACAAACAGACTAAAAGTGAAAGGATGGAAAAAGGTATTCCATGCTAATGGAAAGCAAAAATTATCAGGAGTAGCACAAAAACTGTAAAAAGGCAAAGAATAGCATTATGTTATTATTAAAGGATCAATTCAATAGGAATATGTGACCAATAAATGTACCTGTCCCAATACTAGTGCATCTGGCTTTCTAAAAGCACTGTTTTTTTTTTGGCTTGCCACACAGACAACAGTGGGGAGACTTGGGACGCTCAGGGCTCCGAGTCCACACATCGGCGCTGGAAGGGGAGGTGAGCTCAATAACCCGAGACATTGGTGGGGAAACGGGGGTCAGAATCTAGAGGGGGGCCGGAAAGTGCAGCAAACTCACTACTGGAAAGAAGGAAAAAAAAAGCTTCGGGGGTTTCTCTTCACCCTAACCTTGCAAAGGTTACAAGGCTGCAAGGCTTGAAGAATTCCCAAGAGACAAAGAGCAGGCCTCCTCTTTGGATTTACATATCAATGGGGGAGAGTTAAGGAACTGAGTCACTACAATTCAGTAGCCTAGGCAACCCAGTGGGAGTCCAGAGGAGCCAAAGACTGGAAGCTAAATACCATCAATTCTGCACAGCCCTGCCCTGCGGTGTTACTTACCCCCTGAATAAATAAAATAAATAAATAAATAAAAAGAGAGAGATTTACCACGCATAACCTGAGGGTGTCACCTTTGCACACCCTTAACCAGGAAGAACCAGGCAGAGCTCTCAGGCCGCACCCATCTCAAGCCTCCAAGGCTCCTCCAACAGCAGGCAGTCCACTCTACACGGACATAGTATAAATAAAAAAAAAAAAAAAGAAAAAAAAAACGCACAGTGACGCAAGAAGAATTAACTATGCCGAGTAACAAACACAGAAATAGAGGGAGCAAGATCAACGATGACACTATGATGCCTCCAAATAAGCAAAACACCCCAAGCCAAGAGTATGAAGATGATGAGATAGAAGAAATGCAAGATACGGATTTCAAAAAATTTATGATAAGAACATTTAGAAGTTTTCAAAAGCAAATCCTTGAACTACAGAAATCCTTAATGGACAAGATTGAAAATCTCTCTCGTGAAAACGAAATTTTAAGGAACAGTCAAAATGAAACTCAGAAACTAGTGGAACAGGAAAGTGTTATAGTGAAGAGAAATCAAAATGAAATGAAGAGCTCAATAGATCAAATGACAAACACATTAGAAAGCCTTAAAAACAGAATGGGTGAAGCAGAAGAGAGAATATCGGACTTAGAAGATAGAGCACAGGAAAACATACAGTCAAACCAAAGAAAAGAAGAGGAAATTAGAAACCTAAAAAATATTGTTGGGAATCTACAGGATACTATTAAAAAAACCAACATTCGAGTTCTAGGAGTTCCTGAAGGCATGGAGAGAGAGAAAGGATTGGAAGGCCTTTTTAGTGAGATACTAGCAGAGAACTTTCCAGGTTTGGAGAAGGACAGAGATATCCTAGTACAGGAAGCTCATAGAACCCCCAATAAACATGACCAAAAGAGATCCTCACCACGACACGTGGTAATTAAACTTACCACAGTGAAACATAAAGAAAAGATCCTAAAATGTGCAAGAGAGAAACGTCAGATTACTCTCAGAGGATCTCCAATCAGACTCACAGCTGACTTCTCATCAGAAACCCTACAGGCTAGGAGGGAATGGCGAGACATAGCACAGGTGCTAAGAGAGAAAAATTGCCAGCCCAGAATATTATATCCTGCCAAGCTCTCATTTGTGAATGAAGGTGAAATAAAGACCTTTCATAGCAAACAGAAATTGAAAGACTTTGTGGCCACTCGTCCGGCCCTGCAAAAGATACTTAAAGATGTGCTACACTCAGAAACACAGAAACACGGCCATCAATATGAAAGAAGGGAAAGGAAGAACACCTACCAGTAAAAGAGCATGGGAAGCTCAAAGCATATACTAGAAAATATTTCCGGGAAAATGGCAGGGCAAAGTCACTACGTATCAATAGTCACATTGAACATTAATGGTCTGAATTCTTCAGTTAAAAGACACCGTTTAGCTGACTGGCTCACAGAACACAACCCAACTATTTGTTGCCTAAAAGAAACACATCTCTCTAACAAAGAGGCATGCAGACTGAAAGTGAAAGGTTGGAAAAAGATATTCCATGCCAACAGAAACCAAAAAAAAGCAGGTGTAGCCATATTAATATCAGACAAAATAAACTTTAATACAAAAACTGTTAAGAGAGACAAAGAGGGACACTATATAATGATTAAGGGTTCAATTCAACAGGAAGATGTAACTATTATAAATGTATATGCACCTAATTACAGGGCACCGGTCTATTTAAAAGATATGTTAAGGGACTTAAAGGGAGATTTAGATTCCAATACAATAGTACTGGGGGACTTCAATACTCCACTCTCAGAAATAGACAGATCATCCGGACAGAAGATCAACAAGGAAACAGCAGATTTAATTGACACTATTGCCCAAATGGATCTAACAGATATCTACAGAACTTTCAACCCTACATCTACAGACTTCACATTCTTCTCAGCAGCGCATGGAACCTTCTCTAGGATTGACCACATACTAGGCCATAAAGCAAGTTACAGCAAATTTAAAAGAATTAGAATCATACCATGCAGCTTCTCAGACCACAGCGGGATGAAGCTGGAAATTAGCAACTCAGGAAACCCCAGAAAGTATGCAAACACATGGAGACTGAACAACATGCTCCTGAATGAACACTGGGTCATTCAAGAAATCAAAAGAGAAATCAAAAACTTTCTGGAAGTAAATGAAGACAACAACACAACATATCAAAACTTATGGGATACAGCAAAAGCAGTATTGAGAGGCAAATTTATAGCAATAGGTGCCTATACCAAGAAATTGGAAAGGTACCAAATAAATGAGCTTTCAGCGCACCTCAAGGACCTAGAAAAACTGCAGCAAACCAAACCCAAATCTAGTAGGAGAAGAGAAATAATTAAAACCAGAGAAGAAATTAACAGGATTGAATCCAAAAAAACATTACAAAAAATCAGCCCAGCGAGAAGCTGGTTTTTTGAAAAAATAAACAAAATTGACACCCCATTGGCCCAACTAACTAAAAAAAGAAGAGAAAAGACCCAAATCAATAAAATCAGAGATGAAAAAGGAAACGTAACAACAGACACCACAGAAATAAAAAGAATCATCAGAAATTACTACAAGGACCTGTATGCCAGCAAACAGGAAAACCTATCAGAAATGGATAGATTCCTGGACACATGCAATCTACCAAAATTGAACCATGAAGACATCAAAAACCTAAATAGACCCATAACTGAAACAGAAATTGAAACAGTCATAAAGGCCCTCCCAACAAAGAAAAGCCCAGGACCAGATGGATTCACTGCTGAATTCTACCAGACATTTAAAGAAGAACTAATCCCATTTCTTCTCAAACTATTCAGAACAATCGAAGAAGAGGGAATCCTCCCAAATTCTTTCTATGAAGCCAGCATCACCTTAATCCCTAAGCCAGAGAAAGATGCAGCACTGAAAGAAAATTACAGACCAATATCCCTGATGAACATAGACGCAAAAATCCTCAATAAAATTCTGGCCAATAGAATACAACAACACATCAGGAAAATCATCCACCCAGACCAAGTGGGATTCATCCCTGGTATGCAGGGATGGTTCAACATTCGCAAATCAATCAATGTGATTCACCACATTAACAGACTGCAGAAGAAAAACCATATGGTTATCTCAATTGATGCAGAGAAAGCATTTGATAAAATTCAACACCATTTCATGATGAAAACTCTAAGCAAATTGGGTATAGAAGGAACATTCCTCAATATAATCAAAGCAATTTATAAAAAACCCACAGCCAGCATCCTATTGAATGGGGAAAAGTTGGAAGCATTTCCACTGAAATCTGGCACCAGGCAGGGATGCCCACTCTCACCACTGCTATTTAACATAGTTCTGGAAGTTTTAGCCAGAGCCATCAGACAAGAAAAAGAAATCAAAGGAATACAAATCAAGAAGGAAGAAGTCAAACTATCCCTCTTTGCAGACGATATGATTCTGTACTTAGAGGATCCAAAGAACTCTACTAAGAGACTATTGGAACTCATAGAGGAGTTTGGCAAAGTGGCAGGATAGAAAATCAATGCACAAAAATCAACAGCCTTTGTATACACAAGCAATGCCATGACTGAGAAAGAGCTGCTAAGGTCAATCCCATTCACAATAGCTACAAAAACAATCAAATACCTTGGAATAAACTTAACCAAGGACGTTAAAGATCTCTACGATGAAAATTACAAAACCTTAAAGAAAGAAATAGAAGAGGATACCAAAAAATGGAAAAATCTTCCATGCTCATGGATTGGAAGAATCAACATCATCAAAATGTCCATTCTCCCAAAAGCAATTTATAGATTCAATGCAATCCCAATCAAGATACCAAAGACATTCTTCTCAGATCTAGAAAAAATGATGCTGAAATTCATATGGAGGCACAAGAGACCTCGAATAGCTAAAGCAATCTTGTACAACAAAAACAAAGCCGGAGGCATCACAATACCAGACTTCAGGACATACTACAGGGCAGTTTTAATCAAAACAGCATGGTACTGGTACAGAAACAGATGGATAGACCAATGGAACAGAATTGAAACACCAGAAATCAATCCAAACATCTACAGCCAACTTATATTTGATCAAGGATCTAAAACTAATTCCTGGAGCAAGGACAGTCTATTCAATAAATGGTGCTGGGAAAACTGGATTTCCACGTGCAGAAGCATGAAGCAAGACCCCTACCTTACACCTTACACAAAAATCCACTCAACGTGGATTAAAGACCTAAATCTACGTCCTGACACCATTAAGTTATTAGAGAACATTGGAGAAACCCTTCAAGATATTGGCACAGGCAAAGAATTTCTGGAAAAGACCCGGGAGGCACAGACAGTCAAAGCCAAAATCAACTATTGGGATTGCATCAAATTGAGAAGTTTCTGTACTGCAAAAGAAACAGTCAGGAGAGTGAAGAGACAACCGACAGAATGGGAAAAAATATTTGCAAACTATGCAACAGATAAAGGGTTAATAACCAGAATCTACAAAGAGATCAAGAAACTCCACAAAAACAAAACCAACAACCCACTTAAGAGATGGGCCAAGGACTTCAATAGACATTTTTCAAAAGAGGAAATCCAAATGGCCAACAGGCACATGAAAAAATGTTCAAGGTCACTAGCAATCAGGGAAATGCAAATCAAAAGCACAATGAGGTTTCACCTCACCCCGGTTAGAATGGCTCACATTCAGAAATCTACCAACAACAGATGCTGGCGAGGATGTGGGGAAAAAGGGACACTAACCCACTGTTGGTGGGAATGCAAACTGGTCAAGCCACTATGGAAATCAGTCTGGAGATTCCTCAGAAACCTGAATATAACCCTACCATTCGACCCAGCCATCCCACTCCTTGGAATTTACCCAAAGGAGTTTAAATTGATAAACAAAAAAGCGGTCTGCACCCTAATGTTTATTGCAGCACAATTCACAATAGCCAAGACCTGGAACCAACCTAAATGCCCATCAACGGTAGACTGGATAAAGAAATTATGGGATATGTATTCTTTAGAGTACTATACCACAGTAAGAAACAACGAAATCCAGTCATTTGCAACAAAATGGAGGAATCTGGAACACATCATGCTGAGTGAAGTAAGCCAGTCCCAAAGGGACAAATACCATATGTTCTCCCTGATCGGTGACAACTGACTGAACACCAAAAAGGAAACCTCCTGAAGTGAAACGGACACTATGGGAAATGGTGACTTCATCAGCATAGCCCTGACTGCTAATGGACAACTTAATACATTATCCCTCATAGTATTTTTTTTTTGTCTGTTCTACTTAATATGACTGGTTTAATTCTGTAATTATCACACAGTTATTCTTAAGTGTTGAAAATTAACTGAAATGTGATCCCTGTTAAACATAAGAGTGGGAATAAGAGAGGGAAGAGATGTATAATTTGGGACATGCTCAGGCTGACTTGCCCCAATTGGTAGAGTTGGAAACATACCAGGGGATTCCAATTCAATCCCATCAAGGTGGCATGTGCCAATGCCATCTCACTACTCCAAGTGATCAATTTCAGTTCACAATTGATCATAATGAAAGGACTAAGAGTCAAAGGGAGCACATAAACAAGTCTAGTATCTGCTAACACCAACCGATAGAATAAATAAAGGGGAGAGTGATCCAACATGGGAAGTGAGATACTCAGCAGACTCATAGAATGGCGGATGTCCTAAATAGCACTCTGGCCTCAGAATCAGCCCTAAAGGCACTCGGATCTGGCTGAAAAGCCCATGAGAGTATTTCAGGCATGGAAAGCCAAGACACTCTGGCAAAAAGATCTCTGTGAGTGAGATCCCAGTGGAAAGAACAGGTCTTCAAAGAGGGAGGTGCCTTTCTCTGAAGGGAGGAGAGAACCTCCACTTTGACTATGACCGTGTCTAAACAAGATAAGAGTCGGAGAACTCAAGGGGCTTCCATAGCCTTGGAAACTCATAACTGGTGCATAGGGAGATTACTGATGCCATAAACAGGAGTGTCAATTGGTAAAGTCAGCAACAGGAGTCACTGTGCACTTACTCCTCATGTAGGATCTCGGTCCTTAACGTGCTGTACACTGAGGCTTAATGCTATAACGAGTACTCAAACAGTATATTTCACTTTGTGTTTTTATGGGGGTGCAAACTGTTGAAATCTTTACTTAATGTACACTAAACTGATCTTCTGTAAAAAAAAAAAAAAGAAAGAAAGAAATTTTCAATTCCCAACTTGACTCTCACTGGGATTAAACATGACAATAGGTCTGATCTGATTTCATCATCATTTAAAAAAAATCATCTATTATTTTTCACTTTATGTTTCTGTGTGGGAGCAAACTGTTGAAATACTTACTTAAGGTATACTAAGCTGATCTTCTGTATATTAAGATAATCGAAAATGAATCTTGATGTGAATGGAAGGGGAGAGGGAGTGGGAAAGGGGAGGGTTGTGGGTGGGAGGGACGGTATGGGGGGGGAAGCCATTGTAACCCATGAGTCGTACTTTGGAAATTTATATTCATTAAATAAAAGATAAAAAAAAAAAAAAAGAAGTGACATCCAAAAGGATTCCGGGGCAGGCACTATGTTGCAGTAATTTAAGCTGTTACCTGCAGCACTCACATCCCTTATGGGTCTCAGTTCAATTCCCAGCTGCCCCATTTCTGATCCAGCTCCCTGCTAATGTGACTTGGAAAGCAGCAGAGGGTGCACCCATGTGGGAGACCTCTAAATTTAGTCTGAAGTTGGGTTACTTTGGACTATTGTTCTAATGATCTATCTTTCTGCATGTTTTTATATTTAATTTGTGTCTTTATATTTATGTTACTTTTATAATACTTATTTGAGATCTTGCTGCTGCTGAGTGTGGGCACCAGAAGATCATGGAAAAACTCCACCTTGAGACTCCAACCCACACTGCTTGGCACCCAGTGCTTACCTCATTGATGAACATGTACTCCCATTTTGCCACTACTCAAGCTCTGTGGAGAAGTTCCACAGCCACCACAGCCTTCAGAATGAAATTAGAAATGCTAAGGGGCCACTGTCATCACCAAGCCAAATAATAAAGGTAAGGAGGTAAATAAAGCCATAGAGATTAGAACAAGAATTCATTTTATCTAAGTGGAAGTCAGCATTTTACATTTCAGCTTTTTTAAGATTGTCTGTCCAGTTTGGATTTTGTCTTCTACCCTTAAAGAAGTTTCAAATTTCATTAACATTATTGTAATTTATTAAAGCAGAATGATTTATTTCTAAGGTATTTGTTTCTTTGAAAACTGATAATGCTGAGTGACCTTAAGTAAAATGTTAAACTCACCTTATTCTTGTGATGTAATGGAGCTTACAGGTAGAAGATTACATCTATTTTTAAAAAATGCATTACTGCCTTTTCTGCTTTGGCTACTCTCAGTAAGTAAATAGATGTTTTGAGTAAGTCATTTTCTTGGCTCCAAGGGCTATTTTTTTAAATAGTCATAGAAAACCTTTGAGAATTTACTTAAAGGTTATCTTCATTGATAATCTAAACCTAAAATGTTACGCTCCTGTACATAAAAAATATTCTGCTAAATTTATGGTATAGATCCTTCCAAGTTTTTTTAAGATTATTTATTTGAAAGGCAGCAGAGAGACAGGGGCAGAGGCAGAGACAGAGGCAGAAATAGTGATAGAGATAGAGATAGAGATAGAGATAGAGATAGAGATAGAGATAGAAATCTTCCATCTGCTGGCTCACTCCCCAAATGGCTGCAATGGCTGGAGGGGGGTGGATCTGAAACTAGGAGACAGGAGCTTCTTCCAGGTCTCCCATGTGGGTGCAGGGGCCCAAGTGATGGCAGAGAGCTGGATTGGAAGTGGAACACCCAGGACTCAAACCAGTGCCCATATGGGATGCTGGCACTGCAGGCAATGGCTTAACCTGCTATGCCACAGTGCCAGCCCCTCTAAGTTTTTTTTTTTTTTTTATCAAGAGTATATGGCCTCAGATGGAATAAGGACATGAGCCTCAGCCATTTTCCCTCATTGTCCAAAAGATAGAACTTTGGAATGTATTCCTTGCCCTTGAAACTCAATTGGGTCTCACACATTGCCTTCATAGCTGACCCCTTACAGCCACCTGAAAGACCAGTTGCTCTGAACACCTGAAAGACCATTTCCAGGAAATCCCCTCTGCCTGCTGCCCCCTATCCCACCCCCAACCCCAGTCCTCCTAAAATATAAAAAGGTCTGGCCCCTGGGGGTCAGGGCCTTCTGCCACAAGCTCCATCAATGTGCATTCAGTCAGATGGTCACTCACCTCTATGGATTTATTTTCTCTGAATGAAATCAGTCTGGCTATAAATTTTTACACTGCCTCCTCTCTATTCTGTGCCTTGTTTCCTAACATTTTGGTGCCCCATGTGAGGAGGCACCAATATGCAACTCTTTTCCTAACAGCCTCTGCATATGTGGTAAAGTTCCTGTTTAGGGATGGTGCCTCTCAGATTGTAATTTTTTAACTTAACTCCTCAAATAAATATAGTTTATCTCAAGTTTCTAAATTTACAACTATGGTCTCAATTCATGTATTTGCTAATTTTTTTTTTTTTTTACTATGAGGGATAATGTATTAAGTTGTCCATCAGCAGTCAGGGCTATGCTGATCAAGTCACCATTTCTCATAGTGTCCACTTCACTTCAGGAGGTTTCCCCTTTGGTGTTCAGTCAGTTGTCACCGATCAGGGAGAACATATGGTATTTGTCCCTTTGGGACTGGCTTACTTCACTCAGCATGATGTGTTCCAGATTCCTCCATTTTGTTGCAAATGACTGGATTTCGTTGTTTCTTACTGCGGTATAGTACTCTAAAGAATACATATCCCATAATTTCTTTATCCAGTCTACCGTTGATGGGCATTTAGGTTGGTTCCAGGTCTTGGCTATTGTGAATTGTGCTGCAATAAACATTAGGGTGCAGACCGCTTTTTTCTTTATCAATTTAAACTCCTTTGGGTAAATTCCAAGGAGTGGGATGGCTGGGTCGAACGGTAGGGTTATATTCAGGTTTCTGAGGAATCTCCAGACTGATTTCCATAGTGGCTTGACCAGTTTGCATTCCCACCAACAGTGGGTTAGTGTCCCTTTTTCCCCACATCCTCGCCAGCATCTGTTGTTGGTAGATTTCTGAATGTGAGCCATTCTAACCGGGGTGAGGTGAAACCTCATTGTGCTTTTGATTTGCATTTCCCTGATTGCTAGTGACCTTGAACATTTTTTCAAACAATTCATGTATTTGCTAATAATATGTATTTTTCTTGCTTAGGTAGTAACCTCCCAGTCTAGTTCTGTTGTATACTAGAAAATCTCAAATCATAATTCAAATATTTGAAGTAAAGTTCTCAACATTATTTGCAGGAATTATTTTATTAACTTCTATTCAATGTGGAAATAGTATAGTTCTATTGATTTTATTGCACTTCAAGTAAGGAATGAAAGTGGTACTCAAAAATTTGTTTTTAACCTTTTGGTTATACTCTTTTATCCCTATAATATGATACTTTATTCAGTGCTCATAAATAGAAAAATATTTGAAAAATCTTAAAATAAAATGCTTATTTGAGGGCAAGCATTGTGGTGCAAAGGCTTAGGCCATATGGGTACTGATTTGAGTCTTGGCTGCTTCACTTATAGTCCACATCCCTAATAATATGCCTGGGAAACCAGCATAAGATAACCCAAGTGCTTGGGCCCCTGCCACCAACATGGGTGACTCATGGCTTTAGCCTGGTCCAGCCCCAGCCATTGCAGCCACTTGGGGAGTGAACCAATAGATGGAAGATCTCTCTGTCTCTCCTTCTATCTATATAAGTCTGTTTTTCAAATAAATAAAATATTTTAAAAATTAAAATACTAATTTTATTGTTTACCTTAAATTCACAAAAATTGATTGCATTTAGCACATAGAAATGATGATTGAAAATATTAACTGAAAAGTGATCACTGTTAAATATAAGAGAGGGAATAAGAGAGGGAAGAGATGTGCAATTCGGGACATGCTCAAGCTGACTTATCTCAAACGGTAGAGTTAGAAACATACCGGGGGATTCGAATTCAATCCCATCAAGGTGGCATGTACCAATGCCATCTCACTAGTCCCAGTGATCAATTTCTGTTCACAATTGATCATAATGATAGGACTAAGAACCAAAGGGATCACATAAACAAGACTAGTGTCTGCAAATACTAGCTGATAGAATCAAAAAGGGAGAGAATGATCCAACATGGGAAGTGAGATACACAGCAGACCCATAGAATGGCAGATGTCCTAAATAGCACTCTGACCTCAGAATCAGCCCTTAAGGCATGCGGATCCAGCTGAAAAGCCCATGAGAGTATTTCAGGCATGGAAAGCCAAGACACTCTGGAGAAAAAAAAAAAAACTAAATGAAAGATCTCTGTGAGTGAGATCCCAGTGGAAAGAATGGGTCATCAAAGAAGGAGGTACCTTTCTCTGAAGGGAGGAGAGAACTTCCACTTTGACCACGGCCTTGTCTAAAAATTATCAGAGTCAGTGAACTCAGGGGGCTTCCATAGCCTTGGCAGCTCATGACAAGAGCCTAGGGTGATTACTGATGCCATAAACAAGAGTGTCAATTTGTTAAGTCAACAACAGGAGTCACTGTGCACTTACTCCTCATGTAGGATCTTTGTCCTTAGTGTGCTGTACATTGAGATTTAATGCTATAACTAGTACTCAAACAGTATTTTTCACTTTATGTTTCTGTGTGGGAGCAAACTGTTGAAATCTTTACTTAATGTATGCTAAACTGATCTTCTGTATATAAAGAGAAACGAAAATGAATCTTGATGTGAATGGAAGGGGAGAGGGAGTGGGAAAGGGGAGGGTTGCGGGTGGGAGGGATGTTATGGGAGGGAAGCCATTGTAATCCATAAGCTGTACTTTGGAAATTTATATTCATTAAATAAAAGTTTAAAAAAAGAAAATATATGCATAATGTAAAATGGATAAACCAAGGTAATTGCCACATACATTCTATCATACACCTATTCTTTATGTTGGAGCTATTTAAAATGTAATCTCTTATTTACTTTCTATAGTCAAATGCATTGTCATTAACTACTGTCACCATGATGTATGCCAGACCTCTTTTGAATTTTTTCCTATGCAAATGAAATGTGTTTTCCTTTGACCGATATGTCCTCAAACCCCTCATATGTCTATATTTGTTTATTTAAAATATATTCATTTATTTAAAAGGCAGAGTGACATAAAGAGAGGGAGAGGCAGAGAGAGAGATATTTCACCTGCTGGTTTACTTCCTAAATGGCCCCAATGGCTGAGACTGAACAATGCTGAAGCTAGGAGCCTGAAACACCATCTGGGCTTCTAGCATAGGTGCAGGGGCCCAACCACTCTAGTGATAATACAGCATTTCCCCTGGCACATTGACAGGCAGCTGGATTGAACTGGAACAACTGGGACATGAACCAGCATTCATATGGCATGCTGGCATCACAGGCAATGGCTTAGCCTATTGTAGTGTAGCACCAGCCTTTGTCAGTATATTTAAAATGGTTTTATGATACACAGCACAGATTTGGGTGTTGGTTTAAATTTTCCCTTGTGAAATTCTTTTAATTGATGTATTTAGCTGAAGCACATTTGAAATGGTTATTGATATTGTTGGATTAATATGTACTATGTTTGTAATTAATTGCTATTTGTTTTAGTTATTTTTTAAAAGATTTTTTTCATGGACCCTATATTTATTGTTGTTTGTAATAATGAGTAAAATACACAGCATCTCAAATAGAGAGAAGTTGGAAAATAAAGCAGAGAAGAGATCTCCCATCTCTTCTTCAAGGGAGTACTTGGAATACCTGTTTAAATAGGGCACTCAGGGAACATGTGCTTGATTGGAACCTAAAGAAAGGAGGGAGAAAGTGAGCCACGCAGACCCCTGTGGAAGGAAGGAAGCCCAGAGAGGAAGGAGATTCCAATACAATCCCATCAAGGTGGCATGTACCAATGCCATCTCACTAGTCCAAGTGATCAACTTCAGTTCACAATTGATCACACTGATAGGTCTAAGAGTCAAAAGGATCACACAAACAAGACTAGTGTCTGCTAATACTAACTGATAGAATCAAAAATGGAAAGAATGATCCATCATGGGAAGCGGGATACACAGCAGACTCATAGAATGGTAGATATCCTAAATAACACTCTGGCCTCAGAATCAGCCCTTAAGGCATTCAGATATGGCTGAAGAGCCCATGAGAGTATTTTAGGCATGGAAAGCCAGACACTCTGGGGGTAAAAAAAAAAGACCTAAATGAAAGATCTCCGCAAGTGAGATCCCAGTGGAAACATTTATTTTTTTATTTGAAGGTCAGAGTTACACAGAGAGAAGAAGCAGAGAGAGAGAGAGAGAGAGAGAGAGAGAGGTCTTCCACCCGCTGATTCGTTCCCTGATTGGTTGCAATGGCTGGAGCTGCGCTGATCCAAAGCTAGGAGCCAAGAGCTTCTTCTGGGTTTCCTATGTGGATACAGGGGCCCAAGAATTTGGACCATCTTCTACTGCTTTCCCAGGCCACAGCAGAGAGCTGGATCAGAAGTGTAGCAGCAGGACTCAAACCAGCATCCTCGTGGGATACTGGCACTGCAGGCTGTGGCTTTACCCACTATACCACAGTGCCAGCTTCTGTGTTAGTTATTTAAAGGAATTTTTAATACATTATATTGTCAGGGTTAAAGCAAATGTATGATAATTGCTATAACACAGTTCTCATCAATTTTATCATTAATGTGATATTAATATCAAGAGAATAAATATAATGTAGTCATTAGATATAATTCCAAGACATGATATTTCTCTTATTCCTCTTTCCTTCTTTTTAATTTTTGAGATAATGTATTTTTAAATTTATATTCTAGCTGAAGGCTTAATTCTCCACTAAGTAAGGAATTAAAGAAGTAAAAATTAAGAGGCAATATTCAGCAGGAATATAGGCAAAATCAAAAGAAAATACATACATTTTGCTCAGTAAATTATAAAACGATCACATATCTCTAAAACTGTAGTAATATGTCATTCTAACTCATTGTTTTGACAAATATGTAAAACAAATATGGCAAAAGTGTATTTACAGTAATATTGATACATATATATTTCTTTTTTGTTTATTTTTCTTTATTGTTTTTTTCTTCCTTAATTTTAGTTCCCACATATAAGAGAGAATATGTAGGATTTGTCTTTCTGTGTCTGGCTTATTTCACCAAACATGATGCCTTCCAGTTGCATCCATTTTGATGCAAATACTATAATTTCATTCTTTTTTATATCTGATTAATATTCTACTGCTTATATACATATATATATATATCACATTTTTTTTACCCATTCATCTGTTGATGGACACTTGTTTGATTTTGTATTTTGAGTATTGTGAACAGTGCTGCTATAAAAATGGTGGTGCAGGTATATCTTTGATAGAATATGTTCATTTCATTTGGGTATATACACAGAAGTGGGATTCTTGGGTCATATGGCAAGTATATGTGTCTAGCTTTCTTCAGAAATTCCCATACTGTTTAGTGGCTGCACTAACTTATATTCCCATGAACAGTGTATAAGATTTCCCCTTTCTCCTTATCTTTGCCAGAACCTATTACATTTTGTCTTTTGGATAACAGCCATTCTGACAGGGGGTAAGTGGTATCTCATTGTGGTTTCAATTTGCATTTCCCTGATGGGTAGTGATGTGCATTTTTTCATATATTTCTTGGCCATTCTTTTTCTTTTGAGAACTGTATGTTGAGGTCCTTTGCCCTTTAGTTCCTTGGATTTAAAAAAATGATTTATTTTGTTGAAAGAGTCATAGAGAGAGTGAGAGACAGAAGAGAGACAGAGACAGAGAGAGATCTTCCATCTGCTAATTCACTCCCCACATGGCTACAATGGATGGGGCTTGACCAGGCCAAAGCCAGGAGCTTCTTCCAAGTCTCGCACATGGGTAGTAGGGGCCCAAGCACCTAGTCCTCTGCTGCTTTTCTCATGTCAGAAGCAGGGAGTTGGATCATAAGTGAAGCAGCTGGCATATGAACTAGCACCCATATTGGATGCTGACATTACAGGCAGAGGTTTTACCCAATATGCCAAAATGATGGCCTCTGAATTGTGTTTTTTTTTTTTATTGTTGAGTTTTTGAGTGCTGATATAGTCTGGATTTTTATGCTTTGTCAAAAAAGTAGCTTTAAATGTCTTCTTTTCCTTCTGTTGGATGTGTCTTCACTCTATTGGTCATTTTCGTTGCCATGCAGAAAGTTCTGAATTTGATTTAGTTCCATTTCTTTAGTTTTGCTTTTGTTGCCTGTTTTGGAGGTCTTGTCCAAGAAATCTTTCCGTACACCATGTTGGTATATTTCCCCTACAGTTTCTTCCAGTTATAGTCTCAGGTCTTAAATTTGGGTCTAAGGACATTTTGAGTTGATTTTTATATATGGTGTGAGGTGTGAATTTAATTGCATTCTTCTACATACATAAATCCAGTTTACCAGAACAATTTGTGAAGAGACTATACTTACTCTACTGTATGATCTGAGACTATTATCAAAAATAAGTTTTCTGTATGTATGTGGATTAATTTCTGGGTTGTCTTATTTATTTATTTATATTTTAACTTTTATTTAATGAATATAAATTTCCAAAGTACGGCTTATGGATTACAATGGCTTCCCCCAAATAATGTCCCTCCCACCTGCAACCCTCCCCTTTCCATTCCTTCTCCCCTTCCATTCACATGAGGATTCATTTTCGATTCTCTTTATCTACAGAAGATCAGTTTAGCATACATTAAGTAAAGATTTCAACAGTTGGCTCCACACAGAAACATAAAGTGAAAAATAATAGATGATTTTTTAAATGATGATGAAATCAGATCAGACCTATTGTCATGTTTAATCCCAGTGAGAGTCAAGTTGGGAATTGATAATTTCTTCTTCTTTTTTTTAACAGAAGATCAGTTTAGTATACATTAAGTAAAGATTTCAACAGTTTGCACCCCCATAGAAACAAAAAGTGAAATATACTGTTTGAGTACTCGTTATAGCATTAAGCCTCAATGTACAGCACATTAAGGACAGATATCCTACATGAGGAGTAAGTGCACAGTGACTCCTGTTGTTGACTTAACAAATTGACACTCCTCTTTATGGTATCAGTAATCTCCCTATGCACCAGTCATGAGTTTCCAAGGCTATGGAAGCCCCTTGAGTTCTCCAACTCTTATCTTGTTTAGACAAGGTCATAGTCAAAGTGGAGGTTCTCTCCTCCCTTCAGAGAAAGGTACCTCCTTCTTTGAACACCTGTTCTTTCCACTGGGATCTCACTCACAGAGATCTTTCATTTAGGTTTTTTTTTTCCCCAGAGTGTCTTGGCTTTCCATGCCTGAAATACTCTCATGGGCTTTTCAGCCAGATCGGAATGGCTTTAGGGCTGATTCTGAGGCCAGAGTGCTGTTTAGGACATCTGCCATTCTATGAGTCTGCTCAGTATCTCACTTCCCATGTTGGATCACTCTCCCCTTTATTTATTCTATCGGTTAGTGTTAGCAGGTACTAGACTTGTTTATGTGCTCCCTTTGACTCTTAGTCCTTTCATTATGATCAATTGTGAACTGAAATTGATCACTTGGACTAGTGAGATGGCATTGGTACATGCCACCTTGATGGGATTAAATTGGAGTCCCCTGGTATGTTTCTAACTCTACCATTTGGGGCAAGTCAGCTTGAGCATGTCCCAAATTGTACATTTCCTCCCTCTCTTATTCTCACTCTTATGTTTAACAGGGATCACATTTCAGTTAAATTTCAACACTTAAGAATAACTGTGTATTACTTACAGAATTAAACAAGTCATATTAAGTAGAACAGACAAAAAAAACTACTAAGAGGGATAGTGTATTAAGTTATTCATTAACAGTCAGGGCTATGCTGATCAAGTCACCGTTTCTCATAGTGTCGATTTCACTTCAAGAGGTTTCCTTTTTGGTGTTGAGTCAGTTGTCACCGATCAGGGAGAACATATGGTATTTGTCCCTTTGGGACTGTCTTATTTCACTCAGCATGATGTGTTCCAGATTCCTCCATTTTGTTGCAAATGGAGGAGGCAAGATGGCGGAATAGGAAGGGAACACACTGATAGTCCGGGGAGAGAGTTTAATAAAAGTGGAGATACTGCAGGTTCAAGGAAGAGTAGGGGAGGAAACAGCAGAAGAAACTCTTCTGGAACACATGATTCACAGCGGACCTGCATGGAGAGTGTGGGAGCCCACAGTTCGGGACACCAGGGGCAAACTCAACACACCAGCGCTGGAACACGAGGTGAACCGAACCTCAATAGCCAGAGACACCGGCAGGCAAGTGGAAAGAGGAGACTAGAGGGAACGACCCCTGGGGGGGGAGTTCACCAGGCTAACTGGAAGAGAGAGAGAAAAAAAAAGGTGACTGGTATGGACACAGGTTTCTCTCTCTCCACTCACCTCTCAAGGGCGAGCAAGACAAAGAGCAGGCACCATCTTGGACATACATCATAATCAGAGTGACCTCAGGTCTGCACCGGCCCTGAGCCTAGCAGAAAAACCTGACTCTGGGTGGGGTGAATTAACAGGAGATTAGGGCCTAGTAAATTTGTGGTGCTACTGAACTGAGACTGTGAAAAAAGAGACGGTGGGGGAGAGAACTCACGGAATTCACGTGAGCACTCTCCAGAGACGCTACAATTCTGTGACTTTGGCAACCCAGTGGGAGACTGAAGGAGAATCTGAGCCCACCCTGAGGGCAGAACAGATTCCCTGTGTGTTCCTTGGGAAAGCGCTTCTGATCTCTGGCTCCTGTGGGTATATCATTTGCCTGCTAACTACCTCCAACTTCGTTCAGCTGTGTGGAATTACTTCCCTTTTGAATCAAGAAAAGAAAGAGAGAGAGAGAGAGAGATCTACCACGCCTAACCTGGGAGTGTCACCTTTGGCACACCAAACAGAGCTCTCAGGCCACACCCATCTCAAGCCTCTAAGGCTCCATCAAAAACAGTCCACTTAATCTAGAGTCATAGTATAACAAGAAAAAGCACCACAGTGAAGAAACCAAATATCTCCAATATACCAAATAACAAATGCAAAAACCAAGGTAATAAAAACAAGGAAGTCACCATGACGCCCCCAAATGAAAAAGACACCCCAATTCAAGATTATGAAGATGATGATATAGAAGAAATGCAAGAAGCAGATCTCAAACAATTGATAAGAACATTAAGAAGTTCTCAAAAAAATTCTTGAACTACAGAAATCCTTAATGGACAAGATAGAATATCTCTCTCGTGAAAATGAAATATTAAGGAGGAATCAAAATGAAATGAAACAACTAGTACAACAGGAAACTGTGATAGTGACGAGAAATCATAATGAAGTGAAGAATTCAATAGATCAAATGAAAAACACAATAGAGAGCCTTACAAACAGAATGGGTGAAGCAGAAGAGAGAATATCAGACTTAGAAGACAGAGAACAGGAAAGGATACAGTCAGACCAAAGAAAAGAAGAGGAAATTAGAAATCTAAAACATATTGTCAGGAATCTTCAGGATACTATTAAAAAAACCAACATTCGGGTTCTAGGAGTTCCTGAAGGCATGGAGAGGGAGAAAGGATTAGAAGGCCTTTTTAGTGAGATATTAGCAGAAAATTTCCCAGGTTTGGAGAAGGACAGAGACATCCTAGTACAGGAAGCTCACAGAACCCCTAATAAACACGTCCAAAAGAGATCCTCACCACGACACGTTGTAATTAAACTCTCCACAGTGAAACATAAAGAAAAGATCCTAAAATGTGCAAGAGAGAAACGTCAGATTACTCTCAGAGGATCTCCAATCAGACTCACAGCTGACTTCTCATCAGAAACTCTATAAGCCAGGAGGGAATGGCGAGATATAGCCCAGGTACTAAGAGAGAAAAACTGCCAGCCCAGAATATTATATCCTGCAAAGCTCTCATTTGTGAATGAAGGTGAAATAAAGACTTTTCATAGCAAACAGAAATTGAGAGAATTTGTTGCCACTCGTCCAGCCCTGCAAAAGATGCTTAAAGATGTGTTACACACAGAAACACAGAAACACGGTCATCAATATGAAAGAAGGTAAAGGAAGGAAACCTCACAGCAAAAGATCACAGGGAATTCAAAGCATATATTAGAACTTATCTTTGGCAAATGGCAGGGCAAAGTTACCACTTATCATTAGTCACATTGAACGTGAATGGCCTGAACTGTCCACTTAAAAGACACCGATTGGCTGATTGGATTAAGGAACAAAACCCATCTATTTGCTGCTTACAAGAAACACATCTTTCCTACAAAGATCCATACAGACTGAAAGTGAAAGGCTGGAAAAAGATATACCATGCCAACAGAAATGAAAAAAGAGTGGGCGTAGCCATCTTAATATCGGACAACATAAACTTTACCACAAAAACTGTTAAGAGAGACAAAGAGGGACACTATATCATGATTAAGGGATCAATACAACAAGAAGATATAACAATTATCAATGTATATGCACCAAACTACAGGGCACCGGTTTATCTAAAAGATTTGTTAAGGGACTTAAAGGGAGACTTAGACCCCAATACAATAGTACTGGACGACTTCAATACTCCACTCTCAGAAATAGACAGATCAACAGGACAGAAGATCAACAAGGAGACAGTAGATTTAAACGACACTATAGCCCAAATGGATCTAACAGATATCTACAGAACTTTCAATCCTACAGCTAAAGATTTTACATTCTTCTCAGCAGTACATGGAACCTTCTCTAGGATTGATCACATACTAGGCCATAAAGCAAGTCTCAGCAAATTCAAAAGAATTAGAATCATACCATGCAGCTTCTCAGACCTTATTTATTTATTTATTTATTTATTTTGAGAGGCAGCGTGGATAATGAGAGAGAGAGATGGAGAGAAAGGTCTTCCTTTTTCTGTTGGTTCTCGCCCCAATGGCTGTTGTGGCCAGTGTACCACACTGATCCAAAGCCAGGATCCAGGTGATTCCCCTGGTCTCCCACATGGGTGCAGGGCCCAAGAACTTGGGCTGTCCTCCACTGCACTCCCAGGCCACAGCAGAGAGCTGGACTGGAAGAGGAGCAACTGGGACAGAATCCGGTGCCCCAACCAGGACTAGAACCCGGGGTGCCGGCACCACAGGCAAAGGATTAGCCTATTGAGCCATGGCACTGGCCAATCTATATGTCACATTTTATGCCAGTAACATGCTGTTTTCATTGCTATACTAGTAATTGTACTATGCATTGAAATCAGGTATTGTGATGCTTCCAGCTTGATTTTTCTTACTTAGGATCACTTTGGCTATTCTAGGTTTTTGTGATTCCGTGTGAATTTTAGGATTGTTTTTTCCTAATTCTATGAGAATGTTTTTGCTATTTTGATAGGTATTGCATTGAATCTGTAGGTTATTTTAGGTAGTATAGACATTTTATTTTATTTTATTTTTTAAAGATTTATTTATTTGAAAGGCAGAGTTACAGAGGCAGGGGGAGAGAGAGAGAGACGGAGAGAAGGAGAGAGAGATAGGTCTACCATCCACTGGTTCAATCCCTAAATGACTGCAATGGTTGGAGCTGGACTGATCCAAAGCTAGGAGACTGGAGCTTCTTCCAGGTATCCCATGTGGGTTCAGGGGTCAAAGCCCTTGGACCACCTTATACTGCTTTCCTTGGCCATATCTGAGAGCTGTATCAGAAGTAGAGCAGTTGGGACTCAAACTGCTGCCCAAATAGTGTGCCATCCCTGCAGGTGGTAGTTTTACCCACTATGCCACAGTGCCAGCCCCTATGGACATTTTAATGATAATCATTCTTCCAATCCATGAGCAAGGGATATATTTCCATTTCATGGGGGTCCTTGTTGATTTCTTTCATCAATGTTTGATAACTTTCATTGTAGAGATCTTTTACTTCTTTGGTTAAATTTATTCATAAATATTTAATTTTTTGGTGGCCATTGTGAATGGGATTTTTTCTTGATTTCTCTTTCAGTGAATTCATCACAGCATATAAAAAATCTACAGCATATTTTATATTTATTTTGTAACCTGCAATTTCACTGAGTTGGTTTATCTATTCTAACAGCTTTTTGGTGGAGTGTTTATGTTTTCCCTGTGCAATATCATGTCATCTACAAGAATAATTTGACTTACCTTTTTCCAATTTTGATACTCTTTCTTTCTTCCTACTCCCTAATTGCTCTTGCTAAAACTTCCAGTATTATTTTGAATAAGAGTGGTGAAACTGGACACCTTTGTTGTGTTTCAGATCTGAGAGAAAACGCTTTCAGTGTTTTCCCATTCATCATGATATTGGCTATTGGTTTGTCATATAAAACCTTTATAATTTTGAGTATGTTTCTTCTCTATCTGATTTATGGAGAGTTGTTATCATGAAAGTGTATTGAATCTTATCAAATGCTCTCTCTGCATCTATTGAGATGACCATGTCATTTTTATTCCTCATTATATTGATGTGATTTATGATACTTATTGATTTGCAAATGTTGAACCACCCTTGCATTTCTAGGATAAATTCCACTTGATCACCTTTTATGATCTTTTTGATATTGTTTATATTTGACTTGCTTATAGTTTTTCCTGTGGCTATTAAAGTATGTTCCTTTTACCTAACAACCCAACCAGCCAGCTCTTCTCAATATAAGTCCTTGACTTTAATGAGATCATATTGAATGATTTTTTTATTTATTGCATGCATTTTTACATAGATACAACTTTAGGAATACAGTGGTTCTTTCCCCCATGCCCCCCACTCCACTCCCTTCCCACCTCCCATTCTCTTTTCCATCTCCTTCTTCATTATAGATTATTTTTAGTATGACTTTATATATAGAAGAGAGCAAATTGTTAAAATCTTTGGCTTGCTTTTATTTTGTTGAGAATCTTTGCATCTATGTTCATTCAGGATTTAGGTCTGTAGTTTTCTTTTTGTGTTGTATCATTGGTTTTGGTATCAGATTGATGCTAGCCTCATAAAAAGAGTGGCTGAGTTCCATCCTCTTCAGTATTTTGGAATAGTTTAAAAATTATTTGAATGAGTTCAGCAGTAAAGCCATCAGGTCTTAGACTTCTCCTTGATGGAAGACTTTTGATTACTGTGTCAATCTCATTGTTTATTATGGGTTTGTTTAGATTGTCTATATTTTCTTGATTTAATCTTGGTAGGTTATATGTATCCAGAAATTTATCCATTTCCTCAAGGTTTTCCAGCTTCCCAGCATAGCTCTAATGGGCTTTCTGTGCAGAGCCTAGGCTGCCAAATAAGTCCTGACTCCCCACTTTCTGACAATGTTGACACCTGTGGAGAAAAATATGAACTTCCTGATCTGCTGAACCAGCTTGAGGTCCTGTCTTGGAAGTGTTATTCCTATGGGAATCTTCCAATATCAACTGCGGCTACT
This sequence comes from Oryctolagus cuniculus, assembly GCF_964237555.1. Classification (NCBI taxonomy): domain Eukaryota; kingdom Metazoa; phylum Chordata; class Mammalia; order Lagomorpha; family Leporidae; genus Oryctolagus; species Oryctolagus cuniculus. The sequence continues at coordinate 95,227,428 of NC_091433.1, forward strand.
GCCTTGCTGCTGTCCAGGGCAGGAACATCTCCCCACTCCCAGATGGATTTAAATTCACTGCCCACTTTCCTAGCCCCATTGCAGCAGGGGCTGTGTCTCTTTCTCAAGAGTCAGGTGCGGCAGGCAGAATCAATGTCATTTAACAGCCAACTATCCTAGGCTACCATTTCCTCAGCAGTCAGCGCTGCCACTGGTGGTGTGATCTATAAAAGTCTTGATAAAGGCCAGCGCCGTGGCTCACTAGGCTAATCGTCTGCCTAGCGGCACCTGCACACCGGGTTCTAGTCCCGGTCGGGGCGCCGGATTCTGTCCCAGTTGCCCATCTTCCAGGCCAGCTCTCTGCTGTGGCCCAGGAGTGCAGTGGAGGATGGCCCAAGTGCTTGGGCCCTGCACCCCCATGGGAGACCAGGAGAAGCACCTGGCTCCTGCCATCGGATCAGCGCAGTGCACTGGCTGCAGCGTGCCAGCCACAGCGCCATTGGAGGGTGAACCAATGGCAAAAAGGAAGACCTTTCTCCCTGTCTCTCTCTCACTGTCCACTCTGCCTGTAAAAAAAAATAGTCTTGATATTACTTTTATGTTATCCTTTAAGTACTGGAAGAGATTTGGAAAATGTTTAGTCATCTTGTCTGCTACTTATAAAATCTGACTTATGTTGGCCTTTTCTTCAACTGATTTTCTTTCCCTTGAGTAGGACTAAATTTTTTCTTTCTTTACATGAATAGTGATTCTGAATTTTATCATCAATATTGTAAACCATGCGTTGTAGACATTGTGGATACTCATATTCTTCAGAAAAATTATTTCTATTTTACAAGGCAGTTACTTGGGTGGATTTAAATTCTAAAGTGTATTCCTTACAATGGTCACTAGGTAACTCTATTTCAGCTTCTAGTGACTACTTTTTTATTGCTTTTTTTTTATCTGAAGTGTCCCACATAGTGTACTGTAGTGTTTTATATCCAAATTTAGGGACTTAAATTCTTTGATTTTCTCTATTCCAGGGCCTATTTTCCTCTTCTCCCATTCTTTGGTTGTCTTTGTAGCCTGAAATTTCTACCAAAACACCCTAATTAAAGCTGTAACTTTGACTCCCTTGATCTATGTGTAAATAGGAAAGTGTCCTTGGGTAAAATGCACAAAATGAATGAGTTTCTCTTCTGTCAGTTCCCTCAGTTCAGCATCTGCCTTTTATTGTGATGCACTCCAATTCCCAAATGGTTGTGCTACAAACTGTGAATTTTATAATTTTTTTTCTTTCATGGGTTCATCTTGTTGAATACTTTGTCATGAACATGATACTTTTGTTTCTGTTATAAAATTTTCTTTACACTGTACTATTGATTTAAATAGTTGCCAGTTTGATTTTTTCCTCTGCATGTCAGGTCCTTCTTAAATAGGAATAATTTATGTAAAATGGAAATAGAACTAGTCAGATTTAGCTCAATTTAAAAACATTTTGGGTTGGCACCGTGGCTCACTAGGCTAATCCTCTGCCTGCAGCACTGGCACTCTGGGTTCTAGTCCGGGTTGGGGTTCCAGTTCTGTCCTGGTTGCTCCTCTTCCAGTCCAGCTCTCTGCTGTGGCCCAGGAAGGCAGTGGAGGATGGCCCACGTCCTTGGGCCCTGCACCTGCATGGGAGACCAGGAGGAGGCACCTGGATCTTGGCTTCAGATTGGCGCAGTGTGACAGCCGTGGCGGCTATTTGGGGGTTGAACCAACAGAAGGAAGACCTTTCTCTCCCCCCCCCAACTCTGCCTGTCAAAAAATTTTTTGAATTTCTCAAATATATTACATGGAACAATATGTTCCCTTGAAATTTTAATTTGTTTTTCTCATTTATTTGTCTCTCTGTATTCACCTTTTTTATACTTTAAAGAGTGTCTTTCTGGAGTATGCACATTTTCCAATTATTTTGCCACCTATATTTTCTTTTCTGAAGATTCATTTATAAAGTCAGTTACACAGAGAAGAAGAGGCAGAGAAATAGAGAGAAAGAGAGGTCTTCCATCTGATGGTTCACTCTTCAATTGGCCGCAATGGCAAGAGCTGCACCAATCTGAAGCCAGAAGCCATGGGTCTCCCATGCAGGTGCAGGGTCCAAGAACTTGGGCCATCTTCTATTGCTTTCCCAGGCCATAGCAGAAGCTGGATCAGAAGCAGGCACCTATATGTGATGCTGGCACTGCAGGTGGTGGCTTTACCAGCTATGCTACTGTACCGGCCCTGCCAATTATTTTTTCAATATTTTTTATATTTCAAAATGTTTGCCAATTATTTTTTTCATATGATTGGTCATTTTTTGCTATTAGGAAGGTAACTTTTCTGTGGTGTAACTTTTTTCTTTTAACGTTGTTTTGTGTTTCTTTAATTTTCTCATAAGGAGTATGGATACTTATATATTCAGATTTCTCAACTTGGGCTTAGATAGCTTCTGAATATTGAGTTTCAGTTAGAATGGACTTGTCAACTGCTGGTGCTGTGGCATAGTGAATTAAGCCACAGCCTGTAGTGCCAACATCCCATTCAAGTCCTGACTGCTCCACTTCTAATCTAGCTCCCCACTAATGTGCCTGGGAAAGCAGTGGAGGATGGCCCAAAGTCCTTGGGACCCTACACTCATGTGGGAGACCCAGAAGAAGCTCCTGTCTCCTGGCTTGCCAGGTCCAGCCCCAGCCATTGTGGCCATTTGGGGAATGAAGCAGTCGATGGAAAATATCTTACTTCCTCTATGTCTCTCCTTCTCTCTCTCCCTCTCTCTCTGCCTTTCAAATAAATAAAAAATAAATAAATAAATAAATAAATAAATAAATTTTTAACAGACTTAATTCACTTTGTTTTCTTGTGTAAAATCCTATTTTGTAGCCACATCTGGAGCCTGGGTCCTCTGCACAAATACTCTGGTGTGAGTCTTCATAAGATGGTCCATGCTTTCCTAATAGGGAGACTTGGTGAATACATTCTTTTTCCAGAGGTTGGGGATCAGATTGCTGTAGGTATTGGGGATAGCATAGAAGGTGCCCTTTGTGGCCCAGGGTAGCAGTGCACCCACTGGTTGAAGTGTGGCAGCCACCAATGCCAGCTATCATCAGCAACTTCTTGGGGACACAGTGAAGACAATGCCAGTGCTTCTAGGAGCAAGAATTGAGGCACAATAGCACAGAGACACATAATCTGGTCACCTTGCAAGGCACAGCGTGGGGTTTGCCTATCTTGTTTCCCCAATAGCACCTCCACATGGGCAAAATGGACAGCTTAGCAAGGATGATGGCCCCTCAGATGGTGGTGGCTATTTCCTTGGAGCACTTCACACCCAGGCTGACATGACCATTGTGTTCTTCAATGGAGACAAATGCCTTGAACCTGCTTCACTGCCAATCTATGCCTGCTTCTGCACTGACATGACCTTCAAAATCTCATCAAGGGATGTTCCCAGGATAACATCAAAGATCTCAGACTCCTTGATGGGCAGAGAGAAGAGATATATCTCCTACAGGGATTTGATCTTCATGTTCTTAAACAGGTGGCCAAGCCTGGTGACAGGCTCTACGAGTTCCATGACCTTGCTCTGGACCCGGTCCTGGCTTTGACCACAGCCCTGGATGCCACTGCCAAAACCTCAGCAGAAGCTGCCATGGCCTTCCATTCCAGGGTCCTCAGGGCCTCCAGACCCTCCTGCATCAGCATCATCCCACCATTTGGTATTCTCTCAGAGAAGAAGGAAACAAATCTTAAAAAATAAAGAATGGACTTGTCCTACTCAACATTATAAATCAAACCCCACACACATTTTCAAGCTATTACACACTTGGTGTGAAATTCATCTTTAATTTTGTTCTGTATCTGTTTTCCACACCATTTATTCAAAGGTCCATATGGCCACCCCATAGACTTGCAGTGACATCTATCTGTGAGGGTGAACTGTTCTAAGTAATGTTTTTTTCTGGCTGTCTCAGAATATTAGGTGGTAGTAAATTAGCTATGGTTAGGAAACCACTGACTTACAGCCTCTTCATTCAAAACGTGTATCAAATCTATTTTTCTCAGGGTGGTAGAATGTCCTTTACTAGAACATGGGTAGAGTTTGTGACTGGAGAACAAAATAGGCACTGAATGAAACAGTGACACAAAAAATAATCTGTAATTACATTTGCTTGGCCAGAATCATCTGGCCCTGCCTTGGTTTCTCCAGACTTGGAAAGGATAGGTTATTCTCCCACATGAAACAATATTGAGATGAGTGGGAAATGGCCATTGCATGTTAAAACTCCTCTTTCCAACATGTGTATCTCAAATTCATCCCATACCCAGGAGACAATCTTCAGGGCTCATTTATTCATCACTTTGTACTGATATCCAGGATCTCTGAATGATTCCAGAAATGAAGATCATGTCAAGATGTGGCTTCTTTTTACTGATAGACTCATGTCCCTAGCGAGCAAGTTATCTGTTTTAGCCCTATTCAGAGTGTAGGTGTTAAGCACACTATACCCAGCTGTATTGATTTATTGGAAATTGGTCTGGGTGGATGATCTTTCTGATGTGTTGTTGCATTCTATTGGCGAGAATTTTATTGAGGATTTTTGCATCTATGTTCATCAGGGATATTGGTCTGTAATTCTCTTTCAGTGCTGCATCTTTCTCTGGCTTAGGAATTAAGGTGATGCTGGCTTCATAGAAAGAATTTGGGAGGATTCCCTCTTCTTCGATTGTTCTGAATAGTTTGAGAAGAATTGGAGTTAGTTCTTCTTTAAACGTCTGGTAGAATTCAGCAGTGAATCCATCTGGTCCTGGGCTTTTCTTTGTTGGGAGGGCCTTTATTACTGTTTCAATTTCTGTCTCAGTTATGGGTCTGTTTAGGTTTTTGATGTCTTCCTGGTTCAATTTAGGCAGGTTGCATGTGTCCAGGAATCTATCCATTTCTGATAGGTTTCCCTGTTTGCTGGCATACAAGTCCTTGTAGTAATTTCTGATGATTCTTTTTATTTCTGTGGTGTCTGTTGTTACATTTCCTTTTTCATCTCTGATTTTATTGATCTGGGTCTTTTCTCTTCTTTTTTTAGTTAGTTGGGCCAAAGGGGTGTCAATTTTCTTTATTTTTTCAAAAAACCAGCTCCTCGTTTGGCTGATTTTTTGGAATGTTTTTCTTGATTCCATCCTGTTGATTTCTTCTCTGATTTTAATGATTTCTCTTTGCCTACTAGATTTGGGTCTGGTTTGCTGTAGGTTTTCTAGATCCTTGAGGTGAATTGAAAGCTCATCTATTTGGTGCCTTTCCAATTTCTTGATGTAGGCACCTATTGATATAAACTTTCCTCTTAACACTGCTTTTGCTGCGTCCCATAAGTTTTGGTACGTTGTGCTGTTATCCTCATTTACTTCCAGAAAGTTTTTGATTTCTCTTTTGATTTCTTCTATGACCCATTGTTCATTCAGGAGCATGTTGTTCAATCTCCATGTGTTTGCGTATGCTCTAGGGATTCCTGAGTTGCTAATTTCCAACTTCATTCCTTTATGGTCTGAGAAGCTGCAAATTTTCTGTACCTATTGTCATTCTGAAATCCTAAAAATGTCAGGGTTTCTAGAAATATGGGGAAAGTAGTCTTTTCAGAGTGTGGGGAAGAAGAGAATTTTTTTTAACTTTTATTTAATGAATATAAATTTCCAAAGTACAACTTATGGATTACAATGGATTCCCCCCCATAACGTCCCTCCTACCCACAACCCTCCCCTTTCCCACTCCCTCTCTCCTTCCATTCACATCAAGATTCATTTTTGATTATCTTAATATACAGAAGATCAGCTTAGTATACATGAAGTAAGGATTTCAACAGTTTGCTCTCACACAGAAGCATAAAGTGAAAAATAATAGATGATTTTTTTTAAATGACGATGAAATCAGATCAGACCTATTGTCATGTTTAATCCCAGTGAGAGTCAAGTTGGGAGTTGATAATTTCTTTTTTTTTTTTTTTTTACAGAGGATCAGTTTAGTATACATTAAGTAAAGATTTCAACAGTTTGCACCCCCATAAAAACACAAAGTGAAATATATTGTTTGAGTACTCGTTATAGCATTAAATCTCAATACACAGCACATTAAGGACAGAGATCCTACATGAGGAGTAAGTGCACAGTGACTCCTGTTGTTGACTTTACCAATTGACACTCCTGTCTATGGCATCAGTAATCTCCCTATGCTCCAGTCATGAGTTTCCAAGGCTATGGAAGCCCTCTGAGTTCTCCAATTCTTATCTTGTTTAGACAAGGTCATAGTCAAAGTGGAGGTTCTCTCCTCCCTTCAGAGAAAGGTACCTCCTTCTTTGAACACCTGTTCTTTCCACTGGGATCTCACTTGCAGAGATCTTTTGCCAGAGTGTCTTGGCTTTCCATGCCTGAAATACTCTCATGGGCTTTTCAGCCAGATCGGAATGGCTTTAGGGCTGATTCTGAGGCCAGAGTGCTGTTTAGGACATCTGCCATTCTATGAGTCTGCTGAGTATCTCACTTCCCATGTTGGATCACTCTCCCCTTTATTTATTCTATTGGTTAGTGTTAGCAGGTACTAGACTTGTTTATGTGCTCTCTTTGACTCTTAGTCCTTTCATTATGATCAATTGTGAACTGAAATTGATCACTTGGAATAGTGAGATGGCATTGGTACATGCCACCTTGATGGGATTGAATTGGAATCCCCTGGTATGTTTTTAACTCTACCATTTGGGGCAAGTCAGCTTGAGCATGTCCCAGATTATACATCTCTTCCCTCTCTTATTCCCACTCTTATGTTTAACAGGGATCACATTTCAGTTAATTTTTAACACTTAAGAATAACTGTGTATTAATTACAGAATTAAACCAGTCATATTAAGTAGAACAGACAAAAAAACTACTAAGAGGGATAATGTATTAAGTTGTTCATTAACAGTCAGGGCTATGCTGATCAAGTCACCATTTCCCATAGTGTCCGTTTCACTTCAGGAGGTTTCCTTTTTGGTGTTGAGTCAGTTGTCACCGATCAGGGAGAACATATGGTATTTGTCCCTTTGGGACTGTCTTATTTCACTCAGCATGATGTGTTCCAGATTCCTCCATTTTGTTGCAAATGACTGGATTTCGTTGTTTCTTACTGCGGTATAGTATTCTAAAGAGTACATATCCCATAATTTCTTTATCCAGTCTACCGTTGATGGGCATTTAGGTCGGTTCCAGGTCTTAGCTATTGTGAATTGAGCTGCAATAAACATTAGGGTGCAGACCGCTTTTTTGTTTATCAATTTAAACTCCTTTGGGTAAATTCCAAGGAGTGGGATGGCTGGGTCGAACGGTAGGGTTATCTTCAGGTTTCTGAGGAATCTCCAGACTGACTTCCATAGTGGCTTGACCAGTTTGCATTCCCACCAACAGTGGGTTAGTGTCCCTTTTTCCTCACATCCTCGCCAGCATCTGTTGTTGGTAGATTTCTGCATGTGAGCCATTCTAACCGGGGTGAGGTGAAACCTCATTGTGGTTTTGATTTGCATTTCCCTGATTGCTAATGACCTTGAACATTTTTTCATGTGCCTGTTGGCCATTTGGATTTCCTCTTTTGAAAAATGTCTATTGAGGTCCTTGGCCCATCTCTTAATTGGGTTGTTGGTTTTGTTTTTGTGGAGTTTCTTGATCTCTTTGTAGATTCTGGTTATTAACCCTTTATCTGTTGCATAGTTTGCAAATATTTTTTCCCATTCTGTCGGTTGTCTCTTCACTCTCCTGACTGTTTCTTTGGCAGTACAGAAACTTCTCAATTTGATGCAATCCCAATAATTGATTTTGGCTTTGACTGCCTGTGCATTCTGGGTCTTTTCCAGAAATTCTTTGCCTGTGCCAATATCTTGAAGGGTTTCTCCAATGTTCTCTAGTATGTTCATGGTGTCAGGTCGTAGATTTAGGTCTTTAATCCACGTTGAGTGGATTTTTGTTTAAGGCGTAAGGTAGGGGTCTTGCTTCATGATTCTGCATGTGGAAATCCAATTTTCCCAGCACCATTTATTGAATAGACTGTCCTTGCTCCAGGGATTGGTTTTAGATCCTTGGTCAAATATAAGTTGGCTGTAGATGTTTGGGTTGATTTCTGGTGTTTCAATTCTGTTCCATTGGTCTATCCATCTGTTTCTGTACCAGTACCATGCTGTTTTGATTACAACTGCCCTGTAATATGTCCTGAAATCTGGTATTGTGATGCCTCCGGCTTTGTTTTTGTTGTACAAGATTGCTTTAGCTATTCGAGGTCTCTTGTGCCTCCATATAAATTTCAGCACCAATTTTTCCAGATCTGAGAAGAATGTCTTTGGTATCTTCATTTGGTATTGCATTGAATTTTAAATTGCTTTTGGGAGAATGGACATTTTGATGATATTGATTCTTCCAATCCATGAGCATGGAAGATTTTTCCATTTCTTGGTATCCTCTTCTATTTCTTTCTTTAAGGTTTTGTAATTCTCATCATAGAGATCTTTAATGTCCTTGGTTAAGTTTATTCCAAGGTATTTGATTGTTTTTGTAGCTATTGTGAATGGGATTGATCTTAGAAGTTCTTCCTCAGCCATGGCATTGTCTGTGTATACAAAGGCTGTTGATTTTTGTGCATTGATTTTATACCCTGCTACTTTGCCAAACTCTTCTATGAGTTCCAATAGTCTCTTAGTAGAGTTCTTTGGGTCCCCTAAATAAAGAATCATGTCATCTGCAAAGAGGGATAGTTTGAGTTCTTCCTTCCCAATTTGTATCCCTTTAATTTCTTTTTCTTGCCTAATATCTCTGGCTAGAACCTCCAGAACTATATTGAATAGCAGTGGTGAGAGTGGACATCCCTGTCTGGTACCAGATCTCAGTGGAAATGCTTCCAGCTTTTCCCCATTCAATAGGATGTTGGCTGTGGGTTTTTCATAGATTACTTTGATTGTATTGAGGAATGTTCCTTCCAAACCCAGTTTGCTTAGCGTTTTCATCATGAACGGGTGTTGTATTTTATCCAATGCTTTCTCGGCATCTATTGAGATAATCATATGGTTTTTCTTCTGCAGTCTGTTAATGTGGTGTATCACATTGATTGTCTTGCACACATTAAACCATCCCTTCATACCAGGGATAAATCCCACTTGGTCTGGGTGGATGATCTTTCTGATGTGTTGTTGCATTCTATTGGCGAGAATTTTATTGAGGATTTTTGCATCTATGTTCATCAGGGATATTGGTCTGTAATTCTCTTTCAGTGCTGCATCTTTTTCCGGCTTAGGAATTAAGGAGATGCTGGCTTCATAGAAAGAATTTGGGAGGACTCCCACTTTTTCGATTGTTCTGAATAGTTTGAGAAGAATTGGAGTTAGTTCTTCTTTAAATGTCTGGTAGAATTCAGCAGTGAATCCATCTGGTCCTGGGCTTTTCTTTGTTGGGAGGGCCTTTATTACTGTTTCAATTTCTGTCTCAGTTATGGGTCTGTTTATGTTTTCGATGCCTTCCTGGTTCAGTTTAGGTAGGTTGCATGTGTCCAGGAATCTATCCATTTCTGATACGTTTCCCTGTTTGCTGGCATACAAGTCCTTGTAGTAATTTCTGATGATTCTTTTTATTTCTGTGGTGTCTGTTGTTACGTTTCCTTTTTCATCTCTGATTTTATTGATTTGGGTCTTTTCTCTTCTTTTTTTAGTTAGTTGGACCAATGGGGTGTCAATTTTGTTTATTTTTTCAAAAAACCAGCTCCTCGTTTGGCTGATTTTTTGGAATGTTTTTCTTGATTCCATCCTGTTGATTTCTTCTCTGATTTTAATTATTTCTCTTCGCCTACTAGATTTGGGTCTGGTTTGCTGTAGGTTTTCTAGATCCTTGAGGTGAATTGAAAGCTCATCTATTTGGTGCCTTTCCAATTTCTTGATGTAGGCACCTATTGATATAAACTTTCCTCTTAACACTGCTTTTGCTGCGTCCCATAAGTTTTGGTACGTTGTGCTCTTATCCTCATTTACTTCCAGAAAGTTTTTGATTTCTCTTTTGATTTCTTCTATGACCCATTGTTCATTCAGGAGCATGTTGTTCTATCTCCATGTGTTTGAGTATGCTCTAGGGATTCCTGAGTTGCTAATTTCCAACTTCATTCCTTTATGGTCTGAGAAGCTGCATGGTATGATTCTAATTCTTTTGAATTTGCTGAGACTTGCTTTATGGCCTAGTATGTGGTCAGTCCTAGAGAAGGTTCCATGTACTGCTGAGAAGAATGTAAAATCTTTAGCTGTAGGATTGAAAGTTCTGTAGATATCTGTTAGATCCATTTGGGCTATAGTGTCATTTAAATCTACTGTATCCTTGTTGATCTTCTGTCCTATTGATCTGTCTATTTCTGAGAGTGGAGTATTGAAGTCCCCCAGTACTATTGTATTGGGGTCTAAGTCTCCCTTTCAGTCTGTTAACAAATCTTTTAGATAAACCGGTGCCCTGTAGCTAGGTGCATATACATTGATAATTGTTATATCTTCCTGTTGAAATGATCCCTTAATCATTATGTAGTGTCCCTCTTTGTCTCTCTTAATGGTTTTTGTGGTAAAGTTTATGTTGTCTGAAATTAAGATGGCTACGCCTGCTCTTATTTGACAGAGTTATAGACAGTGAGAGGGAGAGACAGAGAGAAAGGTCTTCCTTCTGTTGGTTCACTCTGCAAATGGCCACCACAGCTGTCGCTATGCCAAACTGAAGCCAGGAGACAGGTGCTTCCTCCTGGTCTCCCATGTGGGTGCAGGGGCCCAAGCACTTGCGCCATCCTCCGCTGCCTTCCCGGGCCACAACAGAGAGCTGGAATGGAAGAGGAGTAACCAAGACTAGAACCCGGTGCCCATATAGGATGCCTGTACTGCAGGCAGAGGATTAATCAAGTGAACCATGGCACTGGCCATCCCACAGGTATCTTTACTTTTTCTCATAACCAGAGAGCACAATATCCCATGTTTCCATCATTTTACACTCAAATTCAGAATCTAGAATAATGCCAGACAACCATGATATCTCCAGATGTAGCTACCTTTGATCCATAGACCTGTTAACAGAGGAAACAAGTTATGTGCCTTCTGTGTACCCCATGTAGAGGGTGAGAGCATGAGTAAGATAATCAGAGTAACTCTTCAGTTTTTCAGATTGCTTTATGATATGAAAAAAGTAGGAGTCCTGAAGGGCAGGGGATCATCATAGCAATTTGTCTATCATGGAGGCAGAAATAGGGAGTGACCTAAGTTCACATGGCACACACTCTACTGAGGCCTTGATTATGCACCTCACTGCACATGTCTCTGCCCTCTGCAGTATCCTTCCTCTGCAATCCACATTGCAGCCTTTGGCAAAGACTCTCGGGGCTAGGTTGCTTAGGTGTCGTATTTCCTGTCTGTCACCCTTGGCCTCTATGGCTTAAACCCTCAGTACTTTTTCTCAGTTGGATTGCTTCTGACAATAAAAAGTGGACTTATATATATGTTTTCATAGTTTTAGATGGAGTCAACTTTTTGAGCTGATGTTTTAATCTTTCATTTTATGATTTTTTAACTATGTTTTATATATTCTTCATTCTCCTTTCTTTTGTCCAATTTTGAGCATTTGAAAGCATTTGGGGTCTATTTAACCCCTTCACATATTTAACAGTGTTGTCATGGCCATAACCTTTAGCTATCAGTTACTTTGGAGATGACAGATTGCTATTGTTTCCCAAAGGATTGCTTGTACTTTTTAGAAGAACTGGAGGAGGCAACGTTAAACAATGATATATAAAATAAGAATACTCTCTGACTCCCACTATTGTCCAGCAGTGGTCATGTTTCACCTTTTTTTAATGATTTATTTATTAATGTGAAAGGAAGAGTTACAGAAAGAGGAGAGAGAGAGAGGTTCTGTCTGCTGATTCATTACACAAATGGCTGCATTGACTGCTGCTATGACAGTCTGAAGCCAGGATCCTGGAGCTTCCACACCCTTGGGTTGTCTTCTGCTTTCTGATACCTTAGCAGGGAGCTGGGTGGGAAGTGGTACAGAGAGGTTTTGTACTGGCACCTATATGGGATTCCAGTGTTGCCAGCAGTGGATTAACCTGCTACACCACAATGTTGGCTCCAGTATTCTTTTCTTATTGAACCAACCAAATAGGTGTTCTCAGGAGATTCTTTGAGTCTTGCAGGTATAAATTGTGTGAAAATAATATTTTTTTTCAAGACTTAAAAGTTAAGCTATAGTCTGTAATGCCAGCATCCCATATGGGTACCAGTCTCACTTCTTTACATCATATTCTAGTTGATTTTTTTCCCAATTTCAACTTCCTGTGCCAGTGTCCACACAGTCTTCCATGCACACATTATGGAATTGAATCCCGTTTTCTTTTCTTTTCTTATTTTTTTTGACAGGCAGAGTAGACAGTGAGAGAGAGAGAGAAAAAGCAGCAGCCATCATAGGCATTTCTTTAAGAAAAAAACTTCCTACTTCTGGGTTTTGCTGTAGCAATTTTGTATATAAATAGAAGGGTTACACAGCCAGTTTCTGCATAGCTTTATCTTGCAGGTAAAACACCATTCTACAGCATTAATAAAAGCAAGAACATGGTAGTATTTCTGTATCTCAAGAGAAACCAGAGAAATTAGTGATTTTTCTGCCAGAAAACTTCCAGTTTAAAGCCAGGAATAGTCACTGATTAAAACTTTCTGTGCATATGGCTGGAACTTTAGTGTAGAGGGTAAGGCCACTGCTTACCTTGCCAGTATCCTGTATGGGCATGGGTTTGAGTCCCAGCTGCTCCACTTCTGATCCATCTTCCTGCTAATGCACCCAGGAAATGAGCAGAGGATGGCCCAAGTACTGGGACTCTGGAACCACTTGGGAGACCTGGCTGAAGCTCCTGGCTTTTGACATTGAATGGGTCCAACTCTGGCTGTTGCAGACATTTGGGGACTGAACCAGCAGTTGGAAGATCTCTCTGTCTCTTTCTCTCTTATAACTATGTCTTTCAAATAAATGAATATTTAAAAAACAATAAAATAGAGACTTAGAGTGAGACCAGTCATTGCATTTTAAGACATGTTGAGTTGGGAAGCAGTTCACACAGCAGACTCATGGAATGAGAATCATTTTATATAGCATAGTGACCTTAGAATGAGCCCTTAAAGCATTCTTGTATGGTTTAAAAGCCCATGAAAACATTTCAGGCATTGAATTCTAAGACATTGTGGCAAAAATAAAGTCCTACACGAAGGATTGCCGTGAATGATACCCCAGTGGAAAGAAGGAGCCATCAAAGAAGAATGTAGTTTTCTTTGAAGGGAGGACAGAACTTCCATTTTGCCTTCGGCTTTGCCTAAATACTGACAGACTGTAGTCTCAAAAGGCTTCCATAGCCTGGGCAACTCATGGCAATAGCCTTGGGTGATCACTGATGTCATACATAAGAGAGTTAATTGTTAAATTACAGCAGGAGTCGCTGTGCACTTACTCCCCATGCAAGACCTCGGTCCAAGGTGAGTCAGTATGTAATACACCTATAAAACTTGTTCTCAAACAGTTTTTTAAAAAATATTTAATGTATGTGTCTGTGTGCAAATATTTGAAATGTTTACTTAGTACAGAGCTGGTCTTCTGTGTATAAAGTTTATTGAAAATGAATCTAATGGAGAATGGGACTGGGAATGGGAGAGGGAGGAGGAAAAGAGGAGGGAGTAGGGGTGGGAGCATGGATATGGTGGGACGAATCACTCTATTCTTAAAGATGTACTCATGAAATTTATGCTCACTAAATAAAATGTTCCTAAAAAAGAGAGAGAGATAGGCTAGTCCCATTGCTCCCAGGTCTTCCCTTAAGCTAATAAAAATGACTAAATAGTGAATCCTTAAGATAAAAAAAGACACTTTGAATATAATTTGCCAGTGCCTTATGTACAAAATCACATTCTCCAGTTCTATGTATAGAACGAAGATGAATAGCCAGTGTTCATACAAATAGAACAGAGATATGGACTAGCTTCAAAGAAAGTTTGGGAAACTCACAGATTTCTGTATATCTCTTCCATGTTTCTTGAACCCAAGGAAGTCCCAAAGTATGTCTTTAATCTTTATCCCAACAGAAACCCAGACCATCAACATCCCTCTTTCCTAACTCAAGGCAGTGTGAGTGTTCACCCTTACCTCTGAGACATAAGGCCTGGGTGAGGACTTTGAGCTTAACCTTCTGTTCTAAGATACCTGGTAACAGTGCTGTTGCTTCCAAAGATTCTGGAGGAGTTACTGCTGTGTGTTCAATGGTTGAATCTCCTTGTCTTTGAAGCTGTTTCCATCCTTTATTGTTCAAGGTCTGCAGTCTCTAAAGCAAAGGGCCTTTCTTCCAAGGGACATTTTTGTGTCTATAACATCATTCACAGGACATACAAAATAAGATTTATTTTGTATAGATTAAATATCAAGTCCCATTTATAGCTGCCTTGGCAACTTAAGATTTAGTCTGTATAGATTGAATATCAAATCCCATTTGTAGTTGCCTTGGCAGGGTCAGACCAAATGATTTTATGGGCTTTGTATGGCTAGGGTATGGATGTCCTCGACCCCTGCTAAAGTGCCATTAGAATAGCCTGCTGGGACACAATTGTTCAATACATGTAATCATTCACATTTATTGTCCCCAGAGGGGCCTGTGGACAATGTGGCTGGATTAAAAAAAAAAAAGCTTTTTTTCTTTTAGTAATATTTCAGTTCTCAAATAGTATGGCTTAGACTCTCCCAAATAGCCAGAAATGAGCCAGTAGCACTCCTTTTTCCAGAAGTGCACACAGTATGCACAGTGAACAGTATGCACAGTGGTAAAAAAACTGCCCAAATGTGAACTATTGTGTCTAATTAAGTGAACAAGTGGCTGTAATTCTTAGACATATCAGCTAGCCTTGGGTGACCAAGTCCACATCTTACAGTATCAGCCCCTTTATGTTTTTTAGGATTTTATTTTATTTGAGAGGTAGAGTTACAGACAGTGAGAGGAAGAGACAGGGAGAAAGGTCTTCCTTCCTTTGGTTCACTCTCCAAATGGCTGCAACAGCTGGAGCTGTGCCAATCCGAAGCTTCTTCCCAGTCTCCCACATGGGTTCATGGACCCAAGGACTTGGGCCATCTTCTACTACTTTCCCAGTCCATAGCAGAGAGGTAGATTGGAAGAGGAGCAGCTGGGACTAGAACTGGCACCCATGTGCGATGCCAGTGCCACAGGCAGAGGATTAACCTACTGTGCCATGGTGCTGGCCCCAGTTTCTTTGTTTTTGCTGGAGCTGCAAGTTGGGGCTTTAACCCACTGTGCCATAGCATTGGCTCCTCCATTACCAGTTTATGGGGTTTTTAGTTTTTTTCTTTCCCTCAAAGTTCTGGAAATTCTTGTCTAAAGTAGCCAAAAATCTGTATTCAAGAACATTTTCTGTGAAATTGATTACAAGTGTTTTTAGAGAAGAATACAAAACTATGGATGACAGAAGTCTTTAAATAAACATAGTTAAAATTATGAAATTGATTAATTGACATGAGCCATTTATGTTCATTCCATACAGGATGTTACAAAGCAACTAAAGAGGGACCAGCATTGTGGCATTGCAGGTGAAGCTACTGCCTATGATGCTGGCATCCCCTATGGGTTACACTTCGAGTCCTGTTTGTTCCACTCTGATGCAGCTCCCTGCTAATGCACCTGGGAAAGCAGCAGAGGATGGCCAAGTGTCTGTGCTCCTGTACCCATTTGGGAGAACTTGAATTATGACCATATTGCCTGGCTTCAGCCTGGCTTAGCTTTGGTCATTGTGGCCCTTTGGAGTGTGAACCAACAGAATCAATCTCTCTCTCTCTCTCTCTCTCTCTCTCTCTCTCTCTCCTCCTTTCTGGAATTCTGCTTTCAAATAAATAGATACATCCTTAAAAAGGAAAGAAAGAAACTGAAGGATTTTACACACCTATTGTCCCTTTTAGGACTCTGGGTCTCCTTTTTATGAAGATAACCATCATGACTAGTAACAACACAACAGAACTATCAGATTTTAAAACTTATATAACTTCTAGGACATTTATATCAATGGCATAGCTATATAAATATAATTTAACATTGAACATAATTTCATGACAGTACTTTCCTAAAATGCAAGTTGCATAATAAACTATTACCTCTAAAAGATAAGATATATATCCTTTGACACATCAAGGGTTCCTGCTAAAAATCTCAAAGTGAAAAAATTTAGAAACTTGATTCTGAGAAAGTCTCAGGATGTCAAAAGAGCTTAAAATATTTGGTCAAAATAGGCTCACTTATAATTTTGAAATAGCATCCATCTACTTAGTGTGATTCAACCAGTTCTAATCCAGATTTATTCATAAATCTGATGATTTTATAAAACAAGTATATATACAACTTTTAACTCTTAAGACTCAGCTTTTTCCAAACAATTCTGATTGTTTGCTAAAGCACAACATTTGTGGTTTTTGGTCAGTCATCAAAGTGGAAGTAAAAACCTTGAATAGAAAAATAGCATATAAAATAACCCCATTGCTTAGAAAAATTTAAGAGTCACAACCAGGGAGGAGAAGAAAGATTAAGGAAGCTGACTAGAAAATTCACAGATGGTTAAAAACTAAGCAAGAATTATTAAAAGGAGATGCTGCAGTTTTTTTTTTTAAACAAAAGTTTCCATGACCAGCACTATGGCATAGCACATGAAGCTGCCAACTGCCATGCCAGCATCTCATTTGGTCACTAATTTGAGTCACAGCTGCTCCACTTCTGATTCAGCTGTTTGCTATGGCTGGGAAAGCAGTAGAAGATGGCCCATGTCCTTGGGCCCCTGCATTCATGTTGGAGACCTGGAGGAAGCTCCTACCTCTTGGCTCCTGGCTACAGTTCAGCTCAGCTCTGGCCATTGAGGACATCTGGGGAGTGAACAAGAGGATGGAAGATCTCTCTCTCTCTCTCCTCTGCCTCTCTGGAACACTGCCTTTCAAATAAATCAATAAATCTTTAAAAAAAAAACAGATTCCAAAATTAAAGTCCAAGGCTATTTCCAGATATTTACTAACATATCAATATGCACATATTTTAAACAGCTTGTTTAAAAAAGCATCAAATTCTATTTTTATTTCAGTGTAACTTTGATATTCATTCCAAAATTTTAGAAAACCATGTAAATTTTTAAAGTTATAATTGGGAAGGCATTGTGGTATAGTAGATTAGGCAGCTGTCTGGGATGCCTCATCCCAGAGTGCTGGTTTGAATAATGACTGTTCCACATTTGTAAAAAAGAGTTATTTTGAAAGGCAGAGTTATATATAGAGAGAAAGATTCCAAAAGACAGACATATTTTCATCTAGTAGTTCACTCCCTAAATGGCCACAGAATCTGTGGCTAGGCCAGGCCAAAGTCAGAAGTTTCTTCTAGGTCTCCTAATGCGCTTGTAGGGACTCAAGACCTTGGGTCATCTTTTGTTGCTTTTCCAGGTGCATTAGCAGGGAGCTAGATTGGAAATGGAATAGCTGGGACATGAACTGCAGCTCAAATGGCTGCCACCATCTCAGCACTCTGCCACAGTGCTAGACCCTGCTACACTTCTGACAAAGCTCACTGTTAATGTGCCTGGGAAAGCAGTGGAGGATGGCCCAAGTGCTAGGCTCCTTCACCCATGTGGGAGATTTGGATGAAGCTTTTGGCTTTCACACACACACACAATTTTTCTTACAAGATTTTTCCTTTTCAACCCTTTTTTTAAAAAAAGATTTATTTTATTTATTTGAAAGAGTTAGAGAGAAGTAGAGACAGAGAGGTCTTCCATCTGCTTGTTCACTTCCCAGATGGCCGCAGTGACCACTGCTGTGCCGATTCAGAGCCAGAAGCCTCCTCCAGGTCTCCCACACAGGTGCAGGGACCCAAGGACTTGGGCTATCTTCCATTGCTATCCCAGGCAATAGCAGAGAGCTGGATCAGAAGAGGAGCAGCCAGGGATAGAACCGGCACCCATATGGGATGCCAGTGCTTCAGGCCAAGGCATTAACCCACTGCGCCATAGTGCTGGCCACTTCAAACCTTCTGTTAGGTGCTCATGCTTTCTGCAACTTATTTAAACCTTGAGTTTTTGCCCTATTTTTTCCCATACATTCTAGAGTATTGCAGCCTTTCTATCTTATGACAAAAATTTACATTTTGAAATTATTCATTTTTTAAAGATTTATGTATTTGTTTGAAAGTTAGAGTTACAAAGAGAGAGAGAGCATTTCTGTCTGCTGGATCACTCTCCATGTGCCCACAGCAGCCAGCAATGGGTCAGAGTGCTTCATCTGAGTCTTCCAAATGGGTGCAGGGACCCAAGCACTTGGGCCACCTGCTGCTTTTCAGCAGCCACTAGTAGGGAGTTGCGTAAGAAGTGTGGAGCCGGGACTTGAACTGTGTCCATATGAAATAATGGAATTACAGGAGGCTGCTTTAGCTGCTATGCCATTATTTTGACCCCAAAATAATTTTTTTTATTTTTAAAGATTTTATTTATTTGAAAGGTACAGTTACAGACAGTGAACGGGAGGGAACGAAAGAAATAAAGGTCTTCTGCCTTGCTTCACCCCCCAAATAGCCACAATGGCTGGAGGTGTGCCAACCTGAAGCCTGGAGCCAAGAGCTTCTTCCTGATCTCCCACATGGGTGCAGGGACCCAAGGACTTGGGCCATCTTCTACTGCTTTCCCAGGCCATAGCAGAGAGCTGGACTGGAAGAGGAGCAGCTGGGACTAGAACCCACACCCATGTGGGATGCCAGCACCGCAGGCGAAGGATCAAGCTACTATGCCACGGCATAAGCTCCATCACCATCTCAAAATAATTCTTTAAAAACCTCTAAATTAGCATAATTTTCAAAATGAAACAAGATAAAAATTTCATACTTACTTTTAAACAATCTTGAATTACTTTTAAAGAATGTTAAGATGTTAAGAGTACTTAACTTTGAAAGCGGAGAATGGGTGGGGGCTATGGGTGGATGGCAGAGTGAGCAGGGGCAGGTGCAACTGCGTGACCCTCATGAATGAAACATCTCACGTGCCCAGGGCGGGCATGCAGTGTGCGGGGGCTCTGCACTGCCTGTCAGAGGTCAGACAGCACTGCCGGGAGGCTGCGGTGACAATGATGGTGGCAGTGATGGGCACTGCTCCAAGGGAGGCACCATAACTCAGTTGAACTCTGTGTCTGGAAAGCCCAAGATCGAAGAAGAAAGACCAGACACAGTGACTAACCTGGAAACTGGGACATCTTTGGAACTGTGCCTTCATTCCGAGTTATTTTTTTAAAGTATCACGTGGTATCGATGTCTTCGTCTTATTCTGCTTATTGGGAAGAAAAGGCTTCAAGGATTTTAAGTTTTCCTTCAGTTTTGCATGAACTCTATAGGAAATGGGGCCCTTGAAGGGCTTGGGAATAGCAAGAAGAGATTGAAGACAGACAAGCTTGCTCTCTCTCTCTGTTTTCTTTCATCAAAGAAAAGTATTTACAACTCAACTTGTAACAGCTGTAGTCCAGCTTAGCCACCAAGAGAGAAATAAGTAACATTAAACAGTCATTGCAGACTATAAACCCTGGCAAAGTCAAGATGTGGGAGTGGTGGCATTGACAAGGCTGCCTAAAACTGACAAGGGCTGCAGTAGAAACAGCTCTTCTTCCAAGCTGGAAGGGGCCACAGGTTCCTTCATGGATAAAAATGCACAGTACACACCTCTTCTAGGTGCTGCTCACATTTTGTGCGAGTGTGGTAGTCATGGAGGTATTAGGGTATCTCCTCAGGAATTTTTCCTTGCTCAGAATTTCCTGCCCTGCCTTGATATTTCCCTTTCTTTTTTTTGAAGACCTGCCTCTGTCCATGAGCTTTACCTTGATCTGTCTGACTGTCCATGTTCTCTACCTGCAGCCATTTGTATGTGTACAACCTACTGTTTGTCTCCAATTTTTAAGCTGTTCATGCTGTGTTTTTTAAAAAAAGATTTATTTGAAAGTCAAAATTACATAGAGGGAGGAGAGAGAAAGAGAAGTATTCCATCCGTTGGTTCACTCCCTATTTGGCTGCAATGGCTGCAGCTGTGCCAATGCGAAGCCAGGAGCCAGGAACCAGGAGCTTCCTTTCAGGTCTCCTATGTGGGTGCAGGGGCCAAAGGACTTGGGCCATCTTCTATTGCTTTCCCAGGGCATAGCAGAGAGCTGGATTGGAAGTGAAGCAGCCTGGACTCGAACTGGTGCCCACAAGGGATGTTGACACTTCAGGCAGTGGTTTTACCCGTTATGCCACAGCACCAGCCCCCAAGTTGTGTTTCTTAATCTCCTCTTTGGCTTTGTTCTGTGGAAGTGGTTATTTATCATTTGGAATCACCATCCCCCATCTCATGCTTTCCTTCTTTTGAGATATTTTGACCTTCAGTTTTGTTTGGGAGGGGGAAGGATGATAATTCTAAATTTGGGGTTTCCCTTTTTTTTTTCTGGACTCTTCTCTGTTGGTTCCTTTATCCCATTGTCTTATCTGTTCTGCCTCTGTGTGGGCCTGGGCTATGCAGCAGGGCAGATCTCCCCTCAGAGCTCCAACATGCTGCAGAGTCTGGATAGAGATTCAGACCCAGAAACACGTCCTGGCCTCAGCAGCCGCTATCTTCTTAATGGGAGCTGCTACCACACTCTTTGCATGTACGTGTCCAGGACTAAGCCTGAATGTGTCACCTGCAGTGCCCATCTACAATGCAGTTATGTTTCTCTTTGTTCTGGCCAATTTCAGTAGGGCCACCTTCATGGACCCAGGCATTTTCCCTCGAGCTGAGGAAGATGAGGACAAGGAAGATTTTCAAGCTCCCTTTACAAAACAGTGGAGATCAAGGGCATCCAGCTGGGCATGAAAGGGTGTGCTACCTGCTGCTTCTACTGTCCTCCTCAATGTTCCCACCACAGTGTCTGTGATAATTCTGTGGAGGAATTTGATCATCCCTGCCCCTGGGTGAACAACTGTATTGGTCGCCAGAACTACCGTTATTTCTTCCTCTTCCTCCTTCCCTTGACAGCCCACTCTATTGGTGTATTTGGCTTTGGCCTCCTTTATGTCCTCTACCACATAGAGGAGCTCTCAGGGCTCTGCACACTGTCACAATGGCAGTGAAGTGTGTTGCTGGCTTATTCTTCATCTCCGTAGCTGGCCTCACAGGGTTTCATGTGGTGCTGGTGGCCTGGGGATGCACAGCCAATGAACAGGTTATGGGTAAATTCCGGGGAGGCATGAGCCCCTTCACCAATGGCTGCTGTAACAATGCACTTTGCAATTCCCCAGCACCCAGATATCTGGAAAGACCAAATAAGAGAATACAATTGTAATCAGACCTCCCTTCCTTCTGCCAGAAGTGTCAGACTACTGTGAAGATCATGGATAATGGCATCCAGGGGGAGCTCAGGAGAACTAAGTCTAAGGGAAGCTTGGAAACAACAGAGAGCCAGTCTGCAGATGCCAAACCCCAGCCTCCTCCTATGCCAGACCTGAACAGTTACATGGGACTGTGAACACACCTTAGCCTGGCTACTAATGGAGATAGCAGCCTTTGGGGCAAGGACAACCCCCCACTTCAACCTTGTACAAGTGTCGGCCAGGTTATAGTAGCAGCAGTACATCAGCTGCCCTGCCTCATTCCTCCAGCACCAAGTTAGTCATGGGGACAGTTTGAGGAAGCCAACCTCAACTGCAGAGAGCAGCCGTCATCCCAGTTACCATTCAGAGCCCAGCTTGGAACCACAGAGCTTCTGTTCTCCCACCTTTGGCAAAAGCTTTCACTTCGATCCACTTTCCAGTGGCTCTCATTCCTCCAGCCTCAAGTCAGCCCAGAGAACAGGTTTTGTGCTGGACCAGTTGCAGTCCATGCGTTCAGAGAGCACCACTTCCATCTCCTGTAAGAGCCTGGCCAATCAGACACACAAAAGAAGCCTGAGCCAGACCCAGCTTTCAGCTATACCTCTCCCTTCCTGTCAGCCTGCCTGACCCAGCAATGGGAAGCCAAGAGTCATCCACGTTTGGTGCCAACAGGTCCAACACGAGAGCCCTCACCAGTCTGTTATGACAATCTGTGGTGCCACATTGTGGCCTCCCTCCAGGGATGAGAGAAGCTGCTGCACCAGTCACCCAGCTCCCAGTCCATGAGGAAGAGCTGGGCTTGGGAGACCCAGGCATTCAGTCAACACCTGGCTCCATCCTTGTAAGAGTTCCTCTTCAGATGACTTGAAGAGATCATCATTGGGCAAAAACTCCATTTGGATGCCCAACTGTGCCCCATTTTGGGAAGCCAGAAAGGCTAAGGGGCCAGGGGCTAGGGTCCCCTGAACCAGGTCCAACCACCCCATATCTGGGCCGTTAAACATCTTACAGCAGCCAAAAATCCCCACCTGGTGTCTCTGAGATAGAGGAAGTGGCCTTGCAGCCACTACTAATGCCTAAAGATGAAGTACAGCTCAATACCGCCCACAGCAAATCCAACGGGCAACCCAAGAGCATCAGCTCAGCCTCCCCTGGCCCCACAAGGGGAGGAGTCAAGAAACTGTCCTGAGCGGGCAGTACCACCTGAGATATGGTGTGAGCCTTCAGAGCCTCCCCTTCCCTCACCACTTTGTCTACACTAAAGGGCCCCGGGTGGCCACCTTCCTTCCCCCAAGGGGCTCCCCTCCCCTGCAAGGCATTTTTTAAAACCCCAATTCCCAGAGGATGAGTGTTTTATACAATGCAACAGAGTTGGGGATTGGAGAGTTGGGGCCCTGAGGCTGGGGTAGTAGCTCCCCCCTTTTACCTTTTAAGACCTTCCTTCCCTAATCCCTGGACCAGACTCAGTGGACATTTGTGCAATTGCTTGCCCTGGAGGACACCAGATCATTTTTAAACCAGAAACAATTTCTTTATTATTGTTATAGATTCCATTTTTTTCTCTTCTTCGTTACCAGGTGTGTGTATAAATATCAAAGAAATTATATATCTATCTTGGGATGGGAAAATGAGGGCGGGATATGTAGAAGTAGGAGGATCTTACTGTTCCTGGTCCTCAGTGCAGCAGGAAAAGAGGGGAGACACCAGAGTCTTCCTTTCCCCCCATGGTCCCTCTCTTGTCTGTTACCAACTAAGGAAGTAGTAGAACCCCCTGTTGGTGCTAAGTGATCAGGAAAGAAACCTGGAGAGAGGGGAGTCTGAGTTCTTGGTTAGAAGAGAAAGAACTTTTGGAAAGTTAGTTTCCTAGGCTTATTGGCATTTAGTTTCCCAGGAAAGGGGTCAGACCTCCATGACATTGGTGGTGGTGGTAGGAGGGGGATCAGGAAAAACATCTGGCCTAATTTGAAACACTATTAGAAAATCCCCCCTTTCTTGGGAGAGAGGGATCAGGGTGGCTTTCTTAAGTGAGCCCCTCAGAGGTTCCCTAGACTACAGTTAAGGTGATTTTAAAGTTCAAGGACAGGAGAGAAAAATCCAAAATGCAATATTTTTCATCACATGCAAAAACAGGATAGAGGAAAGGAGTGGCAGGCTTAGGTCCCTCCAGATGTCCCCTAGGGGTTACTCCTCAGCCCACCTTAGAATGGTGCTGGGTAGAGGAGATACCTGGGTTCTAATCTCTAAATAGGGGAGACCCCAGCCTCTTCACAGAGTCCCTTTCATTTTTTATTCTGATTAGCCATTTTAAACTGACAAATGAGAGAAATCCTGATCTAGCAGCAAACAAAAAAAGAGTACTGAAGGTTATATTTAGGGGCTGGCACTGTGGCACAGTGGGTTAAAGCCCTCGCCTGGAGTGCTGGCATTCCATATGGTTCTAGTCCCGGCTGTTCCTCTTCCGATCAAGCTTTCTGCTGTGGCCTGGGATAGCAGTACATGATGGCCCATGTTCTTGGGCCCCTGTGCCCACATTGGGGACCCAGAGGAAGCTCCTGACTCCTGGCTCCTGGCTTCGGATTGGCACAGCTCTAGCAGTTGTGGCCATCTGGGGAGTGAACCAGCGGATGGAAGACCTCTCTCTCTACTCTACCTCTCTCTGTAACTATGTCTTACAGATAAAATAAAATAAATCTTTAAAAAAAGGTTATATTTAGAAACATTTATGTCATTTGCTTTACCCAGTTTATACTTAACAGCAATACCTAGATGTCTTAAGAAACTGAGATAGTATATAACTAAAGCTATAATTTTTTTTCACTACCCCAGAGTCAGTGAATGACTTGCTATGTCTCAGGCAAATGAACCCATTTGAAGTTGCTGTAGCAATTCCTCCAGGCAGTTTTGGGAGTGTTCAGCAGCAACATTTTTTTTTAAAAAGATTTATTTATTTATTTATTTATTTGAAAAGAAGAGTTACAAAGAGGCAGAGGCAAAGAGAGAGAGAGGTCTTCAATTGGCTGGTTTACCTCCCCCAACTTGTTGCAACTGCTGGAACAGGGCCAATCCAAAGCCAGGAGCCAGGAGCTTCTTCGGGGTCTACCACATGGGTGCAGGGGCCCAAGCACTTGGACCATCTTCTACTGACTTCCCAGGCCACAGCAGAGATGGGTCAGAAATGGAGCAGTTGAGACTCGAACCAGTGCCTATGTGAGATAATGGCACTGCAGGCAGTGGTTTTACCATATATGACTCAGTGCCAGCTCCTTAAAGCTATGATTTTGAACAATTTTCCTATGAAAGAAAACTCAAAAGGCTGGTTCTGATTCATTGTACTTAATACACAGAACATAATTTTAACCTTAGTAAAAATTTTATATTCTGGCTGACATTCACTGGCTGCTGGTGTTTTGAATGACCTATGAATAATGGTGTTTGCATGGAAGTTTCAGGAGCCCACTGAAAGGCAACGACAAGGCAGACCTCACTGACAGCTCATGAGAAAACATGTAACCATTGACTGCGAACAAATGAACTCCATTACCAAGAAGCCTCCACCTAGACCATCTGTAGAGTTATAGAGAATGGGAGAGACAGAGAGAAATGTCTTCCATCTGGTTCACTCCTCAAATGGCCATAGTGGCCATTGCTGGGCCAATCCTAAGTCAGGAACAAGAGTTCCTTCTGGGTATCCAATATGGGTGTAGAGGCATGAAGTGTGGATATGCAATGTAAGGTAATTATAAAAGAGATGCAGATACTTGCTGACCATTCTAATAAGAGAATAAACTCTAAAATAAAGGTACTACAGATAAATGACATTTTAAAGTAATAAAAAGGTCAATCAACCTGGATAAGATTTTAATTCTAGATATGCATGTATCTAACAAAGAAGCCCAACATTAAATGAAAGAAAATGACAAAAATCAAAGAGAAAAGACTGGTCAAGACTAGTATTAGGAAGCGGCACTATGGCATAGAGAGTAAAGCCACCAATTGTGGCACTCATTCTAGTCCTGGCAGTTCTAGTGATCCAGCTCCTGGATAACTCACCTTTTTAAAAGATTTATTTATTTATGTGAAAGACAGAGTTACAGATAGTCAGAGAGAGAGAGGTCATCCATCCACTGGTTCACTCCCCAGATTGCCAAAATTGCTGGAGTTGGGTGCCGGAGCCCAAGGACTTGGGCCATCTTCTACTGCTTTCCCAGGCCATAGCAGAGAGCTGGATGAGAAGTGAAACTGCCCGGACTCAAACCAGGACCCATATGGGATGCTGGCACTGCAGGCAGTGGCTTTACCTACTATGCCATAACACTGGCCAGCTTTGTAGCAATTTTGAAAGAAAATCAGCAGAGGAAGGTCTCTCTCTCTCTCTCTCTCTCTCTCTCATTCAGCATTAGATATAATAATTCTTAAAAAATTAATATTAGGAGACATAAATATGTAACTTTTCTTTTTTTTTTTTTTTTGACAGGCAGAGTGGACAGTGAGAGAGAGAGACAGAGAGAAAGGTCTTCCTTTGCCGTTGGTTCACCCTCCAGTGGCCGCCGTGGCCGGCGCGCTGTGGCCGGTGCACCGCGCTGATCCGATGGCAGGAGCCAGGAGCCAGGTGCTTTTCCTGGTCTCCCATGGGGTGCAGGGCCCAAGCACTTGGGCCATCCTCCACTGCACTCCCTGGCCACAGCAGAGGGCTGGCCTGGAAGAGGGGCAACCGGGACAGAATCCGGCGCCCCGACCGGGACTAGAACCCGGTGTGCCGGCGCCGCTAGGTGGAGGATTAGCCTAGTGAGCCGCGGCGCCGGCCAATAAATATGTAACTTTTAATAATGAACAGTACAGGTTTGCAATATATTGGAAAGCATAAAGCAACTTGACTATGTACTTGAACAAAAGAATACACATTCTGTTCAAGTGCTCACATAACATTGTCTGCAGAAGACCTTTTGCTAGGTCATAAAAGAACCTAAAGAAAATTAAAAGAATAAAAATAGAAAAGGACATCCTATGACCACAGTAGATTCACCTGGAATATCAATAACAGAAGAACATTTAAGAAGTGCACAAATATGTGGAAAATAAGAACACACTCCTAGGAACTACAGAAACAAACCATAAGGGTCATTAGCAAACATTGTGAAATGATGGGAAATGAAATGCACATAAAAAAGTAATGGGATACAGTTGAAGCTGAGGTTAGAGGAGGCTCAGTCTCTCCATTCCTATAGCTTTATAAAATGGGAAGTTGTGAGCACTTTAACTTTGCTATTCATCATTATGTAGGGTCTTTAAAGTTTGTAGACAATTTGTCAGTATCTGCCAAACACTTTATTAGTTCCACCAGAGGGCTGCAGGGGACAGCAAGCCACCACTAAACAGTGAGCTTTACACCAAAACTCACCCTGGAGGACCCATATGGTGCACAGGCTTTCTACTACCAGTGATGTATGCACAGCACCTACAGGAAAACAAGAGCATTTTTCCCTCAAGACTCAGCTAAGATATGGTTGCAGCTTCTGGAAGACTTGGGCAGTTTCCACATGTAGGTAAAGATGCTGAACATGACCCTGATGGCTTAGGAGAAAATACTTTTCTTGTCCATGTTTCTCACTTTTAAAAAACATTTCATGGGGCAGCACTGTGGCATAGTGTTACCAGTAAAGCCGCCACTTGCAGTGCCAGCATCCAGTATAGGCATAGGTTTGTGTTCTGGCTGCTCAAGTTTCGATCCAGCTCTCTGCTATGGCCTGGGAAGGCAGTAGAACAGGGCCCAAGTCCTTAGGTCCCTGCGACCATGTGGGAGACCTGGAATAGGTTCTGGCTTCTGGCTTCTGGCTTCAGATTGGTGTGGCTCTGGCTGTTGCAGTTATCTGGGAAGTGAACCAGTGGATGGAAGACCTCTCTCAAACTCTCTCTGCCTCTTCTCTGTAGCTCTCCCTTTCAAATAAACAAATCTTTTAAAAAAACCATTTCATTTGAAAGGCAGAGATACAGATTAAGAGACAGACACACACTCACACACACACACATAGAGAGAGAGAGGGAGAGAGATTGCCTTTGCATCTGCTGGGACCGGCCAGGGCAGTCAGAAGCCAGAATCTTATTCTGAATCTACCACACTGGTAACAGAGAGATAACTATTGAGCTTGCTGCTCACCTGGTTGTGTATGAACAGGAAGCTGGATTAGAATCAGTACTGGGACTTGAACCCAGGTACCATAACATGGAATGTGTGTTTTTTTTTCACTACCATGCCAAATGCTTTTTCCCTGAATGTTTATCTCATTTTCTGAAATGCTTCCAGGTGAGTTATTCTGTGTTTCTTCATATAAAGTTTAAGGAAGAGTCATGTATCCATTATTGAGTGTTTTAATGGGATGGAGCTATATCATGCTGTGATATTTCTACAGATTCAAGAGGGCTTGGGGAAGAAATCCCAACATAGATTCAGAGAGTGGCAGACAAAAACAGTGTGAAAATATACATAATGTATCAGAACATTGCAGTAAGGATCGATGGTTCTGCATTGGAGTCTGAGGTGAAAAGAAGATTCTGACCTCCTGCAGTCATCCTTTCATTAATTCTATATCATTCTCTTCTGTACAACTTCAAAGTAGTTGTAAATGTCTTCAAAAGCAGAGGTGTTAAAACTCAAATTATGCTCAGTTTAGATATATTATTTGTACCCAAACCACAATCTGTTATCTTCTTACTTGCCTGAATTTATTAAAAGCAAACTTTCAAATAATATATTTAAAATAACTACTGAGTGTATCTCATTTTCATCTGTGAGAATTTCCTTGTTTAATTTACAATATTTGTAAAAGAATAATCAGTTTTCCCTCTTTTTTTTTCAGGCAGAGTGGACAGTGAGAGAGAGAGAAAAAGGTTTTTCTTTTCTGTTGGTTCACTCCCCAACAGCTGCTGTGGACAGCACGGTGCAGCCAGTGCACTGCGCTAAACTGAAGCCAGGAGCCAGGTGCTTCTCCTGGTCTCCCATGCAGATGCAGGGCCCAAGGACCTGGGCCATCCTCCACTGCACTCCTGGGCCACAGCAGAGAGTGGACTGGAAGAAAAGCAACTGGGACAGAATCTGGTGCCCAAACTGGGACTAGAACCTGGGGTGCCAGCACCGCAGGTGGAGGATTAGCCTATTGAGCCATGGCACTGGCCCAGTTTTCCCTCTTCTAAGTAAAGACAGAGACTCATGAGGGAAAATATCTCAACAAAATTAGCTGGGTTGGAATTTGGCACAACAATTAAGCTGTCACTTGAGACACCCACATCAGCTACAAGAGTGTCTAGGACAGAGTCCTGGCTCTTCTCGTAATTTCATCATCTTGCTAATGGGCACCCTTGGAGGCTAAGCCACTCAGATCCATGCCAGCCATGAGGGAGACCTGGAATGAGTTCTTAGCTCCTGGCTTTGGCCTCACTCAGCCCCAGCTATTCTGGGTATTTTGGGGAGTGAACCATCAGATGGATCATCTCTGCTGTCTTCTCAGTCTCTCTGGCATTCAAACAGAAAGCTAATTTAACAAACTAAGGGAATGGGATTCAGCATAATGATTGGAGCACTGCTTGAGATGCCTACATTCTATGTCAGCATGCCTGGGTTCAAGTCCCATTGCTGCTCCTATTGCACAACAATTACCCCAAACTCATTAGCAATGTTGTTATAGAACCCCCTAACCAGGACCTGCCCCATGGCATAGTGGGTAAAACCACTGCCTGCAGTGCTGGCATACTATATGGGCACCACTTTGAGTCTCAGATGCTCCACTTTTGATCCAGCTCTCTGCTTTGGCCTGGGAAAGCAGTGGAAAATGGCCTAGGTCCTTGGGCCTCTGCAACCACATGGGAGACCTAGAAGAAGCTCCTGGTTTCAGATCAGTGCAGCTTCAGCCATTGCAGCCAATCAGAGAGTGAACCAGCAGATGGAAGACCTCTCTCTCTCTCTCTCTCTGCCTCTCCTCTCTCTGTGTAACTCTGAGTCTCAAATAAATAAATAAATCTTTAAAACAGAAACAACAAAAAAAGAACCCCCTAACCTATATGTGCTTGCACAACACACAGTAAGCCAATCACTGACATTGAGTGGTGGTGGATTGAGGTATTTATGGCAAAGTCCAAAGTAAGATGAAAACTTTTGCTTTATTTCAGGGCTTCCTGAGAAGTTAAAAGTAAATGTTTTTATAGATTAAAATGGGGGCTGACAGGTGATTGTTGAGCTTTGGCCAAGTTCCTGATTGTTCAGTGGTGCTTGTGATCTTCCTTTTATTGTTGGCAATGACATGTTCTTTAGGGAATTTTTATGATGTCCCGGTGGGCTTCAGTTGGCCTGGGCTTTACATGTAAATGATAGTTATTTACTTCCCAGACTTGGATTTTTCTTACCTGGATCTGAAACTCCCCTAAATAATCCTTTCCAGACAATTTTGGCTAACAGGGTTTTATCTATTGCAGAAACAAATGACTTCTTTTGTCCAGTGATTACTAGCTTGTGAGGCCAGCTGTATCACTCCCTTTTTTAAAAAAAGCTTTATTTATTTACTTCAGAGGGAGAATTTACAGACAAGCAGGGAGAGAGAGAGAGAGAGAGAGAGAGAGAGAGAGAGAGAGAGAGGTTTTCCATCTGTTGGTTCACTCCCTAAATGGCCACAATGGACAGAGCTGAACTGATCTGAAGCCAGGTGCCAGGAAATTCTTTCCACATGGATGCAGAGGCCTAAAAGACATGGGCCATCTTCTGTTGCTTTCCAAAGCCATTAGCAGGGAGCTGGATCAAAAGTGGAGCAGCTGGGACTAGAACCATCACCCATGTGAGATGCTGGCACTGCAGGTAGAGGCTTAGCCTACCATGCCACAGCATTGGTCCCAAATTTTTTTGATACTGTATAGGCAAGGAAACTTTGAGCTAAGAGACACAGACAAGAGGCTGAGCTCTGATTTTGTATTATAGAAGTTTTGTCTCAATTGCCCCTATTTCTTGTTATTCCTCAAACCTCAGGGAAAAGAACAATGACTGTCTGACTGGGGTATTGTAGGAATGAAAGGAGACAAAGTTTTAGGTATTTCTTTTATTAGTTATTTATTTACTTAATAGTCAAGTTAACAGAGAAAGAAAGAGAGAGATTTTCCATTGCTGGTTCATTCTCAGATGGTTGCATAAGCCAGGGATTGATCATGACAAAGCTAGGAGCTTCTTCAGGGTGTTCCACATGAGTGGTAGGGGAACAAGTACTTGAGTCACCTTCTACTGCTTTTGCAAGGCCATTAGCAGGAAGCTGGATCAGAAGTGGAGCAGCTGTGACTCAAACCAGCACCCATATGGGATGCTGAGTAGTAGTTGGCAGTTTTACCTGGTACACTACAACACCAGCCTCTGTAGGCATTGCTTCAGATAAAGTTTCTAGTCTCGGGTTTAGCTGTAGAGATCTTCTGAATTATGAGAAGGATTGCACAGGCAGTTTCTGTGCAGCTTTTTTTAAGATTTATTTATTTATTTGAAAGGCAGAGTTACAGAGAGGCAGAGGCAGAGAGAAGTCTTCCATCTGCTGGTTCTCTGCCCAGATGGCTTCAATGGCAGAAGCTGAGCCAATTCAAAGCCAGGAGGCTTGGAGCTTCTTCCAGGTCTCTCACACAGGCGTAGGAGCCCATGTACTTGGGCCATCTTCCAGTCTTCTCCCAGGCAATGGCAGAGAGTGGATTAGAAGTGGAGCAGCTAGGACTTGAACCAGTGCCCATATGGGATGCTGGCACTGTGGCATAGCAGGTAAAGCCACTGCTCACAGTACTAGTATCCCATATGGGCACTGGTTCACATTGCAGCTGCTCCACTTCCAATTCAGCTCTCTACTATGGCCTGGGAAAGCAGTAGAAGATGCCCAAGTCCTGGGGCCCTGTACCTGCTCAGGATACCCAGAAGTTCCTGGCTCCTGATTTGAATTGGCCCAGCTCCAGCTATTGTGGCCATTTGGGGAGTGAAACAATGGATGGACGATCTCTCTTTCTCTCTCTCTGCTTCTCAAATAAATAAGTAAATAAATAAATCTTTTTTTAAAAAAAAAGATTTAGCCTGCTACAGGTTTATTGAATTTCAAGTCCCATTTGCAGTTGCCTTAGCAAGGTCAGACCCATGGGCTTTCTAGGACATGGAACGGGTGTTCCCCCCTCTGCTAAAGGGACATTGCTCAGATCCAGCCTGTTCAATATCACATAATTATTCACATATATGTGCCTCGGAGGGGTCTTGTGGCAAGGTGACTGGATTAAACATTATAGCTTCAGGCCAGTGCCATGGCTCACTGGGCTAATCCTCCTACTGTGACACTGGCACTCAGGGTTCTAGTCCCAGTTGGGGAGCTGGATTCTGTCCCGGTTGCTCCTCTTCCAGTCCAGCCCTCTGCTGTGGCCCGGGAAGGCAGTGAAGGATAGCCCAGGTGCTTGTGCCCTGCACCTGCATGGGAGACCAGAAGGAAGCACCTGGTTCCTGGCTTTGGATGGGTGCAGTGTGCCTGCCGTGGCAGGCGTTTGGAGGATGAACCAACGGAAGGAAGACCTTTCTCTCTGTCTCTCTCTCACTGTCTAATCTGCCTGTCAAAAAAAAATTATAGCTTCAGAGTAACATTTTGGTTATCAAATAGTATGTCTTAATATCTTCCAAATAGCCCAAAATGA
This sequence comes from Oryctolagus cuniculus, assembly GCF_964237555.1. Lineage (NCBI taxonomy): Eukaryota > Metazoa > Chordata > Mammalia > Lagomorpha > Leporidae > Oryctolagus > Oryctolagus cuniculus. The sequence goes on from NC_091433.1 coordinate 95,259,526, forward strand.
GCCAGTAACCTTTGCTCCAGGAGTGGAAGCACACACAGTGAGTTGTATGTATTGTGCTGGGTTGGCCAAAAGTGAGCTACTCTGTCTCCTGCAGTACACAAGTGACTGTTATTCTGAGACATATCAGCCAGCCTCACATGGCAATGCCCAGATCAATCTTACAGCATAAGCAATTTTATTTTTCCAAAGTTTGAATTAGTACTCTACATCCTAATCCCAGCTTTTCAGGAACAACAATGTCAAAGAACTTCCTCAGACGTTCACTGTGGGTGCTGTACAAAATTTCTAGCATTATGTACGAGAATACTAAGTATCACATCAAGTTAACATCTCCCCTTCAAAATGGGAGCCCTCTCTAGAGGATATAGTTCTGACAGAATGTTCTGTTATAGTTACTATCAAACAATAATTCATTAAAAAAAACCTCTCCCTTTATAACCACCCTGCTTCATCTAATCTGATTTAGGATTGACACTAATGACTCATTGCATCTTGATTTTTGTTTCCTCCTTGTGAACAAAATCCATTTCTGAAAATGCAGCTGATCGTGCTCCAATTTTTCCAGGTTTTATTTGACCTGGTTTTTGATCCAGACCCATGCAAGAGAGAAACATTTGATGAGAAGGGGTCAGTGAGCACATTTTTAGCCAAATTTGAGTAACAATGAGGGTTTAGAAGGAGTGGTCTTCAGGCTAACTTTACTTGCCATCCATTCATAAACTTAGCTATATCTGTTATGTAGCCAGAATTCACTATCTCAAAGTGCCAGGCCAGGAGCATTATGCTGGGCATTATACTTCTGAAAAATTCTGCCAGGCAAGAGGCACAAAGATCAAAAGAAAAATATATAACAATGCTGGCCCTGTGGAGTAGTGGGTAAAGATGCCACCTGCAATGCGGGCATCTCATATAGGCACTGGTTCATGTTCTGGCTGCTTCACTTCTGATCCAGTTCTTTGCTATGGCCTGGGAAGATGCAGAAGGTGGCCCAAGTCCTTGAGACCCTGCACCCACATGGGAGACCTGGAAGAATCTCCTGGTTTCTGGCTTTGGATTGGCACAGCTCCAGCCATTACAGCCAAAAGGGGAGTGAACCAGTGGGTGAAAGACCTCGCTCGCTCTCTCTGCCTCTCCTTCTCTCTCTATGTAACTCAGACATACCAACAAATAAATAAATATTTTAAAAAAGAAAAAATATGTAACAAAACCAAAAAGATAACAAATTGAGTTGTCATCCTAAATGATGAACAGAGTTAAAAAGTAATAGCAGAATATTATACTAAAATTGACATTATATAAGGAAACTAGAAATGTTGATTAATCATACACTAATAAGCCCCATAAAACATTTTTTAAAAAAGGATTTATTTATTTATTTGAAAAGCAGAGTTACATAGAGGCAAAGGCAGAGAGAAAGTCTTCCATCTAGTAGTTCACTCCCCAAATAATCGTAACAGCCAGAGGTGGGCCAATCCAAAGCCAGGAGCCTTGGAGCTTCTTCCAGTTCTCCCCTGTGGGTGCAGGGGTCCAAGCACAGGGGCCATCTTCCACTGCTTTCCCAGGCCATAGCAGAGAGTAAGTGGAGATGCTGAGACTTGAACCAGTGCCTGAATGGGATGCTAGCACTGTAGGCAATGGCTTTACCCACTATGCCATTGCACCAGCCCCCCTATAAAACTTTTAAAATCAGGAAATCTAAAAACAATGAACAAAGTTGCAGTTAAAAAGCAAGTGCATTATAATCTATTTTTTAATTGCATTAAACATATATAATGAGCTATGATTCAGAATCTCTCCAAGTTAAAAATCCAATCCAAAAAGGAATTATATTTTCTTTTTTACATATTTTTGTTTATTTGAAAGGTAGACTTATAAAGAGAGAGAGAGAGAGAGAGAGAGGTCTTCTAGCTGCTAAATCACTCTCCTATTGGTTACAATGATCAGGGCTTTGCCAGTCTGAAGGCAGGAGCCAGGAGCTTCTTCTGGGTTTCCCACAGGAGTGCAGGATTTGGACCATATTCCACTGCTTTCCTAGGTGGATTAGCAGGGAGTTGGACCAGAATTGAACAGACAGGACTTGAACTGGTATCCAAATGGGATGCTGGCATCACAAGTGGCATCTTCACCCACTCTGCTGCAGTGCCAGCCCCTTATATTTTCTTTTTCGACTTTGATATCTAATGTTTTGATGTTTGGGAGGCCTACTAAGAAGTGACAACTTCTATTCACTCACTGAAAGTCTAGGAACACTTGAAGCCATGTGTTCTGTGCTTAATTTGTGATATGCTAATGTTCTCAGTTATAACATGATATCATGAGTACAAATTTTTACTGAACTCACAATCACAATGTAATAATAAATCAAAAATCCTCCTAAAAGTTTTACATTTTAGAGGAATTAATTAGGGAAAAGGTAAACACTCCATCTATATACAAAAGTATATCAAAGCTTAATAACAATAGAAAGTACAGAAATATTCCAGAACTTAGGTGAAACATTCAAATACAGAACCAACAATATTTTAAATAAAAACATAAATCCATAAATTTGTTTGATTTATTCATTCTTATAACTAATTCTTCATTGCTCTCCTTTAGAATTTTAGTGCTTTTTTAAAAAAAAGATTTATTTATTTATTTGAAAGTCAGAGTTACACAGAGAGAGGAGAGGCAGAGAGAGAGAGAGAGAGAGAGAGAGAGAGAGGTCTTCCATGCGATGGTTTACTCCCCAATTGGCCGCAACAGCCGGAGCTGCCCCGATCTGAAGCCAGGAGCCAGGAGCTTCTTCTGGGTCTCCCACATGGGTGCAGGGTCCCAAGGACTTGGGCCATCTTCTACTGCATCCACAGGCCACAGCAGAGAGCTGGATTGGAAGTGGAGCAGCTGGGACTAGAACCAGTGGCCATATGGGATGCCGGCACTTCAGGCCATGGCATTAACCCATGGTGCCACAGCGCCAGCCCCTTACTGCTTTTTTTAAAAAAGTTTTTTTTTCTTTCCCTCAGAGTTCTGGAAATTTTTATCAAAATTAGTCAAAAATCTGTAATTAATAACATTTGATTCTGGCATTGTGGCTTAGCAGGAAAGCTACTGCCTGCCATGCCAGCATCCCATATTGGGTGCTGGTTTGAGTCCCAGCTGCTCTGCTTCAGATCCAGCTCTCTGCTGTGGCCTGGGAAAGCAGTAGAAGATGGTCCAAATCCTTGGGCCCCTGCACTTGTGTAGGAGACCCAAAAGAAGCTCCTGGCTCCTGGTTTCAGATTGGCACAGCTCTGGCCATTCATCTGGGAGTGAACCAGCAGATGGAAGACCTCACTCACTGCCTCTGCCTCTCTGTAACTTAGGTCATATATAAGGAAGAGTTTGGGCTAGATTTCAGGGTCACTTGAGATCACAGTGTAACCTGGAAGAGGTTCAGGCTGAGGCTGGACTATGAGGCTGAGCTGCTGAGATATGAGGAGATAGCTTGAGAGAAGTGAGAGAGATCTCGGGTGGACAGCAGGAGTCTTCTGATAGTAATGTGTCCAAAAGTCAAGGCAGGACAGGCCTGGTTAAAGTAGGGTGGAGCTGTATTGGCAAGGCAGAAAAACAGGGGCCTGTTTGTTGCTATGTAAGAGGTCAACAGGGATCCAAGGCTTTTTTCCTTGCTCCATCACCGTGTATGATAAAGTCAGAACAAAGCATGCTTTGATGAAGGTGATTTCTGGTAGTAATTCTACAATAAAAATGTATCCAATCACAATCTGCTGCAGTTCAGTTAGATTTCACTCTTTAGCTAAAGGCATTCATGTTTGGTGCCTTTCAGCTGGGAATCTGAGGAAATGTCCAACCAGGATAAATGCCACAAGAGTGGCCATGGACTCTAGTAGAGACAACAGTGTGCACCACTGGTGACAAAATCCAGCTCTAATTACAGAACTCCAAATCCCCAGTGAGGGGCCACACAGTTAGCATCTTTCAAGTTCACAAGGTGTACTTATATTTTGCAAGAACTCTCAGTCAGGTCTCAAGCTATGTGTATGTTTTAAGTAGATATCATTTACTATACCTTTTGCAGGAAAGACAAACAGAAAATTAGCCACATTGGGCCCTTCACTCACAATTTCCAACATCACTACTACCATCAATTCTGATTTAAGAAGAGGTCAATTGTGCGTCTTGGGGAAGGGGCAACAGGGATGTATTATTTTGCTGTCTCTCTGCTCTGTTTCTAGCCTGCAAATCTCTCCTCTTCTCTAGTTGTCCCAGGTAAGAAGTCAGATTGCTTCACTTGCTCACCTGTCTGCCTTGCAAATCCCATGCCCCAGTCTCCCTCTGTCAGAGTCTCATTCACGTTGTAAGTCAGAGGAGCATAAAGGGAAAGACATGGGGTCAGGAGACCAGCTCACCTTCCCAGGGCTGTCCCTATCACACCAACCCCTAAAAGTGTTGTTGCTATGGCAACTCTCCAACCTTGAAGCTGGTGCTTCAAACTTCCTCTGGCTGTAGGTCCCCACGAATCCCCTGGCCTCAGCAGGCACTCCAGATGCAGATTTGGTCCATGCGTAATAAAGTGCTGACCAGGCAGATGCAGGGCTAGCTCAAACTCCTTCCTATCACCCAATCTTTGTGTGTCAATAGCTGGAGCCAGCACCATGAGGCCACAAATATCTTCATGCCTTCTGTGCCCTGCCTACCCTGTTGGCAAATGTGCAGTGAGGCCAGCCTCTGAGGCTTCTGCTATATCCTGGACAAATGGGTTTTAGTGGTGTGAGGCTTTTTCTCCTCACGTGGTTTTGAAAGTGCAAAGATAGTGCTTGCCCACCTCTAGTCTTAGGGGATTTGTCATTTTTTGGAAGCATATACTGTGGAGGTTGGCAGCTGGGTACTTCTGAGTTGTGAAAGGGATTATTTATTTATTTATTTATTTTGCTTTTTAAAAAATATTTAATTTATTTGAAAGACAGAGTTACAGAGAGAGGTAGAAACAGAGAGAGGTCTTTCATCCAATGGTTCACTCCCCAGATGGCCTCAATGGCTGGAGTTGTACCAGCTGGTGCTGCACCAGCTGGAGCTGCACTGATCTGAAGCCAGGAGACAAGAGCTTCTTCCAGGTCTCCCCCTTGGGTGCAGGAGCCCAAAAACTTTGCCCTTCTACTGCTATCCCAGGCCATAGCAGAGAGCTGGATCAGAAGAGGAGCAGCTGGGACTCAAACCAGTGCCCATATGGGATGCCGGTGCTTCAAACCAGAGCTTTAACCTGCTGTGCCACAGCACCAGCTCTTATTTATTTTGATTTTTAAGGACTCTTAGGTTGAGTGTGACCAAAATCCCCTGCCTCAATTTTCTCATATTGCAGTACACCCATAAGGTGAGTATTGACCCATAAGATGAGTCTTCTATTTAGTTGACACCTCAAGATTCTGTTCATTCAATAAGTCATTATCATCTGCCCTCTGTGGGTATGTGGGAGATCTGGTGGCAGGAGGGTTTAATGCGAAAAAGAAAATATCCAACTGCAGCACCGTACTCCGGGTTCTAGTCCTGGTTGGGGTGCCGGTTCTGTCCTGGTTGCTCCTCTTCCAGTCCAGCTCTCTGCTGTGGCCCAGAAGTCAGTGGAGGATGGCCCAAGTGCTTGGGCCCTGCACCCGCATGGGAGGCCAGGAGGAAGTACCTGGCTCCTGGCTTCGGATTGCCACAGCACACCAGCTGTAGCTGCCATTTGGGGGGTGGTGAACCAATGGAAGGAAGACCTTTCTCTGAGTCTCTCTCTCACTGTCTAACTCTGCCTGTCAAAAGGAAAAGGAAAATTCTTGGGCAAGATGCGGAATAGGAAGGGAGCACACTGATAGTCCGGGGAGAGATAGTTTAATAAAAGTGGAGATACTGCAGGTTCAAGGAAGAGTAGGGGAGGAAACAGCAGAAGAAACTCTTCCGGAATGCGTGATTCACAGTGGAACTGCGTGGAGAGCGTGGGAGCCCACAGTTAGGGACACCAGCGACAGACTCAACACACCAGCGCTGGAACGCGAGGTGAGCCGAACCTCAATAGCCCGAGACACCAGCAGGCAAGCGGAGAGAGGAGACTAGAGGGAACGACCCCCGGGGAGGGGGGGAACTTCACCAGGCTAACTGTAAGAGAGAGAGGTGACTGGTACAGACACGGGTTTCTCTCTCTCCGCTCACCTCTCAAGGGCGAGCAAGACAAAGAGCAGGCACCATCTTGGACATACGTCATAAGCAGAGCGACCTCAGGTCTGCACCGGCCCTGAGCCTAGCAGAAAAACCTGACTCTGGGCGGACAAATTAACAGGTGATTAGGACCTAGTAAATTTGTGGTGCTACTGAACTGAGACTGTGAAAAAAGAGACGGTGGGGGAGAGAACTCACGGAATTCACGTGAGCACTCTCCAGAGACGCTACAATTCCATAACTTTGGCAACCCAGTGGGAGACTGAAAGAGAATTTGAGCCCACTCTAAGGGCCGAAGACACCCCAATTCAAGATTATGAGGATGATGATATAGAAGAAATGCAAGAAGCAGATCTCAAACAATTGATAAGAACATTTAGAAGTTCTCAAAAACAAATTCTTCAACTACAGAAATCCTTAATGGACAAGATAGAAAATCTCTCTCATGAAAATGAAATATTAAGGAGGAATCAAAATGAAATGAAACAACTAGTACAACAGCAAATTGTGATAGTGACTGAAGTGAAGAATTCAATAGATCAAATGAAAGACAAAATAGAGAGCCTTACAAACAGAATGGGTGAAGCAGAAGAGAGAATATTGGACTTAGAAGACAGAGAACAGGAAAGGATACAGTCAGACCAAAGAAAAGAAGAGGAAATTAGGAATCTAAAACATATTGTCGGGAATCTTCAGGATACTATTAAAAAAACCAACATTCGGGTTCTAGGAGTTCCTGAAGGCATGGAGAGGGAGAAAGGATTAGAAGGCCTTTTTAGTGAGATATTAGCAGAAAATTTCCCAGGTTTGGAGAAGGACAGAGACATCCTAGTACAGGAAGCTCACAGAACCCCTAATAAACACGACCAAAAGAGACCCTCACCACGACACGTTGTAATTAAACTCTCCACAGTGAAACATAAAGAAAAGATCCTAAAATGTGCAAGAGAGAAACGTCAGATTACTCTCAGAGGATCTCCAATCAGACTCACAGCTGACTTCTCATCAGAAACTCTATAAGCCAGGAGGGAATGGCGAGATATAGCCCAGGTACTAAGAGAGAAAAACTGCCAGCCCAGAATATTATATCCTGCAAAGCTCTCATTTGTGAATGAAGGTGAAATAAAGACATTTCATAGCAAACAGAAATTGAAAGAGTTTGTTGCCACTCGTCCAGCCCTGCAAAAGATGCTTAAAGATGTGTTACACACAGAAACAAAGAAACACGGTCATCAATATGAAAGAAGGTAAAGGAAGGAAACCAAGGAAGGAAAGCTCCCAGCAAAAGATCACACGGAATTCAAAGCATATATTAGAACTTATCTTTGGCAAATGGCAGGGCAAAGTTACCACTTATCATTAGTCACATTGAACGTGAATGGCCTGAACTGTCCAGTTAAAAGACACCAATTGGCTGATTCGGTTAAGGAACAAAACCCATCTATTTGCTGCTTACAAGAAACACATCTTTCCAACAAAGATGCATACAGACTGAAAGTGAAAGACTGGAAAAAGATATACCATGCCAACAGAAATGAAAAAAGAGCGGGCGTAGCCATCTTAATATCAGACAACATAAACTTTACCACAAAAACCGTTAAGAGAGACAAAGAGGGACACTACATAATGATTAAGGGATCATTTCAACAGGAAGATATAACAATTATCAATGTATATGCACCTAACTACAGGGCACCAGTTTATCTAAAAGATTTATTAACGGACTTAAAGGGAGACTTAGACCCCAATACAATAGTACTGGGGGACTTCAATACTCCACTCTCAGAAATAGACAGATCAATAGGACAGAAGATCAACAAGGATACAGTAGATTTAAATCACACTATAGCCCAAATGGATCTAACAGATATCTACAGAACTTTCAATCCTACAGCTAAAGATTTTACATTCTTCTCAGCAGTACATGGAACCTTCTCTAGGACTGACCACATACTAGGCCATAAAGCAAGTCTCAGCAAATTCAAAAGAATTAGAATCATACCATGCAGCTTCTCAGACCATAAAGGAATGAAGTTGGAAATTAGCAACTCAGAAATCCCTAGAGCATACTCAAACACATGGAGATAGAACAACATGCTCCTGAATGAACACTGGGTCATAGAAGAAATCAAAAGAGAAATCAAAAACTTTCTGGAAGTAAATGAGGATAAGAGCACAACATACCAAAACTTATGGGATGCAGCAAAAGCAGTGTTAAGAGGAAAGTTTATATCAATAGGTGCCTACATCAAGAAATTGGAAAGGCACCAAATAGATGAGCTTTCAATTCACCTCAAGGATCTAGAAAACCTACAGCAAACCAGACCCAAATCTAGTAGGCGAAGAGAAATAATTAAAATCAGAGAAGAAATCAACAGGATTGAATCAAGAAAAACATTCCAAAAAATCAGCCAAACGAGGAGCTGGTTTCTTGAAAAAATAAACAAAATTGACACCCCTTTGGCTCAACTAACTAAAAAAAGAAGAGAAAAGACCCAAATCAATAAAATCAGAGATGAAAAAGGAAACGTAACAACAGACACCGCAGAAATAAAAGAATCATCAGAAATTACTACAAGGACTTGTATGCCAGCAAACAGGGAAACCTATCAGAAATGGATAGATTCCTGGACACATGCAACCTACCTAAACTGAACCAGGAAGACATCGAAAACATAAACAGACCCATAACTGAGACAGAAATTGAAACAGTAATAAAGGCCCTCCCAACAAAGAAAAGCCCAGGACCAGATGGATTCACTGCTGAATTCTACCAGACATTTAAAGAAGAACTAACTCCAATTCTTCTCAAACTATTCAGAACAATCGAAGAAGAGGGAATCCTCCCAAATTCTTTCTATGAAGCCAGCATCACCTTAATTCCTAAGCCGGAAAAAGATGCAGCACTGAAAGAGAATTACAGACCAATATCCCTGATGAACATAGATGCAAAAATCCTCAATAAAATTCTCGCCAATAGAATGCAACAACACATCAGAAAGATCATCCACCCAGACCAAGTGGGATTTATCCCTGGTATGCAGGGATGGTTTAATGTGCGCAAAACAATCAATGTGATACACCACATTAACAGACTGCAGAAGAAAAACCATATGATTATCTCAATAGATGCCGAGAAAGCATTGGATAAAATACAACACCCGTTCATGATGAAAACGCTAAGCAAACTGGGTTTGGAAGGAACATTCCTCAATACAATCAAAGCAATCTATGAAAAACCCACAGCCAACATCCTATTGAATGGGGAAAAGTTGGATGCCCACTCTCACCACTGCTATTCAATATAGTTCTGGAGGTTCTAGCCAGAGCTATTAGGAAAGAAAAAGAAATTAAAGGGACACAAATTGGGAAGGAAGAACTCAAACTATCCCTCTTTGCAGATGACATGATTCTTTATTTAGGGGACCCAAAGAACTCTACTAAGAGACTATTGGAACTCATAGAAGAGTTTGGCAAAGTAGCAGGGTATAAAATCAATGCACAAAAATCAACAGCCTTTGTATACACAGACAATGCCATGGCTGAGGAAGAACTTCTAAGATCAATCCCATTCACAATAGCTACAAAAACAATCAAATACCTTGGAATAAACTTAACCAAGGACGTTAAAGATCTCTACGATGAGAATTACAAATCCTTAAAGAAAGAAATAGAAGAGGATACCAAGAAATGGAAAAATCTTCCATGCTCATGGATGGGAAGAATCAATATCATCAAAATGTCCATTCTCCCAAAAGCAATTTATAAATTCAATGCAATACCAATCAAGATACCGAAGACCTTCTTTTCAGATCTGGAAAAATTGGTGCTGAAATTTATATGGAGGCACAAGAGACCTCGAATAGCTAAAGCAATCTTGTACAACAAAAACAAAGCCGGAGGCATCACAATACCAGATTTCAGGATATACTACAGGGCAGTTGTAATCAAAACAGCATGGTACTATTACAGAAACAGATGGATAGACCAGTGGAACAGAATTGAAACACCAGAAATCAATTCAAACATCTACAGCCAACTTATATTTGACCAAGGATCTAAAACCAATCCCTGGAGTAAGGACAGTCTATTCAATAAATGGTGCTGGGAAAACTGGATTTCCACGTGCAGAAGCATGAAGCAAGACCCTTACCTTACACCTTACACAAAAATCCACTCAACGTGGATTAAAGACCTAAATCTACGACCTGACACCATCAAGTTACTAGAGAACATTGGAGAAACCCTTCAAGATATTGGCACAGGCAAAGAGTTTCTGGAAAAGACCCGGGAGGCACAGGCAGTCAAAGCCAAAATCAACTATTGGGATTGCATCAAATTGAGAAGTTTCTGTACTGCCAAAGAAACAGTCAGGAGAGTGAAGAGACAACCGACAGAATGGGAAAAAATTTTGCAAACTATGCAACAGATAAAGGGTTAATAACCAGAATCTACAAAGAGATCAAGAAACTCCACAAAAACAAAACCAACAACCCACTTAAGAGATGGGCCAAGGACCTCAATAGACATTTTTCAAAAGAGGAAATCCAAATGGCCAACAGGCACATGAAAAAATGCTCAAGGTCGCTAGCAATCAGGGAAATGCAAATCAAAACCACAATGAGGTTTCACCTCACCCCGGTTAGAATGGCTCACATGCAGAAATCTACCAACAACAGATGCTGGCGAGGATATGGGGAAAAAGGGACACTAACCCACTGTTGGTGGCAATGCAAACTGGTCAAGCCACTATGGCAGTCAGTCTGGAGATTCCTCAGAAACCTGAAGATAACCCTACCGTTCGACCCAGCCATCCCACTCCTTGGAATTTACCCAAAGGAATTTAAATTGGCAAACAAAAAAGCGGTCTGCACCCTAATGTTTATTGCAGTTCAATTCACAATAGCTAAGACCTGGAACCAACCTAAATGCTCATCAACGGTAGACTGGATAAAGAAATTATGGGATATGTACTCTTTAGAATACTATACTGCAGTAAGAAACAACGAAATCCAGTCATTTGCAACAAGATGGAGGAATTTGGAAAACATCATGCTGAGTGAAATAAGCCAGTCCCAAAGGGACAAATACCATATGTTCTCCCTGATCGGTGACAACTGACTGAACACCAAAAAGGAAACCTCCTGAAGTGAAACGGACACTATGGGAAACGGTGACTTGATCAGCATAGCCCTGACTGTTAATGAACAACTTAATACATTATCCCTCTTAGTAGTTTTTTTGTCTGTTCTACTTAATATGACTGGTTTAATTCTGTAATTATCACACAGTTATTTTTAAGTGTTGAAAATTAACTGAAATGTGATCCCTGTTAAACATAAGAGTGGGAATAAGAGAGGGAAGAGATGTATAATTTGGGACATGCTCAAGCTGACTTGCCCCAAATGGTAGAGTTAGAAACATACCAGGGGACTCCAATTTAATCCCATCAAGGTGGCATGTACCAATGCCATCTCACTAGTCCAAGTGATCAATTTCAGTTCACAATTGATCATAATGAAAGTACTAAGAGTCAAAGGGAGCACATAAACAAGTCTAGTACCTGCTAACACTAACTGATAGAATAAATAAAGGGGAGAGTGATCCAACATGGGAAGTTAGATACTGAGCAGACTCATAGAATGGCAGATGTCCTAAATAGCACTCTGGCCTCAGAATCAGCCCTAAAGGCATTCGGATCTGGTTGAAAAGCCCATGAGAGTATTTCAGGCATGGAAAGCCAAGACACTCTGGCAAAAGATCTCTGTGAGTGAGATCCCAGTGGAAAGAACAGGTCATCAAAGAAGGAGGTACCTTTCTCTGAAGGGAGGAGAGAACCTCCACTTTGACTATGACCTTGCCTAAACAGGATAAGAGTCGGAGAACTCAGAGGGCTTCCATAGCCTTGGAAACTCATGACTGGAGCATAGGGAGATTACTGATGCCATAGACAGGAGTGTCAATTTGTAAAGTCAACAACAGGAGTCAGTGTGCACTTACTCCTCATGTAGGATCTCTGTCCTTAGAGTGCTGTACATTGAGATTTAATGCTATAACGAGTACTCAAACAATATATTTCACTTTGTGTTTCTATGGGGGTGCAAACTGTTGAAATCTTTACTTAATGCATACTAAACTGATCTTCTGTAAAAAAAAAAGAAATTATCAATTCTCTACTTGACTCTCACTGGGATTAAACATGACAATAGGTCTGATCTGATTTCATCGTCATTTAAAAAAATCATCTATTATTTTTCACTTTATGTTTCTGTGTGGGAGCAAACTGTTGAAATCCTTGCTTAATGTATACTAAGCTGATCTTCCGTATATTAAGATAATCGAAAATGAATCTTGATGTGAATGTAAGGGGAGAGGGAGTGGGAAAGGGGAGGGTTGTGGGTGGGAGGGACGGTATGTGGGGGAAGCCATTGTAATCCATAGTCGTACTTTGGAAATTTATATTCATTAAATAAAAGTTAAAAAAATAAAATAAAATAAATACATTTAAAAAAAGTAAAAAAAAAAAGGAGAAGGAAAAGGAAAAGGAAAAGGAAAAGGGAAAGGGACAGGGACAGAGAAAGGGAAAGGAAAGGAAAGGAAAGGAAAGGAAAGGAAAGGAAAGGAAAGGAAAGGAAAGGAAAGGAAAGGAAAGGAAAGGAAAAAGAAAAGAGCCTTCCCATGAATGAGGAAACCTCAGGGTAAAACAATTCTGGCCTCAAATGGAGGACCTTCCACAGTCCCTCTGGTCAACCACAGCCAGAGGTGAGTTTCTCTTTCTTGTTATGCCTCTCTACAGACATGAGCACCAGGTTAGAAGCCAGGACATCTCAGCCTGGTACAGGTTAATGACAGTTTGACAGCCTCCAGTCAGTCAGGATCCAAGCTCTAGCCCCAGCTTCAGTTACCAAGCCTCTGCCTATCACCTGCCTATTTTCTTTTCAGACAGCTGTGTCATTTCTTGGCTCTTCTATCTGAGATTTGACCTTAACCCAATTGTTCTTACCTGACGTGGATGTGAAATCCACAAATGATGTAGGTGATTCTAACGTGCACCTACACCTTTTATCACACTGTTTTGTAATGGTCTATGTCCTCGTCATCTATATCCCAGGAGTGAAGTGTTTTTAGGGTAAGCACTATATTCACATTATTCACGTTGTATCAATTATACCCAGGAGAGTACCAGGCATAGTGCAGACAAATCATCCCTGTCTCCCTTCCTCCTCTGCTCCTTATGCCCCTAGTGTTAGGTGCTCTTGGTTTTCTTCTCCTCCTCCACATCTCCCTCTGCACACTACTACCACATTTAGACCCCCACACACCATGCTCCTCTACCCCCTCTGACCCCATGTGCTCTCCAGTTCCAGTGGCTCCAAACAGAAAGATATAGTAAGGGAGTGAGGCTTACTTGTACCCATAAAGCCAAGCTCCTGTGCTCCATTATCACTAGATGAATTGTAGATGTTGGCCTTGAATGTGTTGATTCTGCTCAGTTCTGATGGCCCCATGGCAACTCAGAGCATGGTAGTCTCCCAGAAATCAAAATGCCTGCCTGCATATTACATCCAGCTAGGGGCATCAGAGCTCTGCATCACTGTCCTTGGAGCCCTTTCCACTTAGTCACAGTTCACACCGACTGCTTTCTTCTTCTCTTTGTGCCCACTCATGCCTGCCAGAGGAGCCAGTTTATGAGCCAGTTTAAGAGCCATGATGCTGAGCTAGTGGCAGGACACCTTACTTGGACTTTATAATGCATATTTTGACTATTCTGGGAACATTTTTACATATGTCCTGCTCATTGTACTTTGAGTACCTGAGATTGCTGGACACATGAACTGTGACTTAGTGAGGTATTCCAAATTCAGCTATGCATTATGTAATTTTGTGAGATTTTGAATTTCATTTTTATTTAGGTTGTTTGTATAACCACTGATTATGGCTCCTAGTTTCTTTTCTTTAAAAATAGTTTCTCATCAGTATTTTTTAGATTTTATTTACTTATTTGAAAGGCAGAACTTCAGAGAGGCAGAGGCAGAGAGACGGAGAGAGAGAGAGAGATAGAAAGAGAGAGAATATCTTTGATGTGTTGGTTCACTCCCCAGATGGCTGCAATGGCTAGAGCTAAGCTGATCTGAAGCTAGGAGTCAGGAGCTTCTTCTGGATCTCCAATGTGGGTGCAGGGGCTCAAGGACTTGGGCCATCTTCTACTGCTTTCCCAGGTCACAGCAGAGAGCTGGATCAGAAGTGGAGAAGCTGGGATTTAAACTGGTTCCCATATGGGATGCTGGCACTACAGGTAGAGGCTTTACCCACTACACCACAGCACTGACTCCATGTCTTTTAATTTCTAAGTAACTGCATCATAGTGAGGACCATTGTATATGGTAGCAGTTAACATGATAGGCTTGATGATTTATATAGGGCTTATACATATCATTTACCCATGAGATTGCATTCCAGATTTATGCAAACTTTGTAAGTTGATTGGAGGTAGCCTTTTGTTACTGATGAACATTAATGTGGTGAGAACATCTTGTCCTTTAAAAATAAAATCCAAATTAATATTTACACATGAGTTTCTACCTGCCTTCATCCACCATATTAAGCATTGAACTCCCGTTGATTCTACAGGTAGATCTCAATGTAATATTTGCCTTTTCTTCATTCTCACTGCCACAGTACCTCTGCATGTATCCTACTAAATTATCTTTAATAGACTAATTTACCCCCTGTCTTTTATTTCCTTACCTTTGTGTGCAAAGCCTTTTGTAATTCAGCCCAGTCTCCCTGCTTGTATCTGGTACTTCAGTGTCTCTTACTTCAATTCCTAGGGAAATGAAGTGGCTGGTAGTTCTTTCCACACACAACACAGAAGGTTGCTCAATAAATACTTATTAAATAAATGAATGGAATGCCTTCCATAGCAAGGGTGATCATTTGATCTGTTGGCCTGGATGGTTCCTGTTTATACACTTCAACCCTAATTGTGACAGTCTCCAAATAGATTTCTATTTCCTTGTCTCCTCTACTAGGCAGTTCTTGGGGGTCACAACTCTTATTTGCTTGTTTCTACATCCTCATTTATTCACTGAACTAAGAGACTTACTCTGTCCAGATGCTGAGTTAATTTCAAGGCAAATATGTTTCTTGTCCCCATTTAAATTTCAATTTGGCAAGAAAGAGCAATCTACCCAAAGAATATTGCCTGACAGTGAATACTAGTGTGAAGTCAATGGATAAATATTTAAGCATTCCTAATCCAGCAACAACTCTAATCCCATGAACTAGAATTGACAGAAGCAATCATAAACATAGAACTCCATGTCATCCAGTTATCCATTTGCATTTCTACTTAAACATTTTAAAAATCATATGTATACCTAAGATTGCATAATATATATATGCTATCTTGATATTAAACGTAAGAAAAAATGAAAATGACCATGGAATAATAGCAATTTTGAATTGCCTTCCATTTTAGACAAGTTATAATCCTATGTTCTCTACAGTGTAGATTATTGCTGTGGGTACTCTTCCTCTCTCTCATTTTTTTTTAAAGATTTATTTATTTATTTGAAAGTCAGAATTACACAGAGAGAAGGAGAGAGAGAGAGAGAGAGAGAGAGAGGTCTTTCATCTGCTGGTTCACTCCCCAACTGGCTGTAATGGCTGGAGCTGTGCCCATCTGAAGACAGGAGCCAGGAGTTTCTTCTGGGTCTCCCACATGGGTGCAGGGAACCAAGGACTTGGGCCATCTTCTACTGCTTTCTCAGACCATAGCAGAGAGCTGGGTCCGAAGTGGAGCAGCTGGGACTCAAACCAGCACCCACATGGGATGCCAGCACTGTAGGAGGCAGCTTTACTTGCTTCACCATGGCACCAACCTCCCTGTCTCTCATTTTTTTTTCCCCAGATGACAAATCTGGGGTTTTAGAAACTGAACCCCAAGACAAAATAATTTCTTAGACCAATATTATATTTTAGTTAGCCTTTAACCTAGATGTTTTAATGATATTGCCATGGGCAAATTCTAAACTCTTTTCACCTCAGTTTCCCCTTAGTGAACTCCTGATTATACTGTCTCCAGAATTAATCCAAGGTATAAATGCTATGAGGTAAGGCATTAAGTCCCCTAATCTTGCTCCTAGAAGATACTTAGCAATGTTAGTTCGGTATCCAGTTCCCTTCTTTGTTTCTATGCTTGAGGAATTAAAAGATGGTGTAAAATGATTTGAGAAGAACTACAAACATCAATAAAACACAAATAAAAATTGTATTATCAAATCTGCATGTTAAACTCTACCCTCTACACCTCTGCTAAAAGGTATATTGCTTTCATAATCATTTATTATTTGAAAGAAGTTTCCAGGAACAATGCAACCTATAAGATGTTTCTGGAAGAAGACAGAGGTTATGAAGGAGCCAGGATTTGGGATCAGTTACAGAAGAGAGTGCCACACTTTAAGATTTGATTCAGGAAAGAACACCAACTGATCATTGAGATTTTAGGGTGGGAAGGAAAAGAAGAGGGGATGTGAACAGAAGTGAATGCCCCCTGCTGGCCAGTATTTCTCCATCCACTCCACATTGAAGCCCTTGGGGATCGCCCACAGGTCTCTAGAAATGTGCGGCCTGGACTCCATTTCCCAGAGTCACCAGGTGCCCTGACGTATTCTGCATTCCGAATGCCTGTGCGTGTGGACGTGGGAGTACCTGTGCCAGCATTTGCGCACATTGGTGCCTGACCTCTGGTGCAGAGTTGAGAACAGAGGAAGTTCATTCAAGGATCAGAGTCAGCCTGAGAGGCCACGCTGCTCCTTCTCCCACATTCACTGCCACTCTTGCTCTGCACGTACAATCCCAGGAAGTCTGCAGAGACACCCTGAGCCGCCACCCGCTGCTTCTGTGCCTCTTCAGCTGCCGCCTGTGGGTCCCACATGCTGGGGACTTTTTCTGCTCCACACTCTCTGCTTTGCTCCCTGAGTGTCCTGAAGCAGGGGGACGTGCTCCCGGGACTTTCCATGGCAAGTATGGAGAACAGGAAGGGGCATCTATGCGTGGGTGGGAGAGGGGTGGGCGAGAGGGTGGCTGATGGCTCTGCCACGTGGCTCACTTGCTTCTCAGTGATCCTGGTGGCTTCCCAGGGCATGGTCAGGGCTGGGACCTTGGCTCTCCTGTCTCCCACCGCCACTGCCCAGCCACCCAGTGCCTGACAAGTCAGCGTGTTACATTGCTCAAATTTTCCTTAATGTGCTTTATGTGGTGGTTACAAAACAGAGAGCACTGGTCAGGACAACTGCACTAGCAGGGCAGGTGAGAGGGCAGGGAAGGAAGGCCATGAGGCTCCCAGTTCACTCTATTTAAATAAGCCTGGCTCCCACTTCGGGTGGGTCACGGAATGCCTTCTGGCCGCTGCTTCTGTGGGGCGCGGCTCAGTGGCCTTCAGAGGAGCGAGGAGTGCAGGAGGCAGCAGGGGTGGGAAGGAGGGCAGAATAGGAGCTGCTCCATGGCCCCCACTCTGCACCTCATCGGGCCATTGGATTCCCCATGGACACATCTGGCAGCGGTGGCCCTGCTGCTGAGCTTTTCGCCAGAGGGAACAGCGTGAAGGGTGAGCAGTAACTTTGCGGGTTGATCTTTCTTCCGTGTTTAGTTAGCAGACTTTTCAATCTGGAGTTTGAGGCCACAGAATCTTAGCTGATGATTTAATTGTCTGCTTTTCAATTTCTGTCATCAGCCCTTCTTCCTTCTCCTGTTAGGAAGGATGTCAACTGCTATTGCCTGTCATGTAGGGTGAGTGAACTGTGCGGGTCAACAACTGGAGCTATTTTAGTCTGGATTTGCATGAAGTGGAGAACTATAAACACAAATACAGAAAAGTAGCACTTTCTCTGCCCAGTTCTGCAGTCACCCAGTGCTCCACCAGGATGATTATCTTACAGTCCATACTTTTTTAAAAAAAGATTGATTTATTTATCTGAAAGTCAGAGATACAGAGGGGCAGAGGCAGAGAGAGGGAGAGGTCTTCCATCTGCTGGTTCATTCCCCAAATGCCTGCAATGGCCAGAGCTGGGCTGACCTGAAGCCAGGAGCCAGGAGCCAGGAGCCAGGAGCTTCTTCTGGGTCTCCCACTGGGTGCAGGGCCCAAGGACCTAGGCCATCATCTACTGCTTTCCCAGGTCATAGCAGAGAGCTAGATTGGAAGTGGGGTAGCTGGGACTTAGAAAAAATTCCCTCCTCCCTTTCAAAACAATCTACCTGGCATGGCCCATATGGGATGTGGACACTGAAGGGGGCAGCTTTACTCACTCTGCCACAGTGCTGGACCCCACACTGAATTAATGAAGAAGTCCAGTTACTTGTCTTATTTTGGGTTCTGTGTTGAACCCGTGACATTTTTTTACATAGGACAATATTAGTTCTACATTTTCATAAAGACTGTGGTCTGTGGAAGCATCTATACCAGTTGTTAATGGGAGGAGGGGTCAAAAAGAAGAGGGGAAAGAAAAAAGTTCACCTCTCCCCCCACAGAGATGTAGAGTAGATGTGACCTTTGTGGGGAGCAACTCGGACTAGACTGTTACTGGAATTAAGACTTATTCTATGCATCTGCTTTCCCACAATATGGCGCTGAGAAGGGAGTAACAACTTCTACGCAGCTGCCTCTCACCAACTTGAGTGATGACCTGCAGGAGCTGATCCTGCTCCTGATTGCTGGAGAGCAGCGTACTCGGCGTATGGGTAGCAGAGTTGGGATTGGTGGAAGAGGACTATAAAGGAGGAGAGAGACAACATGCACCAGGAACATCTAAAGGGAACACCTGAGCAGCCCCCAAGAGAGCCGGCTGGTGGTGTGCCGCTCCCCCGCGGAAGTGGGGAAAGTGGCAGGGGGAACCGCCCTTCCACAGAGGTGGAAGGGTCGGTAGCCAACCTGGGAAGAACCAGTAGCAAACCCGGGGAGGGCCGAGCAGACAAAAGAACAGTGCAGGGTCCTGTGTCATTCCTCCGCGAAGAGGGGGAGCGACATAATGGTGCCGTGACTTGGATATGAAGCCTAGGCAGGGTTTAGTGTCGTTCCTCCATGAAGAGGGGGAGCGACAACCTTGAAAACTATTGCTGAGTGAGTTTCTGTGTAATGTAGTTTTCACATGAATAACTGAGTGATTCCAGTGTCCTGATAGAATGTCATTGTCACCAGATTACCAGTTTATGAAACTCATTTAGCATAATGAGGCCATCTAGGAAGTAAACACAGAAAGTGATTTCTGGATAGAGGGTGTTAGGGTGACAGCATTTCTCCTCTCAGCCCCAGTGTGTTGTTTGTGACCTTTTCCCCAGTGCCCTCCCTATCACAGTGCTTGTGAGTGGACCAGCATTTTTGTGTTTCTGGTGGGAAGAGCTGCTTCATACCCATGAAACAACTGTAAGACCACTTTCTGAGCAACCATGTTGTTTGCCTGTTAATATGACTTGGAAAAAGCTGAGAACAGGATGCTTAGACTCATCAGGCTAACTGGCTGTCCTTGGCACATCATTCCCCTCATGGCTATAGGTTTCTGGCAAGTTTTATAAAATGTGTAAGAGAGAAATATTTTGTATGAGATGCATAAGCTGGTAACGAAGTAACACCTGGACAGTAGGGACTCCATTTTGGAGCACCTGAGACTCCATCTTGAGAAAGCACCCACCCCCCAGCCATGAGACTCTGGTCTGAAACTATGATCTAAAGCACTGTGCATTTGTGTCCCTTCCTCCTTCTTTCCTTCAATGCTGGAACAGCCTTAACGGAGTTAAACTGGGTAGCACTGGTTCTTTTGGCTTTGGGTGCTTAGAAAGCAAGAGGAATTGTTTTTTCTGCAGAAAGGGATTGAGGAGGCACTAGACAAAGTCAGCAGTAGCTTTCTTGGCTCCATTGTATGTGAAATTGAGTCAGAATATTTGTGGTCAGTTTTCTTTTTTTTTAATTTTTTGAAACTTTTTTAAATAAAAAGGCAGAATGAGAGAGGGGCTTTTTTTTATTCTCCTTAATTTTAATCTTTTTTCTATTCTTTTTTTTAAGATTTTTTTTATTTATTTGAGTGGTAGCGTTATCGGCAGAGAGAGAGATAGAGAGAAAGGTCTTCCATCTGCTGGTTCACCCCCCAGTTGGCTGCAATGGCCAGAGCTTTGCTGATCTGAAGCCAGGGGCCAGGAGCTTCTTCTGGGTCTCCCACATGGGTGCATGGGCCCAAGGACTTGGGCCATCTTCTACTGCTTTCCCAGGCCACAGCAGAGAGCTGGATTGGAAGATGAGCAACTGGGACTAGAACTGGCGCCCATATGTGATGCCAGCACAGAAGGTGGAGGATTAACCTACTGTGCCACAGTGCCGACCCCTCTTTTTTCTATTCTAAGAGATCTTCATCTTCTGGTTCACTCCCTAATAGCCACAACAGCCTCTGCTGTGCTAGACTGAAGCCAGGAGCCAGGAGCCAGATCTCCTACTTGGGTGTAGGGTCTCAAGTACTTGATCCCAGACCATTGGCAGGGAGCTGGATGGGAAATGGAGCCACCAGGACTGGTACCTATATGGGATGCCAGTGCTGCAAGGGATGTTTTCAACTAGCTGCACCATAGTGTGGACCCCTTTCTAAAACTTTTTAAAAGAAATTTATTTATTTGATAGGCAGAGTTAGAGGAAAAGATAAGCACACACACACACACACACAGATACCAATCTTCCATCCACTGGTTCACATCCTCAGTGGCTACAACAGCCAGGGCTGGACTGGGTCAAAGCAGGAGCCAGGAGATTCATCCAAGTCTCCCATGAAGGAGCATGGACACAAGCACTTGGGCTATCCTCTGATGCTTTCTCAGGCATCTTACTAGGGAGCTGGATTAGAAGTAGGGTAGCTGGGACGTGAACCACAGCCCATGTGGGATGTCAGTGTCACAGGCAGTGGCTTTACATATTATTCCTCAATACTGGCCCCATGCATGCTGGAAACATATTTAAGGGTTATTAGAAGTCCAGTTGATTGCCATCAAGTGCCATTCAGTCCTGTCCTACAGAACCATTTTGAAATAAGTAACATTTCTCACATGATTGCATGTCAGTCCACAAGACTGCTTCCAAAGGGGGAGAGCTTCAGGGGTAAAGGGGGCGGTGATGTAGAAAGGGAGTAGCAGTGAAGGAGGACGGAGGAGGTGGAGGTCAGTAGAGAGGTTGGGAAGTACTCAAAAGCAAAAAGTAATAGGATGCAGGTCATTTGTGCAGATTGCCAAAATTAACCATGTATATTATAGCTTTTTAAAATTCAGAGTTTATTTCTGACAATTTCTGATATAGTTAACTCACATTTCTGTTTTTTCATATGATAATGTTTATAAGCAGTAGAGAATGGGTGTAATTAAATGCAAAAGCATACTCCTATATAAGAAATTTGTATTAGATGCCAGCACCACAGGCAGTATTATTTCCTATGAAATTATTCCCATGTTTCCTGATTAACATTCTCTGTTGGTTGAAGAGGATGGCAGGTTGGGAGGCCAGGGAAAGAGTGAGCACCTGTTTTCTGTTCAGTTGGGCTGAGCTGCAGGGAAACTATCAGGGAAGTTTGTGAGCAGGAAAAGTGAGGTTGGAGGGTGAGAGTAGGCAGTGTAGAAGGTAAGTAGAGAGGAAATAATTGCAGAACATATTCACATATTAGTTTGGCAAAAACCAAGTGTGATCAGAGACCTAAAAAGAGGGAAAGAAAAGTTGAAGACAGAGAGCAGAAGAAATGGGAAATCGGAAGAATAGGACAGAATTTTGACTCTGATCACACACACTTTTGGAAGGTGTGGGGAAACAGGCCCTTGCACTCATATTGGCAGGAGAATAACACAGTACTCTCTTTGGAGGATAATTTAGCAGATCAAAGTTCTTTAAATGTTAATGTCCTTTGCTAGGATTCAACTGCAAATTTATCTTACATATATTTGGTCAAATATGTAAAGAGCAAGTCAGGTCTTTGTAGTATTGTTCAAGATGGGAATAAAACAGAAGCAACCTAAATGTATATTGACAGAGAATTGGTAAAATGCATTATGGTATATCTGTACAGTCAAATACTAAATATGTAATAGGTCCGAAAAATGATGTAGGGACAGAGTACTTATGTAAAACAAGGTACAGAAAAAATGCCCCTTTGTAAAAAAAGGACACATGCATATGTATCTCTTTATAAAGTGGTATTTACTCATTGTCATTTCATTCAGAAGGCAGAGAGACAGGCAAGGAGAGCTCTTCCATCTCTCCCTGTGAATCTGCTGATTTGCTCCCCAAGTTGCAATGGCTGGGGCTGAGCCAGGCCAAATCCACGAGCCAGGAGCCAGGGGCCAGGGGCCAGGAGCCAAGAGCTTCAACCAGGTCATCTTTCACTGCTTTCCTAGGCACATAAACAGGGATTTGGATCAGAAGTGGAGCAGCTGGGACAGAAACTAGTTCCCATAAGTGATGCCAGCATTAAAGGTGGTGGTTTAACCCATTTATGCCACAATGCCAGCCCTCTGCACATATATCTTTATGAAGGCACATCAAAAAGTTCATGAGAAATGGAATTAAAGATGACATTATTTTGGTGCAAAACTTGTAATTCATTCACCTCTTTTCATAATACACACTACACAAATAGTTTTGAAACTTTCTTGTATGCATGGACTTTGGAATTAGCTACAAGGGCCGGCACTGTGGTGCACCAGGTAAAGCTGTCATCTGCTGTGCCCATTGGGCACTTGTTTAAGTCCCAGCTGCTCCACTTCTGATCCAGCTCTCTGCTACGGCCTGGCAAAGCAGTGGAAGATGACCCAAATCCTTAGACCCCTGTGCCCATATGGGAGACCTGAAGAAGCTCCTGGCTTTGGATCTGCTCAGCTCCAGCCATTGTGGCCATCTGGGGAGTGAACCAACAGATGGAAGACCTCACTTTCACTCTCACTCTCTCTGTCTTTGCCTGTCTGTAACTCTGATTTTCAAATAAATATAAATAAAAATTTAAAAAGAAATTAATTACAGCAAATTAGACTTAATCATTTGATTACATTTTCATGATACTTTAAAGTAC
Source organism: Oryctolagus cuniculus (assembly GCF_964237555.1). Lineage (NCBI taxonomy): Eukaryota > Metazoa > Chordata > Mammalia > Lagomorpha > Leporidae > Oryctolagus > Oryctolagus cuniculus. The sequence continues at coordinate 95,282,784 of NC_091433.1, forward strand.
TCTTGTATATATGCATATAGAAATTTCAGAAGATAATGTAAAAAATATTTAAGAGTAGTTTGTTCTGGGAAATATGTCTAGTATAGAATGCAGGGAGTCATGCTTTCATTTTATACTCTTCTGCAGTCTTTAATAGCTAATATGTGTATTGTTACTGAAGATGTACTTTTAAAGGTAGATAGAGAGAGAGGGATAAGTTGAGGGGGAGAGAGAGAGAGAGCGCTTCCATCTACTGTTTTCTTCCTGAAATGGCTTCAATATCTAGGGTGGGCTAGGATAAAGCCAGAGACCAGGAACCCCATCTGGGTCTCCCACATAGGTGATAGGGATCAATGTGGTGGAATGAGAAGGTGAAAAGGTTATGCCAAGATGGCCACTGGCAACAGAAACTGTCTGGCAACAGGCTGTGATTGGATGGTTTCAGAAACTGCCTGGCAAGAGGCTGTGATTGGTTAAGGCATAGACCGCCCCTTGACTGGATTGGCTGCCTTACTATATAAGCAGCTGTAGCAACTGCTTGCCTCAGGCCTGCTTTCACCCGACTCCCGGGGTCTGTGTGGTGACTCTACACCTCTTTCCCCCACCACGCTCTTCCTCTCAGAAACAAATCCACAGCAACAGGGATCTAGGCACTTGGGTCACTGTCTGTCCTTCCAGGTGCATTACCAGGAAACTGGATTATCAGGGAGCTGGAACAGAAGAGCAGGCAGGACTCATATCAGGCTTTCTGTTATGGGATACTTGTATTCTAAGCAACAGCTCAACCTGCAGAATCACAATGCCACCCCCAAGTATTATTTTTATAATTAAAATGTCTAGATTTTGATTTTAAAATGATAATTTGTTGTTACACAAGACAGAAAAAGTATATTATGCAATAACAGAAATTGAAAATGAAATAGACTTTAGTTAATGATATGTCAATATCAGGGCCAGTATTGTGGCACTATGGGTTAAGCCACCTCTACATGCAAGCAATCCCACCTGCATGTTGGTTACAGTCTCAGCTGCTCCACTTCCAATCCAGCTCCCTGCTCATGATATGGAAAAACTAAGGTAGATAGTTCATGAGCTGAAAGCCATACCTCCTCCACCCCCATGTAATCCTATCACCCACATGTCAAGCAGACTATGTAAACACTGCCCTTTTGGAAGCTCATAAGAAGGTTGGTGAAGGGGAATGCATGCTTGCTCTCTCTCCCCTCGTGGACACAGAAGAGCCTGGTATGGGAGTCTGTTTCCCCTTCCTGCCACATTCTGCTTTAATAAAGACTATTTGTTCCTATGAATTCTTCTCACTATAAATAAGCCTCATCATGCTGCATGTTGTATTTGTGCCTGAACTTAGAATTCTTCTTTAAGTAAAAGAGCATGAAATTGAAGTCTGAACCTAAGCTAGCCATTGCTTTCCCAGGTCATTAGCACAAAGCTGGATTGGAAGTGGAGCAGCTGAGACATGAACCAGCACCTGTATGGGATACCAGCACCACAGGCAGAGGCTTAATGATTATGGCACAGCACCGGCCCCCACTTTATCTAAATTTATGGTAAACCCATGAGTTGCACCACAATGCTATTTTCTTTCTCCTTTCCTTCTTTCCTTTCCTTCTTTCCTTCTTTCCTTCTTTCCTTCTTTCCTTCTTTCCTTCTTTCCTTCCTTCCTTCCTTCCTTCCTTCCTTCCTTCCTTCCTTCCTCCCTCCCTCCCTCCCTTTCTTCCTTCCTTCCTTCTTTCCTTTCTTATTTTTCTGTGTCGTGAATCTTGCACATTGCATCCAAGGACATGGACCATGGGTAGAGGCTTATGATTACTGTGTGCAAGAACTCTCCTCTTGGGGGTCAAAGCATCTGACTAGGAAGCTCTCCCTGATTAAGTCCTCAAGTGCCTCTCTCAATAACAAGCTAGAGAAGGTGTGCTAACTGGAGAGCATCTTTGGTTTAATTAATTCTGGAAGGCCTGAGTGTTGCTGGGGTCCTCATTGAGCTATAATAATGGGTCATGAATCAGTTGAATGTGACTATTCACCACTAGAGGGCTCTGTAGGGTTGATTCAATTTTTACAATCATTGACATCTGATTCCCCACTGTTGTCTCCAGCTGCTCTTCTGGGGAAGAAAACCTGCTCCACTTGCAGGATACTTAAGTCCAGCACTGGAGGAAGGATAATTGAAAGAGCCCACAGCTGAGATCATGGCACAAAGACACTTGCTTCCATGGGAGAATGACTAAGAATACTGTCTTGGTTGGGATTGGTAAAAGTCATCATGAAGAGGATCAGGGACCTCTGCATCTCCAAGTGTATTTCTACCTCCCAGCTGTGAACCCAGAATAGGGCATCCATTGATTAAACAATGATTCCATACTTCCATGTGGTGCTTCTCTGCTTAACATTGCCTGCTGAATTCTTGTTCCCATATATTTAATTTTCTCACTTCTGCCTGACAATACTCAACAATTTACACACTGTGCTCTACATTTGCACACACTGCCAGCACTTTCACTTGATGTGCATTATAAACCTAATAAATTGCCCTAATGATTTTTATTACTCCATCATTGTAAAAATCCCAGTATCATGTTCTTTAATAAGTTTGGCATAATACTGAAAGTTGGATGTTTGCCAGTGAAGATACTGTATTTTTGCTCACTGGTATTACCTAGATTAGGAGTAGTGATATCCTCTGGTTATACCTTCAATTTGAACTAAATTCTAAAACATGAATAAAATTGCTGATAATGGAGATGAAGTTAAAGAGATAGAAGACAAAATTGGGCACTCTGATGGTGTGAGTGAGCTGTTTATGGGTGATCTATTTCTTATATAAAACCTGCTGCTGCGGGTTTGCCAAGTTATGTACCACTTAACAACCTTCTTCACATATCTTTAAGAATTCTGTCCCAAATCTTGTCCCTTAATTTCACTTTCACAGTGCTGGTTCTCATCCTGGCTGCTCCTCTTCCAATCCAGCTCTCTGCTTTGGCCTGGAAAAGCAGTAGAAGATGGCCCAAATGCTTGCGTTCCTGCACCCATGTGGGGGAGAAGAGTGAAGTTCCAGGCTTCTGGCTCCTGGCTTCAGATCAACCCAGCTCAGTCTGTTGTGTCTACTGAGAAGTAAACCAGTAGATAGAAGATTTTTCTCTCTGTCTCTTCCTTTGTCTGTAACTCTGCCTCTCAAATAAAACAATAAGGTTTTTTTTATATAAAAAACAGAGTTTAATCTCAAATTTGGAACATCTAGTAATTTTGGATGGGTTGAGAGGAAATTTGTAAAGTCTGTAATACAACTGGGAGCCTTCTGAGTCCTAGCATGTAAGAAGAGAATAGTGAGCAGACAGCTGGTAGCCAAGATTTAAGAGGGTACAACCCATAGCATTGTCTTTCTGAAGACCACAGTAAGTCCTATGGTCCCTGTTCACAGGTCAGTGGGAAACCATCCACACAGTTGAAAGAGGAGTGTGACTTGATGAGATTTTTGTTTGTAAAATGGCCTTAGTACTTAAGAACATCTCCAGAGAAAGCATAGAAGAGTACTGCTGGATGGTAAATATTCATTAATAGTAACAAGATTTGATGAAAGAAATGGCACTTTTAAGGGAAATGTAATTCAGGGAAGGGAGATAAGAATTAGTGAATCTTTTCTCCTAGGATGGTACTTACACCAACTGTAGATATTGGGGCCCTAATTTGGTGTGTTGAAGAGGATTCCACTAGGATCTGGAATAACTTGAGCATCAGGACACATAATCTCAGACTATAATACCTTTAACAAGATAAGAATCTATGAACTCATAATGATATAGTACATAATGACACACTAACTAGGACAGAAGAGTGAGCCCTTAGCTTTGATGCTAGATCAAAATATAAACGGAGAAACAATATTGGGAATTAAAATACCAGCATTTCATATAGTATTGATGATTAAAAATACTATTAAAGGCAGTGGATGAAAATTTGATAGGAAATAGGATACTGGCATAATATTAGAATAATTTTTAATAAAAGTCCACACATTCCAAAAAGGAATAAAAATGTGTATATAGCACAGCATATACGAATGCTGTGGTGCAGCAAGTTTTGCTACTGCCTGCCAAACCAGCATTCCACATCAGAGTGCTGTGGTGCTGCCTCAAGTTCCAGCTTCTCTGCTATTGATCAAGCATAATGTGAATGTACCTGGGAAGCTTCAGAACATGGCCCAAGTGCTTGGGCCCTGCCACCCATGTGGAAGACCAGGAAACAGTCGTTCATCCTAGCTTCAGCTTGACAAAGAACTTAACATTGCAACTCTTTGGAAATGAACCAGCAGAGAGAGAGACAGAGAGAGAGAGAGATAGAGATACAGCTCTCTGCTATGGCCTGGGAAATCAGTAGAAGATGGCCCAAGTGCTTGGACCTCTGCACCTGCATGGGAGACCCAGAAGAAGCTCTTGCCTCCTGGCTTTGGATTGATGCGGCTCTGGCTGTTGCGGCCAATTGGGGAGTTAACCAGAAGACAGGAGACCTGTCTCTCTCTCTCTCTCACTGCCTCTCTTTCTCTCAAATAAATAAATCCTTTTAAAAGATACAGATGTAGACATAGATATAGATATAGATCACTCATTGTAATTCTGCATTCAAAATGGATAAATAAATCCTTAAAAAGTTGTATGTGAACCAATCTGGCAGAAATTCACTAAGTACCAAGTTAATAGCATCCATCATAGAGCGGATGGGAGACTGAGCAGAGCCCAGCATCAGACCAGGGTGTTTGATGAGAATACAGGGCCCACATTTTTCAGAAAGGAACACTGGAGGGACCCAGCTTGAATCATCTCTGCTCTTGATTTCTATTAAGTGTTTTCATTTTATAATTTCATATTAGAATTCCAGAAAAATAACATTGAATCACAATGGCAGAAGAGACATTTTAACACAGTTGGAAAAAGATGTGATAGTTCTGTGGATTGGGTTGTGGTGTTGGATTAATGTTGGTTTCTTAAATTTGGGTTCATATGCTATTTATCAGGGGACCACCCTATAGTTCGCAGAAACATCTTGGGTGAAGGGCGAAGTGCTAAAAGGATACTAACTGGGCATTCTCAATGAATGGGACTCACTCATGGTATTTCTGTAAGTTTGAAATAATTTCAAAATTAACTACTCTTAAAATGACCAAATTTTAAGATGACAATTTCCACATCATGTTAGTAAAACAGGGACAGCATCAAATACTATAAAGGCTAAACCTTACCCAATTCCCATTAGGCCAAAGTTATAAAACTGGACCCCCTCTAAGCATCTACATGCCTGTATGGAGACTGAAGAAGTAATACAATATTCACAATGTGTTTCCTGTTCTGAATACATTTGTGATAGTTTTGAAACAGCTTGATCTTTTTATTTTAAAGATTTTGAGAACTCTCTTCATCTTTAAAAATAATTATTTTATTTTTGTACTTAAAAAGTAGACATAAGGGTATATCTTAAATCTGTTGGTTCACTCCCCAACTTTATGCCACAGCTGGGGCAGGACCAAGTCCAAACCAGCAACCTGAAACACAATCTGGGTCTCTACAAGGGTGGCACGGATTCAACTCCTTTAACCCTCATCACCATCTCTCAGAATGCACACCAACATGAAGCTGGGACCAGAAGAAAATCTGGGAGTTTTCCCAGGCTCTGTGACATGGGATGCAGGCATCCCAATCAGTGGTCCAACCATTATGTCAAATGACCACTCCTTTATTTTTAATTTAGTTTTTATTTGGGAGTCAAAGAGACTGAGAAAGACAAGCAGCAGAAATCACTCATCTGTTGGCTTACTACACAATGCCCACCACATCAGGACTGAATTAGATGAAAGACAGGAGCCAGGAGCTTCATCCAGGTCTTCCATATGGTTGACAGAAATGGTTGGGCCATTATTCACTGCCTTCTCCACAGACTAGCAAAAATCTAGAATGGAAGAGGAGTTGCCAGGACTCAAAGCTGCACTCCAGTATGAGATGCCAATGTCAGAAGAGCAGCTTGACCTATTGAATGACATGCTAGTCCCTGCATCAGTTTAAACCAGTGCAATCACCCTACACTGTATATATTCAAAGAATGCAAAGCTGTAATTTTCATCGTAGAGATCTTTAACGCCCTTGGTTAAGTTTATTCCAAGGTATTTGATTGTTTTTGTAGCTATTGTGAATGAGATTGATCTTAGAAGTTCTTCCTCAGCCATGGCATTGTCTGTGTATACAAAGGCTGTTGATTTTTGTGCATTGATTTTATACCCTGCTACTTTGCCAAACTCTTCTATGAGTTCCAATAGTCTCTTAGTAGAGTTCTTTGGGTCCCCTAAATAAAGAATCATGTCATCTGCAAAGAGGGATAGTTGAGTTCTTCCTTCCCAATTTGTATCCCTTTAATTTCTTTTTCTTGCCTAATAGCTCTGGCTAGAACTTCCAGAACTATATTGAATAGCAGTGGTGAGAGTGGGCATCCCTGTCTGGTACCAGATCTCAGTGGAAATGCTTCCAGCTTTTCCCCATTCAATAGGATGTTGGCTGTGGGTTTTTCATAGATTGCTTTGATTGTATTGAGGAATGTTCCTTCCAAACCCAGTTTGCTTAGAGTTTTCATCATGAACGGGTGTTGTATTTTATTGAATGCTTTCTCAGCGTCTATTGAGATAATCATATGTTTTTTCTTCTGCAGTCTGTTAATGTGGTGTATCGGGGGAAGCCATTGTAACCCATGAGTCGTACTTTGGAAATTTATATTCATTAAATAAAAGATAAAAAGAAAAAAAAAAACAGTCAGGGCTATGCTGATCAAGTCACCGTTTCCCATAGTGGAGCATGGAATATTATCAAGAATGACAAGAATGGAGGCCAGAGAAGAAGGAAAGAAATCCTCAACTGGAAGTCACCTTGCTTCTTCTGGATTCCTACTATGCTTTCTCTCTCATCTGTGGTTGTCATTACCCCCATTCCTTGTTGCAGCTCCAAGTACTCATTTGTGCCTTGGAGATTCCTGTAGATCTATAGCTTTAACAAAGAATTCCGATCCACTGGGCCCACAATAAATGTTTTCTAAATACTCTGGAAAAAAAAATGTGGTGTATCACATTGATTGTTTTGCGCACATTAAACCATCCCTGCATACCAGGGATAAATCCCACTTGGTCTGGGTGGATGATCTTTCTGATGTATTGTTGCATTCTATTGGCGAGAATTTTATTGAGGATTTTTGCATCTATGTTCATCAGGGATATTGGTCTGTAATTCTCTTTCAGTGCTGCATCTTTTTCCGGCTTAGGAATTAAGGTGATGCTGGCTTCATAGAAAGAATTTGGGAGGATTCCCTCTTCTTCAATTGTTCTGAATAGTTTGAGAAGAATTGGAGTTAGTTCTTCTTTAAATGTCTGGTAGAATTCAGCAGTGAATCCATCTGGTCCTGGGCTTTTCTTTGTTGGGAGGGCCTTTATTACTGTTTCAATTTCTGTCTCAGTTATGGGTCTGTTTATGTTTTCGATGTCTTCCTGGTTCAGTTTAGGTAGGTTGCATGTGTCCAGGAATCTATCCATTTCTGATAGGTTTCCCTGTTTGCTGGCATACAAGTCCTTGTAGTAATTTCTGATGATTCTTTTTATTTCTGTGGTGTCTGTTGTTACGTTTCCTTTTTTATCTCTGATTTTATTGATTTGGGTCTTTTCTCTTCTTTAAAACCTTAAAGAAAGAAATAGAAGAGGATACCAAGAAATGGAAAAATCTTCCATGCTCATGGATTGGAAGAATCAATATCATCAAAATGTCCATTCTCCCAAAAGCAATTTATAGATTCAATGCAATCCCAATCAAGATACCGAAGACCTTCTTCTCAGATCTGGAAAAAATGGTGCTGAAATTTATATGGAGACACAGGAGACCTCGAATAGCTAAAGCAATCTTGTACAACAAAAACAAAGCCGGAGGCATCACAATACCAGATTTCAGGATATGCTACAGGGCAGTAGTAATCAAAACAGCATGGTACTGGTACAGAAACAGATGGATAGACCAATGGAACAGAATTGAAACACCAGAAATCAATTCAAACATCTACAGCCAACTCATATTTGAACAAGGATCCAAAACCAATCCCTGGAGTAAGGACAGTCTATTCAATAAATGGTGCTGGGAAAATTGGATTTCCACATGCAGAATCATGAAGCAAGAACCCTACATTTCACCTTACACAAAAATCCACTCAACATGGATTAAAGACTTAAATCTATGACCTGATACCATCAAATTATTAGAGAGCATTGGAAAAACCCTGCAAGATATAGGTACCGGCAATGATTTCTTGGAAAACACCCCAGAAGCACAGGCAGTCAAAGACAAAATTAACCTTTGGGATTGCATCAAATTGAGAAGTTTCTGTACTGCAAAAGAAACAGTCAGGAGAGTGAAGAGACAAACGACAGAATGGGAAAACTATGCAACTGATAAAGGGTTGATAACCAGAATCTACAAAGAAATCAAGAAACTTCACAAGATCAAAACAAACAACCCACTTAAGAGATGGGCCAAGGATCTCAATAGACATTTTTCAAAAGAGGAAATCCAAATGGCCAACAGGCACATGAAAAAATGTTCAAGATCACTAGCAATCAGGGAAATGCGAATCAAAACCACAATGAGGTTCCACCTCACCCCGGTTAGAATGGCTCACATACAGAAATCTACCAACAACAGATGCTGGCGAGGATGTGGGGAAAAAGGGACACTAACCCACTGTTGGTGGGAATGCAAACTGGTCAAGCCACTATAGAAGTAAGTCTGGAGATTCCTCAGAAACCTGAATATAACCCTACCATTCGACCCAGCCATCCCACTCCTTGGAATTTACCCAAAGGAAATGAAATTGGCAAACAATAAAGCAGTCTGCACATTAATGTTTATTGCAGCTCAATTCACAATAGCTAAGACCTGGAACCAACCTAAATGCCCATCAACAGTAGACTGGATAAAGAAATTATGGGACATGTACTCTATAGAATACTATACAGCAATCAAAAACAACAAATCCCAGTCATTTGCAACAAGATGGAGGAATTTGGAAAACATCATGCTGAGTGAATTAAGCCAGTACAAAGGGACAAATATTATATGTTCTCCCTGATTGACAACAACTAACTGAGCACCAAAGGGGAAACTTGTTGAAGTGAAATGGACACTATGAGAAACAGTGACTTGATCAGCTCTTGTCCTGACGGTTGATGTACAATGTAATACTTTATCCATTTTAGTATTTTTTTTCTAGTACCATTGGCTGAACTCTGTAATTAACACACAATTATTCTTAGGTGTTTAAATTTTAACCGAAAAGTGATCCCTGTTACAAATTTGGAAAACATTATGCTGAGTGAAATAAGCAATCCCAAAGGGACAAATACCACTTGTCCTCCTTGATAGGTGACAACTAACTGAGCACCAAAAAGGAAACCTGTTAAAGTGAAATGAACACTATGAGAAACAGTGACTTGATCAGCCCTCACCCTGACTGTTGATGAGCAACTTGAGATGTTATCACTCTTAGTATTTTTTTTTGTTTGTTCTACTTAATACTTTTGGTTGAATACTGTAATCAATACACAATTCTTCTTAAGTGCTGAAACTTAACTGAAAAGTGATCACTGTAAAATGTAAGAGTGGGAATAAGAGAGGGAAGAGATGTGCAATTTGGGACATGCTCAAGCTGACTTACCTCAAACGGTAGAGTTAGAAACATACCAGGAGATTCGAATTCAATCCCATCAAGGTGGCATGTACCAATGCCATCTCACTAGTCCCGGTGATCAATTTCTGTTCACAATTGATCATAATGATAGGACTAAGAACCAAAGGGATCACATAAACAAGAAGAGTGTCTGCAAATACTAGCTGATAGAATCAAAAAGGGAGAGAATGATCCAACATGGGAAGTGAGATACACAGCAGACCCATAGAATGGCAAATGTCCTAACAGCACTCTGGCCTCATAATCAGCCCTTAAGGCATGTGGATCCAGCTGAAATGCCCATGAGAGTATTTCAGGCATGGAAAGCCAAGACTCTCTGGGGGAAAAAAAACCTAAATGAAAGATCTCCATGAGTGAGATCCCAGTGGAAAGAATGGGTCATCAAAGAAGGAGGTAGCTTTCTCTGAAGGGAGGAGAGAACTTCCACTTTGACCATGGCCTTGTCTAAATATGATCAGAGTCAGTGAACTCAGGGGGCTTCCATAGCCTTGGCAGCTCATGACAAGTGCCTAGGGTGATTACTGATGCCATAAACAAGAGTGTCAATTTGTTAAGTCAACAACAGGAGTCAGTGTGCACTTACTCCTCATGTAGGATCTCTGTCCTTAGTGTGCTGTACATTGAGATTTAATGCTATAACTAGTACTCAAGCAGTATATTTCACTTTATGTTTCTGTGTGGGAGCAAACTGTTGAAATCTTTACTTAATGTATGCTAAACTGATCTTCTGTATATAAAGAGAATCGAAAATGAATCTTGATGTGAATGGAAGGGGAGAGGGAGTGGATAAGGGGAGGGTTGCGGGTTGGAGGGACGTTATGGGGGGGAAGCCATTGTAATCCATATTCTGTACTTTGGAAATTTATATTCATTAAATAAAAGTAAAAAATAAAGAATGCAAAGCTGGACATCCCCTCCCTTTCCTTATTATTATTATATTAGTTCCTCAGCAGAACATGGTTCAGTTTAAACTGAGAGAACAGCAGCTCTGATTAGCACAATGATATGCTTTTTGGGTTTTGGACACTGTTTTTTTAAGATTTATTCATTTATTTGAAAGTCAGAGTTACACAGAGAGGAGAGATGAGAGAGAAAGAGTTCATCCATCCACTGGTTGACTCCTCAAATGGCTGCAATGGCCAGCACTGTACCAATCTAAAGCCAGGCTCCAGGAACTTCTTCTCGGTCTCCCACATGGGTGCAGGGGCCCAAGGACTTGGACCATCTTCTTACTGTCATAGTAGGCCATAGTAGAGAGCTGATTTCTGCGCCATAGGTTCATACCCTGGACACTTTTTTGAAGGTTGAGTAACTGATTTTGGCAATGACAGAAAGTTTCTTTTACAATGACTTTGATGGGGCTGGTGCTGTAGCGTAACAGTTAAAGCTGCTGCCTGGAGTGCCAGCATCCCATAAGGGTGCTGGTTCAAGTGTCAGCTGCCCCACTTCCAATCCAGCTCTCTGCTATGGCCTGGGAAAGCAGTAGAGGATGGCCCAAGTCTTTGGGCCCCTGCACCCACTTGGGAGACTCAGAAGAAGCTCCTGGCTCCTGGATTTGGATCAGCACAGCTGCAGCCATTGCAGCCATCTAGGGAGTGAACCAGCCAACGGAAGCTCTCTCCCCCTCTCTCTCTGCCACTGCTTCTCTAACTCTGCCTTCCAAGTAAATAAGTAAATCATTTTAAAAAGTGAAAGAAAAAGAAATAATAAAATGACCTTGCTTCCCACAGCTAAAGCATTTTATGTTACCAGGATGTTTAAGGGCAGCAGCCAGTAAATTAGTTTTGTAAAGGTCAGTCTGTACTGTTTGAGGAAATTTATTCATTTCTGCTATTGTAGTTTCAGGTTTTGGAGACAACAGCTTTTAAAACATTTTTTAATCCTGATTTGCATTTTCATAAGCCATTTGTTTTAGTAATATTTTGCCACTTCCTGATTATCTACCTGATGTCCAATAGCTTTTTCTAGCCTATCCACAAAGGACATATAGCCCTCAGTCAGCCCCTGATGGACTAAAGAAAAGGAAGGGGACAGGTCTTTAACATCAAGAATCTTTTTCCATACTTTTAATTAATGTTAGAAATTTTTACATAAGCCTTTTTCCAAGGATAAGCAACTTGTCGACCAAGATCTGAATACACTCCCTCTCTTAGCAGCTGCTCAAAAGTGGTAGGAACATTGTTATTTAGTTAATCTATGGCTTGTACAGAAGCCCAGTCTCTATTCCTGAGCCCAAACAGTGTACTGGGCTGGAGTAACCAAGATTTTAATTAAAGTTTTCCAGTCCCATGGCACCATCTCACAACCTTTTCCAATTCCCTCCAGTATGCCCACTGTAGAAGAACTCTGTATCTTGTACTCCGTTAAGCCCTTTTTTAGCCCTCTGTAAACATTATAAGGAAGATGTTCATGCCAGGGAGCTGCATTTTTGGGTCAAGCTGCAGGACAAACAGTTAACACTGGTGATTCCCCTTACTCCTTGGCTTGCGGAAGCGTACCTAGCACTGCTGACACACCTGAAGGGGACTCAGATATCACCACCACAACAGCAGATGCTGAGAGTGCAGAGGTCTCTGTGAGGCAGTGGGGACAAGCCCATTGACCGACCTTCCTGGCCGGGGACAGTGGCCAAGGGAATTGTAACCTTACTAATGGCATCCCAGCAGAGATATCACACGTGCAAAAACAGAATAGCTCAGGGATCCTGATGTTATTTTTGACCAACTTTCTCTCAGTTACTGTTTTTTTAGATTTATTTATTTATTTATTTCAAAGTTAGAGATACACAGAGAAAGGAGAGGTGAGAAAGAGAAAAAGGTCTTCCATCCACTGGTTGACTCCTCAAGTGGCTGCAATTGCCAGCATTGTACCAATCTAAAGCCAGGAGCTAGGAACTTCTTCCTTGTCTCCCACATGGGTACCAGGGCCCAAGGACTTGGGCCATCTTCTTACTGCCATAGCAGGCCATAGCAGAGAGTTGGATCAGAAGTGGAGCAACCAGGGCTTCAACCAGTGCCCATACAAGATGCTAGCACTGCAGGTGCTGGCTTTTACCCATTAGACCACAGTGCTGACCCAACAATCAGTTATTTTTAAAGTGCCTTCATCAGGGTTCCAAGGATAGCAACTATTAATTTTTTACAGCAAGCATCCAATTACTTTTTGGTAAAGAGTGTCCCTCTTTGGGCCAGCACCATGGCTCACTTGGCTAATCCTCTGCCTGCAGCAGCAGCATCCAATACGAGCACCGGGAGCTAGTCCCGGTTGCTCCTCTTCCAGTCCAGCTCTCTGCTGTGGCCTGGGAGTGCAGTGGAGGATGGCCCAAGTGCTTGGGCCCCTGCACCCACATGGGAGACCAGGTGGAAGCACCTGGCTCTTGGCTATGGATCAGTGCAGCACCAGCCGTAGCGGCCATCTGGGGAGTGAACCAATGGAAGGAAGACATTTCTCTCTCTCTCTCTCTCACTGTCTATAACTCTACCTGTGAAATAAAAAAAAAAGTGTCCCTCTTTCTAAAGGAGATAAAGCAGCCCAACTTTATGTGTCCATTACACCAGGTATGGAATTCCCCATCTTTATGACTCACCAGGATCTTGAAGAGATGAGTGTGCAAGTGAAAGGAGAGACAGGACATGGAAACTGTTCCTCTGCAAAGTGCTGCCAGACTAACCCGGTGTGTTTTCTTTATTGATAATGATTACAACAGCATATTGTACAGCTCATGCATGTGCTCATCTAACTCCAAGGTTTCTATGGAACATGTTTAAGAAGACATATTAGATAAACAAGTCTAGGGAAGCTGCTGCATGTCTTTGGGAAGCCAACCTTCCCACAAGGCTCAGTGCTCTTCTTGTTAGTGGACCATAAACTATACTTAGTCCCTGCAGCCACATGCTGTGTACTAGGAAGAAAATGTCTTTGCTTTGGCAGAAATCTTATTCTTCACAGTCACATTTGACCATCTTTACAAACCTTCCTATGAGCAACCAGGTTGACCAGATCTGAGTCCACTGTGTGTGTGAATGAACGTGACTTTGCTTTATATCTAAACACTGTTCTTCTATTTTGGATTATATATGTGTTTTGTAACTGTGCTTTGATTCATAGTAGCTCGACTTTTTATGGAATGGATTATCATTGAATGGAAACTGAAAATATAAACAAAATATTGAAAGATGAAAAAAGAATTTATCCAAATATTCTAATGTATCCCAGAAAATTTTTTAAGTATAAAATGGTGACCACAAATGAATAACTCCCTCTTGCTCTTCTATTCAACCCTCTCATTTATCTCTCACTCAATGCTGCTCAACCTCTCCCAGTACCTCTAGTACTGATTGAGCTCACTGCAGGAGTGTCTGTCTCCCCACTGCACTGTGAACTTCTGCCTTCACTCAGCTCTATCTCCTGTGTTCACCACTCACTTAAATTCACTTTGATCACTCCAATGGTTAATGAGGGAATTATTTCCTTAGCAACTCCATGATATAAAAGAGAAAAATCAAGTCTTTCATGTTGCTTCTCTGTAGGAAAATCTTTCATGGAGAAAGAAATGTTAATGTAAATGTTGGAAAGACATTATTTTATTTATTTATTTTTATTTTATTATTTTTTTTTTTGCCAGACAGAGTTAGAGAGAGTTATAGACAGTGAGAGAGAGAGAGATAGAAAGGTCTTCCTTCCATTGGTTCACCCTCCCCAAATGGACGCTACGGCCAGCGCACTGCAGCGATCCCAAGCCAGGCGCCAGGTGCTTCCTCCTGGTCTCCCATGCATGTTCAGAGCCCAAGCACTTGGGCCATCCTCCACTGCCTTCCCAGGCCACAGCAGAGAGCTGGACTGGAAGAGGAGCAACTGGGACAGAATCCGGTGCCCCAACTGGGACTAGAACCCAGAGTACCAGCACCACAGGTGGAGGATTAACCTAGTGAGCCACAGCGCTGGCAGGAAAGACATTATTGATTATTCTCTGGCCTGATATACCTGGACAAGGGTCCTACCAAAGTAAAACTGGAGGGACCAGCACTGTGGCACAGGCCTGAACCACCGGCATTCCATATGGGTGCCAGTTCAAGACCTGGCTGCTCCACTTCTGATTCAGCTCTCTGCTATGGCCTGGGAAAGCAGTAGAAGATGGCCCAAGTCCTTGTGCCCCTGTACCCATGTAAGAGACCCAGAGAAAGCTCCTGGCTCCTGGCTTTGGATCGGCACAATTCTGGCCATTGCAGCCAATTGGGTGTGAACCATCAGATGGAAGACCTCTCTCTTTGTCTCTCTCTCTCTCTCTCTCTCTCTCTCTCTGCCTCTCCTTTCTCTGTGTAACTCTGACTTTCAAATAATTCAATAAATCTTTAAAAAATAAAATAAAACAAATAAAACTGGAACTAATATTGTTGGATGCATTTAGAAGTCTCAGGCCAAGATGAGAGGCTGCCCATTTTCTTATAAAAGAAGATCCATTCATAGGATTCAGTTGCAATTGCATTGTCATAAATTCAGCAGAGACTGGTGTATCTTCCTGCATTGTCACCCAAATACAGTGTGGTAACTAAGGAGACCAACCTGGGGAGAGAAAAGAGATATAGCATTGCAGTCTTTCCCAACATTCCTAGATGACACCAGTCATGACTCTACTCACTTGGGAATAGCCTGCCACCAGCCCTACTCACAAACACCTGAAGAGTGACCAAAGACTAACAGAGGGAGACCTTTTCTTATACAAGGTCAGGTAGAAGAGGGCTTGAGTACTGTATCTCACAAGGGCAGTCGTCACTGTAAGGTAAGTGATATATACATGTGTCTACACACACACACACACACACCAGATTTCTAAGATTGTTTTCATCTAAAAATTCTATTTCTACTGAATAGCATACCTTTTCTACCATCCATAACTACCCTTCTAATTTATGCTTCTCATATTCTATTTTTTTAAAGATTTATTTATTTTATTTGAAAGTCAGAGTTACGCAGAGAGAGGAGAGGAAGAGAGAGGTCTTCCATCTGATGGTTCACCCCCCAATTGACTGCAATGGCCGGAACTGCACCGGCCCAAAGCCAAAAGCCAGGAGCTTACTCTGAGTCTCCCACATGGGTACAGGGGCACAAGGGCTTGGGCCATCTTCTACTGCTTTTCCAGGCCATAGCAGAGAGCTGTATTGAAAGAGGAGCAGCCGGGACTAGAACTGATGCCCATATGGAATGCCAACGCTTCAGGCCAGGGCGTTAACCTGCTAAGCCACAGCGCTGGCCCCTTGTATTCTATTTTTCAAAAAAGATTTATTTAATTGAAAGAGTTACAGAGATAGGTAGAGCCAGAGAAAGATCTTCCATTCACCGGTTCACTCCCCAAATGACCACAACGGCCAGAGCTGAGCCAGTCTGAAGCCAGGAGCCATGAGCTTCTTCCAGATCTCCCACAGAGGTGCAGGAGCCTAAAGACTTGGGCCATCTTCTCCTGCTTTTCCAGGCCATAATAGAGAGCTGGGTCAGAAGTGGAGTAGCCAGGAATTGAAGAGGGACCCATATGGATTGCCGACACTGCAGGTGGGGCTTTAAACCACTGCACTACAGCGCTGGCCGCTCTGACTACTTTAAATACTTCATATGTTGGAATCTTACAGTATTTGTCCTTGGGGGACTGATATTTGTGGCTAATTTCACTTAGGAAAATAACCTCACTGTTCATCCACGGCACAGGATTTTCTTTTCTCTGTGCCTGCATAACTTTCCACTGTGAGTGCAGGCCACACTAAAAGTCTTGGCTACAGTGAATTATGCTGTGGCAAACAGTGCTAATACTTTATTTATATTGAACTTTCAATGCTTTTAGATATTTAATAAGAACTGAGATTATCAGATCATATAAAAATTTTATTTTCAATGTAATGAAGAACATTCATACTGTTTTCTGTGGTGGTTGCATCATTTTACATTACCACTGACACTGTACATGTAGCTGAAAATATATATCTTCATCAAATTATGTACCTGGGTTTTTTGTTTGTTTTTAAAGAACAGGAGCAGGAGGTTGCATTGGCCATCACTGGCCATGGTTATGAAGATCCCTCTGCACAGTTATGAAGATCCCTCTGTACTTGCACTCAAGGTGAATCAGCATTGGGTCTCATTGTCAGTGTGGTGAAATTGCCCATCACCCAGGGAGAAGTGTATGACTGTTAAGTACATTTTCAACTTCCTGCAGTGGTTTTAAAGCCAGGTCTGGAGGTATCATAACCCCATCTGGCTATCAATACTGTTTCTGTTCCAGGTAACTTTCTGTTAGCAAGGTCAAGCACAGATTTCCATCTGAACATTTCTCTAGCTTGGGATTCACATAAAAGATGAGTGCCAGCACAACATTCCTCTACCCATTCTGCCTGTCATGACCTAGAGTGTAGACCTAATAGGCTGACCCAGATTTTAACTCTTCCAATAAATTGTTCCTAGATGGGACAAGACAGCCTACATGAGGCTCCAAAAAATACCCACAAAAAGGGGAAGTAGTGTTGCAATGCCCAAGTGGGATCAGCGTGGTGACCTTGCCTAGGGTTTCCTTCTTTGGGACAACCCATGTCACCATGGAGTCCTTCCTGCCCAAATGCCTGAGGTATCAATAGCAAGAGCTGAGTCAATATCTGCAAAGTTATAAAGTATTCACATCCTAGATTTCTCGAGTCTGGGCCCCTAGAAAGTCAGGACAGAACAGAACAGATGGCTTTCCCCAGTGGAGCTTCAGCAAAGAAAGCTTAGACACCCTGAGTTCCAGGTTCTATTGTAGACTCTCATCAAGAAATTGATTTCATTTCTTGGGATCCTCTTTCATGGGATTCCTCAGCAGAAAAGACCTCTCCAAAGACTCATCCTCCATCTGCCTCATGCCATGTCAATAATCACACACATTTATGGCACATAGCTCAACTGAAAACCCCAGGGAGTGCCTGGGTACAATCAGGACCCAGCTTTGCAGACAAACTGAGTTCCAAGAGGGTTCCCTCTACCCTCTCAGTTATGTGACCCTGAAATATCACTGTATCTCCTAAAGACTCCATATTCTGGGCAATGGCAAGTAGAATGGCAGTTGCTGGAAGTTGGTGGTGGTGGAATTGTAAAAACTTTCCTTTAATGGGTACAGAGTTTCAGTCTCATAAGGAAAAACAGTTCTGAATATTCGTCCCACAACAATGTGCATATCCACAACAATACTCAAGTATACACTTAGAAATGCTTAAGCTGATAAAATTCATCAGCTATATTTTGTTTTGTCAGGACCACAATAATAGTACATTTTAAAAGTGGTCAAATAGGAGCTAGACCTGTGGCACAGCAGGTTAAAACCCTGGCCTGTAATGTCAGCATCCAACAAGGGTGCCGGTTCAAGTCCTGGGTGCTGCACTTCCCATCCAACTCTCTACAAATGTGTCTGGAAAAGCAGTAGAAGATGGCCCAAATACTTGGGTCCCTGCACCCACATGGGGGACCTGGAAGAAATTCCTGGCTCCTGAATTCAGATTGGCCCAGCTTGGCCCATTGTGGACATTTGGGGAGTGAACCAGCCAATGAAAATTTCTCTCTGTCTCTACCTGTCTCTCTCTAACTCTGCCTTTCAAATACATAACACAGATCTTTAAAAAAAAGTTGATATGAAAAAAGTAGCCAAATACACATCTCATAAAAACTAACATATTTTCTCAGAAGTGCAGTTAATACTTACTAATTTTGTACAATCTCTTATATTTGCCCATTTTCACAATAATATTCCTGATTCCATTTTGTTGAGTTTTATGTCATTAATTTTTTTTTGAAATAGGAATCCGATGCCATCCTCTCTCACTAAAGACACTGATGACAGAGTGCAGAAGCCATGTTCAGTGTGGGTGCGGCCTGGGTTCCCTCCCTCCTGGCTGTGTTTGAGGGAGACATAATTTGGTCATCCCTGGGCATCTTACACTAGGTGGAAGCAGGTGTACCTTGTGCTGAACAGAGAGATGTTGTGTCCACCGCCAGGGCTAAATCCTGGGGCCTGTGCATTCCCTCATAAAATGTGCACACCTGAGCCCCAACTCCTCATGCACCAACACTGCCACAGCAGGAAGAACAAGCATGACCCTTGCCCCTGCAGCAGAGCTAGTTCTATCCTCACTTACCACTTGCACTGACAGGTGGGATGGATCACTCTGAAGAAATCATTGGATGATGCTCTCAGTAGAAGACATGGACTTGTGCCAGAGAAAAGCATCAGAGTTTGAGGATCATGCAAGTCCAATCCAATTTCTACATAACAAAATGTTTTTCTATTGTGTGTCTTTGGAGAAGTTTTCTATTTATTTTTATTTCTTTTTATTCACCATTTTCTACATCTTGAAATTTGATTGATTCTTCTTCATTGTTCTATGTGTTTTTTGAATTCCTCATTTTGTTCTTATATTATTATTGATATTCTTGAGTGTTCCTCTGTGTACTTTTCTAGGTTGAACAACATGCATACCCAACCTCAGAACACCAGAATATATAAGCAAATGTTGACAACTCTGAAGGGATAAACAGCAAGGGAACAAACAGAATGTATTACCACTTTCAAGAGTGGTAGATTTGAACAATATTATAAATCAACTTTTCCTAACAGTTACACAGAGAGCATTCTACCTGACAGCAGCAGAACATGTGTTCTTCTCAACAGCTGTCAAAAATTCTCCAGGTGGGATCATCTGTTAATTCAGAAAATATGTGTCAACAATTTTTAGAAAATTGGAGTCATATCATTGCTTTCATAACTCCAATGGAATTAAAATAGAAATCAATTCCGAAAAATGGGAAAAGTCACATGTATGTGGCTGTCAATCCACACAGTGTCAAACAGCCATTGGTTTGAAGAGGAAATCAGAAAATATTTCAGTGGGTACATTTTGAGTTTTGAGCTGGGATCCATAGCCACAATCACAATCCTCAACTCCAGGCTTGGTACAAAGAGAAACCAGGTGGACATGGAAGGTCACCAGCTGAAAAGCTCTCTGAACACTGAGAGCCATGGGGATCTTTAAACAGAGCAGACAGAAGTCTTCTTACTGCCCACAACAATTAAGGAGACAAGGATACTGATGCTTATGACCGAGTTCAAAGGCAGATTGCAAATTCATATATATTTTATATACAATATAAACATTTAATAGTTGGCTGAGCTTTATTTTATAAATGGACTGATTGAACATAAGCTCCTTCATTAACATTTAGTAAATAGTTCAGTTTGTTCATTCAACAAATGATCTTCACATGTCAGGCACTAGACACTATTCTAAGTATTTGGGATGGAGCAGCAAAAGACATATAATCAGAAAGATTGCTTTTTAATAGGTCACACACTAGATATGAGAAAATGAATGAAAACTCACACTGATGATGTCATAAGTGCCATAAAAATGTAAGTGTGGACAGAGAAAAAACTGGGATATAAAGAAGCTGCTTTGAGTACTCTGAACAAATCAATCCATTTCCTCCTAAAGTGCAGTATCCCCCAGATGCTTGATTCTGAAGGGAGATTTTTTAGAGATTTATTTATTTTGCTGAAAGGCAGAGTGAGAGGGAAGGAGATACACATACATAGGGGAGGAATAAAGAGAGAGAGATTTCCATTCACTGGTTCCTTCCCCTAAATGGCTTCAACAGTTGGGCCTGAGCCAGACTGAAGCCAGGAGTCAGGAACCTCATCTGAGTATTTAATGTGGGTGGCAGGGAGTCAAGTAATCAGGCCATTATCTGCTAATTCCTAGGCACAGGTTAGGAGATTGGATCAGAAAGAACACAGCTAGGATTCAAGTTGGCACTCTGATTGGAGATGCAGGCATCATAAGTGATAGTTTAATGTGCTGTACCACAATGCCAGTCCCAGCAAGTGAGTTTTATGTTCATGTTCTTGATGATTGTTTCCTATTCCATATTTGCACTGGAACCTGTGAACTAAACTGCAGTAGAAGGCAGAGAAAAGTCTATTTTCCTGAGAACAAATGTTGGTTTCACTCAGATTTGTTCTTGGAGGATATTTAATGCATATCAGGTTGTTTCTTTGCTCTGGAACCTGTGAACTAAACTGCAGTGGAAGGTGAAGAGAAGTTGGAGAGGTCCCCTGCTCAGAGGCCTGGTCTGCCTCTGTGGTCAACTCTGGCAGTAGGCTGATATGAACTCCAGGCAAGGTGGTGAGGCAGCATCTCAGCTTGAGCATCTCGTAGTCACCTTGTGTCACTTAGCAAGGGGGCTAGTGAGCTGGTGCTTCAGCTCCACGTGCGAGGAGATCCAGAGGTTCACATGCACTGGGCCCATGCACACACACACACACACACACACACTCACACAGACAGTGGGGTTACAGCTCAGGGACAGCTCTGCAGGTTGGCTTGTGCCGCTACCTGCTCCATGCAGAGTAGCGGGCTGCCTCTTCAGCTCTGGATGTGAGGAGATCCAGAGGTTCACACACACCAATTTGGAAGAGTACTCATTTGGTGAAATACGAGTGGTTCAATTTAATTTCCATCCAAAAGCACCTTGAGTTGCATTGTGGCTGATTGAGCAGCTTATAGTTACACTCCTATTACTAAGAAGAAAGTGGTGTTCTATTGTAATACTGCATGCCCTGTATGTGTGTTAAATTTAAGAGAAGTTGGCTGTTAAGTGGATTTTTAAAAATGTTTCTTTTATTTGAAAGGCAGAGTTACAGAGAAGCAGAGGCAGAGAGAGAGAGAGAGAGAGAGAGAGAGAGAGAGGTCCTCCATTCACTGGTTCACTTCCCAGGTAGCTGCAATGGCCAGAGCTGGGCTGATCTGAATCTAGGAGTCAGAAGATTCCTCCCAGACTCCCTCCACCCTGGATGCAGGCCCAAGCACCTGAGCCATCCTCCACTGTTCTCCCAGGCCACAGCAGAGAGCTGGATCACAACTGAAGCAGCAGGGGGTGGCCCTAACTGGCACCCAAATGTGATGCTGGCACTGCAGGTGGCTGCTTTACCCAATATGCCACAGCATCAGCCCCTGTTAAGTGGATTTCCTATAGTAGAGGTTTTGTGAGAGATCTGGTAAATGGGATGGAGTAAACATTTAAATCCCTTAAACCATCCAGCAACTGTATCTGTGGCTGTTGATGCCCAGTTAGGAGTCCTTGTCAATTTAGAAAATGCAGGAGCTTCAGGGATATTTGTCCCATTCTTGGCTCTTTTTTTTCCCTCCCCTTCCCTCCCCTTCCCTCCCTTCCCCTCCCCTCCCCTCCCTTCCCTTCCCTTCCCTTCCTCTCCCTTCCCCTCCCCTCTCCTCCCCTCCCCTCTCTTCCCTTCCCTCCCCTTCCCTCCCTTTCCCCTCCCCTCCCCTCCCTTCCCTTGCCTTCCCTTCCCTTGCCTTCCCTTCCCTTGCCTTCCCTTCCCTTCCCTTCCCTTCCCTTCCCTTCCCTTCCCTTCCCTTCCCTTCCCTTCCCTTCCCTTCCCTTCCCTTCCTTTCCTTTCCTTTCCTTTCCTTTCCTTTTATAAAGCATTTACTTAATGAATACAAATTTCATGGATACAGTTTTAGGAATACAGCAGTTCTTCCCCCCATACCCACCCTCCCACCCCCACTCCTCCCTGTCCCACCTTCTACTCCCTCTCCTATCCCATTCTTCATAAAGATTCATTTTTAATTATCTTTATATACCAAAGACCAACTCTACACTAAGTAAAGATTTCAACAGTTTGCTCGTACACAGACACACAATGTATAAGGTACTTTTGAAGATGAAGATGAAGATTGAAGATGAAGTTTTACCATTAATTCTCATAGTACAACTCATTAAGGACAGAGGTCCTACATGGGAAGAAAGTGCACAGTGACTTCTGTTGTTGATTTAACAATTGACACTCTTAATTATGAAGTCGGTGATCACCTGAGGCTCTTCTCATGTGCTGCCAAGGCTATGGAAGCATTTTGAGTCCACTAACTCTGTCGGTACTCAGACAGGGCCATAAGCAAAGTGGAAGTTCTCTTCTCCCTTCAGAGAAAGGTACCTCCTTTGATGGCCCCTTCTTTCCACTGAGGTCTAACTCACAGAGATTCTTCATGTAGATATTTTTTTTTTTTTTTGCCACAGTGTCTTAGCTTTTCTTGCCTGAAATGGTGTCATGGGCTTTTCAGCTAGATCCAAAGTTCTTAGGGCTGATTCCTATGTCAATGTGCTGTTTAGGGCATTTGTCATCAGCTCCCCATCAAATTTCTCTCAGCTGCAGCCCAGACAAGCTATGCAGGGTGGGTACGGATCACGGATGGGTGAGGATGTATAGTGCAGGAAGATGAATAGGGTTAGGACTCGTGGGAAGCCAGCCTTTCTTATGTTGCTGTTTTTCCTTTTAATAAATTTTGGGGAATTATTAAAATCCCTTAAATGTCTCACCACCCTGGTAGGTAGATTTGCAACCTCTACAGACTGCCACTATTTCTAAGGTATGCTAACTAAATACAATGTTTGGAGTTCTCTCATCTTATACTCTCACATTATGCTAGAATCTATATACAGCACCCATACTGGGGTTTTTAGATCTGAGATAGGTCTTGGAGTTCTTGGTAATCAAGAAGCAAGAAATAGGACTCAGAATACTGACTCAAATTTAAAAATTTAAAAATTTAAAAATCTGGACATTGCTAGCCAAGACTGCCTAATGCATGTAAGAATAACAGGCACTGATGATGTACTATGGAGAGGCAGAGCAGTTCACTCTTGGACAGCCCATCTCACTATTGCAACCTCATAAACAACAGGGAGGTTCCCAGCTCACAGTCACATGACCTGCTCATTAATCTAAAAATGATGAGTGTCAGCCACCTTTCTTCTAAAGCCTTCTGAGGAACATGTGCATGGAACACTTAGTCCAGCAAGCCTGTATGTGATTGACATCCCCTTTAGAAATTCGGATCTGGAATTCATTTTTTTTTTTCAAAGATTGATTTTCTTTAAACAGCAGGGTTACAGAGAGAGAATAAGGTAGGAAACTATGCTTTTTCTTATTATGCAGGTGCTTATTAGATGGTGAAGGAGAGATAATTGAGCTTAAATTTCCCTACTGAGGAAGGCAATCCCCCAAAGCCAAATGGCTTGAAACACCTCCATGGCCATCCAAAGAAGAAATGTGTGCCTCCATCAAAACAAGATATTGTGTATAAAGTCCCAAAAGCTCTGGGATCATTTTCCTAGCTAACATGCCCATCCACTTTAATACTATGTCTGACCTACAAACTGAGCCCTAGTCAATGGCTCTACTTAATTTCCTGGATACCATCTGGAACCAGGTTTGACCATGGCCTTGTCTAAATATGATCAGAGTCGGTGAACTCAGGGGGCTTCCATAGCCTTGGCAGCTCATTACAAGAGCCTAGGGTGATTACTGACGCCATAAACAAGAGTGTCAATTTGTAAAGTCAACAACAGGAGTCACTGTGCACTTACTCCTCATGTAGGATCTTTGTCCTTAGTGTGCTGTACATTGAGATTTAATGCTATAACTAGTATTCAAACAGTATTTTTCACTTTATGTTTCTGTGTGGGAGCAAACTGTTGAAATCTTTACTTAATGTATGCTAAACTGATCTTCTGTATATAAAGAGAATCGAAAATGAATCTTGATGTGAATGGAAGGGGAGAGGGAGTGGGAAAGGGGAGGGTGGCGGGTTGGAGGGACGTTATGGGGGGGAAGCCATTGTAATCCATATTCTGTACTTTGGAAATTTATATTCATTAAATAAAAGTTAAAAAAAGGAAAAAAAAACACAAAGCATGAAAATCTGCATAATTGTTAATCAAATAGACCCATTGTTCTATTTCTAACCTCACTCTGCAACTGTCCTGTTGGCTTTTTGGGAAAGAGCTCATTTTGGATTGGGGGATCTCTCTTTCCCCCAAGAGTACTGGATTTTTTAAATTAACCCTTTCCTTTTACCAACACTCTGATGAGTTGACCATCTTAGCAGCAAGCAGTAAGGGCCTGATTATTTGGTAACTATTATTGAGATTTGATAGACTTCTGTGTCCTCGTTTGCAGATTAACTGTTTTGTTTTATTCTCCCCAAAACCATGTTTTCATTATTTTAATTGGCACTTGGGACAGAGTCCAAGCCTTTAGAAACAACACCATTCTAATTTCTAATTAAATTTTAGTACTTTATCATCAGGTTTGATTTCCAAGTTATCTGGTTGAGCAGCTTGTTAAAATAAACAGACTACAAGAGAATATTTTACATTTCTGATTATTAAATGAGAAAAAGACATTTTATGTTTTGTCAAAATCTCATTCTCTACTTTTTTTGCTATTTAAGATTTATTTATTTATTTATTTGAAAGTCAGAGTTACACAGAGAGAGAGAATGCGAGGCAGAGAGAGAGAGGTCTTCCATCCACTGGTTCACTCGCCAATTGGCTGCAATGGCCGGAGCTGTGCCAATCCAAAGCCAGGAGCCAGGAGCTTCCTCCAGGTCTCCCATGTGGGTGCAGGGGTCCAAGGACTTGAGCCATCTTCTACTACTTTCCCGGGCCACTGCAGAGAGCTGGATTGGAAGTGGAGCATCTGGGACTTGAATCAGTGCCCATATGGTATGCTGGCACTTCAGGCAGTGGCCCCTTCATTCTCTACTTTTGTTAGGTTTCCATACTTAAATTTAATAGTTGAAAAGATAGTTTTGTTATTAAGATATTTAAGTAATTTCTTTATTAATCAAATAATTTTTATTACTAGACCAATTCCCCAGAGATTGAAGTTGGCTAGAGGATAAAGGTTTATTTCAAGGACTAAATAGTCTTGGGGAAAGAGATCTCAAGATCCAAAATATGCTCTTCCTGCCCATAACCTAGTAAAAAAATGGAAAAGGTGTAGCTACAGTGAGATTAGAAAATTTGAGTCTAGTTAATTGATAATTTGGCAGATTTTTCAGGCTTTGTGTTCTGATGATTTACTGGGAAACCAAGGTGTCAGTCAAGCATTGGTTTGTAATTTGAATTTTGTCAGGTGCATCAGCTGAAGAGTTTCCTTGTTAGCTGGGTTGATCCTGGATTCCTTGTGTAGGGAACAAAACTTTTGCAAAGGCAAGTGAAATCCACCTTAGCTAAGTGTTGCCAGATTTGACAAGCAAATGCATTTGGTGCACACCAAGAATGGCTATACATCCAAAGCCAGGAGCAAGATGCTTCTTCTGGGTCTCCCCTGTGGGTGCAGGGGCCCAAGGCCTTGGACAATCTTCTACTGTTTTCTCAGGCCATAGCAGAGAGCTGGATCAGAAGAAGAGCAGCTGGGTCTTGAACTGGCACCCATATGGGATTCTGGCACTGAAGGCAGCAGCTTTACTTGGTACACCAAAATGCCAGCTCCAAGTCTAACATTCTAAATCAACTTTCAGTATGTTCCCAAAATTCTGAATTCAAATCTTCACAAAACAGAAGAAGAGAAAATGTCTGCATTAAGCTAAAAATCTGAAAAGGGTAAGGAATATGACTTTATTATGGTTACACAGGTTCCCTGGTGAACTTCGTGTTAAGCAGAATGCTACCCAGAGCTCATTCTCTAATACATTTGTAGAAACTTGCTGCTTTTTATTTATTTTAAAAATATTTATTATAGCCAGTGCCATGGCTCACTAGGCTAATCCTCCACCTGCGGCCCCAGCATCCCGGGTTCTAGTCCTGATCGGGGCGCCGGATTCTGTCCCAGTTGCTCCTCTTCCAGGCCAGCTCTCTGCTGTGGCCTGGGAAGATAGTGGAGGATGGCCCAAGTGCTTGGGCCCTGCACCCACATGCGAGACCAGGAGAGGCACCTGGCTCCTGGCTTCAGATCAGCACAGCATGCCAGCCACAGTGGCCATTGGGGGGTGAACCAATGGAAAAGGAAGACCTTTCTCTCTGTCTCTATCTCTCATTGTCTAACTCTGCCTGTCAAAAAAAATATTCTTTGAAAGACAGAGGTAGAGAGAGAAGGCAGAAAGAACTTTAATCTGCTAGCTTACTCCCCAAATGACTGCAAAAATTGGAGCTGGGCCATGCTAAAGCAAGAAACCTGGAACTCCACCTGGATCTCCTAGATGCATGACAAGAATTCAAATATGTGGGTCATGTTCTTCTGATTTCCTGGGTGCATTAGCAAGGAGCTGGATTGGAAGTGAAGCACATGGGATCAGAAGCTATCACTAAGTGAGGTTTAAGCCACTGGCCCCATTTTTTGCCTTTTACTTATGCTTTGCCAACTTATTTAGAAATGCTGTTCTATTATTTAAGTGTTAGATTGTTATTATCTTCATGGAGCATGAAATTCTTCAATGGTATGATGTGAAAAAGAAAAATTTTTTTTTCTTATCTATCACACAAAAGTTGTGTCTGGTTTTATTTTTCCTGTGTCAATCTCTGTCTTTTGATGCATTTAGATAATTCACATTTAAACTGATACGGCTGAATTCATTAAAATAACCTATTTTAGCTGTCATTTTTC
Organism: Oryctolagus cuniculus; assembly: GCF_964237555.1. Classification (NCBI taxonomy): domain Eukaryota; kingdom Metazoa; phylum Chordata; class Mammalia; order Lagomorpha; family Leporidae; genus Oryctolagus; species Oryctolagus cuniculus. The sequence continues at coordinate 95,310,013 of NC_091433.1, forward strand.
TTTAATGTCTTATTTATTTTTATTTTTTGAAAGGCAGAGACAGAAAGACTTTCCCATCTGCGGGCTCACTGCCCAGGGGCCTGCAGCAGCTGTGGCTAGGCAAGGCTAGAGCCAGCACCCAACTGCATTTGCATCTACATAGATAGGCAGGGGACTCAGAATTTGGATCATCATCTCTCAGGATGAACATCAGCAGGAAGATGGATCAGGTGGAATAACCAGGCTCTAACAAGGTACTCCAATATGCAATGCCATTATCACAAGTGGCATTTCTTACCCTCAAAGCTCCCTGCAATGTCCACAGAAAGCAACTCTATTTTAATAGTGCACATTTGTGGTGGCTTTGTGTTGCCAAGTTTGGAAATAGGGAGAAGATAGCAGAGGGGGGCCAAATTTATTTATTATTTTATTTCTTTCAGGCAGAGACACAAACTGACACAATGCCTTCATGTGCTGGTTCCTTAAACGCTAACTCAAAACTAGGAGCTGCTGGGGCAGAAACTGTACTACATCAGTTTAAGCTGCTGTTTGGGATGCTCACATCAAATACCAGAGTGTGTCCTGCCTACTGTGATTTAAAAAAAAAAAACTTTATTGTTTTACAATTAATGTGAAACCTAGTTTGTCATGTTTGATATCTAGAACTATGATGAGGTACATTGACATGTCAAATGATTTGTAAATGTCACACATCCTGATTTATTTATTTATTTTTGAGTAGTGTTATTTAATTTACCACAGTTAATTTACAAGTCACGTTTAGTTTTTTTTTCTTTTTTGTGGCAAGGCAGCAGTGTCATTCTTTTTTCATTTTTTTAAGATTTATTTATGCTGGCACCACTACTCAATAGGCTAATCCCCCACCTGCGGCGCCGGCACACCGGGTTCTAGTTCCAGTCAGGGACTAGAATGCATATACATATGCATTTGACTTATAGCAAATAAATAAAAATTATACAGGTATAAAATACACCCATTTTATTTGTAATTCTTACTAAGCATTTTTGGGTGGCTAGGCAGTTCATATGTTGGTGGAACCTGTGATCACAAATGAGGTTTTAGTTGTCTACTGCTTTAATTGAGGCTGCTGCCTTCAAGATTGCTTAACTCACACAAGTATGTTTTTGAAAGATTTATTTATTTGTTCATTTGAAAGGCAGAGCTATAGAGAGACAGGGAGAGACAGATCTCTCTGCCAGTTTACTCCTCAAATGGCTTCACTAGGCTAATCCTCTGCCTGCAGCGCTGGCACACCGGGTTCTAGTCCCAGTTGGGGCTCCAGATTCTGTCCCGGTTGCTCCTCTTCCAGTACAGCTCTCTGCTGTGGCCAGGGAGTACAGTGGAGGATGGCCCAAGTGCTTGGTCCCTGCACCCGCATGGGGGACCAGGAGGAAGCAACTGGTTCCTGGCTTCGGATCAGTGCAGCATAGTGGCCATAGTGGCCATTTGGGGGGTGAACCAATGGAAGGAAGACCTTTCTCTCTGTCTCTCTTACTATCTAACTCTGCCTGTCAAAAAAAAAAAGTGGCTTCAGTGGCTAGGACTGGACCAGGCCAAAGTCGGAAGCCAGGAACTCCATCCAGGTTTCCCAAGTGGGTGAAAAGGGCATAAGTTCTTGGACTGACTTCAGATATTTTCCCAGGTGTATTAATAGGGAGCTGGATCAGAATTGGAGGTACCAGGGTTTTAACCAGTGGTGGTAACAACCCAGGGTTCCACATCACATATCAATACTGTTTTACTAATTTATTCATTTGAAAGGCAGAGAAAAAGAGCCTCCTTCTGCTGGATAACTCTATAAAAGCCCACAACAGTGAGGGAGGTAGGAATGCCATGTGGGTATCCCATGTAGATGGCAGGAAACCAAGTTTTTGAGCCATGAGCTGTGGACTCAAAAGAACACTCATGGGAGCAGTGTTGTGGTGTGGTGGGTGAAGTCAGCACTTGCAGTGCTGAAATCCCATATGGGCATCAGTTTGTGTTCTGGCTGCCCACTTCTAATCCAGCTCTCTGCTATGGCCTGAGAAAGTAGATCACCCATGTCCTGTGGCCCTGTGCCTATGTGGGAGACCTGGAAGAAGCTCCTGTTTTCTGGCTTCGGATTGGTGCAGCTCCAGCCATTGCAGTCAACTGGGGAGTGAACCAGTGGATGGAAGACCTCCCTCTCTTTCTCTCTGCCTCTCCTTTCTCTGTGTAACTCTGTATTTTAGATAAATAAATAGATCTTTAAAAAAAACTTGCAGGAATTTGGGTTGGAGCTGCGGAATAGCCAGGACACATACCAAGCACTCTGGTATGTGATGTGGTATGTCCAGAGAAGTAGCTTAACCTCCTGAATCATAAAGCCTACCCTTCCAATGTCTGGTTTGTGCAGCCTGTGACCTAGGCCCCATGTGTCCAACAGGCAAGTCTCAGGATTCTCCACATGATTGCTATGCCAGAAGGCAAACTTACAAAGGCAAAATACTTTTTGAACTATGTTGGTATGATATTTGTTGTCCCATGGACTAGAGCAAGTGAACTGGAAAATGTCACGGGGTCCCTGTGGTGAAGGATTATATCAAGGTTTATATACAGGGAGGAGTGTCACATGGAACAGTTACAGAGAGCTGTACTAGTATATTATGTCAATTTTTCCTGTAGATATAATTGTGGCCAAAAACTGATTTTCAAGCTGCATACTTTTATGGAATTTTAAATACATAAAATACTGTAAGGAAAACAGTATTGCCTGAGTAATTTTCTGTGTAATATGGATACTAGTGAAAGCATAATGTGTACTGCTACTTATATGAACAATCGTGATGAACATTATAAATTATTTCTATGCATTGACATTGATTTTTTTATGATTTATTTATTTGAAAGTCTGAGTTGCAGAGAGGCAGAGGCACAAAGAGAGAGGTCTTCCATCTGCTGATCACTCCCCAAATGGCCTCATTGGCTGGGGCTAGGCCAATCTGAAGCCAAGAGCCTGGAGATTCTTCTAGGTCTCCCATGTACCTGCAAGGGGCCCAAGGACTTAGGTCTTCATCCCCTGCTTTCCCAGTCCATAGCAGAGAGCTAGATAAGAAGTGGAGCAGGTGTACTGGAATTGGTGCTTCACCCACTGCTCCACAGTAATGGCCCTGGCATTGATTTTTTTTACAGCATTGGTAACAAATTAATATTTTAATTAGCCTAACCATAGTCTATATTTAACCTGAGTGATTGGTAGAGTTGTGTGTGCCCTTTCAGGGTCTGTTCTGCTCTTCCCATGTGTAAAGCCTATATTCCCCCATAGGGAGGGTACTTTATTTTTGTTGCACAGCTAATATGGCCATTTTTCTATATACATTTCCTTCATGACCTTGCTAGTGCAGTAGAATCTAGGAAGAATCTAGACTGTCTCACCCCTCCCTCCAAGTAATTCCTCTTGCAGATAAGATTCTACAGACCTCTACATGTGGCCAAGTCCAACGAAAATAAACATATTGCCAGTAAGTTGTTTATTTGTTCCTTAGCTTCTTTCGCATTGTATTTTAAGAGCTTTCTGAGATTTTGTTAAATAAATTGGAAAAGCATAAAGAAATATAATTCAGAATCAGGATTTATATAAGATAAAGTAAGCATGGCTGCAAGATCTAAAGCCATCTGAGCTGAATGTACATTGGTCTCAATTTTTTTATTGCCATAGCTACAAGACTTTTTACACGGTTTGAGTTGAAACTTAGAGAAGAATTGGCTACCTCAGAAACAATTAATTAAAATGGTTATATTTGGAATTGTTAATGTAGGGTGTCCTCAAAAGCTTTTTGGAGGCTGAGCTTGTTTCATGGATCAGATCAGAAATTGTGTAGAGGACAGAATCTATTGCACGTCCTTAAATAACTCTCCATAGTTAGGAGACTACTTAGGAATATTTCATACTCACAAAGTTATGTTATGTTATGTTTTCAGGCAAATTATTCCATTTTTTTTGACAGGAAGAGTTAGACAGTGAGAGAGACAGAGAGAAAGGTTTTCCTTCCATTGGTTCCCCCCCAAAATGGCTGCTACGACAGGCATGCTCTGTCCATCCAAAGCCAGGAGCCAGGTGCTTCTCCTGGTCTCCTATGCAGGTGCAGGGCCCAAGCACTTGAGCCATCCTCCACTGCACTCCTGGGCCACAGCAGAGAGCTGGACAGGAAGAGGAGCAACCGGGACAGAATCTGGTGCCCCGACTGGGACTAGAACCTGGGATGCCAATGCTGCAGATGGAGGATTAGCCTATTGAGCTGTGGCGCCGGCCCCAGGAAAGTCTTCCATCCACTGGTTCACTCTCCAAATGGCCCAAACTGCTGGAGATGGGCTGATCCAAAGCTAGGAGCTTCCTCTGGGTCTCCCAGGCCATAAACAGAGAGCTGGATCAGAAGAAGAGCAACTGGGGTCAGTGCTGTGGCTTAGTAGGTTAAACCTCTGTCTGCACTGCTGGCATCCCATATGGGCAGTGATTTGAGTCCCAGCTGCTCCCCTAATGATCCAGCTCTTTGGTATGACCTGGGAGAGCAGTAGAGGATGGCCAAAGTCTTCAGGCCACTGCATCCACAGGGGAGATCTGGAAGAAACTTCTGGCTCCTGGCTTCGTATTGGCCTAGCTCCAGTTGTTTGTGACCATTTTGGGAGTGAACCAGTGGATGGAAAACCTGTCTCTCCATCTCTGTAACTCTACTTTCAAATAAATAAATCTTAAAAAGAAGAAGAATAGCATCCAGGAACACATACTGTTGCCCATATGGGATGCTGGCACCATGGGTGTAGTCTTAGCCTACTATGCCAGAGAGAGAGAGAGAGAGAGAGAGAGAGAGACCTTTAATCCACTGATTCACACTTCAAATGCCCACAGCAGCCAAGGCTGGAACAAAGTCATAGCTGAGAGCCAGGAATGTAGTCCTGGCCTCTCACTTGAGATGCAGAAGCCTACTTGCTTGAGTTGTCAGCACTGACTTCTGGTGTCTAGATTTGCAAAAATCTAGAATTAGGAACCAGTGCTGGAAGCACAGCCAGAAATGTTATTGTAGGACTAGGGCACAAGCCTAAATGACTGCCTCACTTCTAGAATCTTTTACCTTGCCATAGTTGAAACTACTAGACAGCCTTCTGGAGGCCATCCTGTTTGTATCATGACATCACGGATGGTTTCTTCTCTTTTTACTGGTATCTTATTGATTCCACTCTGCAATTCACATGGACAGGTTTGACCCTATCTGGTCTGACATGTCTGTTTCCTTCCAGCTTGTATTTCTTGCACAGCATGTATACCACTATATCTACGCCCTGTTGAGTGTTTCTTTGTAGCTGTGCAAATGGCACCTCATGCCACACAATTCTAAATTGAAAACCTGGGGCTGACATTGTGACATTGTGGTATAGTGGGTTAAACAGCTGCCTAGGATGCCAGCATCCTTATGGGTTCTGGTTTGTTTCCTGGTTGCTCCACTTCCAATCCAGCTCCCTGCTTAGGACACCTGTGAAAGAAGCAGAAGATGGTCCAAGTGCTTCGACACCTGCCACCCATGTGTGAGACCCAGATGAAGCTTCTGGCTCCTGGTTTCAGTCTGGCCCAGCTCCAGCTGTTACAGCTATTTGGGGCATGGTGCAACAGCTGGAAGATCTTTCTCTGTCTTCTCCTCTCTCCCAAAACTATGTCTTTCAAAACAAATCAGTTAATAATTAAAAATAAATAAGATGAAAAACACATAATTTATTTTCATTTTAAATATTACTACCAAGTAGCCTTGACCCAAATCATCAGAATGAAAATTTTCCTGGAATGCTCTTCTATCTGTTTTTCCCCAGAAACCTTTTAGTTAAGGAATACAAACTTCATGAATTTCATAATTAAAACTTGAAGAACATAGTAATTTTTCCAACCATACCCACCCTCCCACCCACACTCCTACACCCTTTCTTTCTCCTGCTATTTGCATTCTTATTTTTCACTAAGATCTATTTGCAAATAACTTTATACACATATGATTAACTATACTAATTAAAGATTTCAACAAATAATATGAAAAAAAACCTCTTCCTCAATAGTTGAGACAAGGGCTATTCAGTCATTGCTTCTCAAAGTGTAAATTTCATTTTTATAGATTACCTTATGTGCTCTATTAGTTATCACAGATCAGGGAGAACATATGGTATTTATCCTTTTTGGACTGGCTTATTTCACTAATATGATGTTTTCCAGTTTTATCCATTTTGTTGCAAATTAAATGATGTTTTTAACCTCTGTCAGTATTCCATGGAGTACATATCCCATAAGTTCCTTTTTAAAAAAATGATTTATTTATTATTTATTTGAAAGTCATAGTTACACAGGAGAGGCAGAGAGAGAAAGAGTCTTCCATTTGATGATTCACTCCCCAGTTGGCCACAACAGCCAGAGCTGCACTGATCTGAAGCCAGGGACCAGGAGCTTCTTCCAGGTCTCCAATGTGGGTGCAGGGGCCCAAGGACTTGGGCCATCTTCTACTGCTTTCCCAGGCCATAGCAAAGAGCTGAAATGGAAGTGGAGCATCCAAGACTCGCCAAACCAGTGACCATATGGGATGCTAGCACTGCAGGCAGCCACTTTACCCACTATGCCACAGCACCAGCCCTGATAATTTTTCATCTGTATTTCTCAGTGTGGCACTGGTTGTGGTAGACCTTAACCTTCAGAGCTATCTTTTTTGCCCTCTTTGGACATTCATAGGCTTCCCAACTTTCCTTTTTTTCTCATGGTAATCCAAATGATGCTCATATTTTATGGTGTAATTCAATAGTCATAATGTCACATATTGCCCTCAAATCCAGAATCTTGAATAATGCCATGCACCCGTGTTATCCCCTGAGGTAGCTACCCTTGGTCCATAGACCTGTTCACAGAGAAATAAGTTATGTGCTTTCTGTGCACCCCATGTAGAGGCTTAGAGCATGGAGGGGAATCATAGCAATCTGCCCATTTTGGTGGCAGAAGTAGGGAGAGACCTCTAAGTTCACACGAGACACTCTTCACAGAGGCCTTGATTATGTACCCTTGCTGCACATGTCTCTGCCCTCTGCAGTGTCCTTCCTCTGCAATCCACACTGTACCCATTGGCAAGGACTCTCAGGGCTAGATTGCTCACGTGTTGTGTTTCCTCTGTCTCACCCTTGGCCTCTCTACAGCTTAAACCCTCCATACTTTTTTGTCAGTAACGTTGCTTCTGACAAAATAAAAAATAGACTTAGATATATGTTTTCATAATTTTAGATGGGGTCAACTTTTTGAGACATGATGTTTTAATCTTGCCTTTTACGATTTTTTTAACTTTTATTTAGTGAATATAAATTTCCAAAGTACAGCTTATGGATTACAATGGCTTCCCCCCCATAACGTCCCTCCCACCCGCAACCTCCACTTTCCCACTCCCTCTCCCCTTCCATTCACATCAAGATTCATTTTTGATTCTCTTTATATACAGAATATCAGTTTAGCATACATTAAGTAAAGATTTCAACAGTTTGCTCCCACACAGAAACATAAAGTGAAAAATACTGCTTGAGTACTAGTTATAGCATTAAATCTCAATGTACAGCACACTAAGGACAGAGATCCTACATGAGGAGTAAGTGCACAGTGACTTCTATGATTTTTGAAAAGCATGTTTTATGTATATTTCATTCTCCTTTCCTTTGGCCAATTTTGAGCATTTGGAAGCATTTACTTGGGGTCTATTTAACCCCTTCACATATTTAACAGTGTTGTCATTGCCATAACTTTCAGTTATCAGTTACTTGAGAGATGACAGATTGCTCTTGATTCCCAAAGGATTGCTTGTAGTTTTTGTAAGAACTGGAGGAGGCAACCTTAAACAATAATATATAAAATAAGATGACTCTCTGACTCCTGTTACTTGTCCAGCAGTGGTCATGTTTCATCTTTTTTTCAATGATTTATTTATTAATTTGAAAGGAAGAGTTACAGAAAGAGGAGAGAGATTCTATCTGCTGATTCATTACACAAACGGCTGCAGTGACTGCTGCTATGACAGTCTGAAGCCAGGATTCTGGAAGAATCTTCCACATCTCCTATATGCATGCAGGGGACCAGGCCCTTGGCTTATCTTCTGCTTTCTGAGATACGTTAGCAGGGAACTGGATTGGAAGTGGTGCAGAGAGGCTTTGAACTGGCACCTATATGGGATTCTGGTGTTGCTGGCAGGGGGTTACCCTTCTATACCACAGTGTTGGCTCCAATATTATTTTATTTTATTGTACCACCCAAATAGGAGTTTTCAGGGGGATTCTTTGAGTCTTGCAGGTATAAATTATGTGCAAATAATAATTTTTTTCAAGATTTAAAGGTTAAGCTACAGCCTGAATCCAATATGGGTACCAATTTGAGTCTGGCTGCTCCACTTCTGATCCAGCTCTCCTAATGCTTCTGGGAAGGCAATGGAAGATTGTCCAACTCCCTGGGCCCATGTAGCCATGTGGGAGACCCAGCAGAGCCTCCTGACTCCTGGCTTCAGTTGATTCCAGCCCTGGCTTTTGCAACTGTTTTGGGAGTGAGCTAGCAGATGGAATACCTCTCTCTGTGTCTCACTTCCTCTCTATCTAACCCTGACTTTCAATTAAATAAATATTTTTTTACCAAAGAAATATTTTAAAATGTATTTTCTCAATGCCTTTGTCGATGATCATGAAATTTGTTTCAGTAGACCTCTGAATATCATGAAATATGACAGGGTGCTTCATAAATGTTTGGGAAATAGAATTGAGATGTAAGTTATTTTTGGTGCTGTAAATCTTGAAACCATATATACTCAATAAAAATTTTTTTAAAAAATTATTTATTTGAAAGACAAGAGTTACAGAGAGGCAGAGGCAGAAGGAAGAGAAGTCTTCCATCCACTGGTTCACTCCCCAAATGGCCACAAGGGCAAGACCTGGATCAATCTGAACTCAGGGGCTAGGAAATTTTCCAGCTGTCCCATGTAGGTGCTGGGCCCCAAAGACTTGACCATCTTCCACTGCTTTCCCAGTCCATATCAGAGAGCTCTATTGGAAGTGGAGCAGTCAGGACTTGAACCAGCACCCACAGGGGATGTTGGCACTGCAGGCAGAGACTTTACCCACTATGCCACATAGCTGGCCCCAGATTTTTTAATATTGAGATTTTCGTTATCCCTGGAATAAACATAAATATTCCTTCTCTCCTGTCCTTTTATTATTATGTCCTTACCTACTAGTAGGTGTCATAGTTTCCTCAGATCCTGTTCACATTCCTTTTCACATTATATTATCCTGTTCTTCATGATATTTCATTCACCCTGATCACTGATATTCTGCTACTTTGATCTCTACACTGAGCTCTACCTCATATTTCTAGTTGCCCATTGTTGATCCTGACATACAGAAACTTCAAACACAATGTGTCCAATTTCAGTCTCATGTCTTTTCATCATATTCTTGTTGATTTTTTATCAATTTCAACATCCTATACCAGTGCCCACGCAGTCTTTCATACATACATCATGGAATTGAACTCCACTTTTGATCCTTTGCTCAGCCAATTATAACTGAATTGTGTTCTTGTTTCCTGTCTTTTCTGTTCAGTATTCTTACTATTCTGTCTAATGGTTAGTGGTCATGTCTCTTTTTGATTTCTCCTCTAGTTCTTCCTCTCTATGACTCCATTCTCTTTCCAGAGTTTGGCTCTTAAAATGCAAATCTTCTGGGGGTCGGTGATGTCACATAGGCTAAGCCTCTGAATGTGGTGCCAGCATCCCATATGGGTTCCTATTTGTGTCCTGACTGCTCATGTTCTGATCCAGCTCTCTGTTTGTGTCCTGGAAAAATAGTAGAAGATGGCCCAAGTGCTTATGACATGCACCTACAGGGGAAAGCTTGAAGGAGCTCTTGGCTCCTGGCTTCTGAGTGACTCAACTCTGGCCATTGAGGCCATTTGGGGAGTGAACCAGCAGATGGAAGACCTCTCTCTCTCTCTCTCTCTCTCTCTCTCTCTCTCTGCCTACAACAAAGCCATCCAGTCCTGGGCTTTTATTTTTTTGGGAGGGCCTTTATTACTGATTCAATTTCTGTCTTGGTTATGGATCTGCTTCAGTTTTCTATGTCTTCATGGCTCAATTTAGGTAGGTTTGTTGTGTCCAGGAATCTATCCATTTTCTAGGTTTCCCAGTTTGTTGGCATACAGCGCTTCATAGTAATTTCTGATGATTCTTTATATTTTTGGGTGTCTGTTGTTACAATTCCTTTTTCATCTCTAATTTTAGTGATTTAGGTCTTCTCTCTTTTTTTTTTTTTTTGGTTAGTTAGTCCAATGGTGTATCAATTTTGCTTATTTTTTCAAAAAAACAGCATTTGCTTCTGATTACTTCTGTGTAACCTTATGATCAGTTTTTGGAATTCCATTCCTTGATTTTCTTCCATCTCATCATCTTCACAATCTAGTACTGAAATGCTGGTCTTTTGGGGTTATCATGTTGTCTTTCTTATTGTTTGTTGAATTGGTTTGTTTGTTGTTTGGAATTTGCAAATTAAACTCTGCTGGGTTGAATATTATTTCCTTCAAATATACCTGGAATCTCAGAATCTTATTTTATTCTGAAATAGAATCTTTGCATAGGTAAGTAGCTAAAGTAAGACCTTTCAAGATCAGAATGGGCCCTAAATTTAATGTGTTTTTTCTTAATATTTTTTATTTATTTGAGAGGCAGAGTTACAGAGAGGCAGAGGCAGAGAGAGAGAGAGAGGGAGAGAGAGAGAGCAAGAGAGAGGTCTTCTACATGCTGGTTTGCTCCCCAGATGGCCACAATGGCCAGAACTGTGCTGATCCAAAGCCAGGAGCCAGGAGCTTCTTCCAGGTCTCCTGTGTGAGGGCAGCGGCCCAAGGACTTGGGTCATCTTCTACTGCTTTCCCAGGCCACAGCAGAGAGCTGGATCAGAAGAGAAGCAGCTGGACTAGAACCAGCACCAATATGGGATGCTGACACTTCAGGCCAGGGCTTTAATCCACTGCACCATAGTGCTGGCCCTGGAAATGTTTATATTTTCAAGGAGTCAGGAGAGACAGAGAGAAATCTTCCATGCTCTGGTTCATTCCTGATGGCTGCAATGGCCAGCCTTGGGCCAGCCCAAAGACAGGGGCTTCTTTTGGGGCTCACATGGGTTACAGGAGCCCAAGCATTTGGAGAATTTTCTGCTGACTTTTCCTGGTCATTAAAAGGGAGCTTCATCAGAAGTGGAGCATCTGGGGCACAAATCAATGCCATATGAGAGGTTGGCATTAGATGGTGACTTTACCCAGTATTCCACGATGTCTGCCTAAGAGGAGAAATTTTCAAATTTTCACTGTTGACTGTGATGTTAGCTGTGAGCTTGTCATTTATGGCCTTTATTTTATTGAGATACATTTCTTTTTTTGTAAGATTTATTTAGTATTTTAAAGTCAGAGTTTCAAAGAGCGAGGAGAAGCAGAGGTCTTCCATTCACTAGTTCAACTCCCCAAATGAATGCCCAACTAATGGCAGGGTGGGCCAGGTCAAAGCCAGGAGCCAGGAGCTTCATCCAAGTCTCCAACATAGGTGCAAGCAGTTGGGCCATCCACTGCTGCTTTCCCTGGCACAGTAGCAGAGACCTGGATCAGAAGTGGAGCAGCTGGGACTTGAATCAGTGACCATGTGGGATGCTGATGCTGTAGACAGTGGCCTAACCATCTGTACTGCAACACTGGCTCTATCTCTCTCTCCCTTTTTTAAAGATTTATTTATTTAATAGTCAGAGTTACATAGAGAGAAGAGAGGCAGAGAGAGAGAGAGAGAGAGAGAGAGGAAGAGAGAGAGAGAGAAAGAGAGAAAGAGGTCTTCCATCCAATGGTTCACTCCCCAGATGGCCACAACAGTTGGAGCTTCGCTGATCCAAAGCCAGGAGCCAGGAGCTTCTTCCAGGTCCTCACTTGGGTGCAAGGGCCCAAGGACTTGGGCCATCTTCTATTGCTTTCCCAGGCCATCAACAGAGAGCTGGATTGGAAGAGGAGCAGCTGGTTCTAGAACTGGCACCCATATGGGATGCTGGCACTTCAGGCCAGGGCGTTAATCTGCTTCACCACAGCATCAGCTCCTGGCCCTCTCTCTTGAAATTTTTAAATAATGAATCTGGGTTTGTTTTGCCAGATGCTTTTTTCTTTGCAGCTGTTATAGAATACAAACTTAAGAGAATTTATATAACCTAAGAACCAATTTTTTGAAAAACAAATTCTAGCAGAAAAAATAAATATACAGGAGTGAATTTAATCTAGGAAGATAATTACCTGGATGTTGAATATTTTATAATGTTGATAAAAGAAATTGAATACAACAGAAATAATTGACACATTACTCACATTCCTAAATGAGAATAATATTAGGATATTCTTAGTATCCAAAGCAATATACAGACACAGTGCAATTGCAAAGTTTCAATGCTATTCTTTAACAAAACTTTTTAAAAGATTTATTTATTTGAAAGAATTGCAGAGAGACAGAGACAGAGAATCAAGTGTTCCATCCACTGGTTCACTCCACAGATGGCCACAAAGACTGCGGCAGGGTGCTGATCCAAAGCCAAGAAACAGGATTTCTTCCAGGTCTCCAAGGACTTGGGCCATCTTCCACTGCTATCCTAGACCATAGCAGAGAGCTGAATCATAAGTCGAGTAGTTGGTACTTGAACTGGCATGCTTATGGGATGCTGGTACTGCAGGTGGTGGTTTTACTCACTAAACCACAGTGCCAACAAGCCCCTCTTTAACTAATCAAAATAGCATATCACTGGCATTAAAGCAGATACATTAAGCAATGGGGCAGAATAGAGAACAAGTCATTAACCTATAGTCAATTGACTTTTAAGGTGTCTAGAACAGATGAAGAAAAATGAGTCATCTCTTCAATACAAGGTGTTTGGAAAAGTCAACCAATTCTTTTTGCATTTGAAGAGAAATTATCCAGATAACATTGAAAGCCTGGCGTGCTTCATGAAATTTATGGGGTAATGTGAGGGTATTTTAAGTGTGAAAGGAGAGGAGGTTGTAGGCATTTCTTTAATTTATTTATTTGCTTACTTATTAATTAACAGAGAGAGAGAGAGAGAGGAAGAGATCTTCCACCTGCTGTTTCACTTTCCCAGATGGCGGCATCAGCCAGGGCTTGATCATGCCAAATCCAGGAGCCAGGAGCTTCTTCATGGTCTCCTGCCTGGGCAGCTGGGGCACAAGTACTTGGGTCATCTTCCACTGCTTTTGAAAGGCCATTAGCAAAGTGTTGGATTGGAACTGAAGCAGCCAAGACTAAAATCAATACTCATATAGGATGCTAGAGTCATAGTTGGCAATTTTACCTGTTACACCACAACAGCAGCTGCTGTAGGTGTTTCTTTAAGAAACAACTCCCTAGTTCTGGGTTTAGCTGTAGTGATCTTCTGCATAAATAGAAGGTTTACACAGCCAGTTTCTGCATAGCTTTATCTTGCAGGTACATCACCATTCTCCAGCAGTAATAAAAGCAACATGCTAGTATTTCTGTACCTCAAATGAAACCAGAGAAATTAGTGATTTTTATGCCTGAAAACTTTCAGTTTAAAACCAGGAAGAGTCACTGATTAAGACTTTGTGTGCATGGGGCAACCACTTTAGTGTAGAGAATAAAGCCACCGCCTGTCTTGGCAGCATCATATGGACATGGGTTTGAGTCCCAGATGCTCCAATTCTGATCCATCTTTGATAATGCACCTGGGAAATGAGCAGAGGATGGCCCAAGTCCTGGGCTCCTGCAACCACTTGGGAGACCTGGAAGAAGCTCTTGGCTCTTGACTTGGGTGGTCCCATCTCTGGCTGTTGCAGCAATTTGGGGAGTGAACCAGCAGATGGAAGATCTCTCTGTCTCTCCCTCTCTCTCTTTGTAAGGCTATCTTTCAATTAAATAAATAAATATTTAGCAAAAATAAATAAGACTTAGAATGAGGCCAGACATTGCATTTTAAGACATGTTGAGTTTGGAAGCAGTCCACACAGCAGACTCATAGAATGACAATCATTTTAAATAGCATATAGATGTAGCATTAGGTGTGAGAATATTAAGTATCATATCTAGTTCTCATCTCTTTTTCAAAATGGGAGGGCACTCTAGAGATTGTAGTTCTAGCAGAGTCTTTTTGTGCCAGTTACTATCCATCATTCATTAAAAATCTTTATAACTTCTTTGCTTTATCTAATTTGCTTTAGAGTTCACACCAGTGACTCATTACATCTTGACTTTTGTTTCTTCCATGTGATCAAGATCTAGTTCTGAAATCACAGCTGATCAATCATGTTCCATCTGTCTCTTGTTGCAAAGTTGTATTTGACCTGGTTTTTCATGCAGACTCATGGCAAGATAGAAACATTTGATGAGAAGAAGTCAGTGTAAATATGTTTTTAGTCACATTTGATTAACAATGAAGATTTAGGAGTGGTCTTCAGGCTAACTTTATCTGTACTCCATTGCTAAACTTAGATATATCTGTTCTGTATACAGAAGTCATTGCCCCGAAGTACCTAGCCAGGATTATTTTGCTGGGAATTATACTTCTGCAGAAGTATGCCATTCAGTAGGCCCAAAGTTCAAAATAATAGTGTTTAACAAAACCAACAAGATGATAACAAATTGAGTTACATCTATGCCTATAAGCTATGCAGAAGTTATATGTTAAAACAATGAACAAGGCCAATGCCATCTCACTATTCCAAGTGATCAATTTCAGTTCACAATTGATCATAATGAAAGGACTAAGAGTCAAAGGGAGCACATAAACAAGTCTAGTATCTGCTAACACTAACTGATAGAATAAATAAAGGGGAGAGTGATCCAACATGGGAAGTGAGATACTCAGCAGACTCATAGAATGGCGGATGTCCTAAATAGCACTCTGGCCTCAGAATCAGCCCTAAAGGCACTCGGATCTGGCTGAAAAGCCCATGAGAGTATTTCAGGCAGGGAAAGCCAAGACACTCTGGCAAAAAGATCTCTGTGAGTGAGATCCCAGTGGAAAGAACAGGTCTTCAAAGAGGGAGGTGCCTTTCTCTGAAGGGAGGAGAGAACCTCCACTTTGATTATGACCTTGTCTAAACAAGATAAGAGTCGGAGAACTCAAGGGGCTTCCATAGCCTTGGAAACTCATGACTGGTGCATAGGGAGATTACTGATGCCATAAACAGGAGTGTCAATTTGTAAAGTCAACAACAGGAGTCACTGTGCACTTACTCCTCATGTAGGATCTCTGTCCTTAATGTGCTGTACACTGAGGCTTAATGCTATAACGAGTACTCAAACAGTATATTTCACTTTGTGTTTCTATGGGGGTGCAAACGATTGAAATCTTTACTTAATGTACACTAAACTGATCTTCTGTAAAAAAAAAAAAAAAGAAATTATCAATTCCCAACTTGACTCTCACTGGGATTAAACATGACAATAGGTCTGATCTGATTTCATCATCATTTAAAAAAAAATCATCTATTATTTTTCACTTTATGTTTCTGTGTGGGAACAAACTGTTGTAATCCTTACTTAAGGTATACTAAGCTGATCTTCTGTATATTAAGATAATCGAAAATGAATCTTGATGTGAATGGAAGGGGAGAGGGAGTGGGAAAGGGGAGGGTTGTGGGTGGGAGGGACGGTATGGGGGGGAAAGCCATTGTAACCCATGAGTCGTACTTTGGAAATTTATATTTCTTAAATAAAAGATAAAAAAAAAAACAATGAACAAGATTACAAGCGAATAGCAGAATACCATAATTAACATCATATAAGTACACAGGAAATGCTTATTAACTTCAGTGAAAGTTTTCAGGCCCATGAACATGGGCTGGTATTGTGGCCCAGTGGTTCAGCTGCCATCTTTGATGCCTACATCCCATACGAGTGCCAATTTGAGTCACTTCTGATTTGACTCCATGCTAATGGACCTGGGAAAGCAGTAGAAAATGACATAAGTGCTTGGACCCCTGTCACCCATGGGGAAGACTCAGATGAAGTTCCTGATTCCTGGCTTCAGCCTTGCCCCATTCCATATATTGCAGCCATTTGTGAAGTATACCATGGATGGAAGACCTCTCTTTCTCTGTCTCTCCCTCTTTGTCTGTAATTCTTCCTTTCAAATAAATGAAAAACTAAATCTTTGAAATAAAACAAAAACAATGAACAGAGTTGTGATCTGAAAGAGGGAGTATTACAGTGTGCTAACTACTTACATGAAATATGTATAATGTCTGACCCAAAAATTCTGAAAGTTAAAAATTGAATCCAAGACAGGCTTATATTTTCTTTTTTTTTTCTTGACAGGCAGAGTGGACAGTGAGAGAGAGAGACAGACAGAAAGGTCTTCCTTTTTGCTGTTAGTTCACCCTCCAATGGCCGCCGCGGCCAGCACGCTGCGGCCGGCGCACCGCGCTGATCCAATGGCAGGAGCCAGGAGCCAGGTGCTTTTCCTGGTCTCCCATGGGGTACAGGGCCCAAGCACCTGGGCCATCCTCCACTGCACTCCCTGGCCACAGCAGAGAGCTGGCCTGGAAGAGGGGCAACCGGGACAGAATCCAGCGCCCCTGGTATTTTCAAGTTTTGGGGTTCACTAAGAAGTGACAACTCTATTCACTAATTGTAAGGCTAGGAGTTCATGATGCCAGATATTCTGTGCATCATTTTTGTGTATACTAATGTTTTCAAGGATATTGTGGTATGATGATAATAGATTCTTCTTTTTTAAATTTATTCATTTTGACTTGAAAGCCAGAATTACCAAGAGGCAGAGGTAAGAAAGAGAGAAAGATGTCTTCCATCTGCTTGTTCACTCTTCCAAATGGCCACAAAGGTCATAGCTGGGTTGATCTGAAGCCAGGAGCTTCTTCTGGTTCTCCCAGACTGGTGCAGGGGCCCAAGGGCTTGAGCCATCTTCCATTGCTTTCCCAGGCCATAGCAGAGAGCCAGATCAGAAGTGGAACAGTCGGGACCTCAATCATTGCCCATATGGGATGCCAGCACTGCAGGTAGCGACTTTGCTTGCTATGCCACCGTGCTGGCCCTGATAATGGATTCTTACTGAGCTCATACAATAATGTTGCCACAAGAAATCAAAAAAGTTTTGCATTTTAGAGGAATTAAGTAGGAGGAAAGGTAAACATTTCCATCTATTTACAAAACTATACTAAAGAACAGTAACCAATAGAAATTGTAGAAATCTTCCTGAATCTAGATGGAACACTGAAATGCAGAACCAAAAAAATTTAAATAAAAGCATAGAAATCCATAAATATGATTAATTCAATCTGATGTAACTAATTCTATGTATTTGAAAGACAGTTACAGAGAGAGACAGAGACACAGAGAGAGAGAGCACTTGCATTTGCTGGTTCACTCCCCAAGTGGCTGAAACAGTTGGAGCTGAGCTGATCTGAAGCTAGGATCCAGGAGCTTCTTCTGGGTCTCCCATGTGGATGTAGAGGCCCAAGGACCTGAGCCATCCTCTGTTGCTTTCCCAGGAACATGAATAGGGAACTGGATCAACAGTGGAGCTCCCAGGACTCAAACTGGTGCCCATATGGAATGCTGGAGCGTCAAGCCAGGGCTTTAACCCACTGTGCCACCAAACTGGCCCCTCTACTAGCAGTTTAATGTGATTTTTAGTTTTTTTATTTCCCTCAGCATTCTGGAAATTAGTGTCTAAAGTAGCCTAAGATCTGTATTTAAGAATATTTTCTGTTAAACTGATTTCAAGTGTTTTTAGAAAATACAAAATTAAGCCGGCGCCGTGGCTCAATAGGCTAATCCTCCGCCTTGCGGCGCCCGCACACCGGGTTCTAGTCCCGGTCGGGGCGCCGGATTCTGTCCCGGTTGCCCCTCTTCCAGGCCAGCTCTCTGCTATGGCCAGGGAGTGCAGTGGAGGATGGCCCAGGTGCTTGGGCCCTGCACCCCATGGGAGACCAGGAAAAGCACCTGGATCCTGGCTCCTGCCATCGGATCAGCACGGTGCGCCGGCTGCAGCGGCGGCCATTGGAGGGTGAACCAACGGCAAAGGAAGACCTTTCTCTCTCTGTCTCTCTCTCTCACTGTCCACTCTGCCTGTCAAAAAAAAAAAAAAAAAAAAAAAAAAAAAGAAAATACAAAATTATCCTTTGACATATCCAAGGGTCCAGCTAGAAATCTCAAGGTCAAAATGCTTAGAACCTTGATCCTGAGAAATCCTATCAAGAATGCAAAAAGGGCTTCACATGTTTGGTCAAAACTTCTCTTGTCATGAGCTGTATGGAATCCTCTCTGGATTTGGGGGACCAAAAATTGGGAATTTCTTACACCCAGCATGGCTCTAAGGCAATCACCATGCTGAAAAATGACTATATTGACTCCTCAGGTACCCTAGTCTCTACTGTGGACCACATATTGATTGTCAGAGTGCTTTGATTGCACACTGGAGTTCCTCATCTGATTTCACTCAGATTTAAAAGCTGTAGGAAATCATGGAAGTAGCCATTAGGAGTTTAGGTCTCCAGACATCACCAGTCACTGGGTTCCACATTCCCCTTCCTTCCCACAACTAAGTTCAGCTAAGTCAAAGAAAAAGGGTAGCTCTTTGTATTTCCTTTCTGAAAACATCAATGCTAAAAACATTTAAGTGAAGTCTTCTTTAGAAATTTCAAGTTGGATGGGCCAGCGCCGTGGCTCACTTGGTTAATCCTCTGTCTGTGGTGCTGGCATCTGGGCAGTGGAGGATGACCCAAGTGCTTGGGCCCCTGAACCTGCATGGGAGACCAGGAAGAAGCACCTGGCTCCTGGCTTCGGATTGGTGCAGCTCTGGCCATTGTGGCCATTTGGGGAGTGAACCAACAGAAGGAAGACCTTTCTCTCTCTCTCTCTCTCTCTCTCTCTCTCACTGTCTATAATTCTACCTATCAAATAAAAAAGAAAAGAAATTTCAAGTTGGAGAGAAAATTTATCCAAGGTCTATGATCTAGATAGCTGATTACTTTTAACATCTTTGAGCAAGAATTGTTAATGAGCTTTTAATCTTAGATCACCAAAGTGTTCCAAGTTTCAGTGAAGCACCACAGAATTCAAAGGAAATCTCATCAATCTCTTCCTAGCAGTTTATTTCCCAATAAAAGCAGCCAAAAGAACTTCTAAGATCACAGACACACATTAATGGAGCCACATTCCAAGTCTGTGTTTATAAATTAGCTTTTAAATGGTCAGGGATTGGGGTAGTAATCTTAAATCTCCATGCACAAGTCCACAAAACAAGACAAGCTGTGTGCCAAGAAAGAGGAGACAGAGCATGGAGCCACAGGCAGGCCAGGTTTATTCAGAAGGTTGGTTCACTCCAAGGTGAATGCATGGCAGAGAGTTCCCAGCAAACAGCAAAGAGAGAACCCCCTGTCTTACAGACTGCTGCTTTATATAGCACAAAGTGGTGGGAAGGAGCTTGGAGGTCTGAGCTAAAGCAGGGCTGCTGAGATACAGAAGAGCTTGGGCTAGATTTCAAGGTCCTTTGAGGTCACAGTGTGAGCTGGGAGGGGTTTGGGCTGAGGCTGGACTCTGAGGCTGAGCACTGAGATAGAGGGAGACAGCTTGGGAGGAGTGGGGGAGATCTCAGGCTGATAGCAGAGTTTTCATATAGTGCTGTGTCCAAAAGTTGAGGCAGGGCATGGCTGGTCTAGGTGGGGGTGGAGGGGGGAGAGGCTGTATTAGCAAGACAGAGAAACAGGGGACTGCTTGTTGTGTAGGTGAGAGGTCAACATGGACATAAGGATTTTTGTCCTTTCTCCATCACTGTGTATGACAAAGAATAAAGCAGACTTTGGTGGGAAATTTTTGATATAAATTCTATAATAAAAATTTAGCCAATCACAATCTTTTGTAGTTGGAATACATTTCTGTGGGTGATCCCATGGGACTGTCTGCCCTGCCCATGCAGGAGGTTGAGAGGGCATGGTGCGCTATGCCTCCCAGGAGGGACCCGGGCCTGGCTGCTGGCAAGTGGCAGGAGCTCCAGGCCCATTTCCAACATCTCCTCTTCCTGTTGGAAGCCTTGTGGCTATGCTTTTGTGGTTCATAAACAGAGAGCTGATAAGCAACTCCCAGACATGGGCTGGTTGCACAAAGGAGCCCAGGGGCCTATGTGTGCTGAGTGACCTATAAGTCAATTAGTTAGAGGCCTTTTGGCATGTTGCCCCTTCTGCTCTATAGAATTGCTACTGCCACCCAAGGTTTTTTCTTCCCTTCTTACCCTATAAATTCTGAGCCTGATTGCTAAAAACAGACAGGCTCATCAGGCCTGTCTCCAGTGTTTCTTGTGGAGAGATGCTATTGCTCTTCCAGCCCAACAGCTGAGGGTCTCACACAAAGAGACCACAGATGTCAGTCTTTCAATAATGCAATAGCCAGAGCTGCACTGCTCAGATCCCAGGAGGCAGGAGATTCCTCCAGGTCTTCCCATGAGGGTGCAGGGGCCCAAGGGCTTGTGCCATCTGCTTTCCCAGTCCACAGCATAGTTCTGGATCAGAAGTGGAGCAGCTGGGAATTGAACCAGTGCCCATATGGGATGCTGGCACTGCTGGTGGTGGCTTTACCCTCTACACCACAATGACAGCTCTGAGATCTTTTTCTTTTTTCTTTTTTTTTTTTGACAGGCAGTGTGGACAGTGAGAGAGAGAGAGAGAGAGACAGAGAGAAAGGTCTTGATTTTGCTGTTGGTTCTCCCTCCAAGGGCCACTGCAGGCAGTGCACTGCGGCCTGCACACCGTGCTGATCTGAAGGCAGGAGCCAGGTGCTGCTCCTGGTCTCCCATGGGGTACAGGGCCCAAGCACTTGGACCACCCTCCACTGCACTCCCGGGCCACAGCAGAGAGCTGGCCTGGAAGAGGGGCAACTGGGACAGAATCCGGTGCCCCAACCGGGACTAGAACCTGGTGTGCCGGTGCCACAAGGTGGAGGATTAATCTATTGTGCCACAGCGCTGGCAACCCTGAGATCTGACCTTAACCTGGTGGTTCCTGCCTGATGAGCATGGCATCCACAAATGATGTAGGTGATTCTATTCTGCACCCACAACTTTTATCATGTTTTTAATTATCTATGTCCTTGTCATTTGTTCACCAGAACTGAAATAACCTTTAGGGTAATAATGATATTCACATTATTCATATTGCATCAATCATACCCAGGAGAGTACCAGGCATAATGCAGACAAGTCACCCCTGTCTCCATTCATCCTTGGCTCCTCATTCACACAATGCTAGGGGCTCTTGTTTTTCTCCTCCTCCTCCACCCCTCCCTCTGCACAGCTACCACCACCATGAGACCTACAAACCATGCTCCTCTACTCCCTCTGACCCCATACACTCTCCAGTTCCAGTGGATCCTAACAGGATGATATATCAAGTGTGGAGTTTTAGTTGTACTCATGAAGCGAAGCTATAGAGCTCCACTATCACTAAGTGAATTGTGGATGTTGGCCTTGAAAGCTCTGATTGTTGTGCTCAGTTCTATGGTCCTATGAGAACTGAGGACATGGCAAGAATTAAGGAGATGCCTGCCTGCATATCCCATTCATTTAGGAGACACAGAGCTCTGCAGCATTGTTGTTGGAGCCCCTTCCATTTATTCACTGCTCAAACCTATTGCTTTCTTTTCTGCTTTGTGTCCATCCACTCATATCAGAGTAGCCAGGACAGAGTGAGTTTTTATGAGTCATGATGGTGAGCCAGTGGCTAGACTTTGGACTTTATAATGTGCATTTTGGCTAATCCAGGAAATTGGTTTTTTTTTTAAAGATTTATTTATTTATTTGAAATAGTTACACAGAGAGAGAAGGAGAGGAAGAAAGAGAGGGAAAGGTCCTCCATCCATTGGTTCATTCCCAATTGGCTGCAATGGCCGGAGCTGTGTCAATCTGAAGCCAGGAGCCAGGAGCCTCTTCCAGGTCTCCCACACAGGTGCGGGTTCCCAAGGCCTTGGGCCATCTTCTACTGCTTTCCCAGGTCATAGCAGAGAGCTGGATCAGAAGTGGAGCAGCCAGGACTTGAACCGATGCCCATATGGGATGCCACACTGCAGGTGGCAGCTTTACCCACTATGCCATAGTGCTGGCCCCTCCCCAAAGAATTTTTTTTACTTCTTTCCTGCTTAATTGTGCTTTAGTTACCTAAGGTTGATGAATCTATAAATTGTGAATTAGCGAGGTATTCCAAATTTAGCTTTGCAATATATGATTTTGTGGGTTTTTTAACTTAACTTTTTTTTATAATTTTTTTTTTTTGACAGGCAGAGTGGACAGTGAGAAAGAGACAGAGAGAATGGTCTTCCTTTTGCCATTGGTTCACCCTCCAATGGCTGCCACAGCTGGCACACTGCAGCCAGTGCACCATGCTGATCCGAAGGCAGGAGCCAGGTGCTTATCCTGGTCTCCCATGGGGTGCAGGGCCCAAGCACTTGGGCCATCCTCCACTGCACTCCCTGGCTACAGCAGAGAGCTGGCCTGAAAGAGTGGCAACTGGGACAGAATCCGGCGCCCCGACCGGGACTGGAACCCGGTGTGCCGGTGCCGCAAGGTGGAGGATTAGCCTATTGAACCATGGCGCCGGCCTTTTTATAAATAGTGACCATTACTACTCTCTTTTAAAAATATTTATTTACTTATTTATTTGAAAATCAGAATTACATAGAGAGAGGGGATGGAGAGAGAGAGAGAGAGAGAGAGGTCTTCTATCTGATGGTTCACTCTCCAATTGGCCACAATGGCCAGAAGTGTGCTGATTCAAAGCCAGCAGCCAGGAGCTTCCTCCAGGTCTTCCATGTGGGTGCAGGGGATCAAGTATCTTCTACTGCTTTCCCAGGCCATAGCAGAGAGCTGGATTGAAAGTGGAGTAGCCAGGTCTTGAACAGGGGCCCATATTGGATGCTGGCATTTCAGGCCTGGGTGTTAACCTGCGGCATAGTGTCAGCCCCTGAATTTTACTTTTTTATTTAGACCTTTCTTATAGAAATGGATTATGTCTTCTAGTTTCTAAGTAACTGCATCATAATGAGGACCATTGTAGATTGTAGCAGTTAAAAATATTTGGCTTGATGATCAACATAAGGCTTATAGATAGTAGCTGCCCATGAGATTCTGTCTTGGATTTAGGGGAAGTTTATGTCAGTTGGAGGTAGCCTTTTATTACTGATGAACACGAATGTACTGAGAACTCCTTCTCCATTAAATAATGAAATCCAAATGAAGATTTACACATGAGTTCCCTCCTGCCTTCATCTACCATTGAAATCATGTTGTTTCTGCCTTTTGGATCTCCCTGTAATCTGTTGCCTCTTCTTCATTCCCACTACCACCATACCTTGGTTCAGATCCTACGAAATTTCCTTTGATATACTTTTTAATTGACCTCTCTGCTTTTTGTTTTTCTTACCTTTGTGTAAAGCCTCTTAGGTCATCTAAATATTTTTCTGATTGCTCAGGTTCTCTTACTCCGATAACTAGGAAAATCATGTGGCTGGTAGTTCTTTCAACACACTGCACAAAAGAATGCTCAGTAAAGACTTACTAAATAATGAATGGAATGCCTTACAAAGCTAGGGTGAACATTTAACCTGCTTGGCCCTGGATGGTTTCTGTTTATACATTTCAACCCTGTGTCATTATTAATATGTCTCTTTTATTATCAAAGTTGTCTCTGAGCAACAAATTATACATTCATCTAATTGTGTCTGTTATCAAATAGATATCTATTTCATTGTCTCTTCAACTAGGTAGTTATTGGGGGTCAGAAATTATATTTGTTTAATTTTTATAGCCTCATTTATTCATTCAACTAAAAGAATGACTCTATCAAGATACTGAGTTTCAATGTCAAAGCAAACATGTTTCTTGCCCTCCTGAATTTTCAATCTGGCAAGAAAAAACAGTCTACACAAAGAATATTGCCTGATATAATAAACATTAGTGTGAAATGAATGGATACATTTAAGCATTCCTAATCCAGCAATTCTAATCCCATGAATTATAATTGACAGAAGTAATCACAAACAGAACTCCATGTCATCCCGCTTCCATTTATATTTCTACTTAAAATCTTAAAAATCAAACACCACACATATACCTAAGAATGCATAATATTTATATGCTATCTTGATATTAAGCATGAGAAAAATAACCATACAGCAATAGCAACTTTGAACCTCCTTTCTTTTTTAGATAAGTTATAATCCTATGTGTTTCTCTACAGTGAAGATTAGGATTGTAGATACTCTTCCTCTCCCTCACTTTTTATTTTAGAGATGAGAAATCTGGGGTTTTAGAAACTGAGCCCCAAGATAAAAGAAATATTTCTTTTTTTAAAGAAGATTTTTTTTATTTGAAAGGTAGAATTACAGAGAGGCAGAGGCAGAGACAGAGAGAGAGAGAGAGAAAGTCTTCCATCCACTTGTTCACTCCCCAAATGGCTGCAATAGCCATAGTTAAGCTGATCCAAACCCAGGAGCCAGGAAATTCTGGGTCTCTGATGTGGATGCAGGGTCCCAGGCATTTGGGCCATCTTCTACTGCTTTCCCAGGCTACAGCAGAAAGCTGTATTGGAAGTGGAGCAGCAGGGAATTTAACTAGTCCCCGTATAGAATGTCGGTGCTGAAGGCGGAGGCTTAGCCCACTATGCCACAGTGCTGGTCCTGAAAGACTTCTTAAACCAATATTTCACATTGGTTGGCCTTTAAGCTAGACTTTTTTTTTTTTTTTACCATACTTCCATGGGCAAATTCAATTCTAATCTCTTTCCACCTCAGCTTTCTCTTTGAAAATTGAGAATACGGTCTCCAGAATTAACCTAAGGTATAATTGATACAAAGTAAGGCATTTACTCTGTTAATCTGGCCCCTAGAAGATACTTGGAAATGTTAGCCCTGTATCCAGTTCTCTCTCTCTCTCTCTCTCTCTTTTTTTTTTTTTTTTTTTTTTGTACTTGGTGAATTAGAGGGTGGTGTAAAATGCTTTGAAAAGAACCACAAATAAAAGACACAAATAAAAATTGTATTCTCAAATCTAGATGTTAAACTATGCCGTGTACACCTGTGCTGAGAGTTACATTGAAATCCTTGTCATTCATTACTTGAGAGAAGCTGTCCAGGAATAAAGCAGCAGGGGGATTTTCCTGAGGGAAACAGCATGTATGAGGGAACCGGGATTTGGGACTCAGCAGCAGTGGCTGTCACTTCTTAAGATTTTGTTCAAGAAAGGATGAATAGCAGCTGATCCTGGAGATCTGGGGTGGGAAGGAAGGGAAGGAGGGATGTAAACAAAAGCAAATGCCCTCTGGTTCCCAGCCTGTCTCCACCCACCCCGCACTGAAGTCCTAGGAGAGGGCCAGTAAGTCTATCTTATGTCCTGGCCTGGACTCCATTTCCCAGAGTCACCCGGTGCTCTAACGTTTCCTGCTCTGAACGCCTGTGCGTGTGCATGTGGGAGAACGTGCGCATGCGCGTGCCTTTCCCTGTGGTTCCGGGTTGGGAACAGAAGTTCATTTACTGATCAGAGAGGACCCTGAGAGGCCGCGCTGCTCCTTCTCCCACATTCACTGGGGAGTCTTGCTCTGCAAGTGCAATTGCAGGCATTTGGGGAGCACACACCCCAGTCCTGCCGCCAACTGCTTCTGTGCCTCTGCATCTGGCACCGTGGGCCCCAAGTTCCAGCGACTTCTCCTGTCCCACACTCTCCGCTTTGCTCCCCGTGTGTCCTGAAGAAAGGGGACGTGCTCCCGAGATTTTCCACGGCAAGTATGCAGAACAGGAGGGGCATCTATGCGTGTGTGGGAGAGGGGAGGGTGCGATGGTGGGTGGCAGCTCCCAGACCTCGATCACTTGCTTCTCAGTGATCCTGGGAGCTTCTCCGGTAGAGTCAAGGCTGGGGCCCTGGTGTTGTGTCTCCCACCGCCGCTTCCCAGTCTCCCGATGCACGGCCGGTCCCACGGGCTGCCTCACTCAAATTCTCCTTAAAGTACACTGGACGAGGAACAGCACAAGCAGGGCAGTTGAGAGCATGCTGAAGGAAAGAGTCTCATTCCCTATATTTAAATAAGCCCAGTTCTCACTTTGGGTGGGTCAGAGAATGCCTTGTGGCTGGGCCTCCGGCTATATCCTCTGGTAGTTCCAGCTGGGCAGGGCTCAGTGGCCCTCATCTGGAGCCCAAGGCAGTGGAGAGGTGGAGATGGCAGATCAGAGTAGGCACTGGCTCCTGGCCCCCATGCTGGACCCCGCGGACACATCTGACAGTTGGGGCGCTATGTGTTTGGCTAACTTTCCCAGCAGCGCGTGAAGCTTGTGCAGTAGCTTTGTGGATTGATCGCTCCTCTGTGTTTAATTAACAGACTCTTTTTCAATCTAGAGCTTGAGGCCATGGAAACATAGCTGATTTATTTTCCTGCGTTTCGATTTCTGTCTTCAACCCTTCTTTCTTCTCATGTTATTAGGGATGTCAACTTTTATTACCTGCTGCTAATCCCTTTGCAAAGTGAGAAGTGAACTGAAATTAATGCAAGTCTACCGTGTGAGTTAATAATGAGCTACTTCAATCTGGATTTTCATGGTGGAGAGCTACGAAAACATAAATACAGAAAAGTATCAATTTTTCTTGTCTAGTTCTTTACAGTCACTCAATGCTCCACCAAGCTGATTATCTTACAGTCCATACTGTTTTAATTAAGGGGGCCAGTTACTTTTTTTTTTTTTTAATTTGACAGGCAGAGTTAGAGAGGAAGGTCTTCCTTCTGGTGGTTCACCCCCCAAATGGCCACTATGGCTGGTGCACTGTGCTGATCTGAAGCCAGGAGCCAGGTGCTTCTTCCTGGTCTCCCACATGGGTGCAGGGGCCCAAGCACTTGGGCCACAGCAGAGAACTGGACTGGAAGAGGAGCAAATGGGACAGAATCCGGTGTGCATATGGGATGCCAGCACTGCAGGCAGAGGATTAACCAAGTGAGCCACGGCACCGGCCAGTTACTTTAAAAAAAAAAAAAAAAATTTAGTTATTTGAAAGGCAGAGTTACAGAGAGGCAAAGACACACACAGAGTGAGAGAGAGATAGAGCTCCCATCTGCTGGTTTACTCCCCAGATGGTCACAATGGCCAGAACTGTATGGATCTGAAGCCAGAAGCCAGGACTTTCTTCCAGGTCTCCCACACAGGTACAGGGGACCAAGCACTTGGGCCATCTTCCACTGCTTTCCCAGGCCATAGCAGAGAGCTGGATCAGAAGTGGAGCAGCCAGGTCTTGAACCAGCACCCATATGCTTTTACCCACTCAGTCACAACACCAGCTTCAAGTTACTTTTCTTATTCTGGGTTCTGTGTTTAACCTCATGACATTTTCAACATGGGAGGATAATAGTGATAGATTTTCAAAATGACTGGTCTGTGGAAGCCTTTGTACAGGTGTTAATGTGAAGAGGGGTAAGGAAGAAAAGAGAAAATGTGCCCCTCTCCCCCCACAGAGATGCCCACACAGTACGGTAAAAGATGTGGCTTTGGTCTGGCACTGTGGCTCAGTAGGTTAATCCTCTGCCTGTGGTGCCAGCATCCCATGTGGGCGCCAGTTTGAGTCCCAGCTCCTCCTCTGATCCAGCTCACTGCTATTGCCTGGGAAGGCAGTAGAAGATGGCCCAAGTGCTTGGGCCTCTGCACCCATGTGGGAGACCTGGAAGAAGCTCCTGGCTCCTGGCTTTAGAACAGTACAGCTCTTCTGGCCATTTTGACCAACTGGGGAGTGAACCAGCAGAAGGAAGACCTTTCTGTCTATCCATCTCACTACCTGTAATTCTACCTCTCAAATAAATAAATAAAACATCTTTTAAAAAAAGAGAAATGTGGCCCTGAAAACTATTGCTATAGACTTTCAGTGTAATGAAGTTTTCACTTGATTGACTGAGTGATTCATAGATTCTGTTAGAGTCCTGTTGTCACCAGATTAATAATCTGTGAAAGTCATTTAGCATAGTAAGGTTACCTAGGAAGTAAAAATAGAAAGTGACTTCTGGATAGAGGTTGCTAGGGTGACAGCATTCTTCCTCTCAAATCCAGTGTGTTTTTTACCTTTTCTCACATGTACTCCCTATCACAGTGCTTGTGAGTGGACAAGCAGTTATGTGTTTCTGCTGAAAAGAGCTGCTTCACACCCAGGAAACAACTGTAAGACACTTTCTCAGCAACTATGTTGTGTGTACATTAATATGAACTTGAAAACAGCCAAGAACAGGATTCCTGGACTACTCAGGCTAACTCACTGTCCTTGGCACATCATTCCCTGCTCTGCAATAAGTTTCTGGCAAGTTCTTTAAAATTTTTAGGAGAGATATGTTTCATATGAGAGACATAATCTGGTAATGCAGCAGTGATGTCTTTAAGAAAAGGTGCCATGTGAGGAAGCAGTCTGATGTGTCCATTCATCTTCCCATTAATGACTCTCATTGATGTCCAGCACAGGGTGACAGAAGCAATCCTCCTTCTGAATTGCATCAAGCCAGCAAGATTCCTCTACAATTTATCTGAGCTTTCCTTGTATGAGGGAATCACCAAAATACTACATTGTATAGGGTTTTTAAAATTCATTTTATTTACTTGAAAGGCAGATTTACAGAGAGATGGAGAGACACAGAGAGGTCTTCCATCATTGGTTCACTCCTCAAATGGCCACAATGACTTGGGTTGGGCCAGGCTAAAATGAGAAGCTAGGAGCTTCTGGTTCTCACACTTGATTTCAGGGGCCCAAACACTTGGGCCATCATCTTTTGCTTTTCCAGGTGAATTAGTAGGGAGCTATATTGGAAAGAAGCAGCCAGGTCTTGAACCAGTGCGCATGTGGGGTGCTGGCACTGCCAGGGTCTGCTTAACCTACTACACCAGTCCCATGTGCATTTTTCAAAGAGGGGGAGGGGTTAAATTTTTCTAATATGACTCTCAAAGATTATAATTTGTAGTAGATGATGATTTTGGTTATATTTTGAGTTTCATTAAATTTGTATATTTTTTAAGTTAATGAGTACTAGTATTTATCTTATTTTTTGTAAAGATTTATTTTTTTTACTTGAAAGAGTTACAGAGAGGAGAGGCTGTTCGCTGGTTCACTCCCCAATTGGCTACAGTGGTTGGAGCTGTGCCGATCCAAAGCCAGGAGCCAGGAGTTTCTTCTGTGTAGTAGTTATGTTATGTTATCCTTGCTTTGGATAAACAAACTCTCTCCCATCCCTCAGTTAAAATGCTTTTAAAAATAGGTTTATTTTGAGGGCTGGCAGGTGAGGCTGCCACCTACAGTGCTGGCATCCCGTATGGGTGCTTGTTTGAGATCCAGCTTCTTGCCGTGGCCTGGGAAAGCAGTGGAAGATGGCCCAAGTTCTTGGGTTCTGCACTGCATGGGAGACCTGACAGAAGCTTCTGGCTCCTGGCTTCAGATAGATCCAGCTCTGGCCATTGCAGCCATTGGGGGAGTGAATCAGTGCATGAAAGACCTCTCTCTGTGCCTCTGCCTCTCTGTAACTCTGCCTTTTAAATAAATAAATAAATTTTTACATGTTACACCATGGAGCTGGCCCCAAGACCTAACAGGTTTTCTGGGTGCTTATCTTGGGGTTCACTTTGAGCTCTAAGCACAGTTATTCTGTGTGACTGAATATTTCATGTTCTTTCTTATGGAAAAATTTTTCTCATGATCTGAGTGATTGGCTACATCTGCCCGTAGTGGAAACTAAAACTTAATTTGGCATTTGAACACCCAGAGTGCTGAGTCCTGTAATCTTCTGAATTTAATCAGAAAATGTGTTTTGAAACATTTGATCTGTGGGTAGGCAGGGTATTTTTCCTGAGCTGATGGTGTTTTTCTACCCCACATTATATTCTGAAATTTACTTCCTTTTATTTTCTTAAAATAACTATATTTGAAATTTGCTCCCCCTTTCTGAAATGTTTGTGCTTCTGTCCTCCTTATAACCATGGACATGAGTAGCCTTTTTCCTTCTTTCTCTCTCTCTCTTTTTTTTTTTTTTTTTTAACAGGGAGAGTGGACAGTGAGAGAGAGAGAGAGATAGAGAGAAAGGTCTTTCTTTGCCGTTGGTTCACCCTCCAATGGCCACCGCGGCTGGTGCACCATGGTGATCCAAAGGCAGGAGCCAGGTGCTTCTCCTGGTCTCCCATGGGGTGCAGGGCCCAAGGACTTGGGCCATCCTACACTGCACTTCCAGGCCATAGCAGGGGGCTGGCCTGGAAGAGGGGCAACTGGGACAGAATCCGGCACCCCGATTGGGACTAGAACCTGGTGTGCTGGTGCCACAAGGAGGAGGATTAGCCTATTGAGCCACAGCGCCATTTCTTTTCCTTCTCTTTATGATGCTACAAGAGCAATGGGACATTGCAGCTCTCTCCCCTGGCAGCACATCTTCCTCAGTGTGTCTCTTTGAATTAGACCCTGGGTTAACTTGGCTGCACAAAAGGCATATATCTAAACCCAGTGTACCTAATGAATGAAAGTCATCATAAAATCAATATACTTTGTAAACCTCTCATCTCTTGCTTTGAAATGTTTTGTGAATGTGTCTTTTATGTCAGTGTCTGTAAGCCAGAGACTTCCCACTTAAGGCAGAAGGCTGCTGAGGGACAGCACAACTAGCTTTGCTCTGTTACTTTACTGTGGCTACTCTCTCACCCTCTCTCTTTATTTTATAAAGATTTAAAAATTTTATTTTAAAGGCAGAGTTACAGAGAAAGAGGCAGGGACAGAAGGATGGGGATCTTGCATCTGCTGGTTCACTCAAGGGACTGCAATGAATAATGCTGGCCCAGCCTGGAAATCCAACCCAGTGTCCCACGTTGGTGCAAGGACCCAAGTACTTGTGCCATCTGTTTCTGCTTCCCTAGTTGCATTAGCAGATAGCTGGATCAGAAGTGGAACAGCTATGACTCAAGCTGGCACTCATGGGGCTGGCATTGTGGCACAATGGGGAAAGCCACCATCTGCAATGCTAGCTTCCCAGATGAGCAGCAGTTCATGTCCCAGTTGCTCCACTTCTAACTTAGCTCCCTGCTGATGGTCTGAGAAAAGCAACAGCAGATGACTCAAGTGTTGGGGCCATTGTAACCCATGTGGGAGACCCAGATGAAGTGCCTGGCTCCTGGTTTCTATGTGCTTCAGCCCTGGCCATGGCAGCCATCTCAGATGGCAGATCTCTCTCTTTTTTAGCATTTATTTATTTATTTATTTGCAAGGCAGAGATAGAGAAAGGGAGAGAATGAGAAAGAGATTTTCCATCTGCTGGTCTACTTCTTAGATGGCTGCAATGGCTAAGACTGGGCCAGGCCCAAGACAGACACCAAGAGCTTCATCTAGGTCTCCCACTTGGGTGTCAAGGACCCAGGTATTGGACCATCTTCTACTTTTCCAGGGACACTAGCAAAGAACTGGATCAGAAGTGGAGCAGCCAGGACATGAACTGGTGCCTATACCAGATGCCAGCACTGCAGGCAGCAGCTTTACCTGCTAGTCCACAATGGCATCCCATCTGACTCTCCCTCCTCTCCATAACTCTGACATTTTTTTTAAGATTTATTTTATTTATTTGACAGAGTTACTGATAGAGATAGAGAGAGATAGAGAGGTCTTCAGTCTGCTGGTTCACTCCCCAAATGGCCACAGTGGCCAGATCTGAGCTGATCTGAAGCCAGGAGCCATTAGCTTCTTCTGGATCTCCCATGTGGATATAGGGGACCAAGGACTTGGGCCATACTGTGCCACTTTCCCAAGCACATTAGCAGGCAGCTGGATTGGAAGTGTAACAGCCAAGACCCAAACTGGTGACCATATGGGATGCAGGCCAGTGTCTCAACCAGCTGTGCCACAGCACTGGCCCCCAAAACTCTGACTTTCAAATAAATAAATCTTTTTTAAAGGGTGGACACACATATTGGATCCCAGCATTTTATTTGGTGGTGGCTTAATCCACTGTGCCACAAAGCCAGCCCCACCCTTTATCCTGGTGACTTGTGTGTCAAGATCTTGGTGATATCTGCTGAACAACTGTTAGTATTATGTTAGACTCTTCTGTTTTATTTTGGTTCTCATTTGTTGAGTTTATTTTGGCTGCCACTTTTGGGTAGCAAGCTGTGATGTCATCAGTGGCTAAAACTGCCATGTGTTAGGCTGGCACTGATTCTACCTTTCCATTTCTTCAAGTAGAAGTAGAAAATGAAATCCTCTCAAAACTAACATGCTACGAGTAACAACTGGAAATCAAGCTTCCTTTCTTCTCACCTAACAGACCCAACTGGTCTCTGTGTTTCTCATTTTAGCCCAAACCTATATAGATTCCTAGAGCAGAAGGAAGCTTATTCTTCAAGGCAGAATTCATAGATATGGTTATCCATTCACTTCTGAGAATTAAAGCCATCACTCTGCTTTTTGACTGGTTTTCAATTTGTGGTGGTGCCCTCTCTCACAGGAGGACAGATTCCTCACACAAGGATACACCTAGGTGGAGAAAACTTCAAGGAGTGGGTTTTCCAAAGTGAAATGGAATTCTGGCCTGGACATCCTTGAGATTATGATCAGCAGAGTGGGGGAAATTCTTGGCTATGTCCATTCACATCCTTTCCTTTTTGTTCATTGTATTCCTCTCTTACATAGTGCTCTGTGCTCTCCTTCTGTTGCACACACACAAGGCGTGTCTGTGATTGAGGCTGTTTGTGTACCACTGCAGTATCTGGAGTTGCCTTTGTCTCCATCTCTAACCAGAAACTCAGATGCAGAGTGAGGAGGGGACTGCCAGCCGGCCACACAGGGCTTGGGCCCCTTGCTCCTTTACTTTTCTTCAGTGCAGGAGCAGCCTTAAAGAGAGCTGTACTGGGTAGTATTATTTCTTTTGGATTTGAGTGCCTGGATAGCAAAAGAAATACATATTTTTTTTCTTATAGAATGGATTGAGGAGGCACTACATAAAGTCAGCAGCAACTTTCTTGGCTCTTGTTACATGTCAAGATGAGTCAGAATATTTAGGGCCATTTGTTAAATTTTTTAAAAAATTAAAAGTATTTATTTATTTGAAAGGCAGAGTTACAAAGAGAGAAAGAGAGATGTAAATCATTTATCCACTGTTTCACACCCCTAATGGCCACAGCACCTGGGGTTGAAACTGGATTAAAGTCAGGAGCCAGTATCTTCTTCCACATTTCCCATGTGGGAGTAGGAGCATAGGCACCAAACTTTGTAGCTTTCTTAGGCACAGCTGGGACATGAACTCATGCACAATATGGAATACTAGCATCACAGGCAATGGCTTTCCCACTATGCTCTGCTGTCTATTATTATTATTATTATTGTTATTATTTTTATTTGAAAGAGAGTTAGAGAGAAGCAGAGGCAGAGAGAGAGAGGGAGAAAGGCCTTCCATCTTCTGGTTTACTCCCAGATGGCTGCAATGGCTGGAGCTACCCTGAACTGAAGCCAAGAGCCAGGAGACTCTTCCAGTTATCCCACATGGGTGCAGGGGCCCAAGGTCTTGGGTCATCTTCTACTGCTTCCCCAGACCTTAGAAGAGAGCTGGATCAGAAATGGAGCAGCCGAGACTCAAAGCAGCACCCACATGGGATGCCAGTAGTGCAGGCAGCAGCTTTCCCTGCTGGGACACAGTACCAGCCCCTCTATCGTCTGTTTTATGGAAATATTTAAGGGACATTAGAAGGCCATTCAGGCCCTTCCTACGATACATTTTGAAATAATGATTGACAGTCCACAAGACTGCTTCCAAAAGGAGAGGGCTGCAGGGACAGAGAGGTAGTGATATTGAAAGGGTATGAGGAACAAGGGAAGATGGGAAGGCCATCTTGAAAAAAAAAGAAATCTTGAAAAGTATTCCAAAGGGTAAAGTAATAGGACACAGGTCATTTGTGCAGGTTTCCATTATAGGGTTTTCCTTTTTTTTTTTTTTTTTTTTTTTTGACAGGCAGAGTGGACAGTGAGAGAGAGAGACACAGAGAAAGGTCTTCCTTTGCCGTTGGTTCACCCTCCAATGGCCGCCGCGGCTGGCGCGCTGCTGCCGGCACACCGCGCTGATCCGATGGCAGGAGCCAGGAGCCAGGTGCTTTTCCTGGTCTCCCATGGGGTGCAGGGCCCAAGCACCTGGGCCATCCTCCACTGCACTCCCTGGCCACAGCAGAGGGCTGGCCTGGAAGAGGGGCAACCGGGACAGAATCCGGCGCCCCGACCGGGACTAGAACCCGTTGTGCCGGCGCCGCTAGGCGGAGGATTAGTCTAGTGAGCCGCGGCGCCGGCCCTTTTTTTTTTCTTTTTAATTAGAGATAATTTCTAACATGATTTGTGATATACTGGACTCACTTTTCAGTTTTCTTCTTACAGATAAGATGTGTTTATAAGATGTAGAGGGGCTGGTACTGTGGCTTTGTAGTTTAATCCTCTGCCTGTGGCACTGGCATCCTATATGGGCACCATTCTAGTCCCAGATTCTCCTCTTCTGATCCAGCTCTCTGCTATGACATGGGAAAGTAGTAGAAGATGGCTCAAGTGCTTAGGTCCCTGTACCCAAGGGGGAACAGAGAAGAAGATCCTGGCTCCTGGTTTCAGATCAGTGCAGCTCCCTCTGTTATAGTCATTTGGGGAATGAACCAGCAGATGGAAGACTTTTATCTCTGTCTCTTCCTCTCACTGTCTATAATTTGACCTCTCAAATAAATAAAATCTTAAAAAATAAGATGTAGAGAAATACTGGAATTAAATGCAATAGTACACTCCTAAATATGCAGTTAGCATTAAATTTTTGTTGAGAAAGGGATGAGCTTGGCTTTATGTGTGTCTTGCTTAGAGCAGAATTTTTATGACTGAATTTGAGATAATTAAAAATCAGTTTCATAATTGAAACATTGACCATTTTTACTGCTGCAGCCTCCCCCTCACTCTGTGTCCCTATGCAGATAGTCCACATGAGGGTACAATGAAAGAGAGGCCTGCATATCTGGAGTAATGCAAATATGCCCTTTGCTTAAACCAGGGGATTGATTGACTGGAGTTCTTTGTGATTCAGTTTGCATTTTTCTGTAGAGTGAAATATAGTGATTTGGGTAAAGTATCTTGTCTTCTAGTAGATGATTCCAATTGGCTTTCTTATCCATCTACCTGACATCACAGGGGATTCCCAAGACAGGTGTTGTGCTCTATGGAAAAAAAAAAAGTAGCCTTTTCAGAGTTGATGTATTTCTCCTGGAAAATTGGAGAAATATTTTATAAGAAGCAGTTCAAGGAGGATGTGTACTTCCCTAGAAATGAGACAGAAGTGATTCCCTTTCCTTGCCCCTCCCTGAGCTAGTTCCTTAGGCTTATGGATCAGGGCAAGAATGCTAGTATTTATAGGCCAATTATGAATGATGCATGTTTGTCTTACACGTGAGATGTCTACAGATCTGTTTCTCAAGGCCTTTAAGATAAAATAAGCAAATTTTGCAACAAAAGAGAAGGTTGGCATTGCCTGTTGCCTTGGTCTGGGATCTGTGCATTTATTACCCACTTAGTACTCTGACTCCTATTGTGAGCATCTC
The DNA here is from genome assembly GCF_964237555.1 of Oryctolagus cuniculus. NCBI lineage: Eukaryota > Metazoa > Chordata > Mammalia > Lagomorpha > Leporidae > Oryctolagus > Oryctolagus cuniculus. The sequence goes on from NC_091433.1 coordinate 95,345,655, forward strand.
CTGATGGTTCTTTTTTGGAGATTTCTGTGTCCAGATTCCTTAATGGGTGACAATCTTTGACCAGACTTCCAGTCTGATAACTCAGTCCAAATTGGAGTTGACTAGTTTGTGTAGCCACTTCAGGATTAAGGTGGTCCAAAACTGCCAGTGCCCAATGACTGGGCTGCCTTTATGGTCACTCAAGAGATAAGACTCTGGGAACAGGTCCCAAGGGGCTTTGCTTGGTCCTCTTCCCTAGATCTCCCTGGTGACCAGGCTGATTCTCAGGTAGGAAGGGAATTTGTTGGCTCACAGAAGTCTCCAGATTTCTGTTTTGCACTCATCTGCAAAATATTTGAGTTTTCTCTTGGATCTCAAAAGTCCTGAGTAGGGAGTTTTATTTTGTATTGAGATGTGTCTTTATAAAGACAGGTGTCACTGAAGGCTGTGTGTCTTCAGAATCAATTGAACTCACCCAGGCCTGCCTGGAGTTTTGGGATCCTGGCTTCAGGCTGAACATTGCCTGCTGTTGTGAGCATTTGGGTGTGTACCAGAAAATGGAAGAAATCTCTCTCCCTCTCCATCTCCCTCTACCTTTCAAATAAAATGAAAAACAGATAAACATTGGAAAAAGTGTGTTTTGCCTTGTGTCCTAAGGAAAAAGTAATTACTGTTGTTATAGCTAGAACTCATTTGTACACTTCACAAATACTCACAAATCTCAGGTTAAAGGCTTGGTGGTCACTACTGGCTGGGCTGCCTACTCAGCTCCCATTCTGTAATGCATCACCTTCCATCATCTGCAGTTCACTTTGGGTGCTCATAAAGCACCAAACTGCCTCCTGACTTTGCATCCCTATGTTCTTTATACATAGCTGGGCCACAATCTCATTTTCTTTAGCAGCATGCTAATTTTTATGAGTACTTCATAGGCAAAGAATAATGGGGACATTGATTTTTTCTGAGCTTTTGCCCTAAGTGGTTTATTTTATGAAGCTGATTATGGGTACTGTATAGAACTTTGCTGGATCAGAAGTTGTGGTGCAGAGGTTGACATTAGAGAAATAGGGCTATCACTGTCACTTCCACCCTGCAATCCATGCCTGCCTTTGGATTCTGCTTTCATAGAGTGTTGGAATGAGGCAGTAGTGATGCAATAAAGCAATGAACTTTCAATTGTTAAACATTTTTATTTTTATTAATACAAAGAGAACAGATTGTATAAGATTGTAATTCCAGAAGAACATTACCATACTTTTCTATTTCCCCCTCCTTTCTTCCTTTCTCTTTAAGGATTTAATAAGCTGGCTTTTTTTCCCTAACCTAGCCTTTACCCCTTCACCTCCAGCCTTCCTGTCCATTTGTTCCTACTTTACAATCTAGTACTTTAAGCTTTTTTCCCCCTTCTTTCATGCATGTTTTTGCCTACTCCTACTCCAATTCCAAAGAAGGAAAAATGAATAAAAATAATGAGATAGTGATTCAAAGACAGAAATCCTATCCAGAAATATCAAAAAAAAGTTACCTCCTTTTTCTTTTTATTAATAATTTATTTATTGACTTACCTTTCTGGAAGAGTTCTCTGAGGTCTGTCCTTAGAATGTGAGGAGAGCCAGAGATATTGGATAGACTCTTTACAGTCTGTTTTACTGTGAGAGATGTTGTTCCACTTGCCTGTGGCAGAAAAAAATGAGATTTCAATGATTTTTTTTCTGTATTACTAATTTTTATGATGAGTCTCTTCTTTATCAATGGATAGAGACCTGTCAAATTTGCCATGAGCAAAAAATTTCACAGACACAACTGCTTCCAGAGAAGATACATGCCTCTCCATTCCCATGTGTCCTTCCCCTGAGATCTCCAGGTGGCTTTCCTTAGTCTCCTGGAAGCAAAGAGAAGATTCCAACCACAGAAAAAGCTCACTATGACTGTGATGTTGTTTCTTGGAAGTTCCTGTCCAAAAAGTAATCATTTAAGAACACCAGGGGCATTTTATTAGTTTCACAGGACTCTCTTCTTCCTGGCTTCAGTGGAGAGGAAAAATAACCACAGTTGAAGCATGATTCTAGGCAAAGCACAATTATTTATCTGCATAACAAAAATCCTCATGATTTTCTGCACATTGTTAATCTTACATGGGTTAGAAAAAAATGCTATTTAATGTCTTAGAACTCTCTAATGTTAAAAAGTGCAAGAATTAAAAATTGTTATTATTTTATACTCTTTTAAAGCTGCAAAAGCATTAACATTGTGCATTTCTGGGTGATTTGGAAACTCTAAATTCGAAATCAACTACATTGACTGACTTTGCAGAGTAGGAAGAAAATAATTGGTTTATTAATTATTTATAAAGAGAGACTATGAAAGAAGCTATTCATTGGTACCAATTGTCTAAGCTTTAGTGTTTATGAAACTATGATTTATTTATTTGTTTATTTATTTATATTTGACAGATTTATAGACAGTGAGAGAGAGACAGAGAGAAAGGTCTTCCTTCCATTCGTTTACTCCCCTAATGGCCACTATGGCCAGTGCTCTGCCAATCCGAAGCACAGAGTCAAGTACTTCCTCCAGTTATCCCGTGCGGGTGCAGAGAACCAAGCACCTGGGCCACCCTCCACTGCCCTCCTGGGCCCAGGAAGAGGAGCAAATGGGACTAGTACCCAGCACCCCAACTAGGACTAGTACCCGGGGTGCTGGTGCCACAAGTGAAGGATTAGCCAAGTGAGCCATGGCATCAGCCTATGATTTATTTTATTTTATGAGCTATGTCCACTTGAAGTTGTGAAAGAAAACCTACAATGGTGGTTGTAATTCACTTTAACAGACTTCTTGAAGGATTTTATTTATTTCTTTGAGAGACAGAGTTACAGACAGTGAGAGGTAGAGACAGAGAGAAAGGTCTTGCATCCATTGGTTCACTCCCCAAATGGCCACAACAGCCAGAGCTGCTTGATCCAATGCCAGGAGCCAGGTGCTTCTTCCTACTTACCCTTGGGTGCAGGGGTCCAAGCACTTGGGCCACATTTTACTGCTTTCCCAGGCCATAGCAGAGAGCTGTAGTGAAAGAGGAGTAGCTGGGACCAGAACCAGTGCCTATATGGGATTCCAGTGCCACAGATGGAAGATTAACCTACTGTGCCATGGCACTGGCCCCACAATTCTCTTGAAAACAGAAACATTTATTCCTGAGTATTTTGATGAGTTAGGCCAATGAAGTCCTGACAGGGCACATATGTCTCTAGAATTAGAGGAGTGCTCATCATTCTCATACTGTGTTCTGTTTCTGTTCAGCCTGTGACAATGACATGTAAATAAATAAACAGAGATTCAGCATGTGGTTACACCACAAGAAGTCTTATTTTGTCTGCATCTGAATAATTTTGATAGCCAGGTGTTTTTTGTTTTTGTTTTTTTGTTTTTTTTTTTTGGAGAGGCAGAGTGGACAGTGAGTGAAAGAGAAGGAGAGAAAGGTCTTCCTTTTGCGATTGATTCACCCTCCAATGGCAACTGCGGCTACACAACTGCAGCTGGTGCACCACGCTGATCAAATGGCAGGAGCCAGGTGCTTCTCCTGATCTCCCATGGGGTGCAGGGCCCAAGCACTTGAGCCATCCTCCACTGTACTCCCTGGCCACAGCAGAGAGCTGGCCTGGAAGAGGGGCAACTGGGACAGAATCCGATGCCCTGACTGGAACTAGAACCTGGTGTGCCGACGCCGCAAGGTGGAGGATTAGCCTAGTGAGCCACAGTGCTGGCCGCCAGGTGTTTTTAAGTTGCTAAATATTCTCCTAATTTCTATTTATTTAAAGACTATTAACTCAGTATGACAGTTATTCTTAAGTGTTAAAATTTAACTGAAATGTCATATCTGTTAAATATAAGAGTGGGAATAAGAGAGGGAAGAAATGTACAATTTGGGACATGCTCAAACTGAGTTACCCCAAATGGTAGAGTTAGAAACATACCAGGGGACTCCAATTCAATCCCATCAAGGTGGCATGTACCAATGCCATCTCTCTATTCCAAGTGATCAATTTCAGTTCACAGTTGATCATAATGAAAGGACTAAGAGTCAAAGGGATCACATAAACAAGTCTAGTGCCTGCTAATACTAACCAATAGAATAAATAAAGGGGAGAGCGATCCAACATGGGAAGCAGGATACACAGCAGACTCATAGAGTGGCAGATGTCCTAAACAGCACTCTGGCCTCAGAATCAGCCCTAAAGCCATTCGGATCTGGCTGAAAAGCCCATGAGAGTATTTCAGGCATGGAAAACCAAGATACTCTGGCCAAAAAAAAAAAAAAAAAAACCTAAATGAAAGATCTCTGTGAGTGAGATCCCAGTGGAAAGAACAGGTCTTCAAAGAAGGGGGTACCTTTCTCTGAAGGGAGGAGAGAACTTCCACTTTGACTATGACCTTGTCTAAATAAGATAAGAGTCGGAGAACTCAAAAGGCTTCCATAGCCTTGGAAACTCATGACTGGAGCATAGGGAGATTACTGATGCCATAAACAGGAGTGTGAATTTGTAAGGTCAACAACAGGAGTCATTGTGCACTTACTCCTCATGTAGGATCTCTGTCCTTAATGTGCTGTACATTGAGATTTAATGCTATAACGAGTACTCAAACAGTATATTTCACTTTGTGTTTCAATGGGGGAGCAAACTGTTGAAATCTTTACTTAATGTATACTAAACTGATCTGTATATATAGAAAATTGGAAATGAATCTTGATATGAATGGAAGGGGAGAGAGAGTGGGAAAGGGGAGGGTTGAGGGTGGGAGGGAAGTCATTGGGGGGTGGGGGGAAGCCAATGTAGTCCATAAGTTGTACTTTGGAAATCTATATTCATTAAATAAAAGTTAAAAAAAAAGACTATTAACTCAGCATGACAATTTTTGTTATAATAATTTGATTGCCAATAAGGAATTTACAAATTCATACCTTGACTAGAAGTTTTACTTTGTAACAATCACAGACTAGCAGAAGTCATGAACCATTAACCCTCATTTTTCTAAAATAAGAGGTTGTAAGTAATATGAATATATAAAGAATATATTTTTTAATTTTTATTTATTTATTTGAGAGGTAGAATTACAGACAGAGAGGGAGAGACAGAGAGAAAGGTCTTCCTTCCATTGGTTCACTCCCCAGATGGCTGAAATGGCCAGATCTACATGGATCTAAAGCCAGGAGCCAGCTGCTTCTTCCTGGTCTCCCATGCGGGTCAGGGGCCCAAGCACTTGGGCCATCTTCCACTGCTTTCCCAGGCCATAGCAGAGAACTGGACTGGAAGAGGGGCAGCCGGGACTAGAACCAGCACCCATACAGGATGCCGGCACCACAAGCAGAGGATTAACCTCTGCACCACATCACCAGCCCCAAGTACATGAAGAATTTAGAACAGAAAATCTACCAACCTCATGGAGTTTATCTCCCTTTCAAAACTTTTAATAACCTTTGGGATGGAGAATGCTAACTTAAGGTACTGTAATTAAATTCACACAAACAAAAGATGTTTTAGTATGTTTTACTTCATCATTTAAGTTAGATACTGTTAGGAAATTCTAGATTATTTTGTGAGTAAATTGTAATTTCTTTTCACAAGTGTATTTGAGTAGAAACACAAGCTTTTATAATCAATTATTTATGTTTAAAACATATACTTAAGTATGTTTTGTATTAAAATAATGCATTTTATGAAGTTTAGATACATCTTGTTCAATACAAGCCTATACCTTTTTTATGTTTTATTTAAAAAGAATCTTTGTATTTATTTTTTTTAGCAATATTCCTCAACACTTTTATTCCCATCAAAATATGATTCACTTTTTTTTTAAACTTTAATTTAATGAATATAAATTTCCAAAGTACGGCTTATGGATTACAATGGCTTACCCCGATACCATCCCTCCCACCCGCAACCCTCCCCTTTTACCGCTCCCTCTCCCCTTCCATTCACATCAACATTCATTTTCGATTCTCTTAATATACAGAAGATCAGTTTAGTATACATTAAGTAAAGATTTCAACAGTTTGCACCCCCATTAAAACACAAAGTGAAATATACTGTTTGAGTACTCGTTATAGCATTAAATCTCAATGTACAGCACATTAAGGACAGAGATCCTACATGAGGAGTAAGTGCACAGTGACTCCTGTTGTTGACCTTACAAATTCACACTCCTGTTTATGGCATCAGTAATCTCCCTATGCTCCAGTCATGAGTTTCCAAGGCTATGGAAGCCCTCTGAGTTCTCCGATTCTTATCTTATTTAGACAAGGTCATAGTCAAAGTGGAAGTTCTCTCCTCCCTTCAGAGAAAGGTACCCCCTTCTTTGAAGACCTGTTCTTTCCACTGGGATCTCACTCACAGAGATCTTTCATTTAGGTTTTTTTTTTTTTTTTTTTTTTCCGCCAGAGTATCTTGGCTTTGCATGCCTGAAATACTCTCATGGGCTTTTCAGCCGGATCCGAATGGCTTTAGGGCTGATTCTGAGGCCAGAGTGCTGTTTAGGACATCTGCCACTCTATGAGTCTGCTGTGTATCCTGCTTCCCATGTTGGATCGCTCTCCCCTTTATTTATTCTATTGGTTAGTATTAGCAGGCACTAGACTTGTTTATGTGATCCCTTTGACTCTTAGTCCTTTCATTATGATCAACTGTGAACTGAAATTGATCACTTGGAATAGAGAGATGGCATTGGTACATGCCACCTTGATGGGATTGAATTGGAGTCCCCTGGTATGTTTCTAACTCTACCATTTGGGGTAACTCAGTTTGAGCATGTCCCAAATTGTACATTTCTTCCCTCTCTTATTCCCACTCTTATATTTAACAGATATGACATTTCAGTTAAATTTTAACACTTAAGAATAACTGTTTATTAATTACAGAATTAAACCAGTCATATTAAGTAGAATAGACAAAAAAAAAAACTACTAAGAGAGATAACGTATTAAGTTGTTCATTAACAGTCAGGTCTATGCTGATCAAGTCACCGTTTTTCATAGTGTCCATTTCACTTCAACAGGTTTCCTTTTTGGTGTTTAGTCAGTTGTCACCGATCAGGGAGAACACTTGGTATTTGTCCCTTTGGGACTGGCTTATTTCACTCACCATGATGTGTTCCAGATTCCTCCATTTTGTTGCAAATGACTGGATTTCGTTGTTTCTTACTGCGGTATAGTATTCTAAAGAGTACATATCCCATAATTTCTTTATCCAGTCTACCGTTGATGGGCATTTAGGTTGGTCCAGGTCTTGGCTATTATGAATTGTGCTGCAATAAACATTAGGGTGCAGACCGCTTTTTTGTTTGCCAATTTAAATTCGTTTGGGTAAATTCCAAGGAATGGGATGGCTGGGTCTGTCGCTCCCCCTCTTCGTGGAGGAACGACACAGGACCCTGCGCTGTTCTTTTGTCTGCTCGGCCCTCCCCGGGTTTGCTGCTGGTTCTTCCCGGGTTGCTGCCGTCCCTTCCAGCTCCGTGGAAGGGTGGTTCCCCCTGCCACATTCCCCACTTCCGCGGGGGAGCAGCACACCGCCGGCCAGCTCTCTCGGGGGCTGCACAGGTGTTCCCCTTAGATGTTCCTGGCGCATGCTGTCTCTCTCCTTCTTTATAGTCCTCTTCCACCAATCCCAACTCTGCTACCCACACGCCGAGTATGCTGCTCTCCTCCAATCAGGAGCAGGATCAGCTCCTGGAGGTCATCACTCAAGTTGGCAAGAGGCAGCTGCATAGAAGCTGTTTTCTCCTCTCCCAGCACCATATTGTGGTAGAGCAGATGCATAGAATAAGTCTTAATTCCAGTAACTCAGTCCAGTCTGGGTTGCTCTCCACATGGGTCGAACGGTAGGGTTATCTTCAGGTTTCTGAGGAATCTTCAGACTGAGTTCCATAGTGGCTTGATCAGTTTGCATTCCTACCAACAGTGGGTTAGTGTCCCTTTTTCCCCACATCCTTGCCAGCATCTGTTGTTGGTAGATTTCTGAATGTGAGCCATTCTAACTGGGGTGAGGTGAAACCTCATTGTGGTTTTGATTTGCATTTCCCTGATTGCTAGTGATCTTGAACATTTTTTCATGTGCCTGTTGGCCATTTGGATTTCCTCTTTTGAAAAATGTCTATTGAGGTCCTTGGCCCATCTCTTAAGTGGGTTGTTGGTTTTGATCTTGTGGAGAATCTTGATCTCTTTGTGGATTCTGGTTATTAACCCTTTATAAGTTGCATACTTTGCAAATATTTTTTCTCATTCTGTCGGTTGTCTCTTCACTCTCCGGACTATTTCTTTGGCAGTACAGAAACTTTTCAATTTGATGCAATCCCAATAGTTGATTTTGGCTTTGACTGCCTGTGCCTCCTGGGTCTTTTCCAGAAACTCTTTGCCTGTGCCAATATCTTGAAGGGTTTCTCCAATGTTCTCTAATAACTTGATGGTGTCAGGTCGTAGATTTAGGTCTTTAATCCATGTTGAGTGGATTTTTGTGTAAGGTGTAAGGTAGGGGTCTTGCTTCATGCTTCTGCACGTGGAAATCCAGTTTTCCCAGCACCATTTATTGAATAGACTGTCCTTGCTCCAGGAATTGGTTTTAGATCCTTGATCAAATATAAGTTGGCTGTAAATGTTTGGGTTGATTTCTTGTGTTTCAATTCTGTTCCATTGGTCTATCCATCTGTTTCTGTACCAGTACCATGCTGTTTTGATAACAACTGCCCTGTAGTATGTCCTGAAATCTGGTGTTGTGATGCCTCCGGCTTTGTTTTTGTTGTACAAGATTGCTTTAGCTATTCGAGGTCTCTTGTGCCTCCATATGAATTTAAGCACCATTTTTTCCAGATCTGAGAAGAATGTCTTCGGTATCCTGATTGGAATTGCATTGAATCTATAAATTGCTTTTGGGAGAATGGACATTTTGATGATATTGATTCTTCCAATCCATGAGCATGGAAGATTTTTCCATTTCTTGGTATCCTCTTCTATTACTTTCTTTATGATTTTGTAATTCTCATCGTAGAGAGCTTTAACGTCCTTGGTTAAGTTTATTCCAAGGTATTTGATTGTTTTTGTAGCTATTGTGAATGGGATTGATCTTAGAAGTTCTTTCTCAGCCATGGCATTGCTTGTGTATACAAAGGCTGTTGATTTTTGTGCATTGATTTTATATCCTGCCACTTTGCCAAACTCCTCTATGAGTTCCAACAGGCTCTTAGTAGAGTTCTTTGGATCCTCTAAGTAAATAATCATATCATCTGCAAAGAGGGATAGTTTGACTTCTTCCTTCTCAATTTGTATTCCTTTAATTTCTTTTTCTTGTCTGATGGCTCTGGCTAAAACTTCCAGAACTATGTTAAATAGCAGTGGTGAGAGTGGGCATCCCTGTCTGGTACCAGATCTCAGTGGAAATGCTTCCAACTTTCACCCATTCAATAAGATGTTGGCTGTGGGTTTTTCATAGATTGCTTTGATTATATTGAGGAATGTTCCTTCTATACCCAATTTGCTTAGGGCTTTCATCATGAAAGGGTGTTGAATTTTATCAAATGCTTTCTCGGCATCTATTGAGATAATCATATGGTTTTTCTTTTGCAGTCAGTTAATGTGGTGTACCACATTGATTGTCTTGCGCACATTAAACCATCCCTGCATACCAGCGATGAATCCCACTTGGTCTGGGTGGATGATTTTTCTGATGTGTTGTTGTATTCTATTGGCGAGAATTTTATTGAGTATTTTTGTGTCTATGTTCATCAGGGATATTGGTCTGTAATTTTCTTTCAGTGCTGCATCTTTCTCTGGCTTAGGGATTAAGGTGATGCTGGCTTCATAGAAAGAATTTGGGAGGATTCCCTCTTTTTCGATTATTCTGAATAGTTTGAGAAGAAATGGGATTAGTTCTTCTTTAAATGTCTGGTAGAATTCAGCAGTGAATCCATCTGGTCCTGGGCTTTTCTTTGTTGGGAGGGCCTTTATTACTGTTTCAATTTCTGTTTCAGTTATGGGTCTATTTAGGTTTTCTATGTCTTCATGGTTCAATTTTGGTAGATTGCATGTGTCCAGGAATCTATCCATTTCTGATAGGTTTCCCTGTTTGCTGGCATACAGGTCCTTGTAGTAATTTCTGATGATTCTTTTTATTTCTGTGGTGTCTGTTGTTATGTTTCCTTTTTCATCTCTTATTTTATTGATTTGGGTCTTTTCTTTTCTTAGTTAGTTGTGCCAATGGGGTGTCAATTTTGTTTATTTTTTCAAAAAACCATCTCCTTGTTTGGCTGATTTTTTGTAGTGTTTTTTTTTTGGATTCAATCCTGTTAATTTCTTCTCTGGTTTTAATTATTTCTCTTTTCCTACTAGATTTGTGTTTGGTTTGCTGCAGTTTTTCTAGGTCCTTGAGATGGGCTGAAAGCTCATTTATTTGGTACCTTTCCAATTTCTTGATATAGGCACCTATTGCTATAAATTTGCCTCTCAATACTGCTTTTGCTGTATCCCATAAGTTTTGATATGTTGTGTTGTTATCCTCATTTACTTCCAGAAAGTTTTTGATTTCTCTTTTGATTTCTTGAATGACCCAGTGTTCATTCAGGAGCATGTTGTTCAGTCTCCATGTGTTTGCATATTTTCTAGGGTTTCCTGAGTTGCTAATTTCCAGCTTCTTTCCGCTGTGGTCTGAGAAGCTGCATGGTATGATTCTAATTCGTTTATATTTGCTGAGACTTGCTTTATGGCCTAGTATGTGGTCAGTCCTAGAGAAGGTTCCATGCACTGCTGAGAAGAATGTGAAGTCTTTAGATGTAGGATTGAAAGTCTGTAGATATATGTTAGATCCATTTGGGCAAAAGTGTCGATTAAATCTGCTGTTTCCTTGTTGATCTTCTGTCCGGATGATCTGTCAATTTCTGAGAGTGGAGTATAGAAGTCCCCCAGTACTATTGTATTGGAATGTAAATCTCCCTTTAAGTCCCTTAACATATCTTTTAAATAGACCGGTGCCCTGTAATTAGGTGCATATACATTTATAATAGTTACATCTTCCTGTTGAATTGAACCCTTAATCATTATATAGTGTCCCTCTTTGTCTCTCTTAACAGTTTTTGTATTAAAGTTTATTTTGTCTGATATTAACATGGCTACACCTGCTTTTTTTTGGTTTCTGTTGGCATGGTATATCTTTTTCCAGTCTTTCACTTTCAGTCTGCATGCATCTTTGTTAGAGAGATGTGTTTCTTTTGGCAACAAATAGTTGGGTTGTGTTCTTTGAGCCAATCAGCCAATCGGTGTCTTTTAACTGAAGAATTACGACCATTAATGTTTAATGTGACTTTTGATATGTAGTGACTTTGCCTTGCCATTTTCCCAAAGATATCTTCTAATATATGCTTTGAGCTTCCCATGCTCTTTTACTCATAGGTTTTCTTCCTTTACCTTCTTTTATATTGATGGTCGTGTTTCTGTGTTTCTGAGTGTAGCACATCTTTAAGTATCTTTTGCAGGGCCGGATGAGTGGCCACAAAGTCTTTCAATTTCTGTTTGCTATGAAATGTCTCTATGTCACCTTCATTCACAGATGATAGCTTTGCAGGATATAATATTCTGGGCTGGCAGTTTTTCTCTCTTAGCACCTGTGCTATGTCTCACCATTCCCTCCTAGCCTGTAGTGTTTCTGATGAGAAGTCTGCTGTGAGTCTAATTGCAGATCCTCTGAGAATAATCTGACGTTTCTCTCTTGCACATTTTAGGATCTTTTCTTTATGTTTCACTGTGGTAAGTTATTTACCACGTGTCGTGGTGAAGATCTCTTTTGGTCATGTTTATTGGGGGATCTATGAGCTTCCTGTACTAGGATGTCTCTGTCCTTCTCCAAACCTGGAAAGTTCTCTGCTAGTATCTCACTAAAAAGGCCTTCTAATCCTTTCTCTCTCTCCATGCCTTCAGGAACTCCTAGGACTCGAATGTTGGTTTTTTTAATAGTATCCTGTAGATTCCCAACAATATTTTTTAGATTTCTAATTTCCTCTTCTTTTCTTTGGTTTGACTGTATGTTTTCCTGTGGTCTATCTTCTAAGTCCGATATTCTCTCTTCTGCTTCACCCATTCTGTTTTTAAGGCTTTCTAATGTGTTTGTCATTTGATCTATTGAGCTCTTCATTTCATTTTGATTTCTCTTCACTATCACACTTTGCTGTTCTACTAGTTTCTGAGTTTCATTTTGATTCTTCCTTAAAATTTCATTTTCACGAGAGAGATTTTCAATCCTGTCCAATAAGGATTTCTGTAGTTCAAGGATTTGCTTTTGAAAACTTCTAAATGTTCTTATCATAAATTTTTTGAAATCCGTATCTTGCATTTCTTCTATCTCATCATCTTCATAATCTTGGCTTGGGGTGTTTTGTTTATTTGTAGGCATCATAGTGTCATCATTGTTCTTGTTCCCTCGATTTCTGTGTTTGTTGCTTGGCATAGTTAATTCTTCTTTCGTCACTGTGCGTTTTTTTTTTTAATTTTTTTTTATTTTATACTATGTCTGTGTTAAGTGGACTGCCTGCTGTTGGAGGAGCCTTGTAGGCTTGCGATGGGTGTGGCCTGAGAGCTCTGCTTGGTTCTTCTGGGTTACGGGTGTGCAAAGGTGACAACCTCAGGTTATGCGTGGTAAATCTCTCTCTATTTATTTATTTATTTTATTCAGGGGGTAAGTAATACCGCTCAGCACGGCTGTGCAGAATTGATGGTATTTAGTGTCCGATCTCTGGCTTCTACCGAAAGAGTCTGTGCAGGCTCTGTTTCTCCTCTGGACTCCCACTGGGTTGCCTAGGCTACTGAATTGTAGTGACTCAGTTCCTTAGCTCTCCCCTGTTGTTATGTAAATCCAGAGAGGGGGCCTGCTCTTTGTCTCTTGCAAACTCTTGCAAACTCTTGCAAGCCTTGCAGCCTTGTAACCTTTGCAAGGTTGGTGGAGAGAGAAACCCCCCACCTTTTTTTCCTTCTCTCTGGTAGTGAGTCTGGTGCACTTTCCCTCTCCCCTGTAGATTCTGACCGCAGTTTCCCTGCCAATGTCTCGGGTTATTGAGCTCACCTCCCCTTCCAGTGCCGATGTGTTGACTCGGAGCTCTGGGCGTCCCAACTCTCCCTGCTGGTGTCTGTTAGACATGCACTCCCCTTCCTGCACTGGCATGCAGACCCTGTGGCTCCTGCGGCTCGGCTTCTGCACGGTGGGTGACCTTGTTCTCCCAGTAGGTCCTCTGAGTCACAGCCACTAGATCCAGAAGCGTTTCCTCTGCAATTTTTTCCTGGTCCTTTTTCTGAGGCTACTGTAACTCCACTTTTATTAAACTAAATTTTCCCGCCCTATCGGTGCGCACCCTTACTATTCCGCCTCCTTGGCTCCGCCTGTATTTACTTTTTTAACACAGCAAACTCAGGTGACACAGTAAGTCCATAATTTCCCACAAAATTCATAAACTTAACAACTGAGTATCTTAAGGCTTATAAATCTTCTGAATCATTCATAGTTATGCACTCAATGGAATGAACTCCTCAGCAGCTGAGAAGAATCTTAACTTAAAAGCACCAACTCTTCAGGCATCTCTACAGGTGTCTATTTTTCATGCTCTAAGACATGCAGTCCAACTGCTGATGCAGCAAATACCAATTCATCTTAAGCTGAATGGATAAGAAAAAGCATTTGGGAAACCAACATTCTTAATATTAAGTCTGATAGCATTTCTACCACTTTACTGAATCACTTTCTCTTCTGTCAATGTTAAACTCTAATGAATAAAAATTGTGTTTTGAACATAATTTTTTCAGGTTAATCTAGCACTTTAGGACATTTGTATTTGTTTTATAAGTCTTAAGGAAAACAAAGAGGTAATCTCTAATCTAGACAATTCTGGAATCTTTTATTAGATTTACAATTTTACTGAAAAGTAATATGATCTGTTTGTCCAAATATTATGGCTTTTAAAAAATTCTCTTCATGTATGTAAATTAATAAAGCTTATTTCCAATATATATTTTCTGTTTCCTGAAGCAGGGTTCAAAGGGTGTTTTTAGGATCTTGCCAACATCAGCCCTATGTACCCATAAATTATTGGAGCCATTAAAAGAAAATAAAAACTGGTTGATGCTACTGATGAATGCTTCAAAAGGAATCTGAATCTTTTCCAGGTGTCTTTTTAGGTCATTAAGGTGATTGATAACATCCCAAAACCCTGTAGTTTGGAACATACACCCTAGCGGTTTGGACCCTATACTTTAGCCAATCACTTTAAAAAGCATCAACCCCAAAGCCATCTAACCACCTTTACTAGGTCTATTCCCACCACTGGATTTACTAAACAATTTTAAGAGATGTTCTTTAAATTCTCACAGAATGAGATGATTTGCTGAATGGTGCTATAATATGTAGAATGTCTCTGAAAACTATATAAACTCTACAAAGTATATGGGATGGGTCCTCATCAGATGACCATTGTGATGATTGGAGGAGTGGACCCTAGGTCAAGCTAGAACAATAAACCTCTTTGCTTTTGCATCATTGAAGTCTCTCATTGGGATAATTGAGTCCCATCCAAGTTCAGTCTAACAGAAAGAGAGTCGGCCTCTGCCATTCGCTAGTTCACTCCCCAAATGGCCGCAATGGCCAGAGCTGTGCTGATCTGAAGCCAGAAGCCAGGAAATTCTTCCAGGTCTCCCACATGTGTGCAGGGGCCTAAGGACTTGGGCCATGTTTCTACTTCTTTCCCAGGCAGAGCAGAGAGATGAGTCAGAAGTGGAGCAGCTGGGACTTGAACTGGAGCATATATGGGATGCCAGCACTGTAGACCAGGGCTTTAACCTGTTTCACCACAGTGCCAACCCCCCAACTATTTATTAAGAGCTGCTAACTGACCTGTTAATTTTGATAAAAATTTATGACACTCAGGAGTTTTATTATCAATCTTCATTCTAGTTTGCATGGCATATAAATGACCCCCTTGGTGAAATACATAATGATCAAACAATGGCTGACAACAAACACCCCTCAGATCAATTCTTGAGCAACTATTCAGTAATAGGCCACCACAGGGTCCTACTTGTCATGCTCCTGAACCATCAGGTGATGCTGTATTTTCTTTTAATTTTTTATTTTGACAGGTAGAGTTAATAGACAGTGAGAGAGAGACAGAGAGAAAGGTCTTCCTTCTGAATGTTCTTGGTATTTTGATTGAGATCACGTTGAATCTGTAAATTGCTTTTGAGGGGCTGGCACTGTGGAATAATAGTTTGAGCCTCTGTCTGTGGCATTGGCATCTCATATGGATGCCAGTTTGGGTCCCAGCTGGTCCTCTGATCCAGCTCTCTGCTCATGGCCTAGGAAGGCAGTGGAAGATGGCCCAAGTGCTTGGGCTCCTGTATCCACATAGGAGATGAGGAGGAAGCTCCTAGCTCCTGGGTTCAGATCAGCCCAGCACCAGCCATTACAGCTATTTGGAGAATTAACCAACAGTTAGAAGGCATCACTTTTTGTCTCTCCATCTCTCTGTCTATAACTTCCTTTCAAATAAATAAATGATTATAAAAGTAAAATTAAAAATTATTTCTATTGGTAGAATGGGAATTTTGATGATATTAGTTCTTCCAATTTATGAACATCGAAGATTTTTCCTTTTTTGTGTTTTCTTTTTTTTTCTTTAATGTTTTGTAATTTTTCTTGTAGAGATCTTTCACACCCTTGACTAAATTTATTCCAAGGTAATAAAAAATTTTGTGGTTATCGAGAATGGCACTGATCTCATAAGTTATTTTTCAGCCATGGCATTTTTGTGTATATAATGGTTATTGATTTTTATTTGTTGATTTCATATTTTACAACTTTGCCATCTTTCTTGTGAGTTTTAATAATCTCTTGGAGGAGTCTTTTGGTTTCCCAATATTTAGGATCATGTCATCTGCAAACAGGTTATTAGGCTTTCTCCTTTCTAATTTGTTTTCCTTTGATTTCTTTTTCTTACATTATTGCCGTGGCTAAAACTGTCAGTAATGTATTGAACAGCAGTAGTGATGGAGAGCAACTTTGGTTTCAGATCTTAGTGGAAATGCTTCCAAGATTTCCCATTCAATATGATGTTGGTTGAAGATTTGTCATATATTGCCTTGATTGTGATAAGGTATGTTCCTTCTATTCCCTACTTGCTTAAGGTTTTGAAAATGAAAGGTTGTTTTTTATCAAATACTTTCTCTCCATCTATTGATCATCATGTGGTTTTTATTCTTTAGTTTGCCAGTGTCACATATCACATTTATTGATTTGCATATGTTGAACTATCCCTGCATACCATAGGTGCATTCCACTTGGTCCAGGTAAATTATCTTTATGATCTGTTGTTGGATTTTATTAGCTAGTATTTTGTTGAGAATTTTGGGATCTGTGGTTATCAGAGATATTGTTCTTTAATTCTCTTTCTCTATTGTATCATTTTCTGGTTTAGAAAATAAGGTGACACTGGTCAAATAGATGGGATTTGGGAATACTCTTCTCTTTCAATTGCTTTGAATAGCTTAAGAAGAATTGGAATTAGTTCTATTTTTAAAAGTCTGGTAGACTTCAGCAGTGAAGCTTTCTGGTCTTGGGCTTTTCTTTGGAGGGTTTTTTTTACTGATTCAATATCTGTCTTGGTTTTTGGTTTGTTTAGGTTTTGTATATGTCTTCATGGCTCAATTTTTTTTACCTAGCATGTGTCTTGATTTCTTCCAGGTTTTTGAATTTGTTGGTCATTGCTTGTGATGCCCACATTCTTTTTTTTTTTTTTTTTTTTTTTTTTTTTTTTTTTTTGACAGGCAGAGTGGACAGTGAGAGAGAGAGACAGAGAGAGAAAGGTCTTCCTTTTGCCGTTGGTTCACCCTCCAATGGCCGCCGCTGCAGCCGGCGCACCGCGCTGATCCTGGCAGGAGCCAGGAGCCAGGTGCTTTTCCTGGTCTCCCATGGGGTGCAGGGCCCAAGCACCTGGGCCATCCTCCACTGCACTCCCTGGCCATAGCAGAGAGCTGGCCTGGAAGAGGGGCAACCGGGACAGAATCCGGCGCCCCAACCGGGACTAAAACCCGGTGTGCTGGCGCCGCTAGGTGGAGGATTAGCCTACTGAGCCACGGCGCCGGCTGTGATGCCCACATTCTATATTGCAGTGCTAATCTAAGTTTTCAGTGTTGCACTTCCAAACTAGTTTCCTGCTTAATATCTCTGGGAAACATGAGGTAGTGGCTCAAATTCTTCAGTTCCTTTCACCTAAGTGCAAGATCTACTACTTATTAGGGGACCTGAGAGCCTGGTCCAGCCACAGCTGGTGCAGACATTTAGAGTGAACCAACATATGGAAGACCTCTCTTCTTCTCTCTATTCACCCAATTTCTGTGTGTTTCTCTGACCTTTCTAAAATCATTTTAAAAGTTATTTACTTCTTTATTTGAAAGTCACAGTTACAGACAGAGAGAGACATAGAGAGATCTTCCATAGTCTGTTTCATGCCCCTGGTGTCTCCAATGGCAGTGTAGGGCCAGGTTAAAACCAGGAGCTTCTTTTGAGTCACCCATGGGGGTGGCAGGAGCCCAAGTACTTGAGCCATCTTCCACTCTATCATGCCATTAGCATGAAACTAAATCAGAAGTGGTGTGAAATAAGCCAATCCCAAAGGAACAAATACCACTTGTTCTCCTTGATAGGTGACAACTAACTGAGCACCAAAAAGGAAACCTGTTAAAGTGAAATGAACACTATGAGAAATGGTGACTTGATCAGCCCTCACCCTGACTGTTGATGAGCAACTTGATATGTTATCCCTCTTAGTATTTTTTTGTTTGTTCTACTTAATACTTTTGGTTGAATACTGTAATCAATACACAATTCTTCTTAAGTGCTGAAACTTAACTGAAAAGTGATCGCTGTTAAATGTAAGAGTGGAAATAAGAGAGGGAAGAGATGTGTAATTCGGGACATGCTCAAGCTGACTTACCTCAAACGGTAGAGTTAGAAGCATACCAGGGGATTCGAATTCAATCCCATCAAGGTGGCATGTACCAATGCCATCTCACTAGTCCCAGTGATCAATTTCTGTTCACAATTGTTCATAATGATAGGACTAAGAGTCAAAGGGATCACATAAACAAGACTAGTGTCTGCAAATACTAGCTGATAGAATCAAAAAGGGAGAGAATGATCCAACATGGGAAGTGAGATACACAGCAGACCCATAGAATGGCAGATGTCCTAAACAGCACTCTGGCCTCAGAATCAGCCCTTTAGGCATGTGGATCCAGCTGAAAAGCCCATGAGAGTATTTCAGGCAAGGAAAGCCAAGATACTCTGGGGGAAAAAAAAAAAAAACCTACATGAACGATCTCCACGAGTGAGATCCCAGTGGAAAAAATGGGTCATCAAAGAAGGAGGTACCTTTCTCTGAAGGGAGGAGAGAACTTCCACTTTGACCATGGCCTTGTCTAAATATGATCAGAGTCAGTGAACTCAGGGGGCTTCCATAGCCTTGGCAGCTCATGACAAGAGCTTAAGGTGATTACTGATGCCATAAACAAGAGTGTCAAATTGTTAAGTCAACAACAGGAGTCACTGTGCACTTACTCCTCATATAGGATCTTTGTCCTTAGTGTGGTGTACATTGAGATTTAATGCTATAACTAATACTCAAACAGTATTTTTCACTTTATGTTTCTGTGTGGGAGCAAACTATTGAAATCTTTACTTAATGTATGCTAAACTGATCTGTATATATAGAGAATCAAAAATGAATCTTCATGTGAATGGAAGGGGAGAGGGAATGGGAAAGGGGAGGGTTGCGGGTGGGAGGGATGTTATGGGGGGAAGCCATTGTAATCCATAAGCCGTACTTTGGAAATTTATATTCATTAAATAAAAGTTAAAAAAAAATTGTGTTTGATGGCAAAGTCAATGAGATGCTCATGTATACCCTAGAAGAAGTGTCTTTTCAAAGTGAAGGCAAACTAGATTAAGGGGCTGTTGGAAAAGCTTTGAGCAAAACACATTTGCCACTTTTGTAATAGTTAAGATGGGTCATTTATCTATTAAGAGGCATCAGATATGTTAATATTAGATATGAAGTATGGTGGACATAATCGATGGCATATAGCATTAAGATTTTAGTAATCTACCAAGAGATGCCTTTTACTTTTTTCCAGATCCAACAGGTAAAATTGGGCTGCCAAGTGGGAAAGAGCTGGAATATTCACCTTTTTGTTAATTAAGTCTAATGTAATAAATTTTAATGCATGAAGACATTGAGTTTCCTTTTATTATGTCATCTTAATTATTTTAGTTTGGGACCTGTGGATTGTTATTTTCCCTAGTTAAGTTGTAGCTTAAAATTTTTATTTTAATAATTACTTGCTGTGTTAGGCCATCTCTCCCACCTGTGGGATTTTTTGAGTACATCTGACTATTGGTATATAAAGAGAAATGAAAATGAATCTTGATGTGAATGGAAGGGGAAAGGGAGTGGGAAAGGGGAGGGTTGTGGGTGGGAGGGACGTTATGGGGGGGGAATAAAAAAACAAGAGTGTCAATTTGTTAAGTCAACAACAGGAGTCACTGTGCACTTACTCCTCATGTAGGATCTTTGTCCTTAGTGTGCTGTACATTGAGATTTAATGCTATAACTAGTACTCAAACAGTATTTTTCACTTTATGTTTCTGTGTGGGAGCGAACTGTTGAAATCTTTACTTAATGTATGCTAAACTGATCTTCTGCATATAAAGAGAATCGAAAATGAATCTTGATATAAATGGAAGGGGAGAGTGAGTGGATAAGGGGAGGGTTGTGGTTTGGAGGGATGTTATGGGGGGAAGCCATTGTAATCCATAAGCTGTACTTTGGAAATTTATATTCATTAAATAAAAGTTAAAAAAAAGAAAAAAATAAAATAAATTAAAAAAAAAGAAATTTAGGTAATACTATAGTTAAAATGAGATGTACCAAATAAATTATTTTTTCTTCTGATACATATTTTGGAATTTTTCTAAAATGGTTTTGAGTACCCTGTTTAAATTTGGGATCCCCTGGGTAAGACTTATTTGAGCCACATTACTGATTACACCTATGAAACTGTGATTAAGTGCATCTAGAACCTGGAAAAGTTGATGTCTGATGCTGAAGAGACATAAGAATCAATGTCTCTTTATCTTTTTTAATTATATAAATTACAAATAAATTTTAGATGTCGAACAGGATGAAATTATGTACTTTTCAGAAATTTATACCTATATATAACTGTAATTTTTACATTTTACATTTTCCTCCTTTAGGTTTTTAATAAGATTTATTAGGGCTGGCACTGTGGTGTGGGTAGAGGCCCACACATTTGGGCCATCTTTTGCTGCTATTTTCCCAGGTTCAATAACAGGGATCTGGATCAGGAGTGGAGAGATTGGGACACAAACTGGCACAAATATGGGATGCCATTCCCATCTAGTAAAACTTGGTCAGATAACACTGATTGTTTCTATTAGGGACATTTCTATTAGTGATAAGTAGCTCAAACTTGACCTCAAATTTAGTCGTTGCAGGATCCTGAATTAGTTTCACTCTGTGATCCTCACTCTCTTTATATCTTAGGAACTATATTTTTCATTATTGATTCAGTAAAATCAAGTGTTAGAGCTCCTATTTCTTTTTTTATTTTTTTAAATTATTTTTTATTTATTTATTTTTTATTTAGTAAATATAAATTTCCAAAGTACAGTTAATGGATTACAGTGGCTTCCCACCTCCATAATTTCCCTCCCACTCACACCCCTCCCATCTCCCACTCCCTCTCCCATTCCATTCACATCAAGATTCATTTTCAATTCTCTTTATATACAGAAGATCAATTTAGTATATATTAAGTAAAGATTTTATCAGTTTGCACCCACACAGAAACACAAAGTATAAAATATTGTTTCAGTACTAGTTATAGCATTACTTCATTGGACAACACAATAAGGACAGATCCCACATGAGAAGTAAGTACACAGTGACTCCTGTTGTTGACTTAACAATTTGACACTCTTGTTTATGGCATCAGTAATCTCCCTAGGCTCTAGTCATGAGTTGCCAAGGCTATGGAAGCCTTTTGAGTTCGCCGACTTCGATCTTATTCAGACCGGGTCATAGTCAAAGTGGAAGTTCTCTCCTCCCTTCAGAGAAAGGTACCTCCTTCTTTGATGGCCCCATTCTTTCCAGTGGGATATCACTTGCAGAGATATTTCATTTAGGTCTTCTTCCCCCCCCCCCCCCAGAGTATCTTGGCTTTCCATGCCTAAAATACTCTCATGGGGTCTTCAGCCAGATATGAATGCCTTAAGGGCTGATTCTGAGGCCAGAGTGCTATTTAGGGCATCTGCCATTCTATGAGTCTGCTATGTATCCCGCTTCCCATGATGGATTGTTCTCTCCCTTTTTGATTCTATCAGTATTAGCAGACACTAGTCTTGTTTGTGTTATCCCTTTGACTCTTAGACCTATCAGTGTGATCAATTGTGAACTGAAATTGGTCGCTTGGACTAGTGAGATGGCATTGGTACATGCCACCTTGATGGGATTGTATTGGGATCCCCTGGCAAATTTCTAACTCTACAATTTGGGGCAAGTCCAATTGAGCATGTCTCAAATTGTACATCTCTTCCCTCTCTTATTCCCACTCTTATATTTAACAGGGATCACTTTTCAGTTAAAATTTAAGCACATAAGCCTAATTGTGTGTTAATCACAGAGTTCAACCAATAGTACTAGAACAAAACAAAGAGAAAATATTAAAATGGATAAAGTATTACATTGTACATCAACAGTCAGGACAAGAGCTGATCAAGTCACTGTTTCTCATAGTGTCCACTTCACTTCAACAGGTTTCCCCTTTGGTTAGAGCTCCTATTTCTAAGTGCTTGAAATTATAAATGCTGGTCATTACTCAGAAGGTGTATGTAGGGGTTGGTGCCATGGCTCACTTGGTTAATCCTCCACCTGTGGCACTGGCAATCCCATATGGACACCAGGTTCTTGTCCCAGTTGCCCCTCTTCCAGTCTAGTTCTCTGCTGTGGCCCTGGAGGGCAGTGGAGGATGGCCCAAGTGCTTGTGTCCCTGTACCCACATGGGAGACCAGAAAGAAGCACCTGGCTCCTGGCTTTAGATTGGCGCAGTGCCAGACATAGCAGCCATTTGGGGAGTGAACCAACTGAAGAAAAACCTTTCTCTCTGTCTCTCTCATTGTTTATTACTCTACCTGTCAAAAAAAAAAAAAGTATTTAAAACCAGTGAGAGGAAATGAGTTGTAAAAGATCAATCAATAACAATTGAGTGTTGCCTGCTGCCTGCACACTTTCTTCTCAGGAATCCCCACAGAATTTACAACCATAATTCCAAAATCATCAACTCCTGCTGTCAGAAGTGTGTGGATACCACTATAGGGAGCAATAATTTTTAGAAAGGACAAGGGAATCCACTATTTCATGATACTATTCTTGTTTGATGCCTAAAACTTCATTTTCTTTTACATTGTATGATTCTGGGAACTAAGTAATAATTTTCTTCTAGGTCTGAGATGAAGTTATTTAAGATAGAAGTTCAAAACTGACGTCCCTCAATTTGGAGAATGAAGTCACCGAAAGGCGATTACCAGATCAGTGCTGATATAGGCATTTGTATAGCACAATTCATACACTATACATAGAAAAAATGACTAATAGCTGTGGCCCAGCAGTCAATGGCCCATGAGACCATCACTCAAATCCTCAAGAGTTTGACTATAATTTCACGCCAATTATCATTTAGACAAGAAGAGGAGTAAAAGCAGGAGCTTCATGATACCCTAATATATGTCTCTTGCTTAATTGGCAGAAACTGCAACTTAAGTGCAGTTTTTTTTTTTTTTTAATATAGCTTTGTTAAAAATATACAGATAACTGGATTGATGGATAGATGAATTTCAGGAAGTTTTGGGTAAGGAATTACCAGATAGTGCAGTTTTAAATATTCACAAAGATTTTACAAGGCATTCACCCTGTTTTCCAGCCATATTAATCCACCAAATTATTACTTTTTTACTGTGAAATATCCACAAATTGTTTTAGTAGGTAAGCTCAGGCATCATTTTAAAGGATTAAAAATGATTTATTCAGGGATATTATTTTCTTCTAAACACTAAAGTTAAAGAGAGCCCTTGGAGGTTTTTTTCTAAGTATCTGTAGAAGTATTTGAGGTTTTAGAACCACAATTTAATTATGAGAATTGAAAAAATAATATATTTAATGAGAATTTCCAAAAATTCTATCCACATTTTAATTTCTCCATTTATAGTATGTTTCTTTTCTTCTTTTTTTTTTTTTTTTTTTTTTTTTGGACAGGCAGAGTTAGTGAGAGAGAGAGAGAGAGAGAGACAGAGAGAAAGGTCTTCCTTTTTCCATTGTTTAACACCCCAAGTGGCCGCCATGGCCGGTATACTGCACTGATCCAAAGCCAGGAGCCAGGTGCTTCCTCGTGGTCTCTGATGTGGGTGCAGAGCCCAAGGACCTGGGCCATCCTCCACTGCACTCCCAGGCCACAGCAGAGAGCTGGACTGGAAGAGGAGCAACTGGGACAGAATCCAGCACCCCAACTGGGACTAGAACCTGGGGTGCCAGCGCCACAGGTGTAGGATTAGCGAAGTGAGCCATGGAGCCAGCCAATTTATAGTATGTTTCTTTAAAATGTATTTGCCAAGGCAGGAATTAATGAGGAATGGGAATATTATGTGAGCACTTCGTGTGGTTAGACAAGTTTTATGTATCCCCGCTGTATCCTAAGAGGTTGATTTTCCAGCAAATTTCTTCCTAATGGAGGTGTGCACTGTCTGAAAGGGAAAGTTGCTTCATCAGTCTGATGTCAACAGGGAAAGAACATGGAAAGTCTCCTTTATTTTCCTTCTCAGCATATGCCATTGTAACCACTCCCACCATCTTTAGAGAATTTCTGGTCCTGAAGCTGTCCTCATATTGCTCAAGGACTGTATGACTGGTTTCTATGTTTATGAATGTTAGTGTGGGGGTAAAAGGAACTTTGGAGAGCAGGACAGGTTCCTGTCTCTTGATGGCATAAGTGCAGTTGTAGATTGGAGGCATTATAATCTCTCTTTCAGGTACACCCTATAGACCTTGGCTGGTTCAGGAAGGGATAGCAGTGGTAGATCCTCACTTCCAAAGCCATAGAAGAAATGAATAATGTTGGATTTTCAAAGATTTTTTTTTTTTTTTGTCAGAAGATGAGGGGCTAGCACTGTGGCTCAGCGGTTTAATGCCCTGGGCTGAAGTGCTAGCATCCCATATGGGTGCCAATTTTAATCCTGGCTGCTCTTCTGATCCAGCTCTCTGCTGTGGCCTGGGAAAGCAGTAGAAGATAGCCCAAGTCCTTCAGCCCTTGCACCCCTGTAGAAGACCCAGAAAAAGCTCCTGGCTCCTGGCTTCAGATAGGCACAGCTCTGTTGTGGCCATCTGGGGAGTGAACCAGTGGATGGAAGAGCTCTCTCTCTCTCTCTCTCTCTACCTCTATCTCTACCTCTACCTCTACCTCTACCTCTACCTCTACCTCTCTCTGTAACTCTGCCTGTCAAATAAATAAAAATAAATCTTTAAAAAAAAAAGGTATATGATGTGTCTGACAGAAGACCAGTGGGTCTCCAGCTATACAGAAAGGTGTTCTAAAATTTCTGTAGACCACTGGTCTCATACAAGATTGCCGTGGGATGGAGATGGGTATTCAGACCATTTGAGCTGAATTGTATATGAGCTGAATGTAGGTTGCACCTCTGTCACTGTTTACTCATTTTTAAGATGAGCACAGCAACAATACTAGTGAAATGTCCTTACTGTGAGATGTGTGCAGGCTGACTTATACTGTGTTGCAATTGCATTTATCGGGTTTCTGGTGTATTTTCTTTAAGTGAAGTTTTTGGTTTCCTGCACTGCATAGCCTGCCCAATGCTACTCGTTTGAGGTTACAGAACTTATACATTACATAGTTTCTGGGAACATGGAAGTTTGGGTACTGGGGGACAGTCCCATTTCCTTTGGAAGTGAGAAGTTGTTATGGTATTTGAAGAAGAGAGCTCAACAAATAGAAATCTTTTCTAACAGAATACTACTTAATGCTCTCTGAGATAACACCTTAAGGCTCAGAGCAGAGACAAGAGTCATTAAAAAGTAAAGATCCTAGTTGCATGGTTCAAGCAGTTATGGATCATACTGACCAGAGTGAATAAGATATACTTGATATTACCTTACCTCATCCATTAGTTTTCAAGACTTGGTGGTAATAGAAGTTCTGGACCAGCATTCAAAAGAGAGTTGTGAATGGATTAGAAAGATGGTGGTCTTAAGGGTACAGCCTGGGGGGGAGGGATAACCTCTCATATCTGAGAGGCACTATCTGCATTGCTTCCTACCACATGTCAATTACTTCATTCCACTATCAACATCTCTAGAAATGGAGGTCTGTGAAACCTACTCTGTCATATACTTGGTACCTGGGCTATGCTGCTGCCCCCTGTATTCTTTTTCTCTTTATCTTTTATTTAATAAATATAAATTTCCAAAGTACAGCTTTTGTATTACAGTGGCTTCCCCCCATAGCTTCCCTCCCACCCACAACCCTCCCACCTCCCACTCCCTCTTTCATTCCACTCACATCAAGATTCATTTTCAATTCTCTTTATACACAGAAGACCAATTTAGTATATATTAAGTAAAGATTTCAACAGTTTGCACCCACACAGAAACACAAAGTGTAAAGTACTGTTTGAATACTAGTTATAGCATTAATTCACATTGGACCACACATTAAGGACAGAAATCCTACATGGGGCATAAGTGTACAGTTACTCCTGTTATTGATTTAACAATTGACACTCTTGTTTATGGCCTCAGTAATCACCCTAGGCTCTTGTCATGTGTTGCCAAGGCTATGGAAGCCTTTTAAGTTCACGACTCCAATCTTATTTAGACAAGGTCATAGTCCAAGTGGAAGTTTTCTCCTCCCTTCAGAAAAGGTACCTCCTTCCTTGATGGCCCATTCTTTCCAGTGAGATCTCACTCACAAGGATCTTTGATGTAGGTGTTTTTTTTTTGTTTTTGTTTTTTTTTTTTTTTTTTGGTTTATTTGTTTTTGTTTGTTTTTTAGCTGGATTGTCTTGGCTTTCCATCCCTAAAATACTCTCATGGGGTCTTCAGCCAGATCCGAATGCCTTAAGGGCTGATTCTGAGGCCAGAGTGCTGTTTAGGACATCTGCCATTCTATGAGTCTGCTGTGTATCCTGCTTCCTGTGTTGGATCATTCTCTCTTTTTTAATTCTATCAGTTAGTATTAGCAGACACTAGTCTTGCTTATGTGATCCCTTTTTGACTCTTTATCCTATCAGTGTGAACAATTCTGAACTGAGGCTGATTAGTTTGACTAGTGAGATGGCATTGGTACATGCTACCTTGATGGGATTGAATTTGAATCCCCGGCACGTTTCTAACTCTACCATTTGATGCAAGTCAGATTGAGCATGTCCCAAATTGTACCTCATCTCCCTCTCTTATTCCTACTCTTATATTTAACAGAGATCACTTTTCAGTTAAATTTATTTTATTTTTTTATTTTATTTTATTTTTTTTATTTTTGAAAGGCAGAGTGGACATTGAGAGAAAGAGACAGAGAGAAAGTTCTTCCTTTTGCTGTTGGTTCACCCTCCAATGGCTGCTGCAGACGGCGCACTGCAGCTGGCGTGCTGTGGCTGGCACATTGCACTGATCCAAAGCCAGGAGCCAGGTGCTTCTCCTGGTATCCATGTGGGTGCAGGGCCCAAGGACGTGGGCCATCCTCCACTCTACTCCCAGGCCATAGCAGAGAGCTGGCCTGGAAGAGGGGCAACTGGGACAGAATCCGGCACCCCGACCAGGACTAGAACCCGGTTTGCCAGTGCCACAAGGTGGAGGATTAGCCTATTGAGCTATGGCACTGGCGCTTTTCAGTTAAATTTAAACAGCTAAGAATAATTGTGTGTTAATTACAAAGGTCAACCAATAGTATTAAGTATAACAAAAAATACTAAAAGGGATAAAGTATTAAGTTGTTCATCAACAGTCAGTACAAAGGGTGAGCAAGTCACTGTTTCTCATAGTGTCCATTTCACTTCAACAGACTGCCTTTTAGGTGCTCGGTTAGTTCTCACTGATCAGGGAGAACATATGATATTTGTCCATTTGGGACAGGCTTATTTCACTCAGCATAATGTTTTCCAGATTCCTCCATTTTGTTGCAAATGACTGGATTTCATTTTTTTTTACTGCTTTATAGTATTATTTATTTATTAGTTTATTTATTTTGCTTTATATATTCTATAGAGTACATGTCCCATAATTTCTTTATCCAGTCTACTGTGGATGGGCATTTAGGTTGATTCCATGTCATAGCTATTGTGAATTGAGCTGCAATAAAGATTAAGGTGCAGACCACTTTTTTGTTTGCCAATTTAATTTCCTTTGGGTAAATTCCAAGGAGTTGTATGGCTGGGTTGTATGGTAGGGTTATATTCAAGTTTCTGAGGAATCTCCAGACTGACTTCCATAGTGGCTTGACCAGTTTGCATTCCCACCAACAGTGGGTTAGTGTCCCTTTTAACCCACATCCTCGCCAGCATCTGTTGTTGGTAGATTTCTGTATGTGAGCCATTCTAACTGGGGTGAGGTGAAACCTCATTGTGGTTTTGATTTGCATTTCCCTGATTGCTAATGACCTTGAACATTTTTTCATGTGCCTGTTGGCCATTTGGATTTCCTCTTTTGAAAAATGTCTATTTTGGTCCTTGGCCCATCTCTTGATGGGTTGTTTGTTTTTTTGTTGTGGAGTTTCTTGATCTCTGTAGATTCTGGTTATTATCCCTTTATGTTGCATACTTTGCAAATATTTTTTCTCATTCTGTTGGTTGTCTCTTCACTTTGCTGACTGTTTCTTTTGCAGTACAGAAACTTCTCTATTTGATTAATGCCAATAGTTGATTTTGGCTTTGATTGCCTGTGCCTCCAGGGTCTTTTCCAAGAATTCCTTGTCTGTCCTTATATCTTGCATGGTTTCTCCAATGTTCTCTAGTAACTTGATGGTGTCAGGTCATAGATTTAGGTCTTTAATCCATGTTGTGGATTTTTGTGTAAGGTGTAAAGTAGGGGCCTTTCTTCATGCTTCTGCACGTGGAAATCCAGTTTTCCTAGCACCATTTATTGAATAGACTGTCCTTACTCCAGGAATTGGTTTTAGATCCTTGATCAAATATAAGTTGGCTGTAGATGTTTGGATTGATTTCCGGTGTTTCAATTCTTTTCCATTGGTCTATCCATCTGTTTCTGTACCAGTACCATGCTGTTTTGATAACAACTGCCCTGTAGTATGTCCTGAAATCTGGTATTGTGATGCCTCCAGGTTTGTTTTGTTGTACAAGATTGCTTTAGCTATTCCAGGTCTCCTGTGTCTGCATATGAATTTCAGCATCATTTGTTGCAAATTTGAGAAGAATGTCTTTGGTATTTTGATTGATATTGCATTGAATTTATACATTGCTTTTGGAAGAATGAAGTTTTTGATGATGTTGATTCTTGCAATCCATGAGCATGGAATTTTTTCCATTTTTTGGTATCTCTTCTATTTCTTTCTTTAAAGTTTTGTAATTCTCATCGTAGAGATCTTTAACGTCCTTGGTTAAGTTTATTCCAAGGTATTTGATTGTTTTTGTAGCTATTGTGAATGGGATTGATCTTAGCAGTTCTTTCTCAGCTGTGGCATTGCTTGTGTATACAAAGGTTGTTGATTTTTGTGCATTGATTTTATATCCTGCCACTTTGCCAAACTCCTCTATGCATTCCAATAGTCTCTTAGTAGAGTCCTTTGGATCCCCTAAATAAAGAATCATATTGTCTTCAACAATATTGACTTCTTCTTGTATCCCTTACTTTCTTTTTCTTGCCTAATGGCTCTGGCTAAAACTTTGTGAACTATATTGAATAGCAGTGGTGAGAGTGGGCATCCCTGTCTGGTACCAGATCTCAGTGGAAATGCTTCCAACATTTCCCCATTCAATAGGCTGCTGGTCATTGCTTTGATTATATTGTGGAATGTTCCTTTTATACCCAGTTTTCTTAGAGCTTTCATCATGAAAGGGTGTTGTATTTTATCAAATGCTTTGTCTGCATCTATTGAGATTATCATGTTTTTTCTTCTGCAGTTTTTTAATGTGGTGTATCACATTGATTGATTTCCAACATTGAACCATCCCTGCATACCAGGGATGAATCCCACTTGGTTTGGGTGGATGATCTTTCTGATGTATTATTGCATTCTATTGGCGAGATTTTTTTGAGGATTTTTGCATCTATGTTCACCAGGGATATTGGTCTGTAATTTTCTTTCAATGATGCATCTTTCTCTGGCTTAGGGATTAAGGTCATGCTGGCTTCATAGAAGGAATTTGGAAGGATTTCCTTTTTTTCCATTGTTCTGAATAGTTTGAGAAGAATTGGAATTAATTCTTTTTTCAATGTCTGGTATATTTAGCAGTGAATCCATCCGGTCCTGGGCTTTTCTTTGTTCGAAGGGCCTTTATTACTGTTTCAATTTCTGTCTCAGTTATGGGTCTGTTTATGTTTTCTTTGTCTTCCTGGTTCAATTTAGGTAGATGGCATGTGTCCAAGAATCTATCCATTTCTGATAGATTTCCCTGTTTGCTGGCATTAAACTCTTTGTAGTAATTTCTGATGATTCTTTTTATTTCTGTGGTGTCTGTTACATTTCCTTTTTTATCTCTGATTTTATTGATTTGGGTTTTTCTCTCCTTTTTTAATTAGTTGTGTGTCAATTTTGTTTATTTTTTCAAAAAACCAGCTCCTCGTTTGGCTGACTTTTTGTAATTTTTTTTCTTTTTTCTTTTTTTGTATATAAGACTGTTGATTTCTTCTCTGATTTTAATCATTTCTCTTCTCCTACTAGTTTTGGGTCTGGTTTGCTGCAGTTTTTGTAGATCCTTGAGATGCGTTGAAAGCTCATTTATAATAGCTACATCTTCCTGTTGAATTGATCCCTTAATCATTGTATAGTGCCCCTCTTTGTCTCTCTTAATAGTTTTTGTGTTAAAGTTTATTTCGTCTGATATTAAGATGGCTACACCAGCTCTTTTTTCATTTCTGTTGGCATGGTATATCTTTTTCCAGACTTTCACTTTCAGTCTGCATGCATCTTTATTGGAGAGATGTGTTTCTTGTAAGCAGCAGATAGATGGGTTTTGTTCCTTAATCCACTCAACCAGTCTGTGTCTTTTAACTGGAGAGTTGAGGCCATTAACATTCAATGTGACTGTTGATAAGTAGTAACTTTGCCCTGACATTTTCCCAAAGATATTTCTAATATATGCTTTGAACTTCCTGTTATCTTTTACTGGGAGGTTTTCTTTCTTTACCTTCTTTCATATTGATGGCTGTGTTTCTGTGTGTAACACATCTTTAAGCATCTTTTGCATGGCTGGATGAGTGGTGACAAATTCTTTCAATTTCTGTTTGCTATGAAATGTCTCTACATCACCTTCATTCACAAATGATAGCTTTGCAGGATATAATATTCTGGGCTGGCAGTTTTTTTCTCTTAGTACCTGGGCTATATCTCGCCATTCCCTCCAAGCCTGTAGGGTTTCTGATGTGAAGTCTGCTGTGAGTCTAATTGGAGATCCTCTGAGAGTAATCTAACATTTCTCTCTTGCACATTTTAGAATCTTTTCATTATGTTTCACGCTAGTGAGTTTGATTACAATGTGTCGTGGTGAGGATTTCTTTTCGTCATGTTTATTATGGGTTCTATGAGCTTCCTGTACTTGGATGTCTCTGTCCTTCTCCAAGCTGGGAAGTTTTCTGCTAGTATCTCACTAAAAAGGGCCTTCTAATCCTTTCTCTCTCTCCATGCCTTCAGGAACTCCTGGAACCTGAATGTTGGTTTTTTTAATAGTATCCTGTAGATTTCCAACAATATTTTTTGGATTTCTAATTTCCTCTTCATTTCTTTGCTTTGACTCTATACTTTCCTGTGCTCTGTCTTCTAAGTCTGATATTCTCTCTTCTGCTTCACTGATTCTGTTTTTAAGGCTCTCAAATGCATTTGTCATTTGATGTTTTGAATTCTTCATTTCATTTTGATTTCTGTTCACTATCACAATTTCATGTTCTACTAGTTGCTTCATTTCCTTTTGATTTCTCCTTAAGATTTCATTTTCATGAGAGAGATTTTCTACCCTGTCCAGTAAGGATTTCTGTAGTTCAAGAATTTGTTTTTGAGAACTTCTAAGTGTTCTTATCATAAATTTTTTGATATCCATTTCTTACATTTCTTCTATCTCATCTACTTTATAATCTTGAATTGGGGTGTCTTATTCATTTAGGGGCATCATAATGTCTTCCTTGTTCTTGTTTTCTCAGTTTCTGCATTTGTTGTTTGGCATTGTGGAGATATTCTTTTTTTTTTTTTTTTTTTGATGTGGTGGTTTTTCTCATTATACTATCATTCGAATAAGTGGACTGTCTGCTTTTGATGGATCCTTAGAGGCTTGTGATGTGTGTGGCCAGAGAGCTCTGTTTGGTTCTTCAGGGTTAAGGGTGACACACCCAAGTAAGGCATGGTAAATTTTCTCTCTTTCTCTCTCTCTTTCTCTCTTTTTTTTTTTTTTTGATTCAGAAGGGATTAATTTTGCACAGCTGAGCAGAATTGATTGCAGTCAATGTCTGAGCTCTGGCCCCTGTGGGTATTATATTCATCTACTCTACCCCAAGGACCACACAAAGGATTTGTGCAGTCCTCAGTGTAAGCTCAGTTTCCCCTGCATTCTCCCACTGTGTTGCTAAGGTTACCAAGTTTGCAGCATCTCCTGAGAGTACTCACTCTCAGGCACTCCATGAATTCTCTCACACACCCTCAGTTTTTTTTTTTTTTCACAGTCACAGTTCATAAGCTCCACACATTCACTAGGTCCTAACCTCCTTTTATTTCTCCCCACCAGAGTCAGGTTTTTTTGCTTAGCTGAGGGCGGGCTCAGCCCTGAGGTGGTGCAGCTTTTATGTATGTCCAAAATGGTTCCTGCTCTTTGTCTCGCTTGCCTTTGTAAGGTGAGTGGAGAGAGAGAATCGTGTCCATACAGGTCCCTTTTATTTTATTTTATTTTATTTTATTTTATTTTATTTATTTTATTTTATTTTATTTTTTTCTCTCTTCCAGTTATCCTGTTGGACTTTCCCCCACAGGGCTTCAAACTTCATTCCCTCTAGGCTCTTTCTGCCACTTCCCCACCTTTGTCTTGGGCTACTGAGGTTTTGCTTCACCTCCCTTTCCAGCAGCTGGGGTCCCGATCTGTGGGCACCCCTGCCCTCCATGTAGCTCCACCATGTCCCACTAGTTCCAGAAGAGTTTCCTCTGCAGTTTTTTTTTTCCTAACTCTTCCCTGAAACTACATTATCTCCACTTTTATTAAACTATCTTTTCTTGGACTATCAGTGTGCTCCCTCCCTATTCCACCATCTTGGAGGACTCCTGCCCCTTGTGTTCTAATAGTCCTTCCTGGTAGCTCAAGGAAGTTTTGCCAGGATCTCTGTAAAAAAGATGAAATAAATTGTTTTTCAGGAGAAAAGTGCTTTGAGTAGTGTCACATGATTTCTAAATACCCGGCACCCTAACTTCTGTCCAATGTTCTCTATCTTGCCACACTTAATTAAAAAACATTTATTTTTCAGATCCATTTCAGAAATTGTCACCAGTTCAAATAGTACTGCTTTAGAAAACTTTCATGAGTGTGTCTTCTCTTTTGCTACTAATGCAATGTTTGGAGTGTATGACTTCAAAAAGCATATTGTGAGGTTGGTGCTGTGGCACAGCGGGTTAATGACCTGGCCTGAAGTGCCCACATCCCATATTGGCACGGGTTCAAGACTCAGCTGCTCCACTTCTGATCCAGCTCTGTGCTATGGCCTGGGAAAGCAGTAGAAGATGGTCCAAGTCCTTGGGTCCCTGCACCCATGTGGGAGACCTGGAAGAAGCTCCTAGGTCCTGGCTTCAGTTGGTGCAGCTCCAGCCATTGCAGCCATTTGCAGAGTGAGCCATTGGATCGAAGACCTCCCTCTCTCTCTCTCGCTCTCACTCTCGCTCTCTCTTGCTCTGCCTCTCCTCTCTCTGTGTAACTTTGACTTCTAAATAAATAAATCTTTAAGAAAAACAAAAAGCATATCATAAAAATTTTCCCCCTTTCAGTCATTCTTCTTGAACAATATGCAGTATACATGCAGC
Source organism: Oryctolagus cuniculus (assembly GCF_964237555.1). Classification (NCBI taxonomy): domain Eukaryota; kingdom Metazoa; phylum Chordata; class Mammalia; order Lagomorpha; family Leporidae; genus Oryctolagus; species Oryctolagus cuniculus. Next base: position 95,379,004 of record NC_091433.1, read on the forward strand.
TACAGAAAATTATTGTGAACCTTTATCCTGCTTTCTGAAATAGTAAAATTATATTAAATTAGATTTCATATGATAATAAGCTTCTTAAAATATAAAACAAAAGAACACAATGACCATATATAAGCTGAAATGTAAAGAACAATCTTAGGGTCTCCAGATAATTTATTTGTGTGAATCTCAGGACTTTTTTTTTTTTTTTTTTTTTTTTGTGTATTAGCAGCTTTTCTAAGGTCTAATTGATAGGCAAAGATTGTGTTTATAGGAGCTTTTTTCTACATTTTTTAAAAAGTTTATTTGAAAATATTGTATATAGAGGAGAGACCCAGAGAGATCTTCCTTCTGCTTGTTCACATCACAGATGGCCGCATTGAGCAGGGCCAGGACAGAATGAGGCCAGGAACCAAGAAATATTTATTAGCTTGATAGAGAAAGAAGTTGATTGGCTGAGAGATAGAGAGCTTTGACACATTAATTCACTTCCTAGATAACCATACCAAACAGAGGTGGGGCAGGACTGAAGCCAAGATTGAGGAATGGAATCTAGCCCTCCTTCATTGGTGACATCACCATTGCTTCCCCAGGTTTGCATTATCTGGGAGCTAAAATCTAGACCTGGCATTGGAAATCAAACATAGACACTCTAAGGTGGCATCATAAACAATAAGCTAAATGTCTGCCCTGTCTTAATATATTTTTTCTCTGACATATTGGAAATGATATGCATGGTGTTTTCCTGGAAATTATTTTCTGTTCATTCCCATCGTAGTTTCACTGATGGTTTCTTGCCTTTTTTTCTCAATGCTTCTACATACTTCTCCTTAACATTGCCCATTCAAGAGTCAGTATTGCCCCTCTTTTAGCTTGCTGTGCAATTCCCCTTGACAGATGTGGCCTTTGTGATTTGAACCTTCTGTTTCCCTCCAGCTTGGGCATTTCTCACTGCCTGTAGATCATGGATTTGACTCTGTTGAATGCTCTGTGTGGCGTTCTAAACACTCAACAAGTCTAATGTGAAACCATATCCTTCCTTTTTCCTTCCTATCTATACACAACTGTCAGTGTTTGTTTTGTGACAGAGTTAATATGTTGACTGGAAGTGTAATGTTACAGGTGATGATAGCATTTGAAGACCTGGCTGTGTACTTTACCTGGGAGGAATGGCAGAACATGAACAATGCTCAGAAAATCCTGTACAGAGATGTGATGCTGGAGACCTACAGCAGCCTGTTCTCGTTGGGTGAGTAACACCCATCACATGCCCAGTGATAACATTTTCTTGCTATTTGACAAGCAAGGGAACACTTTATAATGTTTAATATTGGGCAGGATTAGAATTTGAGTCCATGAACAATCTGACTATCTACCATCTAACAAAAGATTCAAATTGGAACATTTGTTGCATAGCTCCTGAACCAAGCTGTAGTCCTTTAAATAACCCAAGATAGTGATTTTACAAAGTCTTACTTTGTTTCCATTAATAGGGCACTGCATTACCAAACCTGACTTAATCTTCAAGTTGGAGCAAGGAGAAGAGCCATGGATGGTGGAAGAATGCCTGAATCAGAGTCTTTCAGGTCAGTCTGCACATAACAGACAGGGAGGCCAAGGCAGAAAGTGTGCAGATGTTGACTGGTGTTCTTTCCATGAATTTTTCTCAAGCCTTACTCCTGATGACAGCTGGTTTTGTGCATCAGACACAGGCATTTAGAGATACCAGTATCTTTCTAACTTTTGTTCTTAGTGAAGATGTTTTTTGATTAAACAAAATCCAGTCATTTTCTGCTATTACTAAGGCTTTTATCTAGATTTGATACATTCCCCAAATTCTAACTTCTCCTTCTTTGCACTTCCATACCTTTTCCTTTATGCACTTATTAGTTCCTTCAGTGCTTGTTAATTAGGCAACATACAAAAACTTATTGTTTTTAAGATTAATTTTTCTGTTTTTTTTTTCTTTTGAAACAGGCAGAGTGGACAGTGAGAGAGACATAGAGAAAGGTCTTCCTTTTGCTGTTGGTTCACCCTCCAATGGCTACCATGGGCAGTATGCTGTGGCTGGCACACCGTGCTGATCTGAAGCCAGGAGCCAGGTGCTTCTCCTGGTCTCACAGGTGGGCACAGGGCCCAAGGACCTGGGCCATCCTACACTGCAGTCCTGGCCCAGAGCAGAGAGCTGGCCTGGAAGAGGGGCAACCAGGACAAAATCCAGCAACACAACCAGGACTAGAACCTGGTGTGCCAGTGCCGCAGGCAGAGGATTAGCCTATTGAGCCACCGCACCAGCCTGTTTCTTTTTTTTTTAAAGATTTATTTATTTGAAAGTCAGAGAGAGAGAAGAAGGAGAGGCAGAGAGAGAAAGAGAGGTCTTCCATCCACTGGTTCACTTCCCAATTGGCTGTCATGGCTGGAGCTATACTGATCTGAAGCTAGGAGCCAGGAGCTTCTTCCAGGTCTCCCACATGGGTACAGGGGTCCAAGGACTTGGGCCATCTTCTACTGCTTTGCCAGGCCATAGCAGAGTGCTGGATCAGAAGTGGATCAGCTAGGACTTAAATTGGTGCCCATAAGTGGTGTTGGCACTGCAGATGGTGGCTTTACCTGCTATGCCACAATGCCAGGCCCCAGAATCTTATTTCTAACTCATTGCTCAGATTGAGTTCCCACTCATGATTTTTCCCAGGCATAGAACTTGCCCAGGACTGAATCAATAAATGTGAACTCTCTCTTTCTTAGTCTCTTTCTTTTTTTTCCTCTGTGACTCTCAAATAAATAAGAAAATTATAGTCTGTTGGAAACATTTGAGGAGTGAGCCTACAGTTGGCAAACCTCTGTTTCAGTCTGTCTTTATCTCTCATTCTGTCTCTCTGATTCTCAAGTAAGTAAATAAGTAAATGCTAAAAGATGGTCATGTGGCTTGCTGTGGCACAGTGAATTAACACCCTAGCCTGAAGCAGCAGCATCCCATATGGCCACCAGTTTGGGACCCAGTTGTTCCACTTCTGATCCAGCTCTCAGCTATGGTCTGGGAAAGCAGTAGAAGATGTTCCAAGTCCTTGGACCCCTGCACCCAAGGGAGACCCAGAAGAAGCTCCTGGCTCCTGGCTTCAGATCAGCACAGTTCTGGCCGTTGTGGCCAATTGGGGAGTGAACCATTGGATCAAGACCTGACTCTCTCTTTGCCTCTCCTCTCTCTGTGTAACTCTGACTTTCAAATAAATAAATAAATAAGTCTTTAAAAATAAAAGATGGTCATGAGTAAGCCTCTGTGCTGTGGCATCAGAAATTATGAAGCTAGGAATGACATTGTGGTGCAGTGTGTTAAAGCTCCAGCCTGCAACACTAGCATTGCATATTGGTGCCAGTTCAAGTCCCAGCTAGCCCTCTTCTAATCCAGCTCTCTGCTAATGCACCTGAGAAAAGAGCAGAGGTTGGCCCAAGTCTTTGGCCCCTGTCCCATGTTGGAGACAAGAAAGACACTCCTGGCTCCTAACTTCATTTTGGCCCAGCATTGGTTGTTGTGCCCATGTGGGGAGTGAACCAGCAGATGGAAGACTTCTCTCTGTCTCTATCTCTCTCTATAATTCTAGCTTTCAAATAAATAAAGTAAATCTTTGAAAAAAAAGAAATCATAAACTAAGCATGAACTTATATAAAACATGAAAATATGTGATCCTAGACTCACCAAAAAACTAATGAGATTTTGAGACCCAAGGTCAAGTAGCCTCGTGGGTTTATGTTAAGTAGCTCAGATTTCTTTAAGGGTGGAGTTTGAAGAGTGATTTCTCTCTTATTTTTCAGTATCATTGAAAAATAAGCAAATAAAAAGATAAGAAAAGCATAGAAAATGAAGCTTTCAGTGAAAATAGGAGGCAACTGATCAAAAGCCTCCAGAAATTCAAATCATCACAGGAATTTTTCTAGAAAGAATTGAGAGGAGGTAACCAGCACTGATGATTTCAGAATGAGCTAGAAAACACTTTTCAAAGAAGATAAGCACATCCCGGTTTGCAGAAATAAATTCTTCAAACTGATTGGGAGTGTTTAACTAAAGTGGTATACTGGGAATTTTCTGTACCTGTTGTACTTTTGAGAAGCTGAAGGTGTTGGGTGTCCTTAGGAATTTTGGGAAGCTGTCATAGAGTAGAGACAAAGTAGTTTTTCATTCGAAAAATCCCACAAATGATGTTTACCTAGGAAGACTGAGCACGAGACAGTCATAGATTCAAATCATACTCCTTAAATGTTGTCCTGCTTAAAGTACAGGCACATTTCACTCTTCTCCACCTGCAAGTAAATGATCAGTAAAACTTTCTCATGTTTATGGTTGAGATATCAGAGAAGCAAAAAGCACACAATTTTTATAAAAATAAACTGGAGAAAAAGGACAGGGAAAAAAATTGTTGCTAGGTAGTGGGTGAATATTTTTATTAAACATTTGTCCATTCTTTAAAATATTTTATAGTTATTTCATCTTTGTGAAAGGCAGAGTGATAGTGAGAGAAGAGAGAGAGAAAGAGGTCCTCTATTAGCTCACTTCCCAGATGCCTGCAACACTTAGGTCTAACTAGTCTGAAGCCAAAACTCTAGAATCCCTCTAGTTTTCCCTGGTTTCTCACAGGTTCCCAGGCACATGAACCATTATCTGCTTCCTTCCAGTTTACATAGGCAGAGAGCTGTACTGAAAGCAGAGTAGCCAGGGCTCAAACTGACACTGTTTTGAGATGCAGGCATCCCACACTTCATAGCACAAATGTCATTCTACCATCCTTGACAAATTCCCATAGTAAAAAGGATCATGTTTGAACATTGGGAAACCTCATGGTATATTAATGTATTAAGGAGAAAAACCATATAATGGTTACAAATAAGTACTTCATACTGATTTTGTCAAAATCTTATGCCACTTGGATTACAAGTAACTTCATTCCCTTTACATGAGCATGCCAGGAGAAACAGTTACATGTGATTCAGTGACATGATTGCTTTTTTCTCATTTCAGTGGTCATGAAAAGGGATGACCTGATTAAGATCAACCAGGAAAGTCAGGACACAAATCTGAATCAGGATTTTATGAAAAATAACAAGACATCAGCTCTCAAGAGAGTTGAATTAAGAAAAACTCTTAGTTTAAATTCAAGCCATATTCCAACACTGATTATTCAAAAGGGAATCTATTCAGGATTGAAGCCTGAGGAATGCAATAAATGTCACACTGTGTATCCCCCCAGTGGGCCTGATCAACTACAGGCTGGAGAAAAATTTGATAACACTAAGATACCTGGAAAATCTCTGCAGTTCTGTGAGCCTCTTAGTCAGCATGACAATATTCATATCATGAAGCAGCCATTTGGACCCACTGGACAAGCAAAAGTCTTCACAAGAAAGATGTTCTGTAAATCTGAGAGGGTTCATATGGCAGAAAACTGTAATAAATCAACTGTCACTTTTGGAAAAGCAACTCAAATAGAAAAAGCTATCCATGAGAATTCTAGCCTCAGTGTGCATCAACAAACTCACACAAGAAAGATTGATAAGTACATTATGTATGTTGAACCTGTCATTCACCAGTCACATCTTGCAATAAACCAGAGACTAAACACAAGGGAAAAACTTTACAAAAGTAAACCTTGTGGAAAATTACTCAGTTTTAATTCACCTTCTGAATGTAATGACTGTGGAAAAGCCTTTGGACAAAAGTCAGTCCTCAGAAAACATCAACAAATTGACACAGGGGAGAAACCTCATGAATGTAGTGACTGTGGAAAAGCCTTTACACAAAAGTCATACCTCATAAACCATGAGCAAATTCACACAGGGGAGAAACCTCATAAATGTAATGAGTGTGGGAAAGCCTTTGGACGAAAGTCAGACCTCATCATACACCAGAGAATTCACACAGGGGAGAAACCTCATAAATGTAATGACTGTGGAAAATCCTTTGGACAAAAGTCACACCTCATCATACACCAGCGAATTCACACAGGGGAGAAACCTCATAAATGTAATGACTGTGGAAAAGCCTTTAGACACAAGTCACACCTCATCATACACCAGCAAATTCACACAGGGGAGAAACCTCATAAATGTAATGACTGTGGAAAAGCCTTTGGACGAAAGTCAAACCTCATCATACACCAGCGAATTCACACAGGGGAGAAACCTCATAGATGTAATGACTGTGGAAAAGCCTTTGGAAGAAAGTCACACCTCATCATACACCAGAGAATTCACACAGGGGAGAAACCTCATAGATGTAATGACTGTGGAAAAGCCTTTGGACAAAAGTCATGCCTCATCATACACCAGCGAATTCACACAGGGAAGAAACCTCATAAATGTAATGACTGTGGAAAAGCCTTTGGACACAAGTCACACCTCATCATACACCAGCAAATTCACACAGGGGAGAAACCTCATAAATGTAATGACTGTGAAAAAGCCTTTGGAAAAAAGTCAGACCTCATGGTACACCTGCAAATTCACACAGGGGAGAAACCGCATAAATGTAATGACTGTGGAAAAGCCTTTAGACACAAGTCACACCTCATCATACACCAGCAAATTCACACAGGGGAGAAACCTCATAAATGTAATGACTGTGGAAAAGCCTTTGGAAAAAAGTCAGACCTCATCATACACCAGAGAATTCACACAGGGGAGAAACCTCATAGATGTAATGAGTGTGGGAAAGCCTTTGGACGAAAGTCACACCTCATCATACACCAGCGAATTCACACAGGGGAGAAACCTCATAGATGTAATGACTGTGGAAAAGCCTTTGGACACAAGTCACACCTCGTCATACACCAGCAAATTCACACAGGGGAGAAACCTCATAAATGTAATGACTGTGGAAAAGCCTTTGGACGAAAGTCAAACCTCAGCATACACCAGCGAATTCACACAGGGGAGAAACCTCATAAATGTAATGACTGTGGAAAAGCCTTTGGAAGAAAGTCACACCTCATCATACACCAGAGAATTCACACAGGGGAGAAACCTCATAGATGTAATGACTGTGGAAAAGCCTTTGGACAAAAGTCATGCCTCATCATACACCAGCGAATTCACACAGGGGAGAAACCTCATGATTGTAATGACTGTGGAAAAGCCTTTGGATAAAAGACAAACCTCATATCACAGCAGAGAATTCACACAGGGTAGAAAACTCATGATTGTAATAACTGTGGAAAGCATTTAGCCATAAGTCAACCTTCATCATGCATCAGAGAATTCACACAGTGCAGAAACCTTATGAATGTAATGACTGGAAAAGCCTTTGAACAAAAGTCAAACCTCATAATGTACCATAGAATGAACACAGTGTTTAAACTTCATGAGTGTAATGACTGTGGAAAAACTTGATTTTAGGTTCCAACTCGAAATGCATCAGAAGATTCACACCTTTATAAATCATATGTTATAAACCGTAGCTCATATCACACCAGAGAATTCACACTGGGGAGAAACTTCATGAATGCAATGACTGTAGAAAAGCCCTTGGCAATAAGTCACATCCAAGAATGCATCAAAAAATTCACATGAAGAGAAACCTTTTGGACATAATGACTTAGAAAGCTTTTTCCCATAATTCAGCCCTCATTGCACATCATCTAATTCATATGGGGGAAAACACTTTGGATATAATGCATATGGAAAAGCCTTTATCCATAAGTAACACCTCATAAAACATCAGAATTCACATGGGGGAGAAACCTTATGAATGGAATGAGTGTTGAAAACTCTGCCAAAATCACACAATATAACAGAATTTATTACATGGTGGAAATCTTGTAATAAATGTGGGAAAGCCTTTTGTCAGAAGGAATACCTCATAACACATGTAGATCAAGCAAGGGAGAGAACTTAAGAATATAATGAATGTGAAGGACTTTTTCCAAAATCAATATAACCATGTGACAGAGCCTTTTGCTGGAAATTACATCCCATACAATAGGCACTCCCATAAGGAAGAAAGGTCGGGACCAGTGCTGTGGCACAGTAGGTTAAAGTCCTGGCCTGAAATGCCGGTATACCATATGGGCACTGGTTCTAGTCCCAGTTGCTCCTTTTCTGATCCAGCTCTCTGCTATGGCCTGGGAAAGCAGAAGATGGCCCTGCACCCATGTGGGAGACCCAGAAGAAACTCCTGACTCCTGGCTTTGGATCACTGTAGCTCCAGCCATTGCATCCATCTGGGGAGAGAACTAGCGGATGGAAGACCTCTTTCTGCTTCTCTGTAACTCTTTCAAATAAATAAAGTAAATTGTTAAAAAAAATGAAGAAGTTCAGAAATATTATTAGTGTGACAAAAAGCCATTTGTCAGAAATTGCATTATACATCAGAGAATTCACACAAGGGATTTCTTAGTGTAATGAATGTGGAAGTATATTTTCATGGAAATCAGGCTTGCATAAATATGCAACTCAAAAAAGGTGATATCCTTCAAGTGCAATAGACCTCAAAAAACCATAACCAGAAATTAAACATCAGGCCGGTGCCATGGAGCAGTAGGTTAATCCTCCACCTGCTATGCTGGCATCCCATATGGGTGCCAGTTCTAGTCCCAGCTGCTCCTCTTCAATTCTGCTCTCTACTATGGCCTGGGAAAGTAGTAAAAGACAGCCCAAGTGCTTCAGCCTCTGCACCAACATGGAAGACCAGGAAGAAGCACCTGGCACTTGGCTTCAGATCAGTGCAGCTCTGGCCATTGTGGCCATTTAAAGAGTGAACCAACAGAAGGAAGACCTTTATCTCTGTCTCTCTCACTGTTTATAACTCTACCTGTCAAATAAATAAAAATCTCAAAAAACAAGCCATTAAACATCAACTAACACCAGAGAATTCATAAAGTAAAATGTCAATTTAATGAATGTGAAAAAATTCTTCTGCCATTAATCAATTCACATGAAGAGACTCAGAAATGAGAAAACACACATGCATAGAAAAGTCATGTACCATAGGTCACCTCTCAATGGTTACCTGACAACTCACAGAAAGAAAAAATCCTACGACTGTATTATCATGGGAAATACCTTTATTATTAGGCAAACTTCCACAAAAGATAGCAAGATTACAGAGAGAAGTCTCTGAAATATAATTTGTTTGGAAGAATTCATTGGTGGAATCACACCTTAATGAGTATTGGGCAGTTTTCATGATGAATTGTGACAGAGTGGTTAACCATTCTTCAGAAATTTTTCTCTTATTCAAACTGAACTTTTGGTTTCTCATTATTGTGAGTGGGATCAAGTATATGAACTGAACTGTGCTCTCTTGTGTAAATTTTGTTAATAAATGTTTAAAAGTTGAGTAACAGTTATTTAAACAGTTATTTGGAATATCATCTTCATCAATTACAAAGTTATTTGTTTTTTTTTTTTTTAAAGGCTTAAAATGTGTTTTAATAAGTTGATGCTGCATTTCTGCTCCATTTCTCAGAAAAACTCCAAATTTAAGATATCAGGGACAAATCAAACATGACACATCAATAGAAAATGCACAGCATAACTACCTAAGATAGGCAATGCTAAGAGCTACTGTCAGACCTTCAGCATACAGCAACCCTGTTTCCAAGATTGTACTAAGCCTATCACGAAAAGCTGTGAACAGCAACATCAGACACAAAAGGGCCATTCTTGGGTTGTCCTTACCCAAGAGAAAGATGGAGGCAAGTTAACACAAAATTTTTTAAAGATATACTAAAATGAAAATCTCTAAGAGAAAATGTCTTCCTTAGGACATGACAGGGTAATATATGGGATAGAACAGAACCGTATGTAAGCTGTCTGTGACCTCTGTGGACATTTGCCTGAATTCTCACCTGGGAGTGGAACAATGGGGCTAAGGTCATTGGGGGATGTTTGGTTTTGGTGGTATATGTGGCAGTGTCTCTGGGGCTGGGGGAAGGGAAGAGTGGTGTGGAGATGAGAAAGCAAATAAAACAGAATGGACAAAAACCGGAATGATCAAGATTAACGGGGTTCTAACTGGATCCATTTTGCCACAGTTCCCCCAGGCCCTCAACAATTAAACATTTGAGACTTCAGGAATGCACCACACAAAATCAAACAAAATACCACACAAAATTCATTTGTTAAATATCACCCCTCCCTTGCCCTCTGCCTCCAGCATACTCCCTCAAGTAGTACAGGCAGGAAAGACCTAACTATTGGGAGGAATCCCTAACACTTTTCCAGGGTAGAATTCTGGCTAGTCCAAAAAGGGTCCTTTTTCTTAAAGGGTTTTGAGAAACTAGACACTGCAACTTTATTAGTATCGGCGACGTTTGTTTGGAGCAAATTCAGCTCCAGGAGCTGCACGGTTGAATGCAGGAGGAGTTCCACCAATTGCCCCAATTCCTTCCATTGTAGCAGCTTGGCCAAAACGTTCAGTCGTTGGTGGGGTCAATCCCAAGGTTCCATCCGGCATCATAGTGGCAGGTCCTGGAGGTGCTGGGGTACCAGCTGGCACAGGAGCGGGGGGCATGGCACCTCTGTTGTTTATGCCCATAGCACCTCCCATAGCCATCTGGCCCATCCGTATCTCCTGTTCTCTCGCATCAGGGAAGGTTCCCTTGAATCCTTCCTGCTGTCGCCGCATCATTTCTTCCTGCTGCCGTCGCATCTCTTCCTCACGGCGTCTGCGCTCCTCTTCCTGCCTGAGCTCCAGTTGCTTCCGTTTTTGCACTTCTTGGTTGTGCAACTCTTCCATTCTCCGAAGTTCTTCTTGGCGCCTCATCAAATCCTGCCTCATCAGCATGACCTGGTGCTCATGGCGAGCAGCCTCCATCTCCATCTCCAACTTCTCGCGAGCCTCCTTGATGTTACGGTCTACTTGGTCTTGCTGCTGCTTCTCCATCTCAATGAGTGCCTTCCAGCGCATGGCATATTCATACTCAAAAGAGCCAGGCTGTGCAAATCTGGGTGGCTGCTCTCTCTCTTTGTGAAATTGCTGGTTCTTAATAACCAGCTTCTCTGGAAGTCCCTCTTCATCATCTAACTGGTCCATGGGTTCCACAGTCACAGGCCGAGGAAATGTAGTTAGCAGGAAGGAGCCTTCACTGCATCTGTCCAGAGCTTTCCGAGCAGCTGGCTTCCCTGAGAACTCAACAATGCCTTTTCCTGAGGGCCTTCCTCGATCATCCACAATGACCACGGCCCTCTCCACCTGGCCAAAAACAGAAAAGGCTTCTTCCAGCAGCTCATTAGACACATACTGAGGAAGGTTTCGGACTGTAAGGGATGCACTATGGCATGCAAAGCGCACACGCAGCTGCTTTCCACGTAATGGCATATTGTCCAGCTCCACTTTGGCAATCTCCGCTAAGGTTCTTGTTTCCAAGCGGATAAAGCCAAAGCCTTTATCCTTATGAATGAAGACTTCGCCTGCCTTCCCATATTTCTCAAATAGTTTCCTCATTTCCTCCTCGGTGATGTCAGGAGGAAGATTTCCCACAAAGAGACGGCTACGCTGGGTGAAGGTCTTCTCTCCTGGTTTCCTAAAATTCTTCAGGTCAATGGTCAAGCCTTCATTCTGGCTGCTGGCCTGTTGCCCATTAGCAGGTATTGGTGGTGGTGGTGGCTGCTGCTGCTGCTGCTGGTGGTGCTGCTGGTGATGATGCTGATGATGCTTCCTTGGAGTATGGTTTTGCTTCTCCAAGTTAAAAGTTTTATTGCTCTGCATTTTTGTACCTCTACCGACGGTTCTTTCCTCAGAGTAACGGAGACGCTACACGGCCTCTACCGTCCCGAGAAAAGCACAAAGTTATTTGTTTTATAGCTGCTTTGTTGGCCACCCAGGATTCTTTCCCCACATTATTGTAGTGCAAACCAGTGATGTGACCATAGGCATATCAGGTGACACATGTTCCAGCCATCATAGTGTACCCCAGCCCTGGATAGTAAGTGTTGTGTGCAACACAAGGGAATGAGTTTGTGGTGACCTATATACCCATGAGAAATTTCAACTAATCTGTGTGCACATCTGGATTAGACTCCACTACCCAAGGTCTATTTGAATATGCAAGTAGATGTCGCACACATTACCCTCATTCTTTAAAGGGACAACTTCAAATCCTATAAGTTGCAACACTCATCTGAATTTTCCTGTATTACTGAGTGCATAATGCCTTTTTCATTCATGATGCCCATTTTCTACACTTTTTCATTCTATTCCTAATTGCCTTGAGACAAGAACATGGAATGAAGTCTATCCATGTGGTACCCATTGCAACAGAGAAGCAGGAGCATAAATGTATACTTTTTTTAAAAAAAGATTTATTTATTTGAAAGAGTTACACAGAAAGAGCAGAGGCAGAGAGAGAGGGAATCTTCCATGCAATGGTTCACTCCCCAATTGGCCACAATGGCCAGAACTGTGCTGATCCAAAGCCAGGAGCTTCCTCCAGATCTCCCATGTAGGTGCAGGGTTCCAAGCACTTGGGCCTTCTACTATTTCTCAGGCCATAGCAGAGAGCTAGATTGGAAGTGGCGTAGCTGGGTCTCGAACTGGCACCCATATGAGATGCCGACACTTCAGGTCAAGGCATTAACCTGCTGTGACAAAGTGCTGTCCCCTGTAGTACACTTTTGTATTAATTTAACTTATAATTTTTATGACCTATTTTTGTTGTATTATTCCCTGCTCCTGCAGGTGGCCCTAATTTTTATTGAAAAATGTGTGTTTTTATTCCTTCTGATTTACAAAGTCCTTTCTGGATTTATATAAATCTGATTTACATTCAGTTAATTCCTCACAATACTCTCAGGAGGAACACTTTTCCTAGGTTGCATGGCTATCCTATGATAACAGGGCTACAAATGCTATGATGTATCTAGCTGCAGTAGCTCTTTTATTTCCCATCTAGATAATAGCTGTGCAAGTAATCCATTCCACCTCCATTACTACACATGAGAAATAGCTCTTCATCCCTGTTTAAGTCCCCACAGCTTCTTACAAGTGTTCATCAAATTAAATCTTATAAACATATTTAATAGAAAATGAATGATGTAGCTGCTGGTAGTTTCAGTGAGGTTGAATGATTTGCTGGACTGCTGTTTTGTCTGGGTTATCTTTCATATTACTTAGAACTAATTTTTCACATTATATTGCTTGCCTGAGCACTTTTTCCTAGGCTCCCAGCTAAACAGGTGTTTGAAGAGTAGATTTACTGTTAATTCTCACTAAGGACAGAAGACCCACATTGAGAGCACAGATCCTTATGTGGTCCTTGGGACAGAGTGAATATTATACCCACTTGATTTAGTACTCAGGCACTAGTCTCCATTGAAGAGAAGAACTCAGCTGAACAGAATATAACTCCCTTCTGATTAAAAAAAAGATATTTACCATGCCAAAGCTGGGTGTGTCACCTTAGGCATACCTTTTACCCTTGAAAACTGAACAGAGCTCTCTGGCCACACCCACTACACGCCTCTAGAGATTCACTAAAAGCAGAAAGTCCATTTATCTACAATCATAATAGAATGATAAAAACTGCCAGAAAAAAAAGACGAGTATCTCCACAAATGCCAAACAAATGCAAGAATCCAAGAAGCAAGAATAATGAAAACATCATCATGCTCCCAAAAGAACATGGTATTTCAATATGAGATCATGAAGATGATGAGATAGAAGAAATGCAAGAAATAGAACTCAAAAATTTGGTCATAAGATTACATAGAAGTAATCAAAAGCAAATGCAGAAACTATTGATATCCATGAAGGACATGAAAGAAAATCCCATGAAATTGAAATTATCAGGAGGAATCAAGATGAAATGAAGAATTCAACAGAACATGAAATTGAGATATTAAAAAGAAATCAAAATGAAATGAAGAATTCAATAGAACAAATAAAAAATTCAGTGGACAGCCTTAAAAATAGAATCAGTGAGGCAGAAGACAATATCAGACTAAGTTGACAGAGTACAGGAAAGTATACAGTCAAACCAAACACAAGAACAGGAGATTAGAAATCTAAAAAAGACTGTTGGGAATCTACAGGATACTACAAAAAAAATAAAAAATAAAACCAACATTCTGGTTCTAGGAGTTCCTGCAGGCATGGAGAGAGAGAAAGGATTAGAAGGCATTTTTAGTGAAATACTAGCAGAAAACTGTCTGGGTTTGGAAAAAGAGACATTCAAGTGCAGGAAGCACACAGAACTTTGAATAGGCATGATCAGAAAACATCCTTGCCATGACACATTGTAATCAAACTGCCACAGTGAAACAAAAAGAGGATTCTAAAATGCGTAAGAGAGAAATGCCAGATTACTTTCAAGAAGATCTCCAATTAGACTCACAGCAGACTTCTCATCAGAAATCCTGCAGGCTAAGAGAAAATGGCAGAATCTAGCCCAAGTCTTAAGAATAAAACTGTCATCCCAGATTATCATACCCTGCAAAGCTCTCATTTGTGAATGAAGGTGAAATAAAGACCTTTCATAACAAACAGAAATTGAAAGAATTTGCCACCACTTGTCCAGACCAGCAAGATTTCTTCTTTTTTATTTTTTTTTTTTTCCGTTGTGGCAGATTTTATCTTTGTACTATGACTATAGATAAGTGGACTTTCTGCTTTCACTGAATCTCTGGAGGCTTGTATTGGGTGTGGCCAGAGAGCTCTGTTCAGTCTCCAGGGTTAAGGGTGTGCCTCAGGTGACACACCCAAGTTTGGCATGTTAAGTCTTATCTCCCCTTTTTTTAATCAGAAGGGAAGTACATTCTGCTCAGTTGGGCTCTTCTCCTCAATGGAGACCAGTGCCTGAGTACTAGCCCTAGTGGGTATAATATTTGTTTGCTCTATCCAAAGAACCACACAAAGGGTCTGTGTAGTCCTCTGTATAAGTTCAGATTCTCCAGAAATGTCTCATCAGGTAACCAGGAATCCCCAAGCTTGTGGCCTCTCCCACTGAGAGTGCTCAAAGTCGCAGCCACACCATGAGTCTTCCCACACAGCCTCAGTTTTTTATTTTTTCAGTCTTGCTTCAGAAGTTTCACACAGTCACAAGTTCCTAGTTTCCTGTTATTTCTCCCCACCAGAGTCAGGAGTCTCCACTTGGCTGCTTGCCAGGTGCAGACACAAGCTGACACAGATGTTATGTATGTCCAGAATGGCTCCTGCTCCATCAGCTTGCATGCCTTTGTGAGGTGACTGGAGAGAGAGAAACGTGTCTGTACTGTCCCTTTTTTTTCTCTCCTCTAGTTTGGCTGGCACACTTTCCCTCGGATATTTAAGCCTCATTTCCTCTAAGTTCCTGCCACATTTTTTGCCAGTGGCTCAGGCTACTGTGGTCTTGTCTCACCTCACTTTCCAGTTCTGGTGCATAGGCTCTCAGCTGTTGGAGTCATGAGCTGTGGGCACCACCCCTCCATGTGGGTCCACTGTGTCCCTCTAATGTCAGTAGAATTTCCTCTGTCATTTTTTCCCTAACTCTTCCCTGAGACTACTCTATTTCCACTTTTTGAAAACTATCTTCTCCTAGGCTAGAGCAGTAAGCTCCCTCCCTACTCCACCATCCAATTATCTCTATATGATTATGACTCTGTTTCTGCCAAATTACTAATTTATACACCATATAATCAAAATTAAATGCCTTCCATGGAGTGCATATTTATTTTGTCATTTACTACTGTCACCTGCATGTATAATGAGTAACCTGATTTGTGATATTCCTAACACAGGGAAATGATGGGTACCATGGTTTGATTTATAATTGTGTGGTCATCTACTCAATCTAAATGCTGGAAGTTGTCCCAGCAACTGTCATGTGTATAGGATTTGAGTACATTGTAGTGCCAGCATCATCATGGTCATCAGCATAGGATACATTCTTAATGTTTCTAGATGCTCCTGGAACTTTAAATTATTTTCTGATTGTGGAAATTTTCCAAACTACAAGTCTGTATCATACTGTAATTTTTCCAGTTTATTCTGGACTGTTTTTTCACCAAATATTCATCCGCATATTTGTTTTTTAATTATGGCTCACATTAAAATGACATTGTTACTAAGGGCAAGGCAAAGTTTTAACTTCCATGTGCATCAGGTTTCTATATTTTGTCTTTCATTAATTTCATCTGAGTATGTCAATATCCACATGGAAAGCAATCTTAGCACAGCCAAGGTATGATTTTTTTGGGCACTTATATTTTCATGTCATGGATGCACTAAATAATGTTCAAGTTGTGTTAGCAATCTCTATCTTTATGGCCTGTCAAATAATTTTAGAACATTACATTCTTTTACACTTTCAAGGACACTTTTTTATAGCTTCTTTATATTTTGAGAATCAAAGTTGTCATTCTTTTTAAAATTTCCATGCATTAGATCAAGACAATTTTATCTTGCTTTTAAAATTACTGAATTCAATGGCATAAGCTTTCTTTGATTTAAGAGAGGACAAATTTTCTGTATTTAAATGTGTATTTAGGGCTATTTTTATTAATATCTGTTACATCTTGCAACCTTATTCCTGTTTCTACTAAATTTACCATTTGTACACACAGCTATCAATATAAAACATATATTGAAATGAATACATTTCTCTATTTTTCATGTTGATTCAAATTTATTATTACCACCTCAATAAATAATAACCTAATTTGTGCCAATTCTAGTGCAGGGCACTTCAGGCTGCCATGATTTACTTTATCATTGTAAGGCCATCAAATTCTGGAAGATGTCCAAATTTTATTTTCACAGTACATAAGAACAATTTAGGGCCAGTTCCATCACTCATTAGCAGATTTCATTCTTAGCCTTACAGACATTCATGAAGCTTGAAATTAATCTTTAATTATGAAAATTTTAGTTAATTTTTAAATTCACTGGAGTCACTCTTTTGCACAAATACTTTAGGCCAATCCTAACCCTGTGAATCTGTGGCCATGGTAATTTCACTTTTATTGTAAGATCATCATCACCCCCAACATTCTGTAAGGTGCCCTGGAAACTGTCAGGTACACAGTGTCTCAGGGCCATTTTAGCCAAGGGTGATAATTCTTTCTCCTCAATGTAGTATATATATGAATATATGTAACATATATAACATACATATATTTTATACATAGCTAAATTTGCTACTGTGTGTCTAGATACTAGTATATTTCCTGAAAATTATGCGGGAAAATAGTGGGATCTTAATGTTATTTTTATCCCAGAATTATGTATGTTTATTTAATTTTAGAGGCTGGTAGACTTGGAGACACAGAGAAAGACCTTATTAGCTACAACTTGGTGGGTTACTCTTCATTCTTGTAATTTTCAGAAACTGGATTATTACACAAATATGAGCTATTCTTTTCTGATGATAAATACATTAAAAAATTTCAAAATGTTGCTCTCTATATATTTATATTACAAATTATATATATACATTTACATTGTAATGTCATAAATACACACACATATATATTATATATTATATATATATAAACACCTTTAAAATTATCCTTGTTATTGGTATAAATTTTTTGAATTTTAAATATTTACTTTCTTTTAACATTTTAAGTAATATGTTTGATATATTTCATATATACAGACTAATGAATGTAAGTGACACTTCTCTCAATACCCTCCCTCCCACACACACTCCAAGCCTTTCTCCTCTTCCCTCTCACATTCCCACTTAACTTTTACAAAATCTCTTTTCAGTTTACTTAATGATTGTATAGTTAACCCTACACTAAGAGTTCAACAAGTCAGCAAATAGTATGAAGAAAAAAAAATAAATTAAAAAAATCACTGTTCCTCAATGGAAAAGACAAGTGCTCTAAACAATCATCAAATCTCAAAATGTGTAACTCCAATACATTGCATTTTAGGTACTCTATTAGCTATCTCAGATCAGGGAAAACATATGATATCTGTCTTTTGGGGACTGGTTTATTTCACTAGGTATAATGGTTTTCAGTTTCATCTACCTTGTTGCAAAAGACAGGGTTTCTTTTTCTTTTTTTCATAACAGTAGTATGCCATGGTCTGTATATACCATAATTTTCTTATCAAGTCAACAATTGATTGATATATGGATTGTTCCCAGCCCTCAGCTATTGTGAATTGTGCTGCAGTGAACATGGGGTTAAAGATAACTCTTGCATATGCTAATTTCTTTTGGTTTGGGTAAATTCCAAGGAGTGGGATGGCTGGATCATATGGTAGGTCTATAATCAGATTCGTAAGACATCTCCATTCAGTCTTTCACAGTGGTTTGCACCAGTTTACACTCACACCAACAGTGGACCAGGGTAACTTTTTTCTACATCCTCATCAGTTTTGTCATTTGTTGATTTTTTTTTTTTTGACAGGCAGAGTTAGGCAGTGAGAGAGATAGAAAGTCTTCCTTCCATTGGTTCATCTCCCAAATGACCACTATGGCTGGTGCGCTGCAGCCAGCACACTGCAATGATCCAAAGCCAGGAGCCAGATTCTTTCTCCTGGTCTCCCTTGTGGGTGCTATTCTTTCTTCCCTAGTTCTGACTCTTAACACTGTTCCAAATTATGGGATTTGATTCAACGCACCAGGTCTTAAATTTAAGGTTTTATTTCTGACTTTTGAACACCCAAAAAGACAGATTTTGTGTTATTTTAAAGTAATCTATTATGTTTTCTTAATGACTCTTAAGTTCTAATTGTTTAAAACAACTGAGTTTTAAAGAAGTTATGATTTGATCAAATCTGGTCTATACTTTATTATGATGTTAAGGGATCTTATTTCAACAAGATATTTTAAGCCTTCTTGTCATCTTTTACAGGCATTCAAAAAAATCAAAGTTCCAAAGAATTTGAACTTTGATATTTCCATTTGGGTTCCTGGAAATGTCAAAGGATATACGTCTCTCATCTTGCAGAGACACCAGCTAATCAATCAGGCTATTTGGGTTATATTACAGGTACTGTTATAAAATGCCACTGATACAAATGTCTGAAAGTTAAAAAGTCTAATGATCTTGTGTCACTAGACATGGTGGTTATCTTAATGAGAAAGGCTCAGAGGCCTAAAAGAATTAAATGTTTTGTAAAATCCTACAGGTGCTTTTGAAAATACTGTGTGAAGTAAGCAAATGCCTCTTGTTGGTTAATGAGTTTATCATTTTAAACATAGCTATTTAAAGTCTTTTCTCATCCACAGTTTTCTATACCAGATTTGCTGCTCTAAACTACAACATTGTTGGTTCTGTGTTTAGCTGCCCTCCTATAGGTTCTGATGGACTTTTTCCAGCCATTTCTATTGAATTCAGTAGTTCTGAATTGTTCTGTAAACAGATGAAGTCAATAACGCACTACAGGTTCCAACTGGAAGAAAGTATGGTTAATCAATTTACAAGAACAGAAAGTAATTTTAATTGGTAATAAAAAAACAGCTAAAGATTTTAGGAAACTATTACTAAAACTGCCTTATTGTTCTATCTTGTATGTTGTGCTATGTGTGTGTTCATATTGTATGTCTACATGGGAAAATTTATTTTGAGCTCTGTCTTACTTGGTTTATCAAGGAAAGATTGCTCATAAATTTAATAGGTAAAATTAATTGAAGATGCATTTGATTCATGTGACCTGAATCTCTTTGTCAGATGTTTTAAATTTGCTGATAGAAAAAGGAACTAAAAAATGTTTTATGTTTCTGTTTTCTGTTTAAACAAGCCACATCATGTTAGAGATACCTGGCTCCTGCCATTGGATCAGCATGGTGTGCCGGCCGCAGTGTGCTGGCCGTGGCAGCCATTGGAGGGTGAACCAATGGCAAAAGAAGACCTTTCTCTCTGTCTCTCTCTCTCACTGTCCACTCTGCCTGTCAAAAAAATAAAAAATAAATAAAAAATAAAAAAAGATATTTAAGATATATTTAAATACATGTATTCTTAAAATTTATAGAAGGCATTGGACCTACAGTAAATATTTTATAGGCTATTATTTAATGGTTAAAACCACTTGCTAATATTCCATTTGACAGTGTTAGTGGGCATTCTGGCAAGCCTGACTTGCTCCCACATTTCTCTATTCTCTTTAAGATGGGACACTGACTCTGTCCTGAGGGATTCCTCAAGATGTAGTTTGATTTTTTGATCTTATGAAAGGAGTGACTAACATAATCTGTGTAACAGCATAGCCAAAATGAGAGCTTAAATAATAATTTCACAGCTGGACTTACTTCATCATGGGATCCCAAATCCCCTTGGGCTAGATGGTGAAAATGGCATCTTAAGTTTTAACATATTTATATATATATATGATTAAGTTTAAAAGTGACTGTATTTGATTGCATTAAGTTTTAAGTTGGTCATATAGGAGGCACTAATTGTTAAAGTGATCATATCAATAGAATTAATAGAATTAAAGAGGAGTAAATGCTTCAACATGGGTAGCAGTCCATACAGCAGACTCATAGAATGGCAATTGCTCTAAGTAATGCTCAGTGACCTCAGAGTCATCCCTAAAGGCATTCTGGTCTGGCTAAAAAGCCCACAAGAGCATTTCAGGCATGGAAAGTCAGGACACTTGTGCAAAAAGCTGTGCCTACATGGAGAGTCTCCCTGGGTGAGACTCCTGTGGAAAGAAGTGGTCATCAAAGAAGGATGTACTCTCTTCAAAGGGAGAACTGTCACTTTGCTTACAGCCTTCTCTAAATATTGATGGAGTTTGTGGATTCAGAAGGCTTCCATAGCCTAGACAGCTCATGTTAAGAGCCTTGGGTGATCACTGACATCACACAAAAGAGTGTGAATTGGTAAATTAACCATAGGAGTCACTGTGCACTGACTTCCCATGCAGGACCTTAAGACTATGCTTAAAAAACAGAGGGGAGAGTATGGTAACCCCATTATGAGTGTATTAACTTTGCTCCTTTCACCGTAAAGTTCTTACAGGTCTCACCCCATGGAGAGCCACCAGCAGAGAAACATTGGAGACCTCTCACAGGTGCAACCCAATTGCTTCTGGTTTGATGGAGGGACCCAACCACCCAACAATGGAAGGGGCCTGATCCCCTCATAATGTTGGGCAAAGGTTTTGCTTGTGTTTTCCAGAGATCACTCTGCAGCCTGTGTTATAACAGCCTGAAATGCCAAACCCTGGACCCAGTCTCTGAAAGCTGACCCTCTACAAACCAACTTCAGCACCTTTCCCTGAACAAGCCATTCATAGAAAGATCCTCTTCAGATCAGCTACAGCTTAAATGGAAGGGACCTTACAAGGTGCTACTGAACATGACCACCTCAGTAAAATTAGGATTAAACATCTACCTCTCAAGTCCTCACAGGTGTACTCAAAAGACATGCCTGATTATTCCTGTAAGCCAGAGATCTTAAGCAAAAAGAAAAATAAAGCCTTTGCTTTCCTCACATCAAGAGTGCTGCGCCTGAAGGCAGGCATGGTGTACCTGCCTCTTTTGATTCTGTTATTAATAATAAAGCTCCTAATGTGTTTTTCTATTATAATTCTCTATACTCAAGCTAAATGGGTTTATCATGTATCACTACCCACTATCTGGGAGTCTGTAAGATGTGGTCTTTTCATCTTAATTGGTCACGTTCCAGTTTTGCTCATACTAATTAACAAACTTATATGTTCCAGAACTCAACAACTTCTGGGAGTCACTGACCATGCAGGGGACACAGACATTGGTGGTGACCAAGATTGCTCCAGCTCACAAAGAGAATTTGTTAGATGAGATGGGCAGAGACTTCCAGACCCAGGACAGGTAGGGCCTGCAATACATCCCTCATAAACAGGAAGCAGCTATAGAAGATGTGATGATTCTACACCCTTCAACATCCCTAGGATTAAGGAAATGGAGTCTCTGAAGGGGGAATGATGCAGGCAGTCATATATCATTAGACTTGAGAACTGGAAGGCTACGCCTTCATCACACTTTCCCCAGCCCCCGTGTGATCTCATGCCCCTGATTTCCCATACCTGTGCACTGCCTGCCATTTACAAAGGCCTGAAACATGGTGGGCCTGGCCTTTTTCCCTTTGCCCTTCTTTTCCTCCCTGCCCTTAATCCCCATGGTAGGCATTCTTCAATTTAATTTAAAGTTTATTGCGGGTTATGGCTTGTTGCCGTGCCACACTAAGCAGAGTCACACTTGCCCTAAAACAAAGGGAGGAGATGTGGGTAATCCTGTGAGACTTTCTGCCTAGCCCTTGTGGCTAGCCTGACTGATGGTGGGAGGTGGGAGCCTCAGGCACATTTCCTCCCACCCCCACATTCTGCCAATTAGGTAAACTGTTGCTGGGGGTGGTCCAGGCCCACCTTGAAAGCTACCCTAACTATGAGACCTTCAAGCTATTTGGAGATGCATATTGATGCCAGTGTTGGTTCTATCCTATAGAGTTAGGGTTGCCCTGAATTAGTTATGCCCCTTCTGCCTGCCCTTTGAAAGTGTACATGGTCATTAATAAAGGTGGACATGTTTACTGAAGCCTGTCCCCGGTGCTTCCTGTGGAAGAGCACCATTGCCTCACTCTCCCCGATGGTGTGGGCCTCACAGGACAAGTCCACAGCTCTTGGCCTGCTCCCTGCTTGGTATGGCCCCTAGTTAATTTCCAGACTTTCCTTTCTCCTTTAGATGGAGCCCTCACTCTCCTATGCATTTCTCTCACTGAATAAAAGTTTAATAACTCAGCTTATCGTCTGGTCTATTTGAGCCAGTATTCAGAATTTGTCTCTGAATTCATGGCAAGAACCCACACAGATTTTTAATTTCAGAAATATTAATAAGTGCTGAAGTTTCAGGGCCAAATTATAGAGTCTTTTATTACTAAAAGCCTGTGGCTACACAGGATCCTGTGCTATCCAAATCATACTGCCCTGAAGGAGCTCAAGGGTAAGCTTCTAAAGGCCAAAACCATATATTGTTGAAGTTAATTACAAAGCCAAGTATTTGTTACAGGAGCTAGAGCAAGCAACATTATGCTTATCTCAGGGGCATTAACCAATTTCCCAGTACTTAATGTAAATAAACTTACAGATAACCTCTCACAAGATTAGTTTTGGAGTAACTAGCAGTTGTGGGACTGGTTACAAAAAAATAGAGGACAATCAGGGACAAAATGGAGTGACTCTGGTCAGGCCATAGCTCATTTGTACTTGAAAATCAGTAAAACTTAGCCTGAGGAGCTGCAGGACCTCCTGCATGGACCCAGAGGCTCCTCTGACTTTGACCACCTTGACCTCAGCATGGCCCTGGCATGGCTCCCCATTCTCTGTTACAGGAAACTGGGTTGCCAGCATCCCTGCAGAGAACAAGGACAGTCCCACAGTGACGGTGGTGGAGCCTGGAGCTGGAGTCTCTAAAAGGGGCAAGGACCCATGGCGGTGTGGCCAGGAGTTCCCCATGTCTCACAGAGGACAGTGAGTGTGCCTCTGGTGGACTTCCTGTGGCAGGCAGAGGATTGCTCATTTCAGTACTGGTTAATACGTGAATCGTGCTGGCTGTGAGGCCTTAGCCCCATGCAAAACTTGGCTCATCCCTTGGCTGACTAGAATTAATCTCAGACATGGCCAAGCAGGCCCCACAGCACTGCTCAGTGCATGGCATGGCCTCTGTCAGCAAGGATAGAGTCAACATAAAGAAGCCATACCACTGCCCCTGAGCCAAGCACCCAAAAGCACTTGTCTGTCCCAATGTCTGAACACCAGCTTGTTTTCATAATCAATTTCATTGTGACAGGATGAAGAAGTCAATAAAACTGGAGAAAAAGTGGGAAAAACCAATGTAATTCTACACACTTTTCAAAAGACAAAGAGGAAGAATACATCTGGACTAATTCATAATGCAAACGTTATAAAACTGCAATGATTGAAGAAATCAAATTTCCACATGAGCAATAATATAAAAATCAAACTAAATTTGAAACAGGATATTCTTCAATAGGTGAATGTATGAGTAAACTGTGTTGTGTCTGAGAGACCTGAGCCTGGATCAAGGCGCAGCTATTTTAGAATAGGCCTCCATCTTGTAACTTGGGCCTGACCGAGCCCTGAATCCTGAAGCTCATGAAAGAAAAAATAAATAAATGAACTCCCCTTGCAATAAACCCCGCCTAGCAACAGCCAATCAGCAGATAGCAGGGAGATACCTAAAGTTTCAGGTGTCTTTCAGGCACTTAAGGTAATTGATAATATCCTGAGACCCTGCAGTTTGGCACATACCTTAGGGGCTCCAACCCTATACTTTAGCCAATCATTTTAAAAGGCATCAACCCCAAAAGCCATCCCACCACCTTTACTAGGTCCATTCCTGCCACTGGATGCACTAATCAATTTTAAGAGATGTTCTTTGAATTTCCCGTGGAATGAGATGGGTTGCTGAATGGTGCTATAATGTATAGATTGTCTCTGAAAACCCTATAAAAACCCCATTAACTGAAGTTGGGGCTTTCAACCAGACCTGTGGCATCAGTGATAGTTGAGCGCCCAAGCCCAGACCTACAATAAAACTCTCATGTGTTTTACAACAGTATAGGCTCCTTGGTGGTCTTTGGGGACAATCGAACTGGGCATAACATATCATACAAAAAATCCTATTGCTAAAGGAAATGAGCTCACAAATCATGTGGGCCATTAGCATTGAATACCGCATCCTGTTTCAACAGCCTGAACATGCAGATGAAAATATCTGTGAGATGGGATAACTTCAGTCAGAGTAAAGTTAAGTTTCAAGATAAAGTCTGGGACCTGGCACTGTGGTGTAGTGGCCTAAGCCTCTGCCTACAGTGCCGTAATCCCATATGTGCTTCAGTTCGAGTCCCTGCTGGTGCACTTCTCATCCAGCTCTCTCCTTTGGCCTGGGAAAGCAGTGGAAGATGGCCCAAGTCCTTAGGCCCCTGCACCCATGTGGGAGAACCAGAGGAAGCTCCTGGCTTTGGATTGGCCCAGCTCTGGCCATTTCAGGAGTGACCAATAGATGGAAGGTCTTTCTCTCTGTCTCTCTTTTTCTCTGTCTGTAACTCTACCTGTCAAATAAATAAATAAAATCTTTAAAAAGAAAAGATAAAGTCTGCCTGATTTTTTTTTTGGACAGGAAGAGTTAGTGAGAGAGAGAGAGAGACAGAGAAAGGACTTCCTTCCATTGGTTCAACCCCCAGATGACCAATACAGCTGGCCCACTGCTCTGATCCAAAGCCAAGAGCCAGGTGCTTCCTCCTGGTCTCCCATGCAGGTGCAGGGCCCAAGCACTTGGGCATCCTCCACTGCCTTCCCGGGCCACAGCAGAGAGCTGGACTGGAAGATGAGGAACTGGGACAGAACCGGCACCCCAACTGGGACTAGAACCCAGTGTGCTGGTGCCACAGGCAGAGGATCAGCCCAGTGAGCCATGGCACCAGCCTGAGTAGTAGTTTTACCATTAATTCACATAGTACAACACATTGAGGACAGAGATCCTACATGGGAAGCAGGTGTACAGTGATTCCCATTGTTGATTTAACAATTGACAGTCTTATTTATGATGTCAGTAATCACCCAAGGCTCTTATCTTGAGCTGCTGAGGCTATGGAAGCCTCTTGAGTTCACGAATTCCAACCTTATTTAGATAAGGCCATAATCAAAGTGGAAGTTCTCTCCTCCCTTCAGAGAAAGGTATCTCCTTTGATGGCCCATTCTTTCCACTGGGATCTCACTCACAGAGATCTTTCATTTAGCTACCTGGTTATGTTTAAAGTAACAAGCTGATATAAGTGCATATGAAAATGCAAAGAATCTAGGATAGCCAAAATAACTCTGAAAAAATAATAAAATCAAAGGGATGATTTTGAAGTGTTATAAATTTATACTAATCTAAAGTGTGCTGTTGTCATACAGAAAGCCAGACAGATGAATGGAACACAAAAGAGGTCCCAGAGAAGATCCAAACACAAACAGTGAACAGGTTTTCTACAGAGGCACTATCGCAGTGCAGGGGAGAAAGTATAGCCTTTTCAACACATGGTATTAGCACAAGGAGATACTAATTTCCAATAAAATAGCTTCTATTTACAAAATTGAAAAAAAAATGCCACAGATCTAACTGTAGTACTGAAAACTACAGTACTTCCAGAAAAAAATCATAGAAGAATTTTTTTTTCACTTTAAGTTAGGCAAAGATTTCCTAGATACAAGAAAAAATTAAAATCTATAATTGAGTACAGGGATAATTTACACTTAATCAAAGTCAAAAACTTCTTTTCTTCAAGACTTATTTATTTGAAAGGCAGAATTACAGAGTGGCAGATGCAGAGAGAGAGAGAGAGAGAGATATCATCCATCTGCTGGTTCACTCCCCAGATGGCCACAACAACCAGAGCTGGGCTGATCTGAAGTCAGGAGCCAACAGATTCTTCTTGATTTCCCATGTGGGTGCAGGAACCCAAGCACTTGGGCCATCTTCTACTGCTTTCCCTGGCTATAGCAGTGAGCTTGATCAGAAGTGGAGCAGCCAGGACTCAAAGTCATACCCATATGGAATGCCGGCACTGCAGGCAGCAGCTTTACCCACTATGCCATAGCATGGCCCCAAAAACTTCTTTTCAAAATGCTGTTTAAAGAATGAAAGTCAAAGCAAAAAAAAAATCCTTGAAAAATATACTATGAGACCAGCTCTGTGGCATAGTGGGTAAAGTTTCTGCCTAGAGTACCAGCATCCCATATGTGCACCAGTTTGAGTACCAGTTACTCAACTTCTGATTCAGCTCTCTGCTATAGCCTGGGAAAACAGTAGTAAATGGCCCAAATCCTTGGGCCCCTGCACCCTCATGGGAGATCTGGAGGAAATGCTTGGCTCCTGGCTTTGGATAGGCACAGTTCTGGCCATTGCAGCCAACTGGGGAGTGAATTAGCAGTTGGAAGACCTATCTCTCTCTGCCTCTCCTTCTCGCTCTGTGTAACTTGACTTTCAAGTAAATAAATAAATCTTTAAAAAAAAAAGAAAAAGGAAAAATATACCTGATAAATTAAATTTTATTGTGCAATACATAAGATGCCAACAAAACAACCCTTAATTCTAAAATAATAAGCATGTTAGAAATAGTTCACCACAGAAGGCAGGAGAGGGAGCTTTTGTTTAATAATGGGTTGAGCCATCTCCTACACTACTGGGATTCTATATGAGTGCTGATTTGAATTCTGGCTGCTACACTTCCAAACCAGTTATGTTAATGCTCCTGGGAAAGCAGCAGTGGATTCCACACATATTCTGACCCCTGGCACATATGTGGGAGACCTATATGCAGTGACCCTCACCAGGTAATCAGCGAGCCCTGAGTACATGAAACTTCCCACAGTGACTGCCCAAAGTACCAGCCACACCCTGAGCCCTCCCACACAGCATCAGTGTTCTCACAGTCCCAGCACATAAGCCTCCCACAGTCATGAGCACCCAGCCCCCCATCAGTTCTCCCCACCAAATTCAAGTTTCTCTGCTCTGCTCTTTGCTGGGTGTGCAGACACTGGTGCATCTGTTACATATGTCCAAAATGATGCCTGTTTTCTATCAGCTTGTTACAGAATGCCAGTTTCAGGGTGGTCAGGGAGAGAGAAACAAGGCAGGTACACTGTCTTACCTAGGGCTCCTAGCTGGATTCCCACCAGGATCTTTCTGCAACTTTATCACCAGTGGCTTGGGTTGCTCCAGTCTAGTCTCACTTTCTGAGCTGCTGCTGAGGTTCTTGGCTGCTGGGTTTCTGAGTTGTGCATGTCCACAACCTGCACATGGTTCACAGTGTCCCTCTAATTTGTGTGGAGTTTCCTCTGCCATTTTTCCCTAACTCTTCCTATCTTCTACAACAGTAAGCTCCCTCTATTGCTCCATCTTAATCCAATCCTTGATTTACTTTTTCTCAAGAAATTCATCAATAGGCTTTTACTCATCTGTTCAATTGTTTATTATTGGGTTCAACAAATACTTATTGAACAACCAATGCATGTCCATAATAGTCACGGTGGAAAGAAACATGGCTTTTAAATTTTAAAATTTTATAATAAAAATGATAATCTGTGATATATTGCCAATATTTTATTTTCTAAAGTACATATACCAAGTCTTCTCATTTTCCCTAGAGTATAAACAGCACCCTGAAAAATCATAGTCATTTATGATAACAGGGTCAATGACACTGTCATATATATAATGCTAAGGAATGGCTAAATTTCATCTTTCAAATTGCTTTTATTGGATGCATGCTTGTGAGAACACTATTAGAAAGGCTTCACTCTAAGCTCATTTTCCTGACCACACCTCCCTCCCTACAAACTGCCCTCTCTAACTTGGATTCTGTATCATCTTCACTCTCTGAAAAAGAATGCACCTGCCAACTAATGTGAAGAGCAAATCACTTCATCTCCTGTTTAGATGCTGCTTTTTGGACACTTGTGTGCTTCTACCTCCAAAAACAGCCACTCTGTCATTCAACGGTCACTGTTACGTCCTTCAACAGGCACTAAAAAAAAAGACAAGAGCAATCCCACATTTCATGGGTTTTGTGTCTTCCCAGAGCCTGTAGATTAAAATTCTCATGGCTAAGGTCACCAAGGAGTTGGATCAAGACAGACAGCATAGAATTCCCTATTAAAAAAAAAGGTCAAGTCTTCCTCTAACACATTTGTGTTAGCCAATTAAAATTTGTTAGATTATTAGATCAGCTACTTACTACGTTAGGACAAAGAGATAACATAGCATCATGGAATGAATAAGAAAATGAACCTAGGGTGCTGCTATTTTTTTCCTTTTTTCATAGAGGCAGCTGGCAGTTTGAGGAGGAAAAGAGTTTGGACAAGAGTGCAAGCTCTGAACCAGCAAAAGCCAACCCTAGCTGAAAGAGGGGAGAGGGAGTGGGAGAGGGGAGGGTTGTGGGAGGGAGGGACATTATGGGGGGAAGCCATTGTAATACATAAGCTGTACTTTGGAAATTTATATTCATTAAATAAAAGTTAAAAATAAATAAATAAATAAATAAATAAATAAATAAATAAATTCGTACCTGTATTGTTATCAAAAAAAAAAAAAGTGATGGTCCACACCAAAAGTTCTTGCTTTCCAAAATTCAGAAACAAGCTTCCTAGAAACTGAGATGCCCCAGGAAGAAAAGACAGCTAAAGAATCCAGTTAGGCTGACTCCAATGAGATAATAAGAGAAACACATTTTTCAACATGATGCTTGAAGAATGTTCTCCATCTCATGAAGCATCTGTCCAGCATCTGGTGTCTTCTTGGTAATGTCAGCCATCAAACATATGCCATACTTTCCCCCTAGCTGAACTGTAGCCATCATCATTCATCAGCTGGCCTCTACCCTGTTCAGCAGCACTGAAGCCTATACCCTATCCCCAAGCCCTACTTTAACATCCCCAGCTTCTGTAGCTGGATGGACCAGAGAGACTGGTAAGCCAAACTTGAGTGAAGACAAGTCACAATAAAAAGAAATATGGAGAAGTATGTAATTCAGGTTTGAGTATTAGAGACAACATGCACTTAACTTACCAGTCTTGGTTCCAATCCAGGTCCTGCCACATGTTAGTCTGTCACAAGACCTTGAGCCAATTATCTTGCTCCTCAGCATCTGTCTCCTCATCTGCAGAGATAAAACACCAACTTTGCAGAGCTACTATGAAATTTAAATACATATGAAGTTGGCCTTCAGAAAATAGTAATAAAATCCTTATTTCTTTATTAAAAGACAATCCCTAATGGAAGTGAGACAAGAATCAGATTTTACTAGACACAAATCCTACAGTATAACTCTGAGAATATAAAAAATCAAATCTGAATAACATATAGCAGATACTTTGATGCAGCAAAATATACATGCACATGCAACAGTTGTACAAATTCCCAGCTTAGGAAATCAGAATTATCTAAACAAAACAGATGTTAATAACCAAAATGTATGATGAGTTCTGCTTATTTCTTCACCACAAATAAAGTCCTTCCAGGATGAAATCAATGTCCTCATTTGCTTTCTCTAAGTTTGAGGGTGGTTAGGATCACTTCATTGGCCTCCTGGGGTTTCCAAGGCAACTGTTAGGGTAATTCTCAAAAGGAAAAGAACACCAAGTCTGTGACAACTATTCTAGAGACACTAATACAGTAATAGGCATTATTACTAGAAATGCACTGCTCTCAACAGCAGCTATCTCCTTTGGATAATTTACTACATTCAAAGCTCTAAGTAGATAAACTTTCACTTCTGCATAAAAAATAATAATTATTACTACAAGAAACCATCAGAACTCTAAATGGAAAATAAAATTAATTTCATGGAAGTGAATTACAAAACCTAAAGCTGAAATTTGCAGCATAATCCAGTATTGTCTTTCCAATAAAAAAAAGTTAATTCTCAAGTGTCTACACCTAAGAGATTCCCAGAGCTGCCTCATGTCATCCTTTTCCAGGAGTCCTAGGGAGGGAAAGAAATGGCTAAATTATATTCAGAATGTTGTTAGTGTTTCTGTTTATTATCACATAAATTTATGATAGGTCAACTTTCAGTTCAGCATTTCAGTGTTCAGTTGTGCTAGAATATTTCATTTGTGGAGCAGGTATGTAACCTAGCATTTAAGATGCCTGCATCCCATGTCAGAGTCCCTGGGTTTCATTTCTGACTCTAGAACCTGACTCAAACTTCCTGATAATCCAGACCATGGGAGACAAATAACTGCTCTTGCTACCCACCTAGGAGACCTTGATTGAGTGCCTTTTCTGCTGACCTAACCCCAAGTGTTTAGGCACTCATGGAGTGGACATGAAGAGTTTAGCTCTTTCATTAAATTCCCATCTCTTTGTCGCTATGCCTTCCAAATTTAAAAAAAAATGACAGTAATTCTATTTCTGAGCCATTTAATAAAGAATCACATCTAACCATGAACTATAAAGTAATTGAAGTTCTAAACAGAATTATTTTTTAATTTTTCATTTACATAAGGTGAACAAATCCCAAGCATTTCAAATGTACAGATTTAGGAGCATAGTAATACTTGCCACCAACTCTCTCTCTCGCCCTTGCTCCTATCTTCCCTCTTCCTTCTCTTCTTAATTTTTCTTTTAATTTTTACAATGACATACTTTTAAAACTCCACTAAGTAAAGCATTCAATAGATATCAAGTAAGAAAACCACTGTTCTTCAAGAGTATAGACAAGGACACTAAACCATATTCACATTTTAAAGTCTCAATTTTTCTAACATACATATATTTTGTCACAGTAAATTTATAAAATGTTTCAAGATTTGTACTGCCTACACATGCAAACAAAAGTATATAGAATAAACACAGCCTTCCCTACCAGATCACTTAAAGCACTGTAAAAACATATTGTAATTGATTTATTTTTAAAAGAAAACTTCTTAGAGTTCCGCATTCCTCAATTATCACCAACTTTTCTATTGCCTTTCTTAGTAAAAATGTTTTAAGTTCTCTGAACTTAACCATATCAGTCAAAATTCTATAGCAACCATCTATTGAAATGGTTCCTTAACAAATTCAATTATCAGCTACCTGTAAAGCATTCAAGGTCATTGATATAGTGAAATATTTTCTTGCTATGACCCAGGGAAGATACAATCCTGCTTTATTTCCAGAAAAGTTATCACTGCTAACATTTTTGCAAAAGAAAATGAAGGATTTAGTTTACCTTTTTCATCCTGATCACATAAACAGTTTTCATCATTCACTTGTAGCAGACTCCTGCATTAAAATCAATTAACTGAGTATTTCATTTAAAAAAACAATGAAGAAAAGCAATTAGCCTACTAATATAGACTCCATCTGTTGGTGAACTAAAGGTAGATATTCCTCACCTCTGGAAACATTTTTGAGGTAAACTTGATAGGATTTGTTTACAGACAAGAGAGGAGTTGTGAAAGAGATATTAATCAAGAATTGCACTGTGGGCCAGTACTGTGGCTCACTAGGCTAATCCTCCACCTGCAGCACTAGCAGCCCAGGTTTTAGTCCTGGTTGGGGTGCCGGATTCTGTCCCGGTTGCTCCTCTTCCAGTCCAGCTCTTTGCTGTGGCCCAGGAAGGCAGTGGAGGATGGCCCAAGTGCTTGGGCCCTGCATACGCATGGGAGACCAGGAGGAAGCACCTGGCTCCTGGCTTCGGATCAGCACAGCAAGCCAGATGTAGTGGCCATTTGGGGGGTGAACCAATGGAAGGAAGACCTTTCTCTTGTCTCTCTCTCACACTGTCTATAACTCTCTCTCTCTCTCTCTCACTGTCTACTCTGCTTGGCAAATAAATAAATAAATAATTGCACTGTGGATCACAGCACAGCAACTGCAGAAGTTGCCATTAACTCATGTAGGGAAGACTACCTAAGGGACAGGTATGAGAAAGAATAACATTAGTAATATTTTGGACCTGTTGGGATTTAAATACACAATAGATAATCAAAGAAAGGTCTCAAGTAGGCAGTGTGATATACCGATCTGAAATTAAGGAGGGGTTCCTGGGCTGGAGATATAAATTTGGAAACCATTAGTGCAAACAAGGATGTAAAAGTCATTAGAAAGAATATCAAAGGCTGAGCTCTACAGCACTTCTGTTTAAAAAGGAGGAGATGAGAAAAAATCAAAAGAAACAGGCTATTATGGATACACTAGAAAAGCAATAGGAAAACTAGGTGAGTGATAGTTTTAATGCTATTTCAGAATATTTATGAGTGATAATGACCAGCATTTTCCATTTTTGATTTTTGAATGACAGCCGTTCTAACTGGGGTGAGGTGACACCACACTGTAACTTGTATTTGCATTTCCCTGATGGCAGTGATCCTGAAGTTTTTTCATCTGTCTGTTGGCCTTTTTTTTTAAGATTTATTTATTTATTTCAAAGTCAGAGTTACACACAGAGAGAAGGCGGGGAGGAGGCTTCCACCCACTGGTTCACTCCCCAAATGGCTGCAATGGCCAGAGCTGAGCCAGTCCAGAGCCAGGAGACAGGAGCTTCTTCTGGGTCTCCCATGTGGGTGCAGGGGCTCAAGGACCTGGGCCATCTTCTACTGCTTTCCTGGGCCATAGCAGAGAGCCAGATCAGAAGTGGAGCAGCTGGGACTTGAACTAGCACCCATATGGAATACAGGTATTGCAGGCGGTGGCTTTACCTGCTATGCCACAGTGCTGGCCCCATGTTAGCCCTTTTTATTTCATCCTTTGAAAATGCTTGTTCCTGCCCCAGCACATTTTTAACTGGATCATTTTGTTGTTGAGTTTCTGGAACTCCTTATATATTCTTGATATTAATCCTTTATTGAATGCATAGTTTTCAAATATTTTCTCTCATTGTTTTGATTACCTCTTCACTTTATTAATTATTTTCTTTTTTGTGAAACAATTTCTTAGATTGATGTAATCACATTAGTCTACTGGTGTTTGTTTTATTACTTGTGCTTCTGCTATCTTATTCAAGAATTCATTGCTTAGGCCAATAGCCTTTCCCCTATGTTCATCAGCAATATGATGGTTTCAGGTATTAGGTTTATATCCTTGATCCATTGTGAGTTGATTCTTGTATAGGCTGTAAGATATAGGTTTGATTTTGACCTACAGCAGTGGAAATCCAACTTTCCAAACATCATTTATAGAAGAGACAGAATTCATTTCTAAAATATTTATTTATTTATTTAAAAGACAGAGATTTGTGGGGGGGGGAGAGGAAGAGAGACAGAGAAAGAGATTTTCAGTCTGTTGGTTCTCTCCCCAAATGGCTGCAATGGTCAGAGTTGGGCCAGGTAAAATCCAGAAGCACAGAGCTCCTTCTGGGTCTCTCACATGGGTGCAGGGACCCAAGGTGCATTAGAACAAAGGTGGATTGGAAATGGAGCAGCTGAGGCTTGAACCAGCACACATATGGGATGCAGAAACTGCAGGTGGAAGCTTGACATTCTATGCCCCAGAGCCAGCCCAGAAGCAGCTGAATTTTATCAAACTTTGAAGGAAGAACTGATCCCCATTCTTAAATTATTCAAAACAATTGAAAGGGATAAAATCAATCCAAATCTATTCTTTGAGACAAGAATTAGCTCAATTACAAAAGCACAGAGATGCAATAAATAAGAACTACATACCAATATCCATAATGGACATAGATTCAAAATTCTCAACAAAATGGTATGAAATACATCAATAAAACCATCAATAATACATCAATAAGACACAAAGTAGAATTTATTCAAGGAATTCAGGGGTAGTTCAACTTATGCAAATAAATATGTTATTTAAAATCAATAAAATGAAAGATAAAGTCATTCGATTTTCTCGATAGATACAGAGAACCATTTGATAAAATGACATATTTTCATGATACAAACCCTTAAGATTCAGGATAGAAGAAGCATACATTGACACAAAGCAATATATGACTAAACCACAGGCAGCGTCATATTGAATGAGGAAAAGCTGTGAGGAATTTCACTAAGTCTGGAACCAAAGATGACCATTTTCATTATTATTTTTTTCAGTAGAGTTCTGAAAGTTTTAGTCAGGCATTAGGCAAAAAAAAAATCAAAGTGATACGAATTGGAAAGGAATTCCAATTATCCCTGTTTGCAGATAATATAATCCTTTATATACAGGAACCAAAAGACTCCACTAAGAGACTATTAGAACTCATAATAGAATTAAGAGAATTTTCAGGATGTGAGATCAATACACAAAAAACCAGTGTCATTCTTATACATGAACAGTTCTCTGCCTGAGAAAGAACTGTAAGATTAGGCCCATTCACAGTAGCAAAACAAAAACAAAAACAAAAACCCTTAGCATAAATTTAATCAAGAATGTGAAAGATCTCTATAATGAAAATTACAAAACCTTAATTAAAGAAAAGACATAAAAATGGGAAAAATCTCTCATGTTGACAGAATGGAAAAAGTAATATCATCAAAATGGCCATACTACCCCAAGTAATTGATAGAGTCAAAGCAATCCTAATCAAAATACCAAGGACATTCTTCACAATTATAGAAAAAAATGATTTTAAAGTTCATATGGAAAAAAAGAAGACCCCAATTACTCAATTTTCAGCAGAAATGAAGCTGGAGGCATCAGAATACCAGATTCCAAGACATAATCAAGGTCTGCTGTAATCAAAACAGCCTAGTACTGGAACAAAAATAGACATGTAAACAAATGGGACAGAATAGAAACCCCAGAAATGAACACACACATTGACACCAACTAGCATTTGACAAATGAGCTAAAATAACTCCCTAGATGCAAATATTTTGGAAGACAAATGAGGAAGCTATTTTGGAGAAGAGTTTTCAGTTGAGAACAATACTACTTACAGGTTATATTAAATGACGAAGAAATGACCTCCAATTTTATAAAAAAAAAAACTGTCAACCTGGAGAGAACAAATTTTGAATGGTCAGGGGAGTGGAAATTACTGGAATGAGTTAAGGAGTAAAGGAAAAGGATATTTGAGACAATGCGTAAAGAGAGTCCTTTCACAGTCATCATTGCTGAGTGATGTAATCATACACAATCTAATTTTACTTTATCTGAGTTTTCTAATCCTTAAATAATGGTTACAAATTATATTCACAATACTTCAAAGCTTTTAAACTATGAAATGAATATATAGCAGTAACAGGCAGATCAAGGTACTAGATGATACACATCTAAAGCTAAAGAATAAAATGACTTCTTCAAAATTCCCAAATATGTATTATGTATACCATTTATCATCTTGCTTAGATTTGTGGATACCATAAAATGTTTGAAAATCTTAAAGACTTGGTAATTCTACCCTATTCAAGTATAAAATTTCTTAATCATATTTAAATTTTGAATTACTTAAAAA
This sequence comes from Oryctolagus cuniculus, assembly GCF_964237555.1. Taxonomy (NCBI): domain Eukaryota; kingdom Metazoa; phylum Chordata; class Mammalia; order Lagomorpha; family Leporidae; genus Oryctolagus; species Oryctolagus cuniculus. The sequence continues at coordinate 95,414,791 of NC_091433.1, forward strand.
ATAAAAGAAAAAAAGGAGAAAGAAACCTTATTTTGTAATTAAAGATTTGAAAGTTTTATTTGAAGTTCCACTTGAAAAATGTGGTGTGGCACAAATTGGTATCCATAAAATGGGTGATAACATGCATGCAAGATATTCTGAAAAAAAAAAGATTCACCTCTTTTTGTAAAGATTTATTGGAAATCAACCACATCTATTTACTTAAATCCCTTTAACTCAGGAACCTCATAGTGCAAATGTTCTCAGATGTTGTCACAGGCTTGTTCTAGCTTTACTTGCAGCTTTGTATAGAGAATTATAATTCATTTTTTAAAAGATTTTATTTATTTGAGAGTTAGAATTAAAGACAGTGAGAAGGAGAAACAGAGAGAAAGGTCTTCTGTCCACTGGTTCACTCCCTAAATGGCCACTGCAGCTGGAGCTGTGCCGATCTGAAGCCAGGAGCCAGGAGCTTCCTCTGGTCTGCCAATGGGTGCAGGGGCCCAAGGACTTGGGCCATCTTCTACTGCTTTCCCAGGCCACAACAGAAAGCTGGATTGGAAGTGGAGCAGCCAAGACCTGAATTGGCACCCATATGGGATGCTGGCACTTCAGGCCAGGGCATTAACCCACTGCACCACAGTGCTGGCCCCAATTATTATAATTCTTAAAAACATAGAGCTGCTGAAAACCCAATGAGAGCATTTCGGGCATGGAAAGCAAAGACACTGTGGCAAAAAAAATGATCTACATGAAGAATCTCTGTGAGATCCCAGTAGAAAGAAGGGGCCATCAAAGAAAGATGTACTTTTCTCTTAAGGGAGGAGAGACTTCCACTTTGCTTATGGCCTTGTGTAAATACTGACAGAGATTGTGGACTCAAAATGTTTCCATAGCCTTGGCAGCTCATGACAAGAGCCTCAGGTGATCAATGACATCATAAATAAGAGTGTCAATTGTTCAATCAACAACAGGAGTCACTGTGCACTTGCTCCACATGTAGAACCTCTGTCCTTAATGAATTGTACTATGAGAATTAATAGTAAAACTTGTCTTCAAACATTACATTGTACTTTGTGTGCCTGTGTGGGTGCAAACTGTTAAAATCTTTACTTAGTATGGAGTTGATCTTCTGTATATAAAGATAATTAAAAATTAATCTTAATGATGAATGGGATGGAAGAGGCAGTAGGAGGTGGGATGACCTGGGGTTGGGAGGGGGGCGGTATGGGGGGAAGAATTGCTATATTCCAAAAGTTGTAACTATTGAAATTTATATTTATTAAATAAAAGCTTTCTTTAAAAATAAAGATAGAGTGTGTGTTCCCTAAGAAGCTAAAAGGGCCTGATATCTTTCAGACTAACCTTAGCATTTAAAGCTCTGACTTTGAAATTGAATGATGACTACATGTGCTTGAAGATCCTCCCTCTTAGTTCCTTTTCAGTACGTGTGGTTCAGGTAATCCTTGAGTGGGAAAAGAGAATTCTAAATTCTAAATTTTGCAAGTTGGATTGTGGAATTGAGGGTTGCCACTGATCTGAAAATAACTGCAGTGCAGCTGTCATCCTACCACTGATTGTTCAGTATCATTCAAATCCTGCCTTGGAGACTACATGTATCCAACATTCTCCCTTTGTGTATCTATTCCTTTGGGTATGTGCAGCCACATCTGTCCATCTTTTTTTAAAGATTGGTTTACTTACTTAATTGAAAGGCAGAGTTACAAAGAGGAAGGGGGAAGAAAAAGAGACAGAGATCTTAAATTAAAAAAACAAATACAGCCCCAATGAAATAGATCCACTATGGCCTTTTTTATGAAATGCATTTCTCATTCTCATAAACTCCATATTTTTCAAGATTTTTACAACTGTTAATCTGTTTATATTTTCATAGTATGAAAATCATTGGTGTTCATTATTTTCTTTGAGTTCAGATCCAAATACTTGAAGAAAGAAACTATTATGGCAAATTAGGTACAGTTTTTATGCTTGAGAGATTTCAGTATATTGTGTATATTCAAACTGCTACAGCTTCATGCCTCCTGCTTCTGAAGCAATGTATGGTGAGTGCTTGAGAGAGACTGTTATGCATTTGTATGTGTATTTTTAATATAAATATGTAACTTCCTTTACACTCTATGTTGCTAAGTCATAATTCACATGTGTTGTTATTTTATTAATAATGGGCCTTGTAATCTTTGAACCATTTGCAAATAATAAATATGTACTGCTGCATATTAGTAATATTTACTTTTCTTATATTTACTTCTCTTTTGTAAAGACCATTTTACATTCTTATGTAATATTTGATGCATACAAAGGAATATAATTGATATGCTGAGATATAAAACACAATAAACTAGCACTCCAAATCACTTAAGATTGGCACTGTATTTGTTTTTGGCAAGTGCTTATTATTTTGTTATATATATAATAAAATAAATATATAATATATTAATATAATATAATGAATATTATATAATATATAATTATATAAATATAATAAATATATAATGTATATAAAACCTTGTACATTTGGGACAAAATTCCTTAAATGACATCTGATTTCCTGTTTATTCTACTTTACTGAGCTGGCATTGAAAGGGATCTCAGCATTTATTCAATCCTCCCATTACTGGCACTTGTGAAGAGAATTGTGGTTATAAAATGAAAGCAGCATTCCCACCTGAAAACATAAAACATAGCAAAAAAGGAATCTCTTCTGTAATGGAAACTAGTCTGGGAGACATCTGCTGGAAAGGAATGAAAAGCACAAGTGAGCTCCACCTCTTACTGAACTGGGCAGGTTTTGCTATTGAGTTCCCCGATTTTCATGAACTTACAATGTCAGCAGCAAATGATAACATCAGTCACAACACACATTTTATATTATATGAATTCATGGTTGAAAGAAATTTCTACAAGTAGTTTTGTCAAAATATTGTGGTTGCTACCAAAATTAAGCATCTAAAAATGAAACCATCTAAACTTTGAATTATGTATTTAAAATAAATACTCAGGTGAATTTTTACAAACAACATTTCAGTTACTCTGGATAAATATAATAAATCCATATAATTCCATAGCATCTGGTTTCAGAGTCAACACAAAGTAGAAAATTAAACTGCCATGTACACAATAGTGAATCCACTAAAGAAACCAGCGCTGCTTGCTATGAGGCAAGTGGTAGGAGCAGGCCAGGAGTGGGGGCAGGGAAGCATGAGCACCCTGTCCTGCTGCACAGACTTTGGCACCTGGGGAAATCTGGCAGAGCCTGGCAAGATGAGGCACCCCCAGCCTCCAGGACCTGCTTGGAAGCTGAGATACCTCGGCCAGCTCCAGAGTTGTCGGGTCTAATCTCAGAGCTGGACCCCATTGCTAATCTTGATGCCTTCAGTTCTAGCATCTAAGGCAGCCCACAAGGTGGCCAATGGTCCAGGTGACTTCCTGTGTCCCCATGCCAACCCACTTCCCAAAGCCAATGCACCAGAAGAAGATAAAAAGATAAAGTTATTTTAAAATGGGCAGTTTTGAGAACAGGTGCAAAGTCACAGCACCATTAAATCACCTAAACAGATTTAGGTTTGCTCACTGTTTCTCAGTCTTCCCTTTCCTCTCTGCTCCCATGACTGCATATTTTGCTGCTATTCTGATGGGGAAAAATGAAAAATGCCTGTTTTCTCTTTTGTGGCTTGAAGAGTTGTCTAGAGATGGACTTGGGATCAAATCCAAGGTTTTCTTTTTCTGTGGAGTGTTTTAGCCATTACATCTAAATGCTTGACTGTGAGCATCACTTTTCCAGGCCTTCCTGAGAGGGTGCAGTTTATTTTCACAAGTACTACTCAGATATTATCTTTCATCATAGAGCACAGCCACTGTTGACATTCAGCTCATTTTCTTATTTGTAGACAATAAAATTCATTTGATCTGCCTTCTATATTTGATTTTTCCACTTAATATGTTTAAAATGATACATTTTCAGCATTTTGTTTGCTTTCCTCCTGTTGCAAATTTTACACTAGGACTGGAGGGCCAATCCATGGCAGTTACTCATAAAGCCTCTATTGGACTTCAATAACTGACTGATGCTTTATGGATTTTTTTTGCCAAGTTGCAGTTTTTCCTCATCCTAAGCCACAAGCCTTCCCATATGTATCACCACAGTGACACCTAGAAGTTTAATAACAATTTGCTTGAAAATGGGGTGTTTTCAGAATTGGTGACTAATGATGGCACCATTCAAACACAAAAGGGCTTGAGCTCTCTTTCTGTTTCTCTGACCATTTCAGTTACTCAAGTGTATATAAACCCTGACAGTTCATGTGAATGCAAATTCTGCCATTTAGGGTTAGAAGTAATTGTAGTGCTAGATATAGGATGAGTGTTAGGGTTAGTATTAGGACTAGGATGAGAGCTAGGATTGGTGTTAAGGTTTAGAATGAGTGCTATTATTAAGGCTATTCTTAGGGTCGGGGTTAGGGTAAGATTTAGAGCTAGGTTTATGTGTCGGTGTTAGTATTAGGCTTATGGCAAGAGTTGGGGCTAGTTTTAGGATTAGGGTTCTGTTAAGTTTAGGCTTAGGTCTAGGTTAGATTAAAAGCCATGGTTAGGGTTATGGTTAGGGCTAGGCTTAGGGATAGGGCTACACATAGAGTTATGTTTAGCTTTAGGGTTAGAATAAGGATTAGGTCTAGGACTAGTGTTATATTTAGGATTAGATTTGTGATTAGAGTTATAGATAGGGTTAAGACTATTGTTAGGCCTAGGGATAGAGCTAGGATTAGGGATAAGTTTAGGTGTAGGGCTAGGGATAGAGTTAGAGCTGTGGTTTTATATACATTTTTTATATATATAATATATATGTTTTATATATGGTTATAAATATATATGTTTACATATCTATATATAATATATAGAGAGAGCTGTGGTTATATATAACATACAGTTATAGTTGAAGTTAGGGTCATCATCACTAGGATGAAGCTTAGTCTTTGGTTAGCATGATGGTTAGTTTAAGGCTGGTGTTAGATATAGCATTAAAGTTAGCATCAGGACTATGGGTAAGTTCACACTGAAGGCTAGTTTGTTTTAGGGTTAGGCCTAAGCAGAAAGATAGGATTAGTGTTGGGGCGAGATTTAAAATTAGTTTAAGATTAGGGTTATATTTAGTTCTATGGTAAATTTTAGAGTTAGAGCCAGAGTTAGGACTATGGTTAGAGCTAGTGTGATAGTTAAAGTTAGGACTATGGATAGGTTTTAGGCCAGGGTTAGGGTTAGGGTTAATGCAGGGTTAGGTTTAAGTTTTGGTATTAGTGTTAGTGTTAGAGTTGGGGCTCAGATTAGGATTAAGGTTAATGCTTGAGTTATTAAGGCTAAAGTTAGGCATAGGATTAGAGTTTAGATTGGGTTAAAGCACCATGTTGGGATACAATTAGGATTTTGGCTAAGTATAGAGTTAAGGTAAGGTTATGGTTAACATGAGGGCCAAATTTAGGGTTAATGCTTTGTCTAGGGATAGACATAGTATTAGGCTTCAGAATTGGTTTACATCTAGGATTAGGTTTAGGGTTAGGGCTAGGACTAAGGCTAGGGCTAGGGCCAGGGTAAGGATTAGGGCTTGGGCCAATGTTATTAATTTGGTTTATTTTTATAAAATGAAAAGCAATAAAGACATAGTAATATGAGTAGCAATCATATTTTTAAAAATTCCTCCTAATAAATATCATGTTGATTCTAAAACTGAGGTGAAAGACTGGAATTTAGGATTTAGGTGGATCTACAGAACATGGACACAGAGACAGACCATATCATCCCAAACTGGCTTCTGCCTAAAAATAGGTGTTCAATTCCAAGTTTTAAAGGACATTTTAAAACTAACCAATGGCAGAGATATCTAGGTTAACACATCCCAACTATAATTAAGCTAAGGAGAAAATTACTTGGTTACTTCCCAAGAATCTTTAGTAAACTGATTTTAGTTGATCTTTCTTAATATTTGCTCTTCATTAATGATAGTTCAGTTATTTCCTTATGAACTATAAAACATTTGTTGAACCAGATAAACTAGAAAAGATAATATAAGGGCAGTTCAAAAGGTTTGCAGAAAATGGAGTTAAAAGTTGTTTATTTTGTGAAATTTTTAATCTATGCAGTTTTCTCAAAATAAACATTTCCATGAACTTTTTGAAGCATCCTCATACATCTTAAGATACTCTTCCAGAAAGATATATCAACTCCACTGACTCATGTTACACATCCACATGAGTGGAGATGCAATCTGTAGGTTGTATCATCTTGATGTTTCTGTATGCCTTATACCACACAAAGAAGATCCCTGTCTGTCTCTGACAAGTTAATATTAATCTTATTCTCCAAGTGGGCACCCAGAATATCACAAAGGTCAGAAGGAAAGCCTTTTCAGTGTTACTGTGTTCACAGAGGATGGCATTTATTCCTTAGGAAGTAGCATCCAGACCATCATAATGGGACATTCCACTGTGAGGTACAGGTCTGCTTCCACATCCTGTAGGATGCTGCTCCCAGAACCAGCACACAGGGCCACAGCCTTGACTCACGATGCTAAGGTCCTTCCTACCCCAAGAGCTAAGTAAATATGAGTTAGTTTGAGATATCTTCTGATTCGCTCAATCATGGTTGCCAGGGCAACTGATTCATCCAGGGTGCATGATCGACCCATTCCAGTATGTAGAGCAAAGGCTTCTGCAGTGACAGAATTTCAGTTCTCTGGTAAAGTTATCTGTTTTGAGAGAGCTGAGCCATCACCTGCATCAAAGTCTTCTCAGTACAATTCAGGCTGATCCTTATTTTTCTCTTCATCAATCCTAGCAGAAAAAGAAGTGACAGGAACACCTTCAACTTCTCTCACTGCAGACACAACTTTGTCCATATCTTGGGTATGCTTAATGTTGAATTGTACTCAGTGGTTCCCTCTATAGGATAGTCATGAGTTTTGGAAGGATATATATGCCTGGATGTGCAGGCTCCAAGCCCTTTGGAAAACCACTTTTTCAATCCCTGGGGTGCAGCATCATAGGCTGTGTGAAGAGAGTAGATGCCAACTCTGTTCTCCAAAGTCTGGAACACCAGGCGCTCCTTCCAGGACATCCAGGTAATATGCTTTATGTGTAGGAAAATAGGTGGAAGGTAGGAAAAGATGAGATCTGCCTTCTTATGCAGAGCCTCCTCCATCACCTTCTCAGTCAAGTCATTGGTCAGGAAGAGTGTATTTATAGTTTGTGGTGGGCTTGGTTCCACCAGCAATCCAATACTGTTCCAACTCTCAGCAGAAGACAGGGATGCAAAGTCATTCAAGGAGGAAATGAGAGTCTTCAGACCCATGAAGAAACAGGAAGAATTGCAGTTCAGAGATTACATAAACCAGACTGTCATGGGGACCAGGCGTAAGCAAGATGACAACATACAGCAATTTTTGGGCAAAACTCAATTTGAGTCCAGGTACATCTCCATAGCCTTTAATCTGTCTTTTTACATTGGCTTTTGTTTTCTAAACATCATTTTTCTTTTTTTTTCTTCTTTTTTTTATTTAGTAAATATAAATTTCCAAAGTACAGTTAATGGATTACAATGGCTTCCCCTCCCCATAATTTCCCTCCCACTCACACCCCTCCCATCTCCCGCTCCCTCTCCCAGTCAATTCACGTCAAGATTCATTTTCAATTATCTTTATATACAGAAGATCGATTTAGTATATATTAAGTAAAGATTTCATCAGTTTGCACCCACACAGAAACACAAAGTGTAAAATACTGTTTCAGTACTGGTTATAGCATTAATTCACATTGGACAACACACTAATGACAGACACCACATGATAAACATAATTTTTCAAGTTGTTGTATACTTGGATCACAGAACAATTTGTAAGATGAATTTTTTAACGTGCATTGCTAAAAATGTTCTGCGTGAAGCTAATTGTCAACTTTATTAAGGAGGATTGCTTTCTGTCCACCTAGTGCAAAAATAAAATCAAGTAATGAAAAAAATGAGTTTACAAATTTAAAGGCAAAGAAACAGAAAGATCTGAAATTAGACCTGATAGAAAATGAGGAGTCCAACAAAAATCCCGTTATGTTGATTTAAGACATGGCTGGCTTGTACTAATACCATATACAAATAAAAAAGAAGAATGAATGCTGCAAGTTTCATTTGAGATTCATCAAATGTGAGGTATTATTTGAACAGCTACAAAGAAGCATTCAAGATGGAGAAGGAACTATAGTCTAAAGGTCATGGAAGACCTTCATACTGGAAAGAGAAGTGTCTGATTACAGATGGCAAAATCAGTCAGTCAGAATCAGAGATTGGGATGAATGGGAGATTAGAGGGAATACCTCAATTGGTAATGTTAAGGAGAATGCAGATGGTTTCAGGAGGAAAATACAAGAAACCATCAGTGGAGTTTTGATAGAAACAGAGAGGAATTACCAGGGGAAAATAATATATAGTGCTTTCAAATATGACAAAGAAAAACATTTAAAGGGGCATTATGCATTTAGTGTAGTGGTTATGATGCCTATTTTTTTTGACAGGCAGAGTTAGACAGTGAGAGAGAGAGAGACAGAGAAAGGTCTTCCTCCCATTGGTTCATCCCCAAATAGCCATTACAGCCATCGCGCTGTGCCAATCCAAAGCCAAGAGCTAGATGCTTCTTCCTGGTCTCCCATGTGGGTGCAGGGGCCCAAGCACTTGAGCCATCATCCACTGTCTTCCTGGGCCACAGCAAAGAGCTGGACTGGAAGAGGAGCAACTGGGACAGAGCTGGCACCCCAACCAGGACTAGAACCTGCAGTACTATTGCCGCAGGCTGAGGATTAGCCTAGTGAGCTGCGTTGCTCGCCTATGATGCCTATTAAGATACCCTGGTTCTACTTTAGAGTGCCTGGAAGTGACTTCCAGAATCAATTAATTAGGCTTCTATCACACCTCTGAGAGACTGGGACTACATTTCTGGCTCTTGTATTCAGTCTTGGCCCAGGTCTGGCTGCTGTGGGTGTTGAGGAATGAATTAATGAAAAAAAGTGTTCTCTCTACCTATATGTCTCATTCTACCTAGCTCCCTTTCTCTTGAAGATAAAAATAGTTTTAGACATGACAAAAGATTCAATTAATGCAATGATTAGAGAATAGCCTTTGGCTCTCACTATAGTTTATGTTACTGGTGTTTCAGGACTTCAATTAAGACTAATTTGAAACCAGTGCCACGGCTCAATAGACTAATCCTCCACCTAGCGGTGCCAGCACACTGGGTTCTAGTCCCGGTCAGGGCGCCAGATTCTGTCCCGGTTGCCCCTCTTCCAGGCCACCTCTCTGCTATGGCCCGGGAGTGCAGTGGAGGATGGCCCAAGTGCTTGGGCCCTGCACCCGCCTGGGAGACCAGGAGAAGCACCTGGCTCCTGCCTTCAGATTGGTGCAGTGTGCCGGCTGCAGGGCACCGGCCGCAGCAGCCATTGGAGGGTGAACCAATGGCAAAGGAAGACCTTTCTCTCTGTCTCTGTCTCTCTCACTGTCCACTCAGCCTGTAAAATAAACAAAAGACTAATTTGAGTAGGTTAAAATTCAAATGTATAATAGAATGATTTTCCTGAAAATATAACATTAAAAAGTGTCTGCACAACCTACATTAATAGACTGAGAGAAATGCATGGAGAGTTATTTAAGGCCACACAATAGATTCTGTCCTCCACATACTCCTGGTCTTATCTATACATAAGTACAGGCTCCAAAAGCTCTCAAATATCATACTGTTTTAGCAATTCCAAAATAACCTAAATAACCTGTTTATGTTTTTTTTTAATTTGACAGGTAGAGTTAGACAGTGAGAGAGTAGTCTTCCTTCTGTTTGTTGGTTAAGCCCCCAGATGGCAGCTATGGATGGCACTGTGCTGATCTGAAGCCAGGAGCCAGATGATTCCTCCTGGTCTCCCATACAGGTGCAGGGGCCCAAGCACTTGGGCCATCCTCCACTGCCTTCCTGGGCCACAGCAGAAAGCTGGACTGGAAGAGGAGAAACCAGGACTAGAACCCATATGGGTTCTAGTGCCCATATGAGATACTGGCACCACAGGCGGAGGATTAACCAACTAAGCCATGGCACTGACCCCTGTTTATGTTTTAACACTAGGTAATTCTTGGCTCTGCAGCATATTGAGTGTTTATTTCCAGCCTTGAACTAAAACACTATGCACAACATCATCTTTATGACTCATAAAGGTTCTGTTTCAGAATACATCTCATAGGTATTTAGCAAATTTCCTCTTAATTTTTAAATTGAAATGTAACAAATATGTCTTTTTGCTATAGCATCAGAAAGACAAGAGACTCTCTAAAGCCATACCACCCTGAACCTCCCAACCCCAATCTCATCTGATCTTGGAAACTAAGATGGGTCAGGCCTGGTTAGTACATGGGTGGGAGAAAGACAAGATACTAATTTGCTCTCAGCTTACATGGCTCTATTGTCTTTTAACCATGCCAACTTTATCTTGTTCATGTGCATTCTCTAATGATGAATGTTGTGTTTGCCTTTCCATTTTAATTAACAAATTTTCATAGAGGTCCTAAAGCACAATATAAAATGAACTGAGGAATGATGAAGTAAGCAAGTTACTGAGATATATTAATTTCTCTGGTCTTAGAAACATGTAGACATGTAGAAGTCAATAGAACTATACCTGGAAGAGAAAATGAAAGTAGGTGGTAGTGAGAGAACTGGTCAGGATTGTACCTACATTCCACTGTGCAAAACAAGATTATGATAGAAATGTATACAGACTTACAGATAGATAAGCTGGAAGAACAAAAACAATAAACCTCCCTCTGCAATAATAGTGTTTTACCCGTGATTACAGGCTGGAAAGACATTCTTGAAAGGGCACTCACAGTTTATTAATTGGTAAAGATTAAACACAACTTAGTTTCATGAAGACACTCATTTGCTACTGGTTTTGTAAAAAAAATAAAGTTAGTAAAGATAACATAATTTTAAGAATTATTATCCAAATAAATTACAGAATTCCAAAGAAAGATCATGAGTCTCTCACAACTGAACAATGGAAAAATAATTCAATGATATTAACTATGTTCCTCTTAATACAGGGATACCCTTGGGATGCCATGTTAGCATTTTTCAATAGAGTATCTCCAGATTTTATATACCTGAAATTCCATAAAAAGCATGCATGTTGGAGGATTCCAAGATGGTGGAATAGGGAAGCGCATATACTAGTGGTAACTAGTTTCAAAAAGTGTTGGAAGTACATTATTGGGGAAGAGTTAGAGAAAACAGTGGTGGAAATTCTACAGGAGAGAAACACCATGGATCAGTGTGGAAGATGCAGACATGCAGCATGAACACAGACACAACATGATGCCAGCAGCCAAGAGGAGGAGAAAGCACCAGCTTTGGAGAGTGAGGTGAGATCAGACTGCAGCAACCCATACCACTGGTGATATAGACAGAGCGAGACTTTGACATGAGTCTGGCCTGGAGCTCTGAGGGGAAAGTGTACCCACTGACCCAGTAAAAAACTAGGGGGGGCATGTTTCTCTCACTACATTCACTAAGCAATGGTGCCCAATATCAGTTGAGAGAAGATGGGCACTAATTTGGACAGAAACAGAAGCTCTTGTGCACGTGCCCAGCACCTGGCTGAGACAAGATGCCATCTACTACCAGTACCAGTGGCAGCAGCTTCAATGTATGCAACTTGCAACTGGTGGGGAGAAGGAAGCATTTGGTTGGTGGCTATTGTGCATGTGTGAGATCCAGAGATTCTAACAGAAGGAAAACTCCATGTTTCACACTGACTTTGAGTCTGGCTGGGCAAGTTGACTAGAGTCTGTGCACCCACATATTACTGAGGTCCCCCCAATCTCTCAACATGTCATGGGCTCCAGTGCTCAAACTGTTGAGGCTCTGGGAATGTCTCTGCCTCTCTGTGAATGAGACAGTCTAGCAAGGTGGATCAAATCCTCAGCACCCATTGACAGTGGGAGCCCTGTGTGCTGAGACTGTGGAAACTCTGTGACTGCATAATAAGGCACAGGATATAGCTGGTTCTCTGGACAACCAATGTGAACTGCTCTATAGGCACTTATCAAAAGAGAAAATTTTAAAAACCACAGGCAAGTGAAAAATGCTCAATATCACTAGTCACCAGAGAAATGCAAATCACAATCACAATGAAGTTTGACCTCACCCCTGTCAGAGTGGCTCTCATACAGAAATCAACAATCAACAAATGCTGGACAGAATGTGGGGAAAAGGCATCTTAATCAACTTTTGGTGGGAAAGTAAACTAGCATAGCTATTGTGGAAGACATATGGAGACACGTCAGAAACTTGAATGTAGATATACCATATGACTCAGCAATCTTAATCCTGGGAATTAATCTAAGTGAAATGAAATAGGCATATTAGGGGCCAGCACTGTGGTACAGTAGGTTAATGCCCTGGCCTGAAGTACTGGCATCCCGTATGGGCACCAGTTCTAGTCTTGCCTGCTCCTCTTCTGATCCAGCTCTCTGCTATAGCCTGGGATAGCAGTGGAAGATGGCCCAAGTCCGTGGGCCCCTGCACCACATGGGAGACCTGGAGGAAGCTCCTGCCTTCTGGCTTCAGATCAGTGCAGCTCTGGCCATTGCAGTCATCTGGGGAATGAACCAGCGGGTAGAAGACCTCTCTCTCTGTCTCTACCTCTCTCTGTAACTCTGTATTTCAAATAAATTAATTATATATTTAAAAAAAGAAATAGGCATATGAAAGAGCTATCTGTATCCTCATGTTCATTGCAGCTCAATTAACAATAGCTAAGATATGGATTCAACCTAGATGTCCATCAACTGATGACTGGATAAAAAAACAACTACTCAGCTATAAAATATAATGAAATCCTTTGTTTTGCAACACAATGAATACAATGAAAAACCATTAAATTTAGTGAAATAAGCCAATTCAAAAAAGACAAATACCTTATGTTCTCCTTGATCTGCGGTAACTAATAGAGCAGCAAAAAATGGAATGTATAGGAGTGAAATTGACATTTTGAGAGTTTATGATTGTTTATAGCCCTTGTCTCTGCTGCTGAACAACAGTGCTGTACTCTTTACTTAGTATACGGTGAATCTTAAGAGTAAAAAGTCCACTGAAAGTAGATCAGTGTAGAAAGTAAGAGAAGTAGGGCTGACACTGTGGTGTAGTGGGGAGAACTGTGCCCAGTTTCAGTCCCGGAGGCTCCACTTCCAGTCCAGCTCCCTGCTAATGTGTCTGGAAAAGATCAGATCACTCAGGGGCTTGGGCCCCTGTAACCACGTGGGAAACTTGGAAGAAGCTCCTGGCTCCTGGCTTTGGACCAGCCCATCTCCAGCCATCGCAGCCATGTGGGGAGTAAACCAGTGGATTGAAGATCTCTCTCTGTCTCTTCCTTCCTTTGTCTTTGTAACTTTGCCTTTCAAATAAAAAATGAATGGATCTTTAAGGAAAAATAAGACAGGGAATTAGAGAGAAAGGATGAGAGGGGATGTGTGGGTGGGAGAGAGGATAAGGTGGGAAGTATCACTATGTTCCTAAATCTGTATATATGAAATATGTGAAATCTGTTTACCTTAAATTAAAAAAAATTAAAAACTTACATTTAATTTCAATAGCTGTGAAATAGAATAACTACAATAAAAAATTCTACTTGTAGGCCAAATAAATTGGAATAGTAATAAAAATGCAATATGATTTTAAAAATGGTCTGACTTTAACATGTATCGTCCCAGATGATGTATTGAAAACCTAATACCTGGGACTCGTGCTGTGGCACTGTGGGCTGAGCCTCTGCCTGTGGTGCCAGTATCCCATATGTTACCAGTTCATGTACTGGCTGATCCTCTTCCAATCTAGCTCTCTGCCACTTGAGAAAGCAGTGGAGAATGACCCAAGTGCTTTGACCCCTACATTGATATAGGAGACCTGGAGGAAGCTCCTAACTCCTAGGTTCAGACTGGCCAAGCTCCAGCCATTGTCACCATTTGAGTAGTGAACCATCAGATGGAAGACCTTTCTCTCTGCCTCTCCCTCTCTCTGTCTGTAGCTCTACCTTTCAAATAAACAAAATCTTTAAAAAAATCCCCAAGACAATAGTTTCAACCCTCAGGAACAGATTGACACCAATTTTGAAAGGACCTTGAGGTGATAAGTTTTATCTCTTACACTCTCTCTCATCATGTGATGACTTCTGCCAAGTTAAGTAACAAGAATATGGCCCTCTCCTGATGGGGCCTCTTGATCATGGACTTCTCATATGACTGTAAGATACACTTTTTCTTTATAAATTACACATTGTACACTGGTTTTGTAACAACACAAAACAGACTAAGACTGAAAATAGATCAATACATATTTTCTCATCTTTAGGAAAGAGAGAAGGAAAATGGAGAGGCAGCATGTGGCTTAGCAGGTTAAACTGCTGCCTGGAGTGCTGGCATCCTATTTGGGAACTGATTCTAGTCCTGGCTTGCTTTACTTCTGATAACTCCTTATTAATATGCCTGGAAAAGGAACAAAAGATGCCCTAAGTACTTGAGAGTGTGCACTCATGTGGGAGAATTGCATGAAGATCCTGACTCCTGGCTTCAGCTTGACCCAGCCCTGGACATAGCAGCCATTGGTGAGTGAACCAATGGATGGAATATTCTCATTCTCTCTCTCTCTCTCTCTCTCTCTTTCTCTCTCTTTCTCTCTCTTTCTCTCTCTCTCTTTCTCTCTTTCTCTCTCTTTCTCTCCTTGTCTCCTCCCCTCTCTCTGTAATACTGCCTATTAAATAAATTAATCTTTAAAAAAAACAGAACACTAGCTTCTGGAGGACATCATGTTAATTAAAAAAAAGAGAAGGAAAATGCACAGAACTTTAGAAAGCCATGAGAGTATTAATTTTTTATTTTAAAATTCTTTAAAGATTTATTTATTTGAAAGTCAGAGTTACACAGAGAAAGAAGGAGCAGCAGAGAGAAGGGTCTTCTACCTGCTGGTTCACTCCCCATCTGGCTGCAACAGCTGGAGCTGCACTGATTTGAAGCCAGGAGCCAGGAGCTTCTTCCAGGTTTCCCAAGTAGGTGCAGGAGCCCAAGGACTTGGGCCATCTTCTATTGCTTTCCTAGGCCACAGAGAGAGCTGAATTGGAAGTGGAGCAGCTGGGACTTGAACCGGTGCCCATATGGATGCCAGCACTGCCAGCAACAGGCTTACCGGTTATGCCACAGCACTGGCCCCATTTTTTTATTAATTTAGTTCATGTCTGTTTTCTAATGAGAATAGGGAAGGATTTTTTTTTAATATTTATTTATTTGAAAGGCAGATTTACAGAGAGGCAGAAGGAGAGGGAGAGGGAGATGGAGAGGGAGAGGGAGAGAGAGAGAGAGAGAGAGAGAGAGAGAGAGAGAGGTCTTACATCCACTGGTTCACTCCCCCAAGCAGCTACAAACAGTCAGAGCTGAGGCAATCTGAAGCCAGGATCCAGAGCTTCTCCTGGGCCTCCCATGTGATTGCAGCGTCTCAAGGACTAGGGTCATCTTCCACTGCTTTCCAAGGCCATAGCAGAAAGCTGGATGGGAAGTGAAGCAGGCAGAACTTGAACCAGCATCTATATGGGATTCCAGCACTGCAGGCAGTGGCTTAACCCACTATGTCACAGTGCCAGGCCCATGAGATTATTTAGCAACCAACGTAAGAAGCATACTTCAAAGAGTTTGCAGAAAATTGAATTGAAAATAAGAGAAGACTGAAAATAAGCTTAAGAATAATTAAGTAATAACCTTACTGGAGAAAAATTAATTTTCTTTAATCTTGGAAATATATAGATGTACTTATGATTGTAACTGGAAGAGAAGATGAATGGAGAGAGTTGTGATTGGTTCACCCTTCGATTCCAATGTGCAAAATAAAATTATTATTGAAATGAATTGGAAGTGGAGTATCCAGGACTTCAACTGGTTCCCATATGGGATGCTGGCACTGCAGGCAGTGGCTTTACCCACTATGTCACAGTGCCAGCCCCTATGTATAAATCTTATGGCATCAGTAGAGACATTATGTCATATTATCCATTCTACATGAACAGGGAATGGTGATGTGAATATGTGAAAATACTCAATCCATGCATGATGATATAAAGTATTCATGGACAAAAATTGTGTAACTTTTAGATATAGAAAGATACACATATTAAGTGATTTTGTAAAGATGAGTTTAGTTAGACCACTATAAATACACTAGTCATATGCTCTGTCAGATGCAGCCATAGGATCTTCAAATGTTTGGAGTTACCAAGCTTACATCCTTAACCAGAAGACGTGGTGAATGAGAATTTAGAGTCTTTTTTAATGTATGATTAAATGAATAACTACATTGAACTGGAAAATATGAATAAGAGGTTGGTATTATTTGAAGTGGGTCCAATAGAGGGGGAATCATCTTGCAGTACTATAAATGAGTCATATAGAACAATAGTGTGAATAAGCTAGAAGGTGATATTCCAGATAAAATTTGCATCTGATATGTAACCCTAAAGATGTACATGTTTAGGATTCTGAGCTTTGAAAAGAAGTACACATGAATGCAAATTCTTACCATGTTATATTTTGCAACGCAATTTTGTTATATTACTAAAACTTTGACCTACATTTCTCCTCACATGGAATCAAGAATTCAATCCATAAGTAGAGGTGTACTTCAAAGATTAAATAAAAAAATATACAAAACCCCATGGATATGCTTTTAATTAAACAGCATTTGAAAAACTTGTTCTCTTGCCATGGGTCATGGGACTCCAAATCCCATTAAGTTGGCAGGTACCAATGCCATCTTACTAGTCAAAGTGATCAGTTTAAGTTCATAGTTGATCATAAAGATAGGATTAAGTGTCAAAGAGATTATATAAATAAGATCAGTGCCTGCTAATAATAATTGATAGAATTAAAAAACAGAGAACAACCCAACATGGGAAATAGGATACACAGCAGACTTATAGAATTACAAATGCCCTAAACAGCACTCTGGCTTGAGAATCAGCCCTTAAGCCATTCAGATCTGGCTAAAAAGCCCATGAGAGTTTCTCAGGCATGGAAAGCCAAGAGACTCTGGCAAAAAATGACCTAAATGAAAGATCTCTATGAGTGAGATCCTGGTGGAAAGAAGGGGCCATCAAAGAAGGAGGTACCTTTCTCTGAAGGGAAGAGAGAACTTCCAGTTTGATTATGGACTTGTATAAATAAGGTCAGAGTTTGTGAACTCAAGAGACTTCCATAGCCTTGGCAGCTCATGACAAGAGGCTCGGGTGATCACTGACATCATAAATGAGAGTGTCAATTGTTAAATCAACAACAGGAGTCACTGTGCACTTGCTCCCCATGTAGGAACTCTGTCATTAATCTGTTGTACTATGAGAATTAACTGTAAAAGTAATCTTGAAACAGTACTTTATACTCTCCCTGTCTCCCTCTCTCCCCCTCTCCCTCTCTCTCTTCTGGAAAGTCTGACTTTCAGATAAGTAAATCAATAATTTTTTAAAAAAGAAACTAAGAAAGCAGAACAGATTCAAGAAAAAAAAAACAAATAAATATTTTAATAAGGACTCCAGAACAGACTATAATTGTGATACTACTGCACTTTTGTCACTATGATGTACTAAAAGAAAAATAATTAATGTATATATTTTTTGATAGGCAGAGTGGACAGTGGGAGAGAGAGACAGAGAGAAAGATCTTTTTTCTCCATTGGTTCACCCCCCAATGGCTGCTGCAGCCGGCGCACTGCACTGATCCGAAGCCAGGAGCCAGGTGCTTCTCCTGGTCTCCCATGCGGGTGCAGGGCCCAAGGAATTGGGCCATTCTCCACTGCACTCCCAGGCCACCGCAGAGAGCTGGACAGGAAGAGGAGCAACTGGGACAGAATCTGGTGCCCCATCTGGGACTAGAACCCGGTGTGCTGGCGCTGCAGGTGGAAGATTAGCCTATTGAGCTGTGGCGCCAACCAATGTATATTATCATGTACTAATTTGAATGATTGATTATTGGTAGTTAGAATTTAGTTTTAAATGAAAATATTTCTTTTTTTTGAAAATAACTTATTTTTCATTTTATTTTTGGGAATATAAATTACATATATAATATATATATATATATATATATATATATATATATACAGAAACTGAAATCACTCATATACATATATGTAGGTATGAGTATCTTTTGCTGTGTTTCATATCCACCATTATCTCTTAAAGTTACTTTAAATCTTGTTAATTTCCCTTTACTTTTGTTCAGTTTTCTCCTTTCTGTCCTGGTTGCTCCTTTTCCAGTCCAGCTCTCTGCTGTGGCCCAGGAAGGCAGTGGAGGATGACCCAAGTGCTTGGGCCCCTGCACCTGCATGGAAGACCAGGAGGAAGCAACTGGCTCCTGGCTTTGGATCAGCACAGCACGCTGGCCATAATGGCCATTTTGGGGTGAACCAATGGAAGGAAGACCTTTCTCTCTCTTAATCTCACAAAGTCATGTGAATAGAAGGCATATCTGATTTATTCTAATAGGTCTTCCTAAAATTTACAAATTTTTTTCTGACAACAGTGAATTTGGCTCATCATAGAAAATTCTTTGAAGGCTCTTGTTAAACTCTTTGAAAAAGTAAATTTTACTGCATGAATCTACAAGAGGTAAATTTTTGATTTATAGAACATTGGAAAACCAATATGCTTAGTCTCTAATTTCTGATTTACTTTATAAAACAGAAATTACACAGATAAATTTCACTTCTTTTTTTTTTAAATTTTTACTTACTTATTTGACAGACAGGAGAGAGAGACAGAGAGGTCTTCCTGGTTCACTCCCCAGTGGCCACAATGGTCAGAGCTGGGCCAATCCAAATCCAGGAGCCAGGAGATTTTTCTGGGTCTCTCACATGCGTGGTCCAAGCACTTGGGCCACCATCCACTGCTTTCCCAGGTCATTATCACAGAGTTGGATTGGAAATGGAGCAGCCAAGACATGAACTGGCACCTGTATGAGATACCAGTGCCACAGGCAGAGGCTTAATGACTATGGCACACACCAGTCCCCACTTTATCTAAATTTACAGTAAACCCATGAGTTGCACCACAACACAGCTTTCCTTCCTTCCTTCCCTCCTTCTCTCCTTCCCCCCTTCCTCCCTCCCTCCCTTCCTTCCTTCCTTCCTTCCTTCCTTCCTTCTTTCTTTCTTTCTTTCTTTCTTTCTTTCTTTCTTTCTTTCTTTCTTTCTTTCTTCTTTCTTCCTTCCTTTCTTTCTTTCTTTCTCTCTCTCTTCTTTCTTTTTTCTTCTTTCTTTTTCTTTCTTTCTTTTTGTTAATTTTTCTGTTTCATGAAGCTTGCACATTGCACCTAAGGACATGGACCAGGGAGAGAGATTTATGATTACTGTGTGCAAGAACTCTACTCTTGAGGGTCAAAGCATCTGACAAGGAAGCTCTCCTAGATTAACTCCTCAAACACCTCTCTCAATAACAAGAGAGAGAAGGTGTGCTAACTGGAGAGCATCTTTGGTTTAATTAACTCTAGGAGGTCTGAGTGTTGCTGGGGTCCTTTTGTTCATGAAGAATTAATATGTCTGGATTAGTTTAAAATATATGTGAATTACCTTAGTAACTGTTATAGAGATGCTTGATCAAAAAATAAAAATAAAAATCTTACCCCAGACATCCAAGTCTAAGCATTGACCCTCCTTCTTAGGAAATAAATACCTGTGTTGTGATTACTGTCTAGAAGTCAGGAATAATACTTGTGTAACAGAAGTTACAAAAACAGAAGTTTCTTTCATTCTAAATTAAATAAAAATGCCATATTTGTGGAAAACAAAACAAAACAAACAAAAATAATGGGTCATGAATCATTTGAATGTGACTATTCAACATTAGAGGGCTCCGTAGGGTCAATTATATTTTCCCAATCATTGACATCTGATTCCCCACTGTTTCCAGCTGCTCTTCTGGGAAAGAAAATCTGCTTCATTTGCAGGATACTTAAGTCCAGCACTGGAGGAAGCATAATTGAAAGAGCCCACAGCTGAGATAAAGGCATAAAGACACTTGCTTCCATGTGAGAGTGACTGAGAATACTGTCTTGATTGCATAAAAGTCATCATGAAGAGGATCAAGGACCTCTGCATCTCCAAGTGTATTTCTACCTCCCAGCTGTGAACCCAGAATAGGGCATCCATTGATTAAACAATGATTCCATACTTCTGTGTGGTGCTTCTCTGTTTAACATTGCCTGCTGAAATCTTGTCCCCATATACCTTTTTTTTTTTTTGACAGGCAGAGTGGACAGTGAGAGAGAGAGAGAGACAGAGAGAAAGGTCTTCCTTTTGCCATTGGTTCACCCTCCAATGGCCGCCATGGCTGGCGTGCTGCGGCCGGCGCATCACGCTGATCTGATGGCAGGAGCCAGGTGCCTCTCCTTGTCTCCCATGGGGTGCAGGGCCTAAGCACTTGGGTCATCCTCCACTGCATTCCCTGGCCACAGCAGAGAGGTGGCCTGGAAGAGGGGCAACCACCGGGACAGAATCCAGTGCCCCAACCGGGACTAGAACCCGGTGTGCTGTCACCGAAAGGCAGAGAATTAGCCTAGTGAGCCGCAGCACCGGCCCCCCATATACTTTTACCCAGCATGATTTGTCTTAATTTTTTCACTTCTCCCTGAGAATATTCAACAATTTGCACACTGTGCTCTACATTTGACACACTGATAGCACTTTCTTTTTGTGTGCACTGTAAGCCTGATAAATTGCTCTAATGATTTTTATTATTTCATCATTGTAAAAATGCCAGTATCATGTTGTTTAATAAGTTTGGCATAACACTGAAAGGTGTTTGACACTGAAGACACTGTGTTTTTGCTTGCTAGTATTACCTAGGTTGGGAGTAGTGATATCTTCTGATTATACCTTCAAATTGAACTAAAGAGAGCCTAAATTCTAAAACAGGAATAAAATTGCTAATAGTGGAGGTGAAGCTGATGAGAAGGAAGACAAGATTGTGCACTCTGGTGGTGTGAGTGAGGTGTTTATGGGTGATCTGTTCCTTATATAAAACCTGCTGCTGCAGGTTTGCCAAGTTAGGTACCACTCAGTAACCTTCTTTCATGTATCTTTAAGAATTCTGTCTCAAATCTCTCCCTTAATTTCACTTTCACAGTTATGGAAAACAAAGTTTTGAACAAAGCTGATGGTTATGGATTTAAATTATTTGCAGAAATTCTTTCTTTCTAATGCATGGATCACTGATGCTGAAAGTTTCCTCTTATCTCTCCCAGCAAGAATCCTTAATGGCCCACACTGCTGCTGGTGCTGTAGAAACTTACAGTGCTGAAGGTGTAGTCCGAAATTGAGGCTGTCATGATGAAATTCTCTGAGTGCACTATTTTAATATTAGGCAGTGGGTTAACGCCCTGGCCTGAAGTGCCAGCATCACTTATGTGCGCCGCTTCAAGACCTGGCTGCTCCACTTTTGATTCAGTCTCTGCTATGGCCTGGGAAAGCAGTAGAAGATGGCCCAAATTCTTGGGCCCCTGCACCCATAAGTGAGACACAGAAGAAGCTCCTGGCTCTTGGCTTCTGATTGGCACAGCTCCAGCCATTATGGCCAATTGGGGAGTGAACCATTAGATGAAAGACCTCTCTCTCTGCCTCTCCTCTCTCTGTGTTACTCTGACTTTTGAATAAATAAATCTTTTTTTAAAAAGTTATTTGGCATATCACCTTTACTATAAAAATCACATCTGAGCAAGTTTTCGGCTCTGGATGCAACAGACTGTCACTGGCTAAGTGGTAATTACAGTGTAATGACATCTTCCAGATGTCAGCAGAACCCACCAGCACAGCCCCTTCTCTGTGATGACACCACTCCACATGCCCACCGCTCTCCTGCATGCTGCTCTTGAGCTCTAGCCTTTTAGTTTGCAACCAACCAACCACAGTTGGCTCTAATCACACATGTCATGTTGCAAATATCACATGTTTGAGAAAGAACTTACTGTTACAGACCCACTGGTGTTTGGGGACAGGGATGGCTGAACACACCCTGGCACCTGCTGCTAAGAAGTGACACAAAGGGCCCCAGATCTCAGAGCTTGCCCTTTGAGTGTTTACAGCATCTCTTGGTTTGGTTTGAAGAGGTCAATTATTTCTGAGTTTTCAGTCCAGCGATCTGACAGCTACCAAGAAATTAATTCTCCCATTCCTTAATCAGGCATTTGAAATTTATTAGCAATATGTGTATTTCTTCATCTTTGAATAATGACTACTTCTCTGAAGAGAACAGTGAGAGACACCAGGCAGGTTTTCTCTGGTAGGGTAAATCATACTTAGTAATATATGATTCAAATTAGTAGATCATTTTCCATTTTGACTTAAAGATCCTACCAGTTTCTGCTTACTACGTTGTCTTCAGAACTCTTTCACATTAAATATGACTAATATGCATTTCCATATTTTGAAAGAGAGTATACAAACATCTCACAGCTTTTAATAAAACTTTCCTTTTCCCTTTTGCAGCAAATAGGCAAAGTCAGTTCAACACACCAGTATGAGAGGGGGAAAAAACTCAACAAATTAAAATAATATTCAAACCACAGCATTAAGTATATCTACATCCAGCTCAGCATCAACATTTATAATATATCAATAATTTTATCAGATTTTCTCTGTAGGGAACCTTTTTTAATATGTTCAGATTATTTACAACTGTACAAGCAAAGCACACTCCCAAAGTGCACATATTTAATACGGTATCAACTATTTGCTTTTACAGGATTTTTCAACAATCAGAAAAAAGATCACCTGTTTAAGATCTTTAAGGTATATTACAAAAACTGCTGCTAGTTCTTTTACTGTGGTATGCTTACTCAGTAAAACTAGCGACAAAATACACACACAGTAACTGAATAATTCTGATCCACTCATGCCAACCCGGGGTGTCTCCATGAACTCTAAGCTGTCTTATACAAAAGTTAAAGCAAAGTCATTTTCAAGTTTAAATGCAATTCAAGCCTTTAAATATTGGATGGAAATAATTTTTTAAAAAACCATCAGTCTTGTTAAATAACATTTCATGGAATAAACTGCATGGTTACATGTAGCAGGAAATATTTTAATGTCTGCTGCTTAGAATAATTAAAGAAAAATGTTGGGGGCCAGCACCGTGGCTCACTTGGTTAATCTTCCACTGCAGCACTGGCATCCCATATGGGCACTGGGTTCTAGTCCTGGTTGCTCCTCTTCCAGTCCAGCTCTCTGCTGTGGCCCAGGAAGGCAGTGGAGGATGACCCAGGTACTTGGGCCCCTTCACCTGCATGGGAGACTAGGAGGAGGCATCAGGCTCCTGGCTTCAGATTGACATAGCTCTGGTCGTGGTGGCCATTTGGGGGGTGAACCAATGGGAGGAAGATGTTTCTCTCTGTTTCTCTTTCACTATATAACTCTATCTGTCAAATAAATAAATAAAAGAGAATAATTTTAGGCATTTTAAAACAAAATAATTTATATTCAAATTTATTATAAACTTGGTAACATTAGTGCATTCTTGTTCAGAAGTACAACACTTCTAGAAGTGAATCAACGAGACCCTCATCTTGGAGGTAAAAAGCGCAACAATTTTTGTCCTCCACCAGCCAAAGAGGGGAATAAAACCACAAACAGCATTCTCTCACCATTACATAACTTTTAAATCCATGTGCTGATGCAGAGGTTCAGGAAGACAACCTCATGGAGTTAAGATGAGGACTCTTCCGAGAGAGTGCCTGGGGGTGGGGGAACATGGACAGAAATGTGCATGGAGCAGGTGCACTAGGCCAAGAGCCAGAGCAGCCAGCTCACAGGGATGAAAACCATTTCATGATACAACATACTGGCAACATGTCAGTGGCCAACAAAGTATATTTTCATCTAGGTTCTATTCACGTGTTTTGAATTGATTTTAGGTAATAGCCACTTACAATTGAGGGGAGAAGCTGACTACTTGCTGGCAGGATGTCAAAACTGAAAGCT
This sequence comes from Oryctolagus cuniculus, assembly GCF_964237555.1. Lineage (NCBI taxonomy): Eukaryota > Metazoa > Chordata > Mammalia > Lagomorpha > Leporidae > Oryctolagus > Oryctolagus cuniculus. The sequence continues at coordinate 95,438,864 of NC_091433.1, forward strand.
TTCAGGTTTCTCTAGCGTGTGCTCTGCAGGTTCTTTCTGCCCACTGGATCAAAAAAGGCCTATATGTACATTTAGATGTATTTTTAAATGCTAGAATCATTTGTTAACAGTTTAGATGAAAGCACAGCTCCCATGCCAGTGTGTCAGTGACCTGACATTGCCAACCCCCTTCCACCTCGAGGCCAAGGCCACCCTTGACAGCCCTCATCCATCTGATGGGGCATCTGAGATACGCACTTGTAGATAAATATTATTTAAAAAAATAAAGTAGCATAGTTCCCTTAATTTAGAAAAATTCACTGTATATAGCTTGCATTCAGAACCACACAGAGGCTTAATAGAAAACACCAATCTGTTGGGATTAATGAATTTTCTATCCTGAAAAAAATCAGACTTACACATCACCTCCAGTTAAGCACCAAACAAAAATAAGGTTTATATTAATTAAATTCTGAGAAACAGTTTTTTTAGAGGGGGAGAATCTGACTCACAGAAGAAAAAATAACTTGCAGGCATTCCATGGGGCTCACAGATACTGCAACTGCCTAACCAGCAACTCACTCTCATACTGAGTGGGAAAAGTGCTTCATTTGTGGCTAATGCAGCTCTTTGCAACCCCTCCCAGACATAGAATTTTTACTGAGGAGACTTGAGGGTAGTGTTCTGTCCTCTGTGAAGACACTTTCCAACAGCTGGTGGTGAGGGCCAGTGCCCAGGCTGCTTCCCCTGGTCTTTGGGGACTCTGGGAGTGGACTTGAGGGCAGGGGGCTCTCTCTATTTCTACACAGGTGCAGCAAGCTTCTCCTCCTTCCTACAACTGCCAGCACTTGACTTTTGTTCTTTTGAGGGTTGCAGTGGGGAAGAAGGTGGCTCTTTACTCGTTCTCTGACAAATCTTGGCTTTTGCAATTCTGTGGCAGCTCCATGCACCTGCTCTGATTTACACGCAGTTGTAGTAAGGACAGAAGGGAGTCTGTCCACACTGTGGTTTCCCTCTGCTTTTCTGTCACCTTGGGATCCTCAGGTAAATGGGCTAGGGATGGGGCTAGCAGTGAGGGCTCTCTGGGGACCACTACAGGAATAGCATTCCTACTTGCATCTGCATGGAGGCTCCTTTCCTTTGATAATCCTATTATCAAGCTAGATAGCCTGTTTTCAAACAAGTCCTGTCATCAAATTGCCTCAGCTCCAGGTAATGGGGGGAATTTGGACAGCCCCAGTTCAAAGTTTGTGATGGAGGCTTTGGTCGTGTTGGAGACTGAGTTTGGCTGCTTGTAAACCTTTCCTCCCTTTTCTTCCTATAGCCAAAGGAATTTTTCCTGCTTCTGGGAGGATACTGTCTGAGTGAAGTCAAAGGAGAGGCTGCAGGCTTGAAGGTTGGAGATGTAAACCCATGTATAAATCCAATAGTTACCAAGGGTGGATCGAAATAGCTACACATTGTTGACAATGTCTGGGGGCAGTCAGGCTGTACAGAGGAAACTGTTGTTGGGGACTGTATACTGGAGGTAAATAAATGATGTGTAACACTGCTGTGTATAAAGGTTCATGTAGAGAGACCTAAATCCATTCTTTGGCAAAAATGGGATTATAGCTATTGCCTTTGCTTTTAGCTGCACTTTAATTGGTTTTCCTTGAAAAGTTTTGACTTTTTGCAGGTATTTGTAAGCCTGTTGTGCATCAGCTTCTGCTTCAAATGTAATAAATCAATTATCATTATGGGCAAATTCACAGTTATAAATTTCAGTAAGTTATTTCCTTTGAATAGTGCTTCTACTTCTTCCACAGGGGTAGATTCAGATATTTCTCACAATATTACTATGCAATGATTTTGATTTGGCCTTACTTTTTCTCCCTTCTCATCCACCTGGACTAAAGGTAAAGATCTTAGCACTTCAATAATCAAATCCACACTAGTATTGAGTTAGCTACCATTGTAATTAGAGTATACTGATCACTATCCATCTGTGATGTAAGATACATGGCACTAGCAAGAGTCTCCCTAGATAAACAGAATTCCAATTTTTTTAAAGTACTTCTTGAGACTCTTCCTGGCTTTCTGGTTGAGATTCATCTCCTCCTGTTTCACTATTTTCAGGTAGAGATTTGTATTCTGCATGATCCAGAGCCAAAGTGTTCATGTCTGTTTTGACTCAGGTAAATCTGGTAATGCTGCATTCTCATGACTTTGTCACCATCACCGTTGACATCCAATCCCTGCAGGCTGCAGTCTGCACCATGGCCGGCTGTCTCCTCCCATGCAGCACTCAAACCGACAGCTGCACTACTTGCTTCCAAATGTAACATGAGTCCCCCACACTTTCGCATTAGGGTTTAGCTCTGAAACAGTTGTTTGTACCTGACTCAAAGCTGGGATGGAACTTGTTTGAGAAGTAGTTTGAGATACAGGGTCATTCATCAGATGAGAGCTGTCCTTGCCCTCTTGGCCTCGCTGTGCCTGCAGTTCAGCCACAACGTTAGCGTCCTGACCAGAAGTCATGGGTTCCACTCGGAGAAGATTAATGTAAACTTCAGGATGCTGCCAGCGCTGCCTGCCCTGCCCAACTGGCCTCCAGGGGGCTCCTTGCTGCAGCCCAGGGTGCCAGGCGACCATGCAACATGCAGGGAGAGCTGAGGAGGGAGACTAGGAAGAGGCTACGCTGCGGCGCTAGGCTGGACGCAGGGAGCAAGGGCCAGCATGGGCCGGGTGCAGTGGCGGAAGCGGATTCTTCCCCTTTCAGGCCGAAAATGTCTCAAGCTCAAGACTCCGGATCCCCAACACTCCTTCCCTTCGCATGAGAACACACCTAAAAAAATCCTTAAAAGGTTGTGTGTGAATCAATCTGGCAGAAATTCACTAAATACCAAGTTGATAGCATCCATCATAGCATAGATGGGAGACTGAGCAGAGCCCAGCATCGAACCACCGTGCTTCTGATGAGAATACAGGGCCCACATTTTCTCAGAAAGGAACACTGGAGGGACCCAGCTTGAGGTGGGTCAGAGGCAAAAGTGCTAAAAGGATACTAACTGCGCATTCTCAATGAATAGGACTCACTCATGGTATTTTTGTAAGTTTGAAATAATTTCAAAATTAACTACTCTTAAAATGACCTAATTGTAAGATGACAGTATCCATATCATGTTAGTAAAGCAGGGACAGCATCAAATACTATGAAGGCTAAACCTTACCCAATTCCTATTAGGTCAAAGTTGTAAAACTTGTCCCCTTCTAAGCATCTACATGCTTGTGTGGAGACTGCACAAAAAATAGAATAACATTCACAATGCATTTCTTTTTGGGAATATATTTGTGATAGTTTGGAAACAGCTTGATCTTTCTATTTTAAAGGTTTTGAAAACCCTGTTGCCCTTTAAAAATAATTATTTTATTTTTGTACTTGAAAAGTAGAAATGGGGTGTATCTCAAATCTGTTGTTTCACTCCCCAACTTTATGCCACAACTGGGGCAGGACCAAGTTCAAACCAGCAACCTGAAACACAATCTGGGTCTCTACAAGGGTGGCACGAACTCAACTCCTTTAACCCTCATCACCATCTCTCATAATGCTCACCAACATGAAGCTGGGACCAGAAGCAGAACTGGGACTTTTCCCAGGCTCTCTGACATGGGATGCAAGCATCCCAAGCAGTGGTCACACCACTATGTCAAATGGCCACTCCTTCATTTTTAATTTAGTTTTTATTTGGAAGTCAGAGAGACTGAGAAAGACAAGCAGCAGAAATCACTCATCTTTTGGCTTACTACACAATGCCCACCACAATCAGGGCTGAATTAGATGAAAGACAGGAGTCAGGAGCTTCATCCAGGTCTTCCATATGGTTGACAGAAATGCTTGGGCCATTATCCACTGCTTTCTCAGACAAACTAGCAAGAATCTAGACTGTAAGAGGAGTTGCCAGGACTCAAACCTGCACTCCAGTATGAGATGCCAATGTCAGAAGAACAGCTTAACCTATTGAATCACATGCTAGTCCCTGCATCAATTCAAACCAGTGCATTCATCCTATCCTATATGTATTCAAAGAATGCAAATCTGGACATCCCCTCCCTTTCCTTATTTTAAAAGTCTCAGTCCTGCTCCACCTCAGAAGAACCATGGTTCACTTTAAACTGAATCTGTCTCCCAATTTGCAATCCTATTCTGCATCTGAAAAACATCTCTCTGATTTTATTTTAATCTCATTTATGACCGTTTGCTTTATATAATCCAGGATTCTCTGGTCTTGTCTCCATGACTACTGGCAGATTTGAGAAAATGTTTTATAATATGTATTTTCACTTCCCTTGGGTGAATACCTGAGGGTTAAAATGTTAGATAAGTGAATGCTACATTTTTTTCCTAAAAACTCTTCATTGAATTAGAATCCATATGTCTTACTGCTTATAAAAGATGTTCTTCAGAATCACATCCTCTACAGCTTTCTCTCAGATGTCTCAGGCAGGGCCTGAACTTCCTTGGTGACATCCATAATCATATCCTTGAATGTGACTAACTCCTAAAATATGGACATCCTTGCTCAGCCAAGGCCATCTGTACCAGTGTGTAGGAGAGAAGGTCATAACTGTACCAAAGGGGTGACTCTATGGATAGAAAATTTAAACCATGGTTGGTATTACCCTCAAGTATTTCCCTGTGCTGGCCTTCCACGTGTCTTTCCCACACAATCACTGGGATATGTACACAATCTGAACAATCAGTGATTTCAATATATGGGAGTGCATAGCTATGCTGTGAAATAACCTGTAGATGTCTGAGTAAAGTGAGAAATTATACATGATTTAAAATTTTTGAACTAAAGAATACAAAGCTATTTCCTTATCAGTTTCAAATGCATCTCCTAACTCATTATGAAGAAGCTAAACATGAATTAATTCTGATGTATCAGCTGTGACCATGAGTTAACTATTCTCTGATATGAACATTAGGTTCCTCCACAAAATGACTGAACATTGGAAGAGGCAAAGTGCTAAAGTATATGGTGTTCCATATGTAGCAAATAATAAATGGGATTTATGTCTGTTTGTGTTAAGGTGGAGAGGATGATGAAACAGTGACCAGCATTATTCAGATTGAGCAGTCTAAATACAAAACTTGGGGTTCAGCAGGTACAGCTCTTTCACCTCTATCTCTGCTGTGTTCACTGTCATAAATAAGAAGCAGTTCCAGACAGGCTCAGATTCCTGAATTGCTGCAATATGATGATCTTAGCCTGATTTCTTCTGTGGTGAAGACTCCCTTCTCTCTTCTCTGGGGTTTCCAATCATCAGTTATCATTTTCCTTGTATCTGTTACTATTATTATTTACTTATTTGAGAGGCAGAGTTTTAGACAGAGAGAAGAGAGAGGGAGCTCTTCCATCATCTGGTCCATTCCCCAAATAGCCACATTGGCCAGAGCTGGGCCAATCCCAAGCCAGGAGCCAGGATCTCCTCTGGGTCTCCCATGTGAGTGCAGGGGCCCATGCACCTGAGCCATCTTCCACTGCTTTTACAGGCCATTATCAGGGAGCTGGATTAGAAGTGGAGCAACCAGGACACCAACCAGTGCCCATATGAGTACCACAGGAGGAGGAGGATTAGCTTCCTATACCATATTGCCAGTCCCATCTCCTTGTCTCTTAATCCAGTCTATCTGCTAAATGGGAAACAGAATACTTCCAATTTAATGTCATCTCAACAGTCATTCAAAAAATTGTCATGCAACATTATTTTTTTATTGTTACATGCCTTTTAAATCTATAGCCAGGGGGCCAGCATTGTGGCATAGTGGGTAAAGAAACTGCCTGTGACACCAGCATCCCTTTTGGGTGCTGGTTCAAGACCTAGCTGCTCCAATTCCAATTCATCTCCCTGATAATATGCCTAGAAATACAGTGGAGGATGGTCCACATGCTTGGGCCCCTGTACCCATGTGAGGGATCTCAAAGAAACGCCTGACTCCTGGTTCTAGCAGAGCATTGTGGCCATTTGAGGTGTGAAACAGTGGAAAGAAGATCTCTTGCTCTCTCTCTCTCTCTCTCTCTCTCTTCCTTTCTCTGTGTAACTCTGACTTTCAAATAAATAAATAATTCTTTTAAAAAATCTTAAATCCACAGATAAAAGTAAATAAAATTACTCTTCATATATTATATGTATTTTAAAAATATGGATAAGAGGAGCCAGCAGGTCTAGTAGTTAGATGCCTGAATCCTACATTACAGTGCATAAGTTTATATCTTCATCCAGAACCATACTCCAGTTTCCTGTTACTGCACATCCTGGAAAGCAATGGTGATGGTTCAACTAACTGGGTTCCTGTCACCCATTTGGGAAACCTATATAAAGTCCTTACCCCACCTTAAGTATTGGCACAATCTTGACCAATGCAGATATTTGGGGAGTGGACCAGTGACAGGGAGCTTTAAGCCTAATGGTTGATTTTAAGTCTGGATTACCAAGGTTACATGTTGGGGTGTGCAAATGAAAGGAAAAACAGGACATGGGGTCTCTTCCTCCAGAAAGTGTGCACAGACTAACCAGGTGTGGTTTTTTTACTGATAAGGATTATAACAGCCTATTGTAGAGAATGTGCATGTGTTCATAGAACTAAGGTTTCTCTGAAACACGTTTAGCAAGATATATTAAACATTGTGAGAGTCCTGAATCCACACTTGTCTGAGGCATCTCCCTCACTCTTTCCTGGCATCAGGAAAGCAAAAACACAGAGGTGTTGTGCTTACGGAAAACCTCATCATTCTCACAAATCAGGCCTGAGGGACTTTATGGGCCTCACCATTCCCACAACTGCCCCTAGTTATAAATCAGGCAGACATCCTGTGCCTCCTTGTATCAGGTATCTTCTCCAGCTGCTCCAGCCCACATCCCACATCCCTTTGTTTAGATTCTCCAACCTATCTCCCACCTCCCTTGGGACAAGTTCCCTATAACACCCCAGTCCTACACCTGAGCCCAGAGCACCTCTCTCTCTGAGGATACTCCTGGCAGTTCTTCACCCTAAAACTTTTTCTTTGCTCAGCATGGTCTTGGTTGTAGTTCTCAGTCATGGTTGCAAACCCTAACAAGCATGTCTGAGAAAGCAGCTGCATGTTCTTGTGAAGTCTACATTCTCACAAGGGCTCAATGCTCTTCTTGTTAGAGGTCATAAGCTATCCTTAATCATTATCTCAGGTCACACTCTGTGTACTAGGAAGAAAATGTCTTCACTAAGAGTGCTCTGGCAGAAATCTTATTCTCCACAGTCACACTTTATCATCTTTACAAACCTGCCTGGGAACAACCAGGTTGACCAGATCTGAGTCCACTGTGTGTGTGAATGAATGTGACTTTTTGCTTCATATCTAATGCTGTTCCTCTATTTTGGATTGCACATATGTTTGTGTGTTTATGCTTTGATTCATAGTAATTCCTCATGTTATGGAATTGATTTGCATTGAATACAAACTGCAAATAAAATAAATGAAATGTTGAAATAGAAAAAAAGAATTTATCCAAATGTTCCTATACATCCAATAAATTTAAGTTTAAATTGGTGAACACAAATGAATAACTCCATCTTGCTCTTCTGTCCAACCCTCTCATTTATCCCTCACTCAATGTTGTGCAACCTCTCCCAGTCCCTCTAATACTGATTGACCTCGCTGCAGAAGTGTCTGTCTCCTCACTGCACTGTGAACTTCTGCCTTCACTCAGCTCTATCTCCTATGTTCACCACTGACTTAAATTCACTTAGATCACTCCAATGGTTAATGAGGGAATTATTTCCTTAGCAACTCCATGATATAGAAGAGAAAAATCACAGTCTTTCATGTTTTTTCTCTGTTGGAAAATTCTTCATGGAGAAAGAAATGTTAATGTAAATGTTGGAAAGATATTATTGATCATCCTCTGGACTGATACACTTGGGAAAAGGTCCTACAAAAATAAAAGTAGGACTATATTTATTGGATGCATTTCAAAGTCTCAGGCCAAGATGAGAGGCTGCCCATTTTCTTACAAAGGAGGATCCATTCATAGGACTGAACTGCAGTTGCATCATCATAAACTCGGCAGAGACTGGTGTATCTTCCTGTATTCTCACCCAAAGAGAGTGTGATAACTAAGGAGACCAAACTGGAGAGAAAGAAGACATCATTGCAGTCTTCCCAACATTCCTAGATAACACCAGTCATGAATCTCCATTCTTTTGGGAATAGCCTGCCACCAGACCTACTCACAAGCACCCAAAGAGTGACCAAAGACCAACAGAAGGAGCCCTTTTCTTATCCAGAGTCAGGTAGAAGAGGGCTTGAGTACTGTATCTCACAAGGGCAGCTGTCATTCTAAGGTAAGTGACATATACATATGTCTACATACATACCAGATCTCTAGGATTTTTTTTATCTAAAAATTCCATTTCTACTGAATACCTACCATCCATAACCACTCTTCTACTTTCTGTTTCTAGTATTTTGGCTATTTTATTTATTTTAAAGATTTATTTTATTTATTTGAAAGACAGAGTTAGAGAGTGGTAGAGCCAGAGAGAGAGGTCTTTCATCCACTGGTTCACTGCCCAAAACACTGAGATAACCAGAGCTGAGCCAATCTGAAGCCAGGAGCCAGGAGTTTCTTCCAGGCTTCCCACTCGGGTGCAGGGACCCAAGGTCTTGGGCCATCTTCTCCTGCTTTCCCAGGCCATATCAGAATTCTGGATCAGAAGTGGAGCAGCCAGGACTAGAACCAGCACCCATATGGGGTGCTGGCACTGCATGCAGGAGCTTAAACCCACTGCTCCACAGTGCCAGTCCCTCTGACTACTTTATTTATTTCATATGATTAGAATTTTATAGTATTTTTCCTTTGGGGAATGATACTTGTGGCTAATTTCATTTAGTAAAATATATTCAAGGTTCATCCATGTCACAGGATTTCCTTTTCTTCTGTGCCTGCATAACTTTTCACTGAGTACAGGCCACACTAGAAATCTTGGCTACAGTGAATTATGCTGTGGTGAATAATATTTATACTTTGCTTATATTATAAAATCTTTTATATTGCTAGTAATTCAAACCAGAACAAACCTGGATGGGTAATTTGGTAAATGGTAATAATGCTTTATATATATTTTTGCTCACATAAGAGAGTGTTTCAATAGCTATGGAACACACAGTAAAGCATTGTGCAGCAGCATAAAGAATAAAGGTATGGGGCTGGCATTTTGGTGCAGTGGGTTAAGTCACAATGTATGCCATCAATATCCAATACTGGAATCCCTATTCAAGCCCCAACACCTTTCCTTATGATCCAATTTCCTGTCACTGTGCCTGGGAGTGCAGTGGAAGATGGCCTAAATATTTGGGACCCTGCCACTCAAATGGAAAAGCAGAATCATGTTTCTGACTCCTGACTTCAGTCTGACACAGAGCTGGTTGTGTTGTTGTGGCTATATAACAATATATAACATGTACAATATATATTATAAATATTATATATTATAATCTATAATATATAACAGATAACATAATATATATTATATATATAACCTATCTCTGTCTATACCTTTCAAAAAGTTCTATAAAAATAAGGACAATAACTGAGATATAAGGTGATTTTCAGGATTTATTGCTAAATACAGAAAATTTATTGCAAAAGATTATCCATAATGCACTTGTTTTCATTAAGAAATCAAGGGGGAGCAGTTGGTTAGCTTAGCAGTTAAGACAGTAATTATGATGCCTTCAACCCATATTCGAGTACCAGGGTTTGATATCAGAAATATCGTCCAAGTTTGGTTTATTCCCTAAATATCCATAAAAACCAGAGCTGACTCAGGACAAAATCTGGTGTGAGGAACTCATCCAGGCCTTCCATGTGGGTGGTAAGGACCCAAATAATTGATTTGTCCCCTGATGTTTCACAGGGTACAATTACTAGGAAGCTAGACTCAGGAATACAACCAGGACTAAATTTAAACACTCCAATATGGGATCAAGGCATCATAAAGGCATCCTAATTGCTAAACACAATACCTGCTCTAAAGTTTTTTTCTTTCAAAAACATAAGGAAAATTAATTAATTCTTATGCATAACAACAATGAAAAACGTGTGAAAAATGAAAAAAAAATCATAGTGAAAAGGGAGACATTACAACTGATGCTACAGGGATACAAAAGATCATAAGAGAATATTATGAATGAATATAAACCAAGAAAATTGATAATCTAGAGGAAATGGGTGTATCTCTAGGAACGTGCAACCTAACAAAGCTGAGTCAGAAAGAAATAGAGAATATGAACAGAATACCACCTTTGTAAGAGACTAAACAAATAATAAGATTAAAGTAAATCTAGAACCTGTACACTCTGTACTGGATTCTACAAAATATGTAAATAAGAAATTATAACAATTCTGTAATTCTTCTGAAAGATCCAGAGTAGAATGTAATTACACATTCATTTTGTGAGATCAGCTATTCTGATTCAAAGTCCAAGTGACAGGGCTGACATTGCCAGGTAGTAAGTTAAGCCCACACTTGCTGTGCAGGCATTACTAAGAGAAGACAGCTGCAGGCCAGCTTCACTGACACAGATGGAACATTTTTTACAAAGGCTGAACAAATTCAATAGCACATTAAAAAACATGCTCAAATCAGATTTTTTAGAAATGCAAGAATAACTCACCATCTGTAAATCAATTAACATAAACATTAACATAGTAAAGAGCAACACACATGATTACCTTAAATACATTCACAAAATACATTTGACAGGATTAATTTTACTCATTAGAACTTCTTTAAAAATAGGCCAGCGCTATGGCTCACTAGGCTAATCCTCCGCCTTGCGGCGCCGGCACACCAGGTTCTAGTCCTGGTTGGGGTGCCGGATTCTGTCCCAGTTGCCCCTCTTCCAGGCCAGCTCTCTGCTGTGGCCAGGGAGTGCAGTGGAGGATGGCCCAAGTGCTTGGGCCCTGCACCCCATAGGAGACCAGGAGAAGCACCTGGCTCCTGCCTTCAGATCAGCGCAGTGCACCGGCCACAGTGTGCCAGCTGTGGCGGCCATTGGAGGGTGAACCAATGGCAAAGGAAGACCTTTCTCTCTGTCTCTCTCTCTCACTGTCCACTCTGCCTGTCAAAAAATAAAAAAAAGAACTTCTTTATAAAAATAGCTACAGAAGGAACTTGAGAGATTCTGCTAGCTTCACCTCCTCCATCTCTGGACACCCATTCCCACACACTCACAATTTCATGGCTTCTGAGTCCTCTTGGTTTCACTTCACAGAGCAAGGGACTCTGAGCCACTCCAGAGTGCCCTGTGCAATTATCTGGATACTTCTGTTATATGAAGATCTAGCATGGTTACATATGGGGGCCCCCAGCACATTTGATTGTAGTTTAAAAACTCTGACAACCACCTTCACAAAGTGGGGAGTAGTCAATAACAGTTGTGCCAGGTCACAGGAGTCAGCTACCATGGCTCAGGTCTGAAGCAGGCTCCTCCAAAGATGGATCCTTCTAACTGTGGGGGGGCTCTTCATTTCTATGTTCCTGCAGGGATATTCTTATATACAGTTTGCAATACATTTGCAGAAATACTGCTTTAGGTGTGTTACAATGTACGGACCATAAATATTTTCTAATTAATTATATTGGTGCACATATATTGGCACTTTAGGAATTGCTTAATCAGAAGATATGATATTCAGCTTTAACAGATATTGTCAACAGTTTCCCAAATGAGTTTCACCAATTTACTCTCCTATTAGCAGCACTGGGTTATTCCAGTTGCTTCATCCTTATATTAACTCTAGTATTTCCATCATTATTTTCGTATGTACCTGCTGTCTAATTTTTCTGTTTCCATATTTGTGGTTTTTTTTCATACAATCTAAAAATACAGAAGTTTGCATAGGCAACAATAGAATGTTAATACCACTTTAAATTTTTTTCATTTAAAAATATAAACCTCTAGGTTATGGCTTGGTAGTTTAAATGTTCCTTGTTTCTTACTTATGTCTTTGAATTAGCAGAAACTCCTAATTTTAAAAAAATTCAATTTATTGATACTTTCTTTTTCATTTTTTTAAGATTTTTTATTTATTTAGCAAATATAAATTTCCAAAGTACAGTTTGTGGATTACAATGGCTTCCCCCCCACCATAATTTCCCTCCCACTCACACCCCTCCCATCCCCCACTCCCTCTCCCAGTCCATTCACGTCAAGATTCATTTTCAATTATCTTTATATACAGAAGATCGATCAGTTTGCACCCACACAGAAACACAAAGTGTAAAATACTGTTTCAGTACTAGTTATAGCATTGCTTCACATTGGACAACACATTAAGGACAGATCCCACATGAGAAGTAAGTGCACAATGACTCCTGTTGTTGACTTAACAATTTGACACTCTTGTTTACGGTGTCAGTAATCTCCCTAGGTCTAGTCATGAGTTGCCAAGGCTATGGAAGCCTTTTGAGTTCACCAACTTCAATCTTATTCCGACAGGATCATAGTCAAAGTGGAAGTTCTCTCCTCCCTTCAGAGAAAGGTACATCCTCCTTTGATGACCTGTTCTTACCACTGGGATCTCACTCGAAGAGATCTTCCATTTAGGTCTTCTTTTTTTCCAGAGTGTCTTGGCTTTCCATGCCTAAAATACTCTCATGGGCTCTTTAGCCATATCTGAATGCCTTAAGGGCTGATTCTGAGGCCAGAGTGCTATTTAGGACATCTGCCATTCTATGAGTCTGCTGTGTATCACACTTCCCATGATGGATGGTTCTCTCCATTTTTGATTCTGTCAGTTAGTATTAGCAGACACTAGTTTTGTTTGTGTGATCCCTTTGACTCTTAGACCTATCAGTGTGATCAATTGTGAACTGAAATTGATCACTTGGACTAGTGAGATGGCAATGGTACTTGCCACCTTGATGGGATTGTATTGGAATCCCCTGGCATGTTTCTAACTCCACCATTAGGGGCACATCTGATTGAGCATGTCCCAAACTGTACATCTCCTCCCTCTCTTATTCCCACTCTTATATTTAACAGGGATCACTTTTCAGTTAAAATTTAAACACCTAAGAATAATTGTGTGTTAATTACAGAGTTCAACCAATAGTACTAAAACAAAAAAAATACTAAATGGATAAAGTATTACATTGTACATCAACAGTCAGCACAAGAGCTGATCAAGTCACTGTTTCTCATAGTATCCATATCACTTAAACAGGTTTTCCCTTTGGTGCTCAGTTGGTTGTCGACGATCAGGGAGAACATATATTTGTCCCTTTGGGCCTGGCTTAATTCACTCAGCATAATGTTTTCCAGATTCCTCCATCTTGTTGCAAATGAACGGATTTCATTTATTGACTGCTGTATAGTAATCTATAGAGTACATGTCCCATAATATTTTTTTATCCAGTCTATTGTTGATGGGCATTTGGGTTGGTTCCAGGTCTTAGCTATTGTGAATTGAGCTGCAATAAACATTAAGGTGCAGCCAGCTTTTTTGTTTGCCAATTTAATTTCCTTTGGGTAAATTCCAAGGAGTGGTATGGCTGGGTATCACCAAAATGTCCATTCTGCCGAAAGCAATTTAGAGATTCAATGCAATACCAATAAAAATACCAAAGACCTTCTTCTCAGATCTGGAAAAAATGATGCTGAAATTCATATGGAGACACAGGAGACCTCGAATAGCTAAAGCAATCTTATACAACAAAAATAAAGCCAGAGGCATCACAGTACCAGATTTCAGGACATACTACAGGGCAGTTGTAATCAAAACAGCATGGTACATGTATAGAGACAGATGGATAGACCAATGGAACAAAATAGAAACACCAGAAATCAATCCAAACATCTACAGCCAACTTATATTTGATCAAGGATCCAAAACCAATCCCTGGAGTAAGGACAGTCTATTCAATAAATGGTGCTGGGAAAATTGGATTTCCACATGCAGAATCATGAAGCAAGACCCCTACCTTTCATCTTACACAAAAATCCACTCAACCTGGATTAAAGACTTAAATCTATGACCTGACACTATCAAATTATTAGAGAACATTGGAGAAACCCTGCAAGACATAGGTATTGGCAAAGACTTCTTGGAAAAGACCCCAGAAGCACAGGTAGTCAATGCCAAAATTAACATTTTGGATTGCATCAAATTCAGAAGTTTCTGTACTGCAAAAGAAGCAGTCAGGAAAGTGAAGAGGCAACCGACAGAATGGGAAAATATATTTGCAAACTATGCAACAGATAAAGGGTCGATAACCAGAATTTACAAGAAATCAAGAAACTCCACAACATCAAAACAAACAACCCACTTAAGAGATGGGCCAAGGACCTCAATAGACATTTTTCAAAAGAGGAAATCCAAATGGCCAAGAGACACATGAAAAAATGTTCAAGATCACTAGCAATCAGGGAAATGCAAATCAAAACCACAATGAGGTTCCACCTCACCCCGGTTAGAATGGCTCACATTCAGAAATCTACCAACTATAGATGCTGGCAAGGATGTGGGGAAAAAGGGACACTAACCCACTGTTGGTGGGAATGCAAACTGGTTAAGCCACTATGGAAGTCAGTCTGGAGATTCCTCAGAAACCTGAATATAACCCTACCATAAAACCCAGCCATCCACTCCTTGAAATTTACCCTAATGATTTCAAATTTCATTAGTATAACTTTAAGAATATAATTATTCGAGGAGGCAAGATGGCGGAATAGGAAGGGAGCACACTGATAGTCCGGGGAGAGATAGTTTAATAAAAGTGGAGATACTGCAGGTTCAAGGAAGAGTAGGGGAGGAAACAGCAGAAGAAACTCTTCCAGAACGCGTGATTCACAGCGGACCTGCGTGGAGAGCATGGGAGCCCACAGTTCGGGACACCAGCGGCAGACTCAATACACCAGCGCTGGAACGCGAGGTGAGCCGAACCTCAATAGCCCGAGACACCGGCAGGCAAGCGGAGAGAGGAGACTAGAGGGAACGACCCCCCCGGGGGGGGGGGAAGTTCACCAGGCTAACTGGAAGAGAGAGAGAGAGAAAAAAAAAGGTGACTGGTACAGACACGGGTTTCTCTCTCTCCACTCACTTCTCAAGGGCGAGCAAGACAAAGAGCAGGCACCATCTTGGACATACGTCATAAGCAGAGCGACCTCAGGTCTGCACTGGCCCTGAGCCTAGCAGAAAAACCTGACTCTGGGCGGGGCGAATTAACAGGAGATTAGGACCTAGTAAATTTGTGGTGCTACTGAACTGAGACTGTGAAAAAAGAGACGGTGGGGGAGAGAACTCACGGAATTCACGTGAGCACTCTCCAGAGACGCTACAATTCCGTAACTTTGGCAACCCAGTGGGAGACTGAAGGAGAATCTGAGCCCACTCTGAGGGCCGAACAGATTCCCTGTGTGGTCCTTGGGAAAGAGCTTCTGATCTCTGGCTCCTGTGGGTATATCATTTGCCTGCTAACTACCTCCAACTTCGTTCAGCTGTGCAGAATAAATTCCCTTTTGAATCAAAAAAAAAGAAAGAGAGAGAGAGAGGTTTACCACGCCTAACCTGGGAGTGTCACCTTTGGCACACCAAACAGAGCTCTCAGGCCACACCCATCTCAAGCCCTAAGGCTCCATCAAAAACAGATAGTCCACTTAATCTAGAGTCATAGTATAACAAGAAAAAGCACCACAGTGAAGAAACCAAATATCTCCAATATGCCAAATAACAAACGCAAAAACCGAGGTAATAAAAACAAGGAAGTCACCATGATGCCCTCAAATGAAAAAGACACCCCAATTCAAGATAATGAAGATGATGACATAGAAGAAATGCAAGAAGCACATCTCAAAAAATTGATAAGAACATTAAGAAGTTCTCAAAAACAAATTCTTGAACTACAGAAATCCTTAATGGACAAGATAGAAAATCTCTCTCATGAAAATGAAATATTAAGGAGGAATCAAAATGAAATGAAACAACGAGTACAACAGGAAACTGTGATAGTGACTGAAGTGAAGAATTCAATAGATCAAATGAAAAACACAATAGAGAGCCTTACAAACAGAATGGTGAAGCAGAAGAGAGAATATCGGACTTAGAAGACAGAGAACAGGAAAGGATACAGTCAGACCAAAGAAAAGAAGAGGAAATTAGAAATCTAAAACATATTGTCAGGAATCTTCAGGATACTATTAAAAAACCCAACATTCGGGTTCTAGGAGTTCCTGAAGGCATGGAGAGGGAGAAAGGATTAGAAGGCCTTTTTAGTGAGATATTAGCAGAAAATTTCCCAGGTTTGGAGAAGGACAGAGAAATCCTAGTACAGGAAGCTCACAGAACCCCTAATAAACATGACCAAAAGAGATCCTCACCACGACACGTTGTAATTAAACTCTCCACAGTGAAACATAAAGAAAAGATCCTAAAATGTGCAAGAGAGAAACTTCAGATTACTCTCAGAGGATCTCCAATCAGACTCACAGCTGACTTCTCATCAGAAACTCTACAAGCTAAGAGGGAATGGCGAGATATAGCCCAGGTACTAAGAGAGAACAACTGCCATCCCAGAATATTATATCCTGCTAAGCTCTCATTTGTGAATGAAGGTGAAATAAAGACCTTTCATAGCAAACAGAAATTGAAAGAATTTGTTGCCACTCGTCCAGCCCTGCAAAAGATGCTTAAAAACATGTGATACACACAGAAACACAGAAACACGGTCATCAATATGAAAGAAGGTAAAGGAAGGAAACCTCACAGCAAAAGATCACAGGGAATTCAAAGCATATACCAGAACTTATCTTTGGCAAATGGCAGGGCAAAGTTACCACTTATCATTAGTCACATTGAACGTGAATGGCCTGAACTGCCCAGTTAAAAGACACCGATTGGCTGATTGGGTTAAGGAACAAAACCCATCTATTTGCTGCTTACAAGAAACACATCTTTCAACAAAGATCCATACAGACTGAAAGTGAAAGGCTGGAAAAAGATATACCATGCCAACAGAAATGAAAAAAGAGCGGGTGTAGCCATCTTAATATCAGACAACATAAACTTTACCACAAAAACCGTTAAGAGAGACAAAGGGGGACACTACATAATGATTAAGGGATCAATTCAATAGGAAGATATAACAATTATCAATGTATATGCACCTAACTACAGGGCACCGGTTTATCTAAAAGATTTGTTAACGGACTTAAAGGGAGACTTAGACCCCAATACAATAGTACTGGGGGACTTCAATACTCCACTCTCAGAAATAGACAGATCAATAGGACAGAAGATCAACAAGGATACAGTAGATTTAAACGACACTATAGCCCAAATGGATCTAACAGATATATACCGAACTTTCAATCCTACAGCTAAAGATTTTACATTCTTCTCAGCAGTACATGGAACCTTCTCTAGGATTGACCACATACTAGGCCATAAAGCAAGTCTCAGCAAATTCAAAAGAATTAGAATCATACCATGCAGCTTCTCAAACCATAAAGGAATGAAGTTGGAAATTAGCAACTCAGGAATCCCTAGAGCATATGCAAACACATGGAGATTGAACAACATGCTCCTGAATGAACAATGGGTCATAGAAGAAATCAAAAGAGAAATCAAAAATTTTCTGGAAGTAAATGAGGATAACAGCACTTATGGGACGCAGCAAAAGCAGTGTTAAGAGGAAAGTTTATATCAATAGGTGCCTACATCAAAAAATTGGAAAGGCACCAAATAGATGAGCTTTCAATTCACCTCAAGGATCTAGAAAACCTACAGCAAACCAGACCCAAATCTAGTAGGAGAAGAGAAATAATTAAAATCAGAGAAGAAATCAACAGGATTGAATCAAGAAAAACATTCCAAAAAATCAGCCAAACGAGGAGCTGGTTTTTTGAAAAAATAAACAAAATTGACACCCCATTGGCCCAACTAACTCAAAAAAGAAAAGACACAATCAATAAAATCAGAGATGAAAAAGGAAACGTAACAACAGACACCACAGAAATAAAAAGAATCATCAGAAATTACTACAAGGACTTGTATGCCAGCAAACAGGGAAACCTATCAGAAATGGATAGATTCCTGGACACATGCAACCTACCTAAACTGAACCAGGAAGACATCGAAAACCTAAACAGACCCATAACTGAGACAGAAATTGAAACAGTAATAAAGGCCCTCCCAACAAAGAAAAGCCCAGGACCAGATGAATTCACTGCTGAATTCTACCAGACATTTAAAGAAGAACTGACTCCAATTCTTCTCAAACTATTCAGAACAATAGAAAAAGAGGGAATCCTCCCAAATTCTTTCTATGAAGCCAGCATCACCTTAATTCCTAAGCCGGAAAAAGATGCAGCATTGAAAGAGAATTGCAGAGCAATATCCCTAATGAACATAGATGCAAAAATCCTCAATAAAATTCTCGCCAATAGAATGCAACAACACATCAGAAAGATCCTTCACCCAGACCAAGTGGGATTTATCCCTGGTATGCAGGCATGGTTTAATGTGCACAAAACAATCAATGTGATACACCACATTAACAGACTGCAGAAGAAAAAACATATGATTATCTCAATAGACGCAGAGAAAACTTTGATAAAATACAACACCCTTTCATGATGAAAACTCTAAGCAAAGTGGGTATGGAAGGAACATTCCTCAATACAATCAAAGCAATCTATGAAAAACCCACAGCCAACATCCTATTGAATGGGTGAAAGTTGGAAGCATTTCCACTGAGATCTGGTACCAGACAGGGATGCCCACTCTCACCACTGCTATTCAATATAGTTCTGGAGGTTCTAGCCAGAGCTATTAGGCAAGAAAAAGAAATTAAAGGGATACAAATTGGGAAGGAAGAACTCAAACAATCCCTCTTTGCAGATGACATGATTCTTTATTTAGGGGACCCAAAGAACTCTACTAAGAGACTATTGGAACTCATAGAAGAGTTTGGCAAAGTAGCAGGGCATAAAATCAATGCACAAAAATCAACAGCCTTTGTATACACAGACAATGCCATGGCTGAGGAAGAACTTCTAAGATCAATCCCATTCACAATAGCTACAAAAACAATCAAATACCTTGGAATAAACTTAACCAAGGACATTAAAGCTCTCTACGATGAGAATTACAAAATCATAAAGAAAGAAATAGAAGAGGATACCAAGAAATGGAAAAATCTTCCATGCTCATGGATTGGAAGAATCAATATCATCAAAATGTCCATTCTCCCAAAAGCAATTTATAGATTCAATGCAATACCAATCAAGATACCGAAGACCTTCTTCTCAGATCTGGAAAAAATGATGCTGAAATTCATATGGAGACACAGGAGACCTCGAATAGCTAAAGCAATCTTGTACAACAAAAACAAAGCTGGAGGCATCACAGTACCAGATTTCAGGACATACTACAGGGCAGTTGTAATCAAAACAGCATGGTACTGGTACAGAAACAGATGGATAGACCAATGGAACAGAATTGAAACACCAGAAATCAACCCAAACATCTACAGCCAACTCATATTTGATCAAGGATCCAAAACCAATCCCTGGAGTAAGGACAGTCTATTCAATAAATGGTGCTGGGAAAATTGGATTTCCACATGCAGAATCATGAAGCAAGACCCCTACCATTCACCTTACACAAAAATCCACTCAACCTGGATTAAAGACTTAAATCTATGACCTGACACCATCAAATTATTAGAGAGCATTGGAGAAACCCTGCAAGATATAGGTACCGGCAATGACTTCTTGGAAAAGACCCCAGAAGCACAGGCAGTCAAAGCCAAAATTAACATTTCGGATTGCATCAAATTGAGAAGTTTCAGTACTGCAAAAGAAACAGTCAGGAAAGTGAAGAGACAACCAACAGAATGGGAAAATATATTTGCAAACTATGCAACTTATAAAGGGTTGATAACCAGAATCTACAAAGAAATCAAGAAACTCCACAACATCAAAACAACCCACTTAAGAGATGGGCCAAGGACCTCAATAGACATTTTTCAAAAGAGGAAATCCAAATGGCCAACAGACACATGAAAAAATGTTCAAGATCACTAGCAATCAGGGAAATGCAAATCAAAACCACAATGAGGTTCCACCTCACCCCAGTTAGAATGGCTCACATTCAGAAATCTACAAGAATAGATGCTGGAGATGATGTGAGGAAAAAGGGACACTAACCCTCTGTTGGTGGGAATGAAAACTGGTTAAGCCACTATGGAAGTCAGTCTGGAGATTCCTCAGAAACCTGAAGATAACCCTACCATTCAACCCAGCCATCCCACTCCTTGGAATTTACCCAAAGGAAATGAAATTGGTAAACAAAAAAGCAGTCTGCACATTAATGTTTATTGCAGCTCAATTCACAATAGCTAAGACCTGGAACCAACCCAAATGCCCATCAACAGTAGACTGGATAAAGAAATTATGGGACATGTACTCTATGGAATACTATACAGCAGTCAAAAACAATGAAACCCAGTCATTTGCAACAAGATGGAGGAGTCTGGAAAACATTATGCTGAGTGAATTAAGCCAGTCCCAAAGGGACAAATATCATATGTTCTCCCTGATTGGTGACGACTAACTGAGCACCAAAGGGGAAACTTGTTGAAGTGAAATGGACACTATGAGAAACAGTGACTTGATCAGCTCTTGTCCTGACGGTTGATGTACAATGTAATACTTTATCCATTTTAGTATTTTTTTTGTTCTAGTACAATTGGTTGAACTCTGTAATTAACACACAATTATTCTTAGGTGTTTAAATTTTAACTGAAAAGTGATCCCTGTTAGGAATTTGGAAAACATTATGCTGAGTGAAATAAGCAATCCCAAAGGGACAAATACCACTTGTCCTCCTTGATAGCTGACAACTAACTGAGCACCAAAAAGGAAACCTGTTATAGTGAAATGAACACTATGAGAAACGGTGACTTGATCAGCCCTCACCCTGACTGTTGATGAGCAGCTTAATATGTTATCCCTCTTAGTATTTTTTTTTGTTTGTTCTACTTAATACTTTTGGTTGAATACTGTAATCAATACACAATTCTTCTTAAGTGCTGAAACTTAACTGAAAAGTGATCACTGTTAAATGTAAGAGTGGGAATAAGAGAGGGAAGAGATGTGCAATTTGGGACATGCTCAAGCTGACTTACCTCAAACGGTAGAGTTAGAAACATACCAGGGGATTCGAACAGGAGTCACTGTGCACTTACTCCTCATGTAGGATCTTTGTCCTTAGTGTGCTGTACATTGAGATTTAATGCTATAACTAGTACTCAAACAGTATTTTACACTTTATGTTTCTGTGTGGGAGCAAACTGTTGAAATCTTTACTTAATATATGCTAAACCGATCTGCTGTATATTACGAGAAAGGAAAATTAATCTTGATGTGAATGGAAGGGGAGAGGGAGTGGGAAAGGGGAGGGTTGTGGGTGGGAGGGACGTTATGGGGGGGAAGCCATTGTAATCCATAAGCTGTACTTTGGAAATTTATATTCATTAAATAAATGTTTAAAAAAAATTAAAAAAATGATTTTGTTATTCTCATTGTAGACATCTTTAACATCCTTGGTTAAGTTTATTCCAAGTTATTGATTGTTTTTGTGGCTATTGTGAATGGGATTGATCTTAGAAGTTCTTTCTCAGCCGTGGCATTTCCTGTGTATACAAAGGCTCTTGATTTTTGTGCATTGATTTTCTATCCTGCTACTTTGCCAAACTCTTCTATGAGTTCCAATAGTCTCTTAGTAGAGTTCTTTGGGTCCCCTAAATAAAGAATCATATCGTCTTCAAAGAAGGATATTTTGACTTCTAGCTTCTAATTTGTATCGTTTTAATGTCTTTTTGTTGCCTGAAGGCTCTGGCTAAAACTTCCAGAACTATATTGAACAGCAGTGGTGAGAGTGGGCATCCCTGTCTGGTACCAGATCTCAGTGGAAATGCTTCCAACTTTTCCCCACTCAATAGGATGCTGGCTGTGGGTTTTTCATAAATTGCTTTCATTGCATTGAGGAATGAAAAGCAGGAAATATCATATGTCCCTTACGCATATGAATAACTTTTCACTCCAGAGCAATAGTGCTCCTATTACTAAGTATCTTAATACTGTTCACATTCGGTAGCTCCAGGATGGTGGAATAGGAAGGGAGCACACTGATAGTCAAGCAAAAAACAGATTAATAAAAGTGGATATACTGTAGTTTCAGGGAAGAGTTAGAGAAAAAACTGCAGAGGAAACTCTTCTGGAACTAGTGGGGCATGGTGGACTTACGAGGGGGGAACGGGCACCCCCAGCTTGGGACCCCAGCGACTGAATCTATACACCAGCACTGGAAAGGGAGGTGAGGTGAAACTTAGGTAACCCAAGACACTGGAGGGGAAGCAGCAGGAAGAGCCTAGAGGGAATGAGGCTTGGAGCCCCATGGGGTAAATTTCACCAGGCTAACTAGGGGAGAGAAAAAAAAATTAAAAGGTACCAGTACGGACATGATTCCCTCTCTCCACTCACCTTACAAAGGCGAGCAAGACAAACAGCAGGCACCATTTTGGACATACGTAAAAGCTGTGTCACTTCTGGTCTGTGCCTGCCCCTAGCCAAGCAGAAAAAGCTGACTCTGGTGGGGAGAAATAACAACAGGTTTAAGACCTACTGAATGTGTGGATCTAATGAATTTAGACTGTGAAAATAAAAACACTGAAGGTGCGTGAAAAAACTCACAGAGTGCCTGAGATGCCACAAACATGGCAACCTTGGCAACCCAGTGGGAGATTACAGGGGAATTTGAGCTTACACTGAGGATTGCACAGATCCTTTGTGTGGTCCTTGGGATGAATATTATAGCAGATGAATATTACAGCACAGGAGCCAGAATTCAGACACTGACTGCCTACAATTCCACACAGCTGTGCAGAATTATTTCTCTTCTGAATAAAAAAAGAGAGAGAAGATTTACCACCCCAAACCTGGGTGTGTCACCTTTGGCACACCCTTAACCCCGAAGAACCAAAAAGAGCTCTCTGGCCACACCCATCACAAGCCTCTAAGTATCCATCAAATGCAGACAGACCACTTAATCTAGAGTCATAGTATAATGAGAAAAACAACCACAGTGAGGAAAAAAAAGAAGAAACCGAAGAATATCTCCACAATGCCAAGCAACAAATGCAGAAACCGAGGAAACAAGAGCAAGGAAGACATTATGATCCCCTCAAATGAACAAGACACCCCAATTCAAGATTATGAAGATAATGAGATAGAAAAAATGCAAGATACAGATTTCAAAAAATTTATGATAAGAACATTTAGAAGTTCTCAAAAACAAAGTCTTGAACTACAGAAATGCTTACTGGACAAGATAGAAAGTCTCTCTTGTGAAAATGAAATCTTAAGGAGGAATCAAAATGAAATGAAAAAACTAGTAGAACATGCAATTGTGATTGCAAAATGAAATGAAGAATTCAATAGCTCAAAAGACAAACACATTAGAGAGCCTTTAAAACAGAATGAGTGAAGCAGAAGAAAGAATATCAGACTTAGAAGACAAGCACAGGAAAGTATACAGTCAAAACAAAGAAAAGAAGAGGAAATTAGAAATCCAAAATATATTGTTTGGAATCCACAGGATACTATTAAAAAACCCAACCCAAGTTGGTTTCTAGAAGTTCCTGAAGTCATGGAGAGAAAGATACGATTAGAAGGCCTATTAATGAGATCCTAGCAGAAAACTTCCAGGGTTTGGAGAAGGACAGAGACATCCAAGTACAGGAAGCCCATAGAACCCCTAGTAAACATGACCAAAAGAGATACTCACCACAACACGTTGTAATCAAGCTCACCACAGTAAAACATAAAGATTCTAAAATGTGCAAGAGAGAAATGTCAGATTACTCTCAGAGGATCTCCAATTAGAATCACAGCAGATGTCTCATCAGAAACCCTACAGGCTAGGAGGGAATGGCGAGATATAGCCCAGGTACTAAGAGGGAAAAACTGCCATCCCAGAATATTATATCCTGCATAGCTCTCATTTGTGAATGAAGGTGAAGTAAAGACCTTTAAAGCAAACAGAAATTGAAAGAATTTGTCACCACTCATCCAGTCCTACAAAAGATGTTTACAGATGTGTCACACACAGAAACATAGAAACACGGCCATCAATATGAAAGAAAGTAAAGGAAGAAAATCTCCCAGCAAAAGAACACAGGAAGCTCAAAGCATATATTAGAAATATCTGGGGAAAATGGCAGGGAAAATTTATTACTTATCAATAGTCACATTTGAATGTTAATGGCCTCAACTCTCCAGTTAAAAGACACAGACTGGCTGAATGGATTAAGGAACAAAACCCATCTATTTGCTGCTTACAAGAAACACATCTTTCCAACAAAGATGCATGTGGACTGAAAGTGAAAGGTTGGAAAAAAGATATTCCATGCCAACAGAAACCAAGAAAGAGGTGGCATAGCCATATTAATATCAGACAAATTGAACTTTAACACAAAAACTGTTAAGAGAAACAAAGAGGGGCACTATATAATGATTAAGGGATCAATTCAACAGAAAGATGTAACTATTATAAATGTATATGCACCTAATTACAGGGCACTGGTTTATCTAAAACATATGTTAAGGGACTTAAAGGGAGACTTAGACTCCAATACAATAGTATTAGGGGACTTTAATACTCCACTCTCAGAAATAGACAGATCAACTGGAAATAGAAGATCAACAAGGAAACAGCAGATTTAATTGACACTATAGCCCAAATGGGTCTAACAGATATCTACAGAACTTTTGATCCTATACTTAGAGAATACACATACTTCTCAGCAGTACATGGAACATGGCCACTCTAGGATTGACCACCTACTAAGCCATAAATCAAGATTCAGAAAATTCAAAGGAATTGGAATCATACCTTGCAGATTATCGGACCACAGTGAAATGAAGTTGGAAAGTAGCAACTCAGGAATCCCTAGAGCATATGCAAACACATGGAGATTGAACAACATGCCCCTGAATGAACACTGGGTCATAGAAGAAATCAAAAGAGAAATCAAAAACTTTCTGGAAGGAAATGAGGGTAAGAACACAACATATCAAAACTTATACGATACAGCAAAAGGTGCCTACATTAAAAAATCCACTCAACATGGATTAAAGACCTAAATCTATGACCTGACACCATAAAATTATTATAGAAAATTGGAGAAACGCTGCAAGATATAGTCACCAGCAAAAACTGCTTGGAAAAGACCCCAGAAGCACAGGCAGTCAATGCAAAATTAACTATTGGGATTGCATCAAATTGAGAAGTTTCTGTACTGCAAAAGATACAGTCAGGATAGTGAAGAGGCAAGCAACAGAATGGGAAGAAATATTTGCAAACTATGCAACAGGTAAAGGGTTAATAACCAGAATCTACAAAGTGATCAAGAAACTCCACAACAAAACAAACAACCTACTTGAGATATGGTCCAAGGACCTCAATAGACATTTTTCAAAAGAGGAAATCCAAATTGCCAACAGACACATGAAAAATTGTTCAGGATCACTAGCAATCAGGGAAATGCAAATCAAAACCACAATGAGGTTTCACATCACCCCAGTTAGAATGGCTCACATACAGAAATCTACCAACAGCAGATGCTGGTGAGGATGTGGGGGAAAAGCGACATTAAGCCACTGTTGGTGGGAATGCAAACTGGTTAAGCCACTATGGAAGTCCGTCTGGAGATTCCCCAGAAACCTGAATATAACCCTACCATACAACACAGCCATCCCACTCCTTGGAATTTACCCAAAGGAAATTCAATTGGCAAATTAAAGAGCTCTCTGTACCTCAATGTTTACTGCAGCTCAATTTGCAGTAGCTAAGACATGGAATCAACCTAAATGACTATCAACAGTAGACTGGATAAAGAAATTATGGGACATGTACTCTATAGAATACTATACAGCAGTAAAAAAAAACATGAAATTTGCAACAAAATGGAGGAATCTGGAAAACATCATGCTGAGTGAAATAAGCCAGTCCCAAAAGGACAAATATCATATGTTCTCCCTGATCAGTGACAACGAACCGAGCACCAAAAAGGAAACCTGTTGAAGTGAAATGGACACTTTGGGAAACAGTGACTTGTTCAGCCCTTGTCCTGACTGTTGATGTACACTTTAATACTGTATCCCTTTATTTGTTTTTTTTTTTTTTGTTCTACTTAATGCTATTGTTTGAACTCTTTAATTGACACACAATTGTTCTTAGGTATTTAAATTTAACTGAAAAGTGATCTCTGTTAAATATTAGTGGGGATAAGAGAGGAAAGAGATGTACAGAGATGTACAATATGGGACATGCTCAATCTGACTTGCCCCAAATTGTAGAGTTAGAAATGTGCCAGGGGATTCCAATTCAGTCCCATCAAGGATGGTGGCATATATCAATGCCATTTCACTAGTCCAAGTGATCAATTTCTCTTCACAATTGATCATAATGATAGGATTGCATCAAAGGGATTACATAAACAAGACTAGTGTCCGCTAATACTAACTGATAGAATTAAAAAGGAGAGAATGATCCAACATGTGTAGGGGGATACACAGCAGACTCATAGAATGGCGGATGTCCTAAACAGCACTCTGTTCTCAGAATCAGCGCTTAAGGCATTTGGATCTGGCAGAAGAGCCTCTGAGAGTATTTTAGGCATGGAAAGCCAAGACACTCTGGAAAAAAATACCTAAATGAAAGATCTTTGTGAGTGAGATCCCAGTGGATAGAACAGGCCATCAAAGAAGGAGGTACCTTTCTCTGAAGGGAGGAGAGAACTTCCACTTTGACTATGACCTTGTCTAAATAAGATCGGAGGTGGCAAACTCAAAAGGCTTCCATAGCCTTGGCAACTCATGAGAAGAGCCTAGGGTGATTACTGATGCCAGAAACAAGAGTGTCAATTTGTTAAGTAAACAACAGGAGTCACTGTGCACTTACTCCCCATGTAGGAGCTTTGTCCTTAATGTGTTGCACAATGTGAGTTAATGCTATAACTTGTACTCAAACAGTATTTTTCACTTTGTGTTTCTGTGTGGGTGCAAACTGTTGAAATCTTTACTTAATATATTCTAAATTGATCTGTATATAAAGATAATTGAAAACGAATCTTGATGTAAATGGAATGGGAGAGGTAGTGGGAGATAGGAGTGTTGTGGGTGGGAGGGAAGTTATGGGGGGAGCCACTGTAATTCATAAACTGTACTTTGGAAATTTATATTTGTTAAATAAAAATTTTAAAAAATAGTATTTGCATTATCCTGAGTAAAAAGTGGAATGACCTTTTACAGTAGAATTGTAATATATTATAAACAATCTATTGCAAAAAGTGTAAAGTGTTTTACAGAATCTTCTACAAAATGTCGTGAATAAACTACCTGCACTGAAATTCTCTCTCTGTATCTGCTTAGGCAACTCGATGTCTATTTGACATAATGATGACATTTATGAGAGCGTAGCATATGAAGATGAGGTCAGAGACTCAAAAAGATATTATGAATGTGTTTTTTAAAAAATATGTGGTGGTAAAATGTAAGTCATGCAGGGCCACTCTGTGAAGCAAAGTTGGCCAGAAGACTGATAAGGAGCCTGGTGTGGACAAGTACTTTATCAAGGATTTATATTTAAGATTTAAGATAGATTTTAGGGCAAATCTTTCAATAAGGCATTAATCAACCTCTTGGAATATCCACACACATATCTGAGTGCCTGGTTTCATCCCTTTCCACTTCTCATTCCTCCTTCTTGCTAATGCACACCCTGAATGGGGGGGCATCATGTGGTGGTTCAAGTATTTACATCTCTGTCATTCACTAGGTAAGACAAGGTTGAGTTAGCATCTTTGCTTAAAATTGGCCCAGTGCTAGCAGTTCAGAGCATATGCGACTAGAACAAGTGGTGGTGAGCTCTCTCTCTCTCCTCAATGTGACCCTTTATCTGTTTCTCTGATTTCAAAATTAAAAAAGAAATATTGGTAATTCTGACAATTTCTCCCTTCTCTTGTATAGGGGACTGTATATTTTTGTGAATGGTTATCTACTGTGAAGATTCAATATGAAAAACTTTGTGGTTGTGGTCTTGTTTGGCTCCTCAAAAATTGAGCCTTCACACTGAGTAAAGATGACAATAAAAATTTCAATAAATTTTATTTAATAGAAAAAGAGTTCTTCCATCTGCTGATTCACTCCTCTACTGCTGCAATGTCTATATCAGTCCCACTGAAGCCAAGCATCTAGAATTTCTCCTCTATGGCTGGCAGTGGCACAAGTAATTAGGCCATCATCCACTAATCTCTCTGACGCTTTAAAAGGGAGCTGGTTTGGAAGTTGAGCATCTGTCTCTTGGACTGGTACTCATATGGGTGTCAGAAGAGCAGGCAGCAATTTTATTTGCTACATCAAAAGGGAAGGCTGAAAGTGTAAAAATACACTACTTTTAGGCTAGATTTTGGAATATTTGAGATCGGAGTTGTCCAACTCAAAAGGCTTCCATAGCCCTGGCAATTTGTGACAAGAGCCTCGGGTGATTACTGATGCCAGAAACAAGAGTGCCAAGTGTTAAATCAACAACAGAAGTCACTGTGCACTTACTCTCCATGTAGGATCTCTGCCCTTAATGTGCTGTGCTATGTGAATTAATGGTATAACTAGCACTCAAACAGTACTTTACACTTTGTGTTTCTGCATGGGTGCAAACTGTTGAAATCTTTACTTAGTATACACCAAATTGATCTTCTGTATATAAAGAGAATTGAAAATGAAACTTGATGTGAATGGGATGGGTGAGGGAGTGGAAGATGTGTTGGTTGTGGGTGGGAGGGAGGTTATGGTGGGTAAAAGCCACTATAATTCAAATGCTGTACTTTGGAAATTTATATTTATTAAATAAAGTTAAAAAATCTACTTTCCAAGTAAATAAGACAAATAATAAGAAAAAAGCTATCCAATGCAGCTGCACACCATTCTGCTGAATTTGATCCAATTATTGTTGGTTTGAATGCATGCATTGCATTGTTATCCAGAAACATAAACCTTAAAGGGAAGCCATGTAATTAAGAAATGGTGACAAATGATGTGACCCACAGGTCAATATTTTTGGCTAATACAACCATTGACATCTAGATATATTGTGACCAGACTAACAACCCCATCAATGAGCCCTAATAACTAGTATTAATTATGAGATCAAGTTTTAAGCTACTGCTGGAACTCTGATATCAGCTACGGGTATTTTCATTGGCAAATAACTTGTCACTAAATTAACATATGCTTAAATAAGTCATTATCTTTCAAAAATATAATTGCATCAAAATTTCATCATCTACCTTGGCCAAAATTATACCTCAGGGATTCTGGTGCCTTAACTACAATGACACTACTTCAGATACCAATATCAATTTGGCTACTTCTTCACTGTCCCCAAGCCACTGAATGTAAGAGAACTATAGGGGCCAGCACTATAGCACATAGGATATGCCTCTGCCTGTGGCACCAGCATCCCGTGCCAGGTGGAATACTAGCTGCCCCATGTTTTATCAAGCTTCCAGCTAATGGTTGAGAAAGCAGTGGGTGATAGAATAAGCCCCTGCACATACTCGGAGACTCAGAAAAAGATCCTGGCTCCTGTCTTCAGATTGGCTCAGCTCCAGTCATAGCAGCTATTTGGGGAATGAAACAGCAGATGGAAGATCTCTCTATCTCTGAGTCTCTCTCCCTTTGTCTGTAACTGTGCCTCAAAAAGAAATAAATGTTTAACAAAAATAATTGCAAATCAGTCTCCCCAAAACTGTGCTGTCATCATGTTACACAAAGAGTTGATCTTAGAATTCTCCCAAAATAGACACCCTATGCTTCCATGCCTAAAGGGTAACCACATAGAGGAAACTACTAGCAATGTCATGATAATAATCAATGGAGATTATTTAGTTTACCCAATGAAAGCTATCTCATATCTGTGAATATTTAATTTCATGATAATATAAATTTTTTTCAGCTCTTCTCCAATCTTGTTTTTGATTTTCATTTTGAAAACCAAACCTAAGACATTTGCTATGAACCTCACAAATACATATTTCTTTCATGTTAATGCATGAATGTCTCTGTGCTCCACACTTCAATATATATATTTATATCTATACATATATAATGAAAATCCACATGTAGTTTAAAACTTCTTTGCACCAAAATAAACACATACTATAGTTTTCTTTTTCTACCATTTTCTGTAGTATTTTCATATATTTGTTCATCTTTTCTCTCAATAGTTTTGACATTTTAGAAATGAGGTCTTTGAAAGGTAATGAGTGTGTGACTTCTGTTTTTTAAATATTTTATTTATTTATTTGAAAGCTAGAATTAGAGACAGTGAGAGGGAGAGACATAGAGAAAGGTTTTCCATCTGTTGGTTCACTCCCCAAATAGCTGCAATGGCCCGAGCTGTGCCGATTTTAAGCCAGGAGCCAGATGCTTCTTCCTAGTCTCCCTCATGGATACAGGGGTCCAAGGACTTGGGCCATTTTCCACTGCTTTCCCAGGCCACAGAAGAGAGCAGATTGGAAATGGAGCAGCTGCAACAAGAACCGGCAACCATTTGGGTTACCATTGCTGCAGGCGGAGGATTAACCTACTGCACATGGTGCAGGCCCCATGACTTCTGTTATAATTAGTGGATTTGAAGGAAATGATTTATTTTATTTATTTGCAAGACAGAGTTACAGAGAGAGGTAGAGACAGAGAGAGAGGTCTTCCATCCACTGGTTCACTACCTAGAGGCCACAACACCTGGAGCTGCGCTGATCCAAAGCCAGAAGCCAGGAGCTTCTTCTGGATCTCCCATGCAGGTACAGGGGCCCAAGGACTTGAGCCATGTTCTACTGCTTTGTCAGGCCATAGCAGAAAGCTGGATCTGAAGAGGAGCAGTCGGGTCTAGGACTGGTGCCCAAATGGGATGCCGGTGCTCCAAGCCAAGGCCTTAGCCAGCTGAATCACAGCGCCGGCCCCAGTGCATTAGATTTTTAAAAGATATTTCCTTATTTGATTCAGTGATGACTTATTTGCCAATGAAAACACCCATGGTTGACATTAGAGATCCAGCATTTGCTTAAAGGTTGATCTTCTAATTATACCTATTTTTATGGCTGAATTTGGACAGGTTTTTTTTTTTTCTTACTATTTATTTTACATTTTGGAAAGTAGATTTAAGAGAGAGAGAGAGATCTTCTACTGGCTCACTCCCCAAATTCTTGCAATAACCAAGCCTGGAACAGATTGAATCCTGGAAGCTGGAACTCCATCTAGGCCTCCCATATGTGTGGTAGTGTCCCAGTACTTTGGCCATCCCCCACTGCTCTCTCAGTCACATGAGAAGGGATCTGGATCAGAAGTGGAGCAGCAAGAACATGAATTGTTGCTCATATGGGATGCTGGCATCACATGAAGAATGTTAACCCACTGAGCCACAATTCTGGGCTCCTTAAATAGCTTTTGCCCTTTGATTCTTAAATAAAATTAAATTTAAAAAATTATATGGAAACATGACAGACCCTGAAGAGCTAAAGCAATTTTGCACAACAAAAACAAAACTGGGGATACCACAAATCAGATTTAAAGACATATTACAGGGAAATTATCATCAAAACAGCCTGGTAATGAACAAAAATACATATGTAGATAAGTGAGACAGAACAGAAACTCCAGAAATATACTAACACATCTTCAACCAACTAATCTTTGAGAAAGGAGTTAAAATGAATCCATGGTGAAAGCTCAGGCTCTTCAACAAATAATGTTGGAAAATAGAATCTCTGCCTAAAAATATGAAAAAATATCCTACTTACATTTTATAACAAATCAATTCAAAATGGATTGAGGATCCAAATCTGTGATGTGATATTATCAAATTAGTAGAGGAGAACACTGAGGAAAGTCTGCAAACATTAGCATTGTCAGTGCAAATGATGACAGAAGAATACGCATTCAAAACCAAATTAGATGAATGGGATTACATCAAGCTGAGGAGCTTCTTCACTGCAAAGGAAATACTAAGAAAAGAAAGAGGCAACTGAAAGAATGGGAGAAATTATTTGGAAACTTTGCAACCAATAAAGGATTAATATCCAAAATATATATAAAGAGCTCAAGAAATTAAAAAAACACCCAAATCATCCAGTTAAGAAATGGGAGAACTTCAACAAGCATTTTTCAAAAGAGGAAATTCAAATGGCCAACAGGCACATGAAAAACATGCTCAGACTCACTAACCATCAGGGAAATGCAAATCAAAACCACAATGAGTTTTCACCTAAGCCCAGTTAAAACTGCTATCATGCAGAAATAAGAAAAGAATAATAAATTCTGGCAAGAACGTGGGAAAAAGGAATCCAAATTCACTGTTGGTATGATAAACTAGTCCAGCCATTGTGGAGGACAGTATGGAGTCATCTCAGAATGCATATGATGCAGCATTCCCACTCTTGGGAATTTTCCTATGGAACTGTAATCAACATATGAAGGAGTTATCTATGCTTATTGCAGCTCAGTTCACAATAGCTTAGATATGGAATCAAACCTGATGTCTATCACTGAATGATGGAATAAAGAAATTATGGTATGTATGCACTATGAAAGTCTACTGAACTGTAAAAAAATGGGTTTCTGTTATTTAAAATGAAATGGGTACAACTGGAAACCATCATACTTTGTGAACTAAGCCAGTTCCAAAGAGTCAAATTACCATGATTTCCCTGATCTGTAGTAACTAATAGAGTACCGAGACATAGAACCTGGGAATGAAATTGACATTTTAAGCTTTGGCAATTTCT
Organism: Oryctolagus cuniculus; assembly: GCF_964237555.1. Lineage (NCBI taxonomy): Eukaryota > Metazoa > Chordata > Mammalia > Lagomorpha > Leporidae > Oryctolagus > Oryctolagus cuniculus. Next base: position 95,471,778 of record NC_091433.1, read on the forward strand.
CACAGCCTTGAATGGCGTTTTCTTTTATTTATTACTATTTGTTGAACTATTTACTTAGTGAAGAGTTAATAGTATGACTATGATGTAAACTGATGTGTTATTTTGAGTCTTTTGGGGTTTCATTTGCATTTAGTATTTTGCAACTATTTTATTCTGTTTAACTGCTTTGTCCTTTGTAATGCCATCCTTGTATATTCTCAATTGCACGTGTGGAAAAGTATTCCTTAAGTAAAGGGATGTAGGAAATGGGTGGATAAATTGATGGAATTATGGATGGATGCATGGATGGATGGAGAGACATGGTCAATGGAACTAATGGGAGAAATCATGACTACATGAATGGATGGACTGAGAAAAGGTAGAAACATTGGACATAGTAATATAATGGAGAAATAGAGGCATTAGATAGATAGATGATTGGGGAGACTGGGTGGATGCATTCACAGAATATCTGGGGAAAAATCAAGTAAGTGAGTACAAAATATAATTGGATATTCTTTCTTATTCTATACATTGTCTAATAAAATTCATTGTACATTTTGAATATTACAAACTATGCTTCTCTTTAAGACCTAAGTAAACCTCATATTTGACAAAAAATAATCTACAAAAAGTAGATTTCTCCTGCCCCCACTAGGCAAGCTCCTAATAGAAAGTATTTCAGTGCTTTGCATAAAAGACACATGTAAACATTTTGAAATAGTATTTTCCACATGAAGTATATGTTTTAAACAGAAAGGGTTGGAAATTACCATTGAGAAAGAAAAGGAAACTCTGAGCACTATATCTATACATCTACATATGAATGTGTATATAAGAATATACACACATATATATTTAACAAATGGCTCTTATCACTAAAAAGAGAATATTATCTAAAAGTCTGGAAATATATTTCACTAAACAGCAAATAGCCAAGAAGATGTATAAAAAGCCCTAATTTCACTAACCACAATAAAATTAGTATTAAATTCTTAAGGAAGTAACATGACATATAAACTAGAATAGATAAAAAGCAATATAAAGAAAATACTAATTATTGTGGGATTATGAAGCAGAGTCACCTCATTTATACATTTATGAACGATAAAATTGGTTCTCCTTTTCTTTAGTCCATAATTTCTACTTTAACTACAATTTATTTCACATTGTTTCCTCCATTTTGCTTTTGATCACTCTGATTTCTTTAAAGGCTATGTCCATCCTATGTTTATGTATTTCATTGTAAGCCAGTTGAAATTGGTAGAATATTAGATTATAAAGGATATATAAGTATTATGGAATAGTATTTTTCCATAAATATATGGTTTTTAAGAATGGATGGTTTTTAGGAGTGGAAGTTAGCATTGAGAAAATAAAGAAACCTCTGCATGCTATACATATATTTGAAAAATGTCTTCTATCACTGAAAATAGAATATTATCTAGAAGTCTTCAAAAGACCTTTCACTAAAAAGCATCTATAAATGGTAGAAAATGTATTAAACATTTCCAACTTCATTAATCACAATAAAATTAATATCAAATATTCAAGGACATAACTTTATAAATGAACTAGAATATCAAAACATATATAACACATAAGAAAATACTAATTATTATGAAATTATAGAGCAATGAATCATTTTATTTAGATCTAGTAAGAATTTAATTTTGAAAAATTTGAAAAACTAATTTCAGGATACTTACTAAAACCAAACACGTTCATATTTAGGGCCCAGCAATTCTTCCCCCAGATTCATATATTTGGTCATCCATATATATATTTTCCAAAACAATGTAATAGAGGAGCACTCTTCTTTTTATTTTTTGTTGATTTTTTTTTATTTATTTGACAGGTAGAATTACGGTGAGAGAGAGAGACAGAGAGAAAGATCTTCCTTCCATTGTTTCACTCCACAAATGACCGCAATGGCTAGCCCTGTGCCGATCCAAATCCAGGAGCCAGGTGCTTCTTCCTGGTCTCCCATGAATGTGCAGAAGCCCAAGCACTTGGGCCATCCTCCACTGCCCTCCCAGGCCATAGCAGTGAGCTGGACTGGAAGAGGAGCAACCGGTACTACAACCTGGCACCCTTATGGGATTTTGGCGCCACTGGCAGAGGATTAACCAAGTGAGCCATGGCACCGGCCCCAAGAGGAGAAACACTCTTCTTAACAATCCATAATTCATGCCACACAATTACTCATTATGAGATAAAGAGATAAATGATAATGTGATGTGCAATGTGGCATATTTTCTCACAAACATATGATACAAGAATGAATATGAAAATTCATGCAAGTAACAATTTTATGCAACAATGTGGGCAAATTTCACAAGATTTTTTTTTTTTTTGACAGGCAGAGTGGACAGTGAGAGAGAGAGACAGAGAGAAAGGTCTTCCTTTTGCCATTGGTTCACAAGCAATTTTGATGACAGAAAACAAATATAAAATAATTACATACTTTATGAGTTTGTGCATATAATTACAAAACAGAAAACACTGATCTGGTGATAAAAGCCAGGACAATATTATCCTGAAGCTGTGTTTGGGTAGTGACTAGAAAGGGATGATGGGTGCTGGGAGACCTGGATGGAGCTCCTGGATCCTGGCTTTGGCCTGGCCCAGCCCTGGCTTCTGTGGCCATTCGAGGAGTGAAGCAGCGGATGGAAGACCTCTCATTCTCTCTTTCAAAATAAAACTTTTTAAAAAAATTTTTAAAAAGGGACTGATGAGAGATTTTGTGGTGTTGGTAATATTTTTTGACCTATGTACTAGTTATATCATTGTGGTTGGTGTACATTCACCAAGTGGTTCACTCAAGCTATGTTTATTTTGTATCCATATGAATGCATTCACCACAGTCTAAAAAATTTCAAGACAGGACATATATGAGTCAGAAAAATCTGACTTGCCTTGCTTTGAAATGTAATAAGTATCTCTAATCAAGAAAATTATGTTGATATTTGTATATTAAGTGGAAAAAATGCCCTTCCCTGTGTGAGAGGCCAGAGCCATGCCATGACAGGCTGGTACAAGAAGGCAAAACCTGGCCCTGGGCAGGCTAGGCCCAGGATGGGCCTGGTATGAGAAGATGAAACCTGACACCAGGCAGTCCTTGGTCCAGCAGGGCCAGGTGGGAGGGGCCAATGGGGGGGAGGCTCAATATATGGCCATATGAGGAAAGAAGGAATGCGGACATAATACCTGTTTGCCCAGGAACTATAAAAACCCAGGGAACAAAGAAAGGGGTCTTGGTCTCCCAGCACTCTCATTGTTTAACAGACTATTTGGAAAAGTTTAATAAAAAACTATTATTAAATTCTGAGCAGTGGGATCTGAGAAAAAGTGGGGTTCAGTCCCTGAGTCATGCTTATAGTTGGCAGCCTTTGGCTTCCTCTTCCTCCTTCTTGATGGTGATATTTGGTCATGTTGGGGATAAGTCCACCTTTATTCAAGCTTTATCCCATAGTCCACAATATAGAATGGTTCTGTGCTTCTGGACATATTTCATGGGGAAAACTGTCTAAACTCCTGGGATTACCTATAAACTTGAAATATGGTTTATTGATAATATGACACTCCAGGGTAGCATGAACATCACTATGGCCAGGGGTATGTAGACACTTATGGGCATATCTTGAGTACATCCATAGGGATGGGACAGCATAAACACTGACGAAATGCACAAGTAAAGAAAAAGACACTAAAGAAAAGATGTGATGTAGACACAATGGTGGTGGAGGCTCAGAAAGATGGCACGTAATGCAGGCACAATGGGCAGACTTTGCATGTTATCACAGAGATAGAGACTTTGCAAATTACAACACAAAAGGGAAAACATGGGTCATAGTCATGTGAGAGAACATATAAGTTCCAGACACAGGAATGAACACACAGGAAGAGTGGAATGGCTGCAGGCACATGAGTGAAGAGATTCTAGACCAGATAGGGTCTGTGCATACAAGGCTAGAAATATATATGAAAATAAAGAGAATGAAGACAAATAGTATTTATAGAATTTACATCTTTAAGTGAATAATATATTGAAAGTCATTTTAGCTCCTGTCTGAAGAATAAAGTTAATGCAAGAATAATACAATAAAGGCAGGAAAGACATAGCAGAAATCAATGAAATTCTGGTGGTCTCAAAAATACTACAGTAACAAATAAACAAGGATAAATTTTGCTTTAAAAACATACTAAGAAAATTTATATGACATTAGTGAAAGTGATTATAGACAGGAGAAAGAAACACAAAAAATCAATTTCTTGAAATTAAAACAGACCATCCTTTACAGAGCTTATAGAACTCCCCTAGTTACTAGGAGAGTTTTATAAGATGTTGACTATGTATATCAAAGTCCACTTTATTTTGAAAATTAGTTTCCCAAAATACAAATACATCATGAAATTAGAAAACTCCTGTGTAAATGAAATAAGCTGAGCCTATTTTTGTAAAGCTAAACAACCAAAGAGGATATTTCACAAGTAACATTTCATATCCAGACTTTTGGGATTCTTTCAAGTCCAGCCTTTTCTCAATCTGACTCCAAGTAGAAATGACCTTTGAATATATTTTTAATTTCTTTCAGTAAGTCAGTATAATAAATTAGATCAGGGTATGAAATAAAATAAAGTAAAAGAGCATATTCCACAACCAGATATACAGATATTCTAAACAAAATACCTTTACATGAATTAAACCATATATAAATAACTAGTAGATCAATTAAAAAGAATATATATTAAAATTCCAGAGGTATTTATCGTTCTCAAAAATCATGTAAGTCACCCAGATTGATGAAAATAGAAGGAACTACATAATAAATTACATAAATTTAAACAGGGATTTAATTAAATTTAATAAAATTCATCATCCAGCCATAAAAATTCAACTGTCAGAAAAAATAATCAAAAAATTTTCTTATACTCATCAACATTGCCTTGAAAAATCAAACTATTTAACACAGGATCATAGAAAACTATCTCCTTCCAATCCCAGACAAGCCTGCCTCCTCGCATCATCTCCAAGATTGTCCTGGAGCTGTAAGTCAGGGTAGTGAAATAACAAAAAAGAAATCAACTTTTAAGCAGTAGAACTCTCAATATATGTGGATGACACAATTATACATACAGTGATTATTCAGTATAAATCAAAAACAAATACAAAGTAATAAGTTAATTTTGCAAGATTACTGGGTAGAAGATAATAAAATGGATTTGCTTACTAAGTACAAGCAGTAAACAAATAGAAGATATAGATGGGCAAAAGACAGATTATGAAACACATATTAAAAAGTAAATTAATGAAAATCATTCAATTATGTAATATTTTTTAAAGTTGTCCCAATTTTGTTATTTTAAAGAAGGAGGTACCTTTCTCTGAAGGGAGGAGAGAACTTCCACTTTGACTACGACCTTGTCTAAATATGATCAGAGTTAGTGAGCTCAAAAGGCTTCCATAGCCTTGGCAACTCATGACAAGAGCCTAGGGAGATTACTGATGCCATAAACAAGAGTGTCAATTTGTAAAGTCAAGAACAGGAGTCACGGTGCACTTACTCCTCATGTAGGATCTCTGTCCTTAATGTGCTGTACATTGAGGCTTAATGCTATAACGAGTACTCAAACAGTATATTTCACTTTGTGTTTCTATGGGGGTGCAAACTGTTGAAATCTTTACTTAATGTATACTAAACTGATCTTCTGTAAAAAAAAAAAAAAAAGAAATTATCAATTCCCAACGTGACTCTCACTGGGATTAAACATGACAATAGGTCTGATCTGATTTCATCATCATTTAAAAAAAGTCATCTATTATTTTTCACTTTATGTTTCTGTGTGGGAGCAAACTGTTGAAATCCTTACTTAATGTATACTAAGCTGATCTTCTGTATATTAAGATAATTGAAAATGAATCTTGATGTGAATGGAAGGGGAGAGGGAGTGGGAAAGGGGAGGGTTGTGGGTGGGAGGGACGGTATGGGGGGGAACCCATTGTAATCCATAAGTCGTACTTTGGAAATGTATATTCATTAAATAAAAGATAAAATAAATAAATAAATATGGAGTGGGCATTTGGCAAACTAGTTAAGATGCTGCTTCAGACCCTTATATTGCATTTCAGAGTGCCTGGACTTGATTCCTAGTTCAATTCCTGATTCCAGCTTCCTGATAATGCATTCCTTGTGAGGCGACATGTGGTGGTCCAAGAAGTTGAGTCACTGGCACTCATGAGAGATACTTGGCTCCTAGTTTGGCCCAGTCCAGTCTTCTGTGTTGAGAAACACCAGATGGGGCACATGCTATCTATCTGTTTCTCTGTCTTTCAAAAATTTAGAAATAAATAAAATAATAAAATGAATTAACTGTGACACCAATAAACAATCCAAGGAAAACTCAATTATAGTTAAAAATAGAAAATAAGAGAAATTAAATAAGAAATCTGTTATTGAAACCAGAAGAATAAATATATTCTCTCATGTTCATGAAATGATACAGAACAAGAGAAACAAAGAGTGAAACAAAGTATAAATAAAATTAACCAAGGTAAAATAAAATTACTAAGTTGGCAATGCAAATATATTAGTAGATACTGAATTACATGACTCTAAGTTTTCCAAAGAAAATCATGCACTGATGTGGAAATAACTCAAGAATAGCTTCAAGATTTATTTTTTCTGTTTTATGCATTCTCCTAAGACTCAACATTAGAATTTTCATAATGAAATAATGGTTTTATAAACAAAATACAAAAGGACAACACGAAGTCAAACAACTCAGTAGAAAGAAAACAAAGTTATTAAAAGTGTGGAAAAGACAATTCTCACAAGAAGACATAGAAATGCTCATCAGGTATATGAAAACATGCTTAACATCAAAAGGGAAATGGAACTCAAATCACAAGCAGATTCTCAAACCTGATAAAATGGCTATTTTCAAGAGAGGAACGATAATGTTTATTAAGATATGGAGAAAAAGGAAAAGTAAAATAAAAAAGTAGATAAGTAGGCCTGTTGTGGGAAACAGTATGGAAGACTCAAAAACATTAAAAATAGAACCCCAAGATTATTGGTAATAATCTTGACAAATATTAATGAGTATCAACTGACACACATTTTAAAAGTGAAAATATCAATCATGTTGCAGCAATTCACTCAGATCTTTAAGGTTACGGCTTAGGGACAAGGTTTTCGCAACACAGAATTAAAACAAACAGTGTGACATTGGGAAACAACAAGTCACATTTAACAGATGAGTTGGCATAAAATGCATCAGATGCTCCCAGGGTGTAAATAATATAGATTTGACAATTGTATTTGTTATTTAGTGTCCTATTCTCACTCAGGTGTGTACTCAGCACTCAGTATACCAGATTTAATAATACATAAGTAATAGAAATGGTTTTAAGTATTATATAACATAATACAACCTGATATACATCAGCTGAAGCAGATGTATATTGTAAATATTTTTTCTTAACTATACTGAGAGTAATTTTTATTACCACAACAACAAAAAAGGAAAGATGAATTGTAATAAAGGGCAAAGATGCCTGAAATAAATACTAGGTTGTTTAAAAGCCCATCAGGAGATAGGTTTCATATGGAGTTGGCTTTCAGTACTTTCACAGGCTGTTACTATTGTGTAAGAATGTTGGTACAATAAGCATTAGGATTCCCTAAAAAATCCTAGGTTAAATAGATGAAATTGCATAATGTAGATGATTTAATGAGTTTGTGCTTTCACTCATTATCAGTTCATGCTAATTTTGCAAGTTGATCAAAGATAAGAACTTTTTTTCTATTAGTTCTTTTGCTGAGTGGGGTAGTTGTGGAACTAACATGGAATGTGAGTGTTTTTTTGCTCACAGCTTAAGAGTAATTTTGGCATGATCTCTAAACCATGAGTTATTAGGAAGGTGGTTGTATATGAGTGTAGTCCATCACCTGCCCAAGATCCTTTCTAACAACCTAGCCTGACCGCCACACCCCATTGTGCAAGAATAATTACCATTGTTGGGAAAGAAGCCGGAGAAAAGGATTTCAGCATTCATCTTGGAGTTGCTAACATCTTTATCTGTACAAGGGGACTCCAAAAGGTTTATGAAAAATGGGATTGAAAGATAAAATGAATTTTCCATAAACTTTTGAAAGTCAAAATATCAGGTTGAATGCCTTGAATATGTACTAGGTTGTCATATTATATTCCAATTATTATATTTCAATGGTTTCATATTATATTCCAATAATCTTGAAAAACTACCCTATGTGAAAATATAATTTAAAAATAACTTGAGAATCTAAGCTATATTTTATATCTTTGGGATTGGGAAGGTTATAGAACAGAAATAAATTTTAAAACTTTCATAACTGTAACTAAACTTCCTATTTTGAAAGTTAAAAGATGACAGCCCAACAAAGTAATATGTAAGGACCAAGATGACATCCCAGTACCAAATTATAGAGTCTTCCTGACTCCTAAGACCTTGACCAAAAACCTTGATCATAATAAAATGCTTTGTTGTTTGCTTGCCTAGTTGCTAACAGTGTTATTGGAGACAGAAAATGGAGTCAGACTCCCAGAAAGAGCTATGCTGAGAGGTCAAGGTCTGCAAACTGAGACCCTGCTTCTGACAGAATCAGAAAACTAGGGGGGTTTAAGGATAACCCTAGGAAGAAAAAAGAACCGAGGACTCAATAAACAACAGCTCCTCACCTGCGTGAACCTTCCTACCTTCAGCCGGGATTCTCCCCACCACACTATCTGGAAAGCCAAGAGACACCGCACACAGTGCCTAGAGAAGGCTCCAGGGCTGACAGGTCTCTGAGAGGAAGCACAGGAATCGCGTCCCAGATGCCAGTCCAGGCCCCACACTGAGGACCAGAGCGGGAGAAGGAAATGAGGAGTTAACAGTAAGAAAGGACCCAGACGCAACAACTGGGAGCTCTGGAAGTCCTGTGAGGCTTTTCCATCAACTTCTGTCGACTTCTCCTCCCCCCTCTGCTCACTCCCTGTCCCCCAGACTCACCACTGCCAGGTGTCCTGCAGTGAAGGAGATCAGAAAGCAGCAGACACTGGTTACCTCCGGAGTTTCCCAGCCACAGATACTCCTCCCTGGACCTCTCTTCTCAACGGAGACTGGAAGATAACTCTGGCGCCAACATCCTGCCTGATTGTGTATTGTTATGCAATCGCCCCTGATTGGACAGTTTGGATAGCGGTGAGCACACTCAGTGTCATAAAGAACACAGCCAATCAGCTTCCTCTGTAGGACAGACACTTACATAGAGCGCAGGGTTGAGTCCTGCTTTCAGTTTTGAAGCTGTGTCCTCCATGGTGCCACCCTCCCAGCTGAGGGAGGGATTTTCACCTTCTGGTCCTGCCACCTGCTGGGATCCTTTCTTCCTCCTGGGTCTGTGTTCCTGAGAGGATCCTTCCTGGAGGTAGCAGTCTACTTCAGGTCAGTTACAATTTAGTGGCTGTTTCTCAACTTCTGAGCCTTTCTTTTTCATGATATATTCACACGATTTTCTTTTGAGTCATCTGCTTTGATTTTGATTTAAAAAATATTTAATAATGTCAAATATTTTAGTCCTTTTTTTCATTTCTCTTGCAGGTTTTCTTTCTAGTCTGCCTATTCCCTTTAATATTGTTTTCTATTAGTTTTTCATTGCACTTAGTAATCTAGTTGATTCTATATATTTTTGTGTTATTTATATATTGATCTTTCCAGTACTCTCATCATCAGTTATATTTGTTTTTAGATTTCATGGATTATCTCTGCATATAACATCATCCAATATATTCACATTTTGCTACTTAGAAATTGGTCTCCGTGCCTTGGAGTTTCTCTTACTGTTTTCTCTCTCTTACTCCTGCACTGGAAATTTGAAGCACAATAGTGCCGGTATTGAGGTCTAGGTTTACTCCCAGTATGGTTGCGGGGCATCCAATGATCATGTATTTGTTGTATTGTTTTTGTACATTGCTTTCAATCTTCATCAGAGTAAGGAAGTCACTGGATTTATTTTTTTTAATGTTCTGCTAACAGGTTTTTTTTTTTTTTTTACTAGATGATGAACCAAATTAAATGGTTTACTAATCTAAATGATCAAGTGATATTCTTGTTGTAATTTTTACCTACCTGGATGACTTGTCTGAGAACCTTAACCATCAGTACATTTTAAAAATTATCTCCTTCTTCCTATTGATATGTTTTCTTATGTAATTTGATTTATTACATTAATATTTTGCTTAGGATACCTATAGCTTGGCTTATGAAATGGATGCTTTTAAATAACTTGATTTTTATTTAATGTCCTGGTACCCTTACATCAACATCAATGTAATACCAGTTTCCCAAAATAAATTTTAAACTATTCTTTGTGTTTCTACTTTGTGTAGGTATGGGAAATGTGTAATTATTTTTCTTCCTTAAAAGTTTGGAGTATTCTGTAAGTCTGGACCTGAAATTTTGATTCTCTGGTTTTGTTTCTTGCTTGGTTCTTTGGAATTTTCAAAATGTGATTCAACTTTCTGGGTTTAAATAGGGGCTTTCCTGTTTTTTGTTGTGCTTGTATTTTGTAAATTTGATTTTCAAAATATGGTGGATTTTGATCTGTGTAGTGAAATTTTTACTTTTAAGAATTTCAAGTATTTCTCCTAGTATCTCTGTAAAACAATGATTCTGTTTTACTTACTGAAACTAGTCATTTGTGTTATTTTCTCTTTTTTCCATAATTTCCTTTACTAATGATTTATTAAATTTGTTATCATCTTTGTTAAAAAAAAATTGGATCCTGCTTTACTTGTCATACTTTTTAATGGCATTTCATCAATGTCTGCCTTTATTTTTTGTTACCTATATTCAAAATTCTGTCTTTTTTTATTTTTTTAAGATTCATTTATTTATTTTTTAAGGAAGAGGTACAGAGAGGCAGAGGCAGAAAATGTGTGTGTGAGAGAGAGGTCTTTTTTTCTGGTTGATTCAATGACCAGAGGCCTACACTAGCTGGAGTTATGCTGATATGGAGCCTGGACCCTGGAGCTTCCTCTAGGTCTCCCATGTGGGTGCAGGGACCCAAGGGCCATCTTCTAATACTTTCCCAGGCCACAGTAAAGAGCTGGATTGGAAGTGGAGCAGCTGGGACTTAAACTGTCACCCATATTGGATGGTGGATCTGCAGATGGCTGCTTTACCCGCTAAGCCACAGTAACGGCCCTTTCTTTTTAATTCTTGACAAGGAAGCCATAATGATTGATATTCTGTGTTTTATTCTAACATAATCATTTAAGACTAAATTATCTCTAAGCACTGCTTTATCTGCATCTTCTTTATTCCATCATATGTTTCCAAACCCTATATGTACAGGCCCTGTCTGACTCCCAGTCTCTCCACCTACATGTGCCTGCAACCATCATAGGGTATACATGTCTCCATTTTGGTTCCTGAAATCACCTGTTCTGATTGGTAAATTTGTGCATTAACCATTCTATACACTTATATACCCAGGTAATTGCAGTCCATCAATTCCCTTTCCATGTCTGCAAAAGGACTATGGCCCCTCAAAATATGTCACATCCTCATCCAGCCTTGTCAGTCCTGCTTTCTTTTAGAAATACTACTGATGATTTCTGAATTGTCAGATCATAAATCAGTCTTTCATAACCCATAGCACATATTGTGACCATTTGTGGAGTAAACTAAAGGATAGAGGATCTCTCTCTCTCTCTCTCTCTCTCTGCCTCTCTGAAACACCATATTTCAAATAAATAAATCTTTTTAAAAAATTTAAAAAGGTAGTTTGGAAGATTAAACTGAGAAGTTGTTTAAGTTTAGAATGGCTATTCTGTATATGAATTAACAGGAAAATAACATCTCTAATTCTAAACCATATCACCAAGCTATAATAATTAGAACTAAGTGATATTTGTTAAAAATTTTTCTCAAATATTCTATCTTGATTATATATGATTTTAAAATAATCTGCAAAGCAATGAGTATGGAACATTGTTCAATACATGTTTCTATAAAACCTGAACAGCTATCTGTAAATGGTATTTGGAGATAGTTCTATCATACTATTTACACAAATATTACCAATCATGAATTTATGTCTGATTTAATAAACCTAAGAACAATTATACAATTCAAATGGAAAGTGTTCAGGCTGGGACCAGGAAACAAGATTTTTAATCTTTCCAGGTGATTCAAATTAGCATCCTGAGACCCACATCCTTAGTTGTCTCCAACCCATTTTTGACAAGTGGTATGAATGGTATTCAGAGAGGCTGAGATTCCTGCCTTGATACTGGATAGGTAGGGAGGCAGAAAGGAAGCAGGCTCTGAAGTCAAAACCCCAGCAATAGGCACAAACACTGAAGATGGACATATATACCAAACATTTCCTGGAGTCAAGATTCTTGATATCACTTACTTATTAACTCTACTTGAGATCTACATTATAAGTAAATAATTTAAATTTATTATAACACCTTAATGTAGATATTCATTACACATTTATTTGTAATAGCAAAAAACTGAAAACAACTTGGGTAAAAGACTAAGTATACTGTGGTGTATTTAGGTGACAGAAATACAGGAAGTTTTTGAAATATCTAATAAACTTACAATTACTTGTAAAATTTTAGCATACTATAAGGAATCCACACATTTTTCTACTAGGGTAATTATACAAAAGTCAGCCTATACAATGCTCACACACATTTTCTTCATGAAGTAGATACATATTCTCTACATATGAGTATATATATATATATATGTAGTATAAACTTCATGCAATTTAAATAATTTAATAATGAATAAAATAAATGGAATTAATTACATGATGAGTTTTGGGAAAAAAGGCAAAAATAAACAACTGACTAGGAAGACTGGTGGGTCTCACCTCAGCTTTTGTGCATGCTCTTACTTCCTCACCCAGGCTCTCTTCTGTTACATTTTGCCAATCACAATTCCCTCAGGGAAGTCTTCCCTTGACTAGACTCTTTCAGTTCACTTACCCTGTACGTTCACATCATCACATGTTTCCTCTCTGCTAACTTAGAAGAACAGCAGCTTTCTCTCAAGATACAATGAACTAGGATCCAGAATTAACATTCCTGTGGGTATTGTGCATTGTATTCCTGAATTAAATTGGACTGCCAAAAGCGTACATACATTCTATCACTTTAATCTCATGCAAATCCGGGATACATTTCAACACTGCTTCCTTGGTCCTTGCTGAAATCTTTTCAGAATGAAATTTGAAATTGTATTACTTGTAACAAATAAAAATGTAGCAGCATCCTTAAATACAGTTTAAAGGCCACTTGAACAATTTCTACAAGAATACAGGGTATAAAGTGTATAGAAAGCTTTAGTTGGTTTTAAGGACTGATGCACATTTTATTTTGTGATAATAAGAAGTGTATAATGCTCCTTTTCAGTGATAAATGCCAAGGTGCTCACAAATATGAACATCAATATATAAATATACTGAACTTTATGAAATATAAGATTGATTCTCCTTTTCTTTAGCCCAGGGTTTCTATTTCAACTACTATTTTATTTCACCATAACATGTTCTGTGTTGTCTCTGATCATTCTGATTTGTTTTCAATGGCTTGTGTGCCAATGATTATGTATTTCATTGTAAAGAAATTGAAACTGGTGGAACAATAATTTATAAAGATACATATAAATATCTTTGAAATAATAATTTACACAAAAAGTATAATCTAAGAAAAGAAAGGGGTGGAAATCACCATTGAGAAAGAAAATTTAGAGGGCTATTTGTGTGTGTGTTTGTGTGTGTGTATGTATTTAACTAATGGCTCTTATATTGGAAATAGAATAATATCTAAAGTTTGGAAAGGACATTTCACTAAAGAACATCTTGAAATAAACAGAAAATGTATAAAATGTTCTAACTTCATTAATCACAATAATATTAATATTAAATTCTCAAGAAGATAACATTATATATAACTAGAAAATACAAATGCAACATAAAGAAAATACTATTTATTGTAAGATTACAGAGCTAAGAGCCTTCTCATTTAGATCCAGTAAGAATTTAAATTTAAAAAGAAATGTAGAAATAATTTCAGGATACTTATTAAAAGCAAACATATCCATAGTTAGTGCCCAACAGTTCCTCCTGAAGCTACATATCCTTGGTCATTCATAGATATATTTTCCAAAACAATGTGATAGAGGAGCAGTATTTTAAACCATCCAGAATTGCATGCTTCACAGTACCCATGAAGCGATAAAGAAATAAATGAGTAAGTGAAGTGTGGCATATTCATCCATAAAAATACCATAAAAGAATAAATATGAAAGATTCATGGTCAACTACAATTTTATGCAACAGAGTGAGTGAATCTCACAAACACTATTCTAATGAACTAAAACAGAGGCAAAATAATTACATACTTTATGAGTCTGTGTATGTAATTATATTATAGGCAAAACAGGACAAAGTTAACCTGAGGATGTGTTTGGATAGGAACTAGAAAGGGGCTGCTGAGAGTTTTTATGGTATTGCTGATCTTTTGACCTGCATCCTGGTAATATCACTGTGATGGTTGATCATTCACTAACAGATTCACATAAGATATGTGCATTTTGAATGCATACAATTCATCTACCACAGTCTAAAAATTCTTTATAAATAGGACATATCTGAGACAGAAAAATCTAAAAATCCATTTTCCTTGTGTTGCCTTGAAATTCAATGTATCTTTAAACAACAAAAGTACATTGAGATTTCTATGCTAAATGGAAAGAAAATAGCCCCGCTGCCTTCTCATAGACTTGGTTGGACAAGTGAATTGTAATAGACACGACTCTCCCTATCATATATTACCACATTAGTATGTGATATTACTTATCAACTAAACTATTTTAACTAACATATATTTAGGCTTGATATATCATTTGAATTAAATAAGAAGTCCTAAACAAAAAATGAAAATATTTTATAGAATATTTAAGTTACAAACTGTCATGTAACAACATTGTAGGAATTTGGGAAAAAAATAAGAATTGTCATCTCACTTTCAAATCCAGTTGATTTAAAATTAGAAAATGAAAAATATAATTCATAACAGGCAAGAAAAAATACATTTTTATTATTATATGTAAGAGAAAGCTTTCCTAATCAAAATCCCTTTAACTTTTAAGAATGAGTATGTATAGCTTATGTTAAGCTCATAAAATTGTAACATACAGTATTTGTAAATTACTCACGCTCATATATTAAATATCTATATCAGTGGAATTTTGTTTGCAACTGGTGACTTAAAGGTGATTGTCTATCTTTAGTATAAAATATTTATCAGTTATTTCCATCATATAAAGGATAATAACAAGGCTATCTGTCAGGGATATTTCCTATGCTGTGGAGGTAGCAGTGAGTGAAACAATACAATTCCCTGCCTTCAAGAAGCTCACTCTCTAGTGAAAGAAAACATAGGATTAGTAAAATTAATATCAGAATATAAAACAAGAAAGGGAGATGAGTGATTTGGATCAGGGATAGAGGGTTTAAAATAGAAGTTTAAAATTTTCAACAGAGGATTCAGGAAAGTATTCACTAAAAGGTTAATTTATAAACAAAAATTTGAAACATCAGAGATCCTGATATGAAGGAAGTGTATTTCAGATAGAGGGGACTGGAAGAGTGGAAACATGGAAGCAGCCATGCAATGGCTACATACAAGGCACAGCAAGGGTGCCATTGTTAAAGACACTGAAGGTATGAGGGAGGAGGGTCTAGTGCATGTGCATAAGGAATCTCAGGTGGCTAAGTCACATAGTGTTTCACAGGAAAGGAAGAACTTGACCTTTTACCCTGAGAGAGATGGGAGTTACCTGATGGGATGTGCTGGGGAACACCATTATCTGAGTTTTAAAGCAATCTTGTCTGGATTCTAGAATTCAGGAAAGTGTTTCTTAAAATTTCACAATGTAGAATAGCAATGATGGAAACATGGAAGAGAAAGAAAATGAGACAAGAATAAAGAGTAGAATCACTTCCCTTCTTTGGTCAAAAATCTACTGAGTACATTGTAAAGATATGTTGTGCATTTTTTAAAATGATCTAGTTTTGGATTTCTGCCTTCACAGTGCATTTACATTAGGAAGTAAAACATGAGCAGAAATAATTACATCACAAGTAGGAAATAAGGGATATAGAATAACTTTCTGTCTTGGGTGACAGGGAGAATTAAGGATGCTCACTTAAGGCTATTGACATTTTGCTCATCAGAATGCTGAACCTCTCAACATGCACTAGGTCTCTTGTCAACTGCTAGATTGCTAGTATTTAAAATAGCTCTTTGCACATGATCAGCACTCAGAATGTATGTGTTATTGACAAAATGAAAGTGCATATGTAGCTAAGTTCAGAGAAAAGCATTCAAGCAAAGACAATAACATAAGATAAAAAAATGCAACAATTAGAGCTGGTTTCCTCAGTCATATCTGCTGAAGCTAATGAAAATAGTGGTAGATAAAAATAACAGCAAAGACTAGGGTCAGATCACAGAAGATTATATAGAGCTGTGGAAGTACCATGTTCATTTTTTAAGAATTTTTGAGCTCTGGAAGATTTTGGTATGCTAGGACTACAATTTTGTACAGGAAAAAACAGTCTAGTTGTACTGATCATTGACTGAGCCAGTCAACAATTTGGTGGCTGGAATACAGAGACTAGTTTGGGTAAGCTATCCAAATTAAGAAAGAAGATGAAGGGGGCCTTGATCACATTACTCTCACTTGGTCTTTTCATCATTACTACTTCCACTGTACTGGGTAGGTATTCCTAAGTCTTACTATGTTCAAATAATTATTTATACTTAAATTATTTTAATGATTTTCATTGCTAATATAACACATTTAGCACTTGTAGGAGATAGTTCTACTTGTCCCCAGGCACGTTTTTCTTCATTTTATGCAGCAAACACTTTATGTTTGAGGTGGAACCAGACCTACCAATAGGAGACTATTTCCCAATCTATTTCAACTAACCATGGACACAAAGTGAAATTTTGAAAATGGATTCAAAATAAGTTCTGATGGCACAATTCGGGGAACCTACCTTCATAATAATGGAGCTGCCTGTGCTCCTGTCCAGCTTGCCTCACTCTTCCAGCTTGCTCCTGACTCACTTCTTCCATTTCCTGCCAGGAGTAGGTATTGGGGAGTACACTTGTTGAAACTACTGAGATGTCTTAGCTACTTTCTTGAGGAGACAGGCATGCACACTCGGGAGATCTTCAAGGGTCATTGTTTAACAGGCTTTTTAGAAAAAGTTTAAAAAGCCTATTATTAAATTCTGACCAGTGGAGTATGAGAGAAAATAGGGTGCAGTCCCTGAGTCATGCTCACAGTTGGCAGTTTTTGGCTTCTTCCTCCTTTCTGAGGGTGGCATTCGGTCCTGTTGGTGATAAGCCCACTTTTGTCCAGGCTTTATCACATAGGGTAGTCCTATGCTCCTGGACCTATTTCATGGGGAAAACTGTCCAACCTCCTGGGGTTATGTACAAACTTGAAATATGATTGATTGATAATATGACATTGCAGGGTAGCATCAACATCACTAAGGCCAGGGTATGTACACATTTATGGGCATATCATTAGTATATTCATAGGGGCAGGTCAACATAAACATTGATAAAGGGTGTAAGTAAAAGAAGAAGGCACTCAAGAAAAATGTGGTGTAGACACAAAGGTGGTGGAGGCTCATGAAGATGGCATATGATGCAGGCACAAGGGTTAGACTTTGCAAGTTATCACAGATGACAGCTATTTTATAAATTACAACACATAAGGGAAAACATGTCATAGTTATGTGAGAGAATGTATGGGTTCTGTAAACAGGAATGAACACACATGAAGATTGGATTGGCTTTAGGCATATAAGTGAGGTGATACTTGGGCAGATAGGGTGTGTGCATACAAGACTAGAAATCCATAAGAAAATAAAGAGAATGAAGACAAATAGTATTTATAAATTTACATCTTTAAGTGAATATAATATTGAAAATAGTCATTTTAAATTCTTTCTGTAAAAAAGTAAATGCTAGAATAATATAATAAAGGCAGGATAGACATAATAGCAGAAATCAATGAAATTCTAGCGGTCTCAAAAATACCAGAGTAACAAAAAAAAGGATAAATTTTGTTTTAAAAACATACTAAGAGCATTAGTATGACATTAGTAAAAATGTTTATAGACAAGCGAAAGAAACAAAAAAAATTTCTGGAAATTAAAACAGTCCATCCTAGAACTCCCCTAGTTACTATGAGGATTTTATAGGATTCTTAGAAATAAAAATTTACACAGTTATTCTTATGTGTTGAAATTTAACTGAAATGTGATCCCTGTTAAACATAAGAGTGGGAATAAGAGAGGGAAGAGATGTACAATTTGGGACATGCTCAAGCTGACTTGCCCCAAATGGTAGAGGTAGAAACATACCAGGGAACTCCAATTCAATCCCATGAAGGTGGCATGTACCAATGCCATCTCACTATTCCAAGTGATCAATTTCAGTTCACAATTGATCATAATGAAAGGAGTAAGAGTCAAAGGGAGCACATAAACAAGTCTAGAAACTGCTAATACTAACCGATAGAATAAATAAAGGGGAGAGTGATCCAACATGGGAAGTGAGATACTCAGCAGACTCATAGAATGGCAGATGTCCTAAACAGAACTCTGGCCTCAGAATCAGCCCTAAAGGCATTCGGATCTGGCTGAAAAGCCCATGAGAGTATTTCAGGCATGGAAAACCAAGACACTCTGGCAAAAGATCTCTGCGAGTGAGATCCCAGTGGAAAGAACAGGTCATCAAAGAAGGAGGTACCTTTCTCTGAAGGGAGGAGAGAACCTCCACTTTGACTATGACCTTGTCTAAACAAGATAAGAGTCGGAGAACTCAGAGGGCTTCCATAGCCTTGGAAACTCATGACTGGAGCATAGGGAGATTACTGATGCCATAGACAGGAGTGTCAATTGGTAAAGTCAACAACAGGAGTCACTGTGCACTTACTCCTCATGTAGGATCTCTGTCCTTAATGTGCTGTGCATTGAGATTTAATGCTATAACGAGTACTCAAACAATATATTTCACTTTGTGTTTCTATGGGGGTGCAAACTGTTGAAATCTTTACTTAATGCATACTAAACTGATCTTCTGTATAAAAAAAAAAAAGAAAAGAAATTATCAACTCCCAACTTGACTCTCACTGGGATTAAACATGACAATAGGTCTGATCTGATTTCATCATCATTTAAAAAAAATCATCTATTATTTTCACTTTATGTTTCTGTGTGGGAGCAAACTGTTGAAATCCTTACTTGATGTATACTAAGCTGATCTTCTGTATATTAAGGTAATCGAAAATGAATCTTGATGTGAATGGAAGGGGAGAGGGAGTGGGAAAGGGGAGGGTTGTGGGTGGGAGGGACGGTATAGGGGGGAAGCCATTGTAATCCATAAATTGTACTTTGGAAATTTATATTCATTAAATAAAAGTTAAAAAAAATTGAAAAAAAAAAGAAATAAAAATTTGACTACATAGATCAAAGTCCACCTTATTTAGAAAATTAGTTTCTGGAAGTACAAATACATAAAATTATAAAACTCCTATGTATGCCAAATAAGCTGAGCCAATTTTTGAAAAACTAAACCACCCAAAGAAGAAGTTCCACAAATACTATTTCATATCCAGACTTGGGATTCTTTCAAGTCAAAAATTTTAGCTTCTCAAGCTCACTCTAAGTAGAAGTAAACAGTGAATATATTTTTAATTTTTTTGGAGGTCAGTATAACACAAATTAGAGATGGGTATGAATTAAAATGAATTTAAAGAGCATCTTCCATTAACAGATATATAGATATTATAAACAAAATACCTTTATATGAGTTAAACCATATGTGAATAACTAGTAGATCAATTAAAAAGAAGATACACTAGGGCCGGGCAGTGTGGCTCACTTGGTTAATTCTCTGCCTGCGGCACCAGCATTCCATATGGGCAACTGGGTTCTAGTCCTGGCTGCTCCTCTTCCAGTCCAGCTCTCTGCTGTGGCCTGGGAGGACAGTAGAGGGTGCCCCTAGTGCTTGGGCAACTGCACCTGCATGAGAGACCAGGAAGAGGCACTTGGCTCCTGCTTCAGATCAGCATAGCTCTGGCCATAGTGGCCATCCAGGGGTGAACCAACAGAAGGAAGACCTTTGTCTCTGTGTCTCTTCTCATTATCCATAACTCTACTGTCAAATAAATAAAAAAAAGATACACTAAAAAATCCAGAGGTATTTAACATTCTCATAAATCATGTTAAATCACCCAGATTGATGAAAAATAGAGGAACTACATAATAATTACGTAAATTTAAACAGGATTTAATAAAATTCAGCATCTAGCAATAAAAATTCAACTGTCCGAAAAATAATCAAAGTGATTTCCTTATACCCATCAAGATTGTCTTTAAAAACCTACAGCAAAATATTTAACACAGGATCATTGAAAAGTATCTCCTTCTGGACGGCGCTGCAGCTCATGAGGCTAATCCTCCGCCTTGCGGCACCAGCACACCAGGTTCTAGCCCCAGTCGGGATCTGGATTCTGTCCCAGTTGCCCCTCTTCCAGGCCAGCTCTCTGCTGTGGCCAGGGAGTGCAGTGGAGGATGGCCCAAGTGCTTGGGCCCTGCACCCTATGGAAGACCAGGATAAATACCTGGCTCCTGCCATTGGATCAGCGCGGTGTGCTGGCCGAAGCGTGCCGGCCATGGCGGCCATTGGAGGGTGAACCAACGGCAAAGGAAGACCTTTCTCTCTGTCTCTCTCTCTCTCTCACTGTACACTCTGCCTGTCAAAAAAAAAGAAAAAGAAAAGAAAAGTATCTCCTTCCAATCCCAGACGCAGCTGTCTCCTCTCATCATCTCCAAGATTGTCCTGGAGTTGTAGTCAGTGAAGTGAAATAACAAAATCAATTTTTAAGCAGTAAAACTCTCAATATATGTGGATGACACAGTTACATCTACAAAAATTATTCAGTATAATCCAAAAACAAATACAAGCCGTTAAATGAATTTAGCAAGATTACAGGGTAGGAGATAATCAACTAGATTTGGTTGCTAAGTACAAGCAAGAAACAAATAGAAGATAAAGATGGGCAGAAGACAGACGATGAAATGCATCTTTACAAGAGAAATTTATGAAAATCATTCAGTTATGTAATACCTTTTATAAAGTTTTCCCAATATTATTTTTTATTTATTTACAGCAAATTAATTTCATGTATTGTGTATGTTCAGATTTAGAATACTGATATCTCCCATGGAATCCTCTCTCATGCCCAAGCTCCCACACTCCCTCCTCTTTCTTTTCTATTCTTTCTTTTACACGCTTTAAGATTGTTTCATAATCATAAGCTTAACCTCCACTAAGTAAAGAATTCAACAAATAGTATGGAGAATAACCTACTGTTCCTCAACATCGGAGACAAGGAATATAAACATAAATAAATCTCAAAAGGTCATTTTGACTCATAGGTTTTCCCTGATCTGTGGTAATTAACAGAGAACAAAAATATAATATAGTTTCTATAGTTTTCAACAAAAATAATGAGAGAAACACAAATAAAACAGAACTTTATTCATATAAAATAATAGACATTTTACATGAAGGATTGCAGGCATTGTACTGGCATCAATTATTATGCTTCATTGGCATACATGTCTGTTTTAAAACTAGCATAATGCTGTCTTTTTTAAAATTTTTTTATTTTTTTTAACTTTTATTTAATGAATATAAATTTCCAAAGTACAATTTATGGATTACAATGGCTTCCCCCCCATACCGTCCCTCCCACCCACAACCCTCCCCTTTCCCACTCCCTCTCCCCTTCCATTCACATCAAGATTCATTTTCGATTACCTTAATATACAGAAGATCAGCTTAGTATACATTAAGTAAGGATTTCAACAGTTTGCTCCCACACAGAAACATAAAGTGAAAATAATAGATGATTTTTTTTTAAATGATGATGAAATCAGATCAGACCTATTGTCATGTTTAATCCCAGTGAGAGTCAAGTTGGGAGTTGATAATTTCTTTTCTTTTTTTTTTTTTATACAGAAGATCAGTTTAGTATGCATTAAGTAAAGATTTCAACAGTTTGCACCCCAATAGAAACACAAAGTGAAATATATTGTTTGAGTACTCGTTATAGCATTAAATCTCACTGTACAGCACATTAAGGACAGAGATCCTACATGACGAGTAAGTGCACAGTGACTCCTGTTGTTGACTTTAGGCAGAGTGGACAGAGAGAGAGAGAGACAGAGAGAAAGGTCTTCCTTTTGCCATTGGTTCACCCTCCAATGGCCTCAGCGGTCGGCACGCTGCAGCCAGCGCATCACGCTGATCCGTAGCCAGGAGCTGGGTGTTTCTCCTGGTCTCCCGTAACGCTGTCTTGAGTACTATGGTTTTGCATTTTTTTCTTTTTTTTCCAGAGAAATATTATATTTAAGGTATACAAACTTGATGAATTTCATAAATACAAATTTAGGAACATAGTGGTTTTTTCCACTTTCCACCCTACCCTCCCTCCCACATGCAATACCACTCTTCTTCTTTCTTACAATCCTGTTCTCATTCTTGTTTTCTACCAAGATCTATTTTCATTTATATTAATTTTCAAAATATTATTTAAGTTATTCGTTTCATGTCCTTCATATACAGATGTAGGAACATAATGACACTTCCCTATTACCATATCTATTGTCAATAAACTTCATACACATAAGAATTAAGAGCCATAAAATTATGTAATAATTTTAATTATTTTTCAAATCAACACATTTTTGAAAAGATCCAACAGGAAAATGTTCTGAGAATAATGAAAAACCAGAACAAACAACAAGAACAAAAAACCCCCACAAATTCTCAGATATCAAACAACGGTCAGTAAATTGCAATTCATCTTAAGTAGGTTATTATAAGCTCAGATCAAGGGGCACCTGCAGGAACATGGAAACAGCAGCAACTGTTGCTGCCAGAAGAGTCAGGGCCCTGGACTACTAGGCTCCAGACCCGAGTCCCAGCCATGTGTCTCAAACTGCCGACTTGGTACAATGACAAGTGATCACCTCCCCTACTATAGATGATGGTGATTGGATATGGCTTTGTGTCAGCATGCATGCTCACTGGCTTTGCAAATTGTTCAATCAGGTGCCCTGATAGGAACAAAAAATGGCCCAATGCCTTCACATCACAATTGTATCCACACTATGCTTATGAGAGATGTCTGTGGTGGTTCAGGCTCTGACACCCTGTGAAGAGCAAGCCATATAACTTGGAAGCTGGACATGGGAGTCTGGGGCCCTGTTGTCTCATGAAGGGTAGGTGGAGTGGGTAGTGGAGCTTGGCAGGTACAAGTCTCAGATGCTGCTCTTACAATCCAACACTCTGGTTAAATCTGCCTGGGAAATCAGCAGAAGATGGCTCAATTATTTGTTCCCTGACACCAGTGGAAAGCTCTGGATGGAGCACCATGCTCCTAACTTCGGCCTGGACCACTACCAGCCATTACAGCCTCTTGGGGAGTAAACCAGCCATTTAGCAAATGAACCAGAAGACAGAAGATATATCCCTTTCAAAAAATAACACATAAAAGACACTGAATATTAGGAATATATAAGAAAGTAATTCATGTTGCTTTAGGAAACATGCATTAAAATATCAGCAAGACACAAAGTGTTCATATGATTGTCTTTCAAAAATAAATGTGAAAATGTAAATGGTTTACAAGAGTACAGAAAAGCAGGAAATAGCATTTATTACTTATGAGAAAACAAGTCTTCTTGCCGGTCTTAGAATCACAATATAATATAGCATATACGTACCTACATATTTATCAGCTGGTATGAAAATGTGTGTCCACATAAAAACCAGCATGATTCCTGGAATTTTGTCATTGTGGCTAATGAAAAATTATTCAATTATGTAATATCTTTTAAAAATCTCTCCCAGTTATTTTTTTATTTATACAAAGTGAACAATTTCATGTAATTCATCTATTCATATTTAGGAAAAATCTAACACTTCTCACCGACCCCCTCTCACATCCATGCTTCAAACCTCCTCCTTCCTTTCTTAATTTTCCTCTTTTTTTTTTCTTAAAGCCCTTTTTTATTTTTTTTTGACAGGCAGAGTGGACAGTGAGAGAGAGAGAGAGAGAGAGAGATCTTCCTTTGCCATTGGTTCACCCTCCAATGGCTGCTGTGGCCCGTGTGCTGTGGCCAGTGCACCGCGCTGATCTGGTGGTGGCAGGAGCCAGGTACTTATCCTGGTCTCCCATGGGGTGCAGGGCCCAAGCACTTGGGCCATCCTCCACTGCACTCCCTGGCCACAGCAGAGAGCTGGCCTGGAAGAGGGACAACCGGGACAGAATCCAGTGCCCCGACCGGGACTGGAACCCGGTGTGCTGGTGCCGCAAGGCGGAGAATTAGCCTAGTGAGCCGCGGCGCCAGCCTTAATTTTTCTCTTACAGTAAGATATTTTCACCCTCTTCTAAGTAAAGAAGTCAACAAATAATATGAAGAAGAAACCACTGTCCCTCAACAATGGAAACAAGGAATGTAAACATAATGAAATCTCAAAATGTCAATTTCACTCATAATTTTTCTATGATCTGTGGTAATTAACAGAGCACAAAAAATGTAATGTAGTTGCCCCGTTTCAACAACAATAATGAGGGTAATACAAAGAAAGCAGAAAGTATGTTATATTCATGTGGAACTAACAGAAATTGCACATGAAGGATTGCAGACATTATACTAGGATCACTTATTATGTTTTATTGGCATATGTGTTTTCAAGCTAGCATCATGCTGTCCTGCACACTATGATTTTGCATTGTATTTTTCCCCAGAAATACTTTAAGTTACACAAACTTCATGCATTTAATAAATGCAAATTTAGGAGCATAGTGATTCTTCTTACCATACCCTCCTTCCCACATGCAATCCCAGCATCCTGTCTCCTCCCTCTCATATTCTCATTCTGATTTTTTACTAAGTTCTATTTTCCTTTTTTTAATTTTTAAAATTTTATTTAATTTATACAAGTTTCATATACTTCATATATATATAGATAGACAGATTACTGAACATAGTGACACTTCCCCAACAAACCCAATCTATTGTCAGTTAACTTTATACACATAAGATTTAAGAGTTATAAAATTATGTAATATCTTTAAACATTTCTCAATTCAATAGATTTTTGAAAAAGATGCAGCAGAAAAATTTATGAAAATAATGAAAAACAAAAATAAACAACAACAATAAAAACCACATAAATGCCCTGGAATCAACCAACAGACAGTAAATTGTAAATCATCTGAGGTAGGTTATTACAAGCTCCAGATCCCAGAACTCCTGAAAAAAACATGAAAGTGGCAGCAGCCTTGACTGCCAGGAGAGTCAGGGCCCTGGACTACTAGACTCCAGCCTGAGCCCCAGCCATGCTTTTCAATCTGCAAACTTGGTACAATCACAAGTGATTGACTCCCCTGCTGTGGAGATGCTGATTGGCGATTGGCTATGGCTTTGTGTCAGCATGTATGGTCACGGGCTTCACAAACTGTCTAATCCAGTACCTGGATAGCAACAAAACATAATGGCTCAAGATCTTCACGTCATGATTGTATCCATGAAATGTTGGCTATGTTGATGAGATGCCTGTGGTGGTTCAGACTCTGCCACCATATGAGGAGAAAGCCAAATACCTTGGAAGCTGGACCTGGTGAGTATGTGGGGTCAGTTGTCCCACAAAGGGGTAGGTGGTGTGGGAAGACTGATTGGAACTGGCTGTAGGGGAATCTTGACTTCTCCATGATCAGCTCTGGAATTTGGGGACTTGAGTCTGCACTGGGGCAGCTTTTCCCTGTCCCCTGCACCTGCTGGGTGAGGACAAGTCCAGCCAAACAACCCCTGGTGACCTGTCCCTTCTGCATGCACAGCAACTTCAGCCCAGCCCTGGTGGCCTCAGCAGCTTTGTGTCCAGTGATCTTTACCTGATTTAACTGCATGGAGCCTCCAGTGCAATTTTAGTTAGAGAGAAGAGGAGACATCACTTCTTGTTTCTGATATCTGCATCCCATCTTGTGAATGCTCACATTGCCAAGCATAATGTTGTCAACAAGGTATTCATATGTGCTCTTTATCATGTTGAGAAAGTTTCCTTCAATCCCAAATTCATGTCATGAATGACATATTGTGTCAAATGAATTTTTGGTAGTTATTCATATGATTGTGAGTCTTTTGACCTTGTTAAACAATTATTTGCACTCATTTATTTTTGAGTATTAAAACAACCTTGCATTCCTGTGATAACTTAGTCATTCTCCATGATTTATTTGTTATATCTTGTATTTGTTTCCTGTTGCAGCTTGAGCAGAGAATTTGGTGGATAAAAATATAATATGTATTCTTACAGTTCTAGAGGCCAGAAGTCCAAAGCCTCTACCACTAGGTGAAAATTGAGGTGCTAATATGGCCACACTCCCTCTAGGGGTGCTAGTGTAGCAAACATTTCCTTGTGCTTCTGGTTTGGCTGGCATTACTGGGTTCTTGCTCAAACCACTACAACCTTCCAGGACAAGATCTCCATAAACCTTCTTGCTCTGGCTTCACAACCCCTTCTTGTCCATCCTCACTGAATCTATCTCTGGATTCTTTCCATAAGGAAACTGTGGTGGCATTTAGAGTTTCATCCAAGATGCTCTCTCCGGCTTAAAATCCTTCATTTAATCACACATGCAGCCATCTATTTTCTTCTGTAATGTAACATTTATAGATGGTAGGGATCAGGACCTGCTATTTTTGGAGTCCTTTGTAAGCATACTACTTATGAGGTTCAATTTAGTTTGCCAACGTTATTTGAGGATCATTTGTATATGCATGAGCTATATTTTTCTGTTAGTTTTTTTTTTCAAAGACTTATTTAAAAGAATGATTGATGGGCATAGGAAAGACATCTTTCATTCACTCCTCAAATGCTTGCAACAGGTGGTGTTGGACCAGGCCAAACCAGGAGACAGAAAACCCATCTGGATTTCCCATATGGGAGGCAGGATCCCAAGCATTTTTTGGGCTATCATCTGATACCTCTTAGATGTGTTAGAATGAATCTGTATCAGAAGAATTGAGTAATCTAGACTTGAACCAAGTGGAAGCTTAACTTGCTCCACCACAGCACCTGCCCCAGGTTTTATACGTTATTATGTTATCATAGCATATATTTATTATATATCCTTATTATATGTTATATAATATATTTACTATAATATATTTTATATGCATTATATGTGATAATGTATTAATATATTATACAACATTATCTATTATTATTTAATGATAATATTATATATGCATAATTTTTGTGTCAGTGTAATTCTAGTCTTGTAGAAGTTAGTAAATTGTTTCTAGGAAGAGTTTACAATATATTGGCATTACTAATTTAAATATTTGGTAGAATTTAGTAGGGAAACTGTGTCTGTACTTTGGGCAATGTTTTAAATTACTGATACAACCTATTCTTTTTTTACTGTGTTAGGATACTGATATTTTTAGTTTCTTGAATCATTCTGATAGTCTATATTTTTGTAGCAATATATCTATTTAATCAAAATTATCTGTTATAGGATGAATCATAGAGCTGTATATAATCCTATAAACTTCTCTGAAGTTTAGTGTAAGAGGCCCTTTCTCATTTCTTGATTTGTGATGTCTTTTTGTTTTGTCTTCATCACTGTAGCAAAAGTCTGCTCATCTTAATGGCCTTTGAAAATAATCAAGTTTTGATTGCATGGCTTTTATCTATTGCTTGGTACCTCATATTTTAAAGAGGCCTTTGGAAAATAGATTTAATTCTGTTGAACATCTATATCATATAACTAACTGTGAATTGCAATAAAGGTGTAGGACAATGAAATTGAAGTCCCTTAAGGACTGTATACAAAATAAATTAATAAATTCTTCTACTAATGGGGGGCATTGTGATGTATAGCAGGGAAGGCTGTTTCCTGGGATGCCAGGGTCCAATATGTTTTCTGGTTTGGGTCCAGCTGTTCCACTACCAATCTAACTCCTTGATAATGCACCTGGGCATGCAGTGGAAGATGGCTCAATACTTGGAGCCCCTGTCGTCCAAATGGGAGACTTAGATGAAGCTCTTTCCTCCTGCTTTGAACTGACCTGAACTCAGCCATTTTGGCCATTTGGAGAGTGAAACAGAAGATGTAAATTCTCTTTATTTTTCTGTCTCTTTCTCACTCTACCTTCCATATCAAATACATAATACTTTCAAAAAAGGACTAACGTGAACATGTATAATCTCAGTTAATGATCTGTTCAGATTCAGCCATTTAGGTTTCCAAATTACAGTCTAACATGCTTATGTAAGAACATCTCCTTAAAATTTCATTATTTTGAAAAAAGTAATTGAAAAAAGGATCAACTTTATTAATCAAATATCAATATGATTAAATGTTATTCTAATTGCAAAAGGCCTGCTAAAAAGTAAAATTAATGTGAGATCATTTCAAAAGTGTTTGACTCACATATATCACTATAAACCAAAATCATGTATATTATTTGAAAACTTATATTAGTAGTGCAAAAGCTTAAGGAGAAACATTCATCCTTATGAATTGAAAGGATTTAAAGGGCCAAAGAATTTAGTAGGCAAACACACACACACAACACCATTGTGATTCATAAGAAATAATATACCTTCCTGAGTGCATAACTCAGTACCACAAGTGGCTGAAGCTTTGAAGAAAACATTAGAGTCCTATAGAATTCTTAGAGGTCTGGTTCATAAAACAAGCCAAAATCATATTAGCAAACTTTTATAAATGCAAAGCACTCATGTACTGAGCACTTACAATGTGTGATTTCCATTTTTCTCAGGATGTGCCTTGTGTTTCATAGTAGTAATTCACTGAGTCTCCATAAAATGCCTACAAGTGAAGTAACTGATAAAATGTTTGAGGGTTTGCCAGATACATCCAACAGTATCATATGGGCAGGGGCTTTATGGAGATATCCGTGGAAAATGGTATCACTTACTGTGGGGAGCAACTCGGACTAGACTAAGTTACTGGAATTAAGACTTATTCTATGCATCTGCTCTCCCACAATATGACGCTGAGAAGGGAGAAACAGCTTCTACACAGCTGCCTCCAGTTCAACCAATAAACTGTAGGACCTGCTCCTGATTGGAGGAGAGCAGCGTACTCGGCGTGTGGGCAGCCGAGTTGGGATTGGTGGAAGAGGACTATAAAGGAGGAGAGAGACAACATGCACGAGGAATATCTAAGGGGAACATCTATCTGAAGGAACACCTGTGCAGCCCCCGAGAGAGCCGGCCGGTGGTGTGTCACTCCCCCGCGGAAGTGGGGAAAGTGGCTAGGGGGAACCGCCCTTCCACGGAGGTGGAAGGGTCGGTAGCCAACCCGGGAAGAACCAGCAGCAAACCCGGGGAGGGCCGAGCAGACAAAAGAACAGCGCAGGGTCCTGTGTTGTTCCTCCACGAAGACGGGGAGCGACATAATGGTGCCGTGACTCGGATATGAAGCCTAGGCAGGGTTTAGTGTCGTTCCTCCATGAAGAGGGGGAGCGACATAATGGGGCCGTGACTCGGATAGGAAACCTAGGAGGGAAGAAACGGGAAGAAGTGGGAAAATACCGGAGAGAGAGACTAGCAAAGAGCCTAGGGAAAAGCCGGACGGAAAAGGTGCCGGAAGAAGCTATTGAAAGCCTAGGCATAGACTCGGATACGGACTGTGGGAAAGAAGTTAGGATTTAAAGTGAAAGCAAGAAGAAACTTAGACTCAGATACGGACTGCAGGTTGAAAGTGAAAGTGAAACCTATAAGAAACTTAGACTTGGATACGGACTGTGGGGAGAGGCCAGGAGAAATGAGGGAGGATGAAGCCGCGAGTGCAGGCTGAAGCGGAGACGTAAGCTATCTTGGGATTCTTCAAGTCAGCCCGGGGAGCAAAAGGCGAAAATCTGGAACCAGAGGCAGAGACGTGGGCCGCCAGGTTGGAATTCGCCAGGTTAGTCCGGGGAACTTGGACTGGATACCGGTGGCGGAAACGTGAGCTGTGCTGTGTGACTCGTGGAAGCCGCCACGTGCAGAGAGCACGCGCAGGGCACAAGTAGATAGGGAACCCAGGGCTAGCGCGAGGCCGTGGTGCGGGCGCAAAGGGGCGCAGAGACCGCAGAGTGCGCGCGCGAAGCCGGGAAGCCACGCAGATGAGAGAAGCACGGGCTGAAGCGGCTCAGAGCCGGGAAGCCGCCGAGAAGCAGCCTCGGGGCGGGCGCCGGGATGCCGCAGGGATAAGAGAAACAGAAGTTTAGAAGTAAAATGAGAGAAATAGGAATGCTGGCAGATAGAAGTAAAATAGGAGAAATAGGAATGCCCGGAGATAGAGAAATAGAGAAAAATAAGGCCTCCCCTCAACATGGCAATGAGAGAGCTTGGATTCGGTCTGCCTGATTAGGGAGGTGGTGAGCACCTGCGGGCGGCTAGCAGCTTATGTGCCGCAGGTCACCGAAGACAGGCACAAATTAACATCAATAAGTCTCCCCACAAGACGGCAATGAGAAGGCTTGGATTCGGTTTGCCTGATTGGTAGGGCTTGTAAGCACCTGTGGGCGGCTGCAGGTCACCGAAGACAGGCACGTTATCAACTTAAGTCTCCCCACAATACGGCAATGAGAAGGCTTGGATTCGGTTTGCCTGATAGGGCTTGTAAGCACCTGCAGGCAGTTCTAGCAGAGCAGAGCATGCGCTGCAGGGCACCGAACACAGGCACGCATCAGTGCCTAAAAACCTCTTCACAACATGGCGAAGAGAGGACCCGGATTCGGTTTGCCTGATTGATAGGGCTTGTAAGCACCTGTGGGCAACTCTAGCAAGCAGAGCAGAGTGTGTGCCGCGGGGCACCGAAGACAGGCGCGTATCAACGCCAAAAATAAAAAGAAAGGGGGATCTATGGGGAGCAACTCGGACTAGACTAAGTTACTGGAATTAAGACTTATTCTATGCATCTGCTCTCCCACAATATGACGCTGAGAAGGGAGAAACAGCTTCTACACAGCTGCCTCCAGTTCAACCAATAAGCTGTAGGACCTGCTCCTGATTGGAGGAGAGCAGCATACTCGGCGTGTGGGTAGCAGAGTTGGGATTGGTGGAAGAGGACTATAAAGGAGGAGAGAGACAACATGCACGAGGAACATCTAAGGGGAACATCTATCTGAAGGAACACCTGTGCAGCCCCCGAGAGAGCCGGCCGGTGGTGTGTCACTCCCCCGCGGAAGTGGGGAAAGTGGCTAGGGGGAACCGCCCTTCCACGGAGGTGGAAGGGTCGGTAGCCAACCCAGGAAGAACCAGCAGCAAACCCGGGGAGGGCCGAGCAGACAAAAGAACAGCGCAGGGTCCTGTGTCGTTCCTCCACGAAGAAGGGGAGCGACAACTTACCATGTGAACAACATTTTAGATCACATTATGAAAGATTTTCATGATTATTAATATAGGGTTAGCATTGTGGTATAGCAGGGTAAGCCACTACTTTGGATACCAGCTATCCCGTATTGCTGAGTGCCAAGAAGAGTCCCACCTCTGCTTATGATCCAGATTCTTGCTAATGTGCCCCCTGAGAGACAGCAGAAGATGACTGAAGTACATGAGTGGATGGATGGAATTTCTTGTTCTGGTGATCAGCGGTGCCCAGCTCAGGCAGGCTGTTGAAGGCATTTGAAGAATGAATCAGCATGTAGAATCATTCTCTTTCTCTCTCTCTCTCTCTCTCTCTCTCTCTCTCTCTCTCTCCCCCCTTCCCCTTGCTCCTCCTACATTCAAATGAATATTTATATGGAGAATTTTAATTTTTAAAAGATTTTTTTATTTAAAAGTCAGAGTTACACAGATAAAGAAGGAGATGCACAGAGACACGGGGAGGTCATCCATCACTTGTTCACTCCCCAGTTGGCTGCAATGGCCATAGTTGTGCTGATGCAAAGCCAGGAGTCAGGAGCTTCTTCCAGGTCAACACTAGTAGTTAAAATATAATATGTTGTATCCATTTCAGTACCAAAATGGAATGAAATATTGATACATGCAACAACGTGAATACATCACAAGTAATTATGCTGACTGACAAACAAGCTAGAAATAAGAGTACACTTTATATTTTTTTACAGAATTCAACAAAGTGCAAACTTATCTGCAGTGATAGGAAGCAGATTATTGATTTACTGAATATGTGAAAAGGAGTGTGAGGGATTACAAGTTAAAAATAACTTGGTGTTCATAGTTATCATAGTTATGTTCATTATATTGTGGTCATGGCTTGCATTAATAAATGCACTTATACATCAAAATATTGTATACTTATTGTTGTGTTTTTAGTTTTTTACTTATATAAGGTGAAAATATCATGTATTTTATACATATATATATGCATGTATTCAGATTTCACAGCATAATGATACTTGTACATATCCTCCCTCGTGCCCATGCTCCCACACACCCTCCTGCATCCTTTCTTATTTTTAAGTTTCAAAATGACATACTTGCAGTTTCCTTAGCAATCACAAATTTAACCCTCCACCAAATAAAGAATTCAACAAGCGGTAAGTGAAAAAAACCAGTTCCTTCACAGTATAGATAAAGGCAATAAACAAACCTCAAAATGTTAATTTTACTCATATACATTACATATTTTTCTCTTTATATTAATTACCACAAATCATGGAAAATGTGATATTTGTCTTGAGACGTGCTTGTTTCACTAAGCATAATGGTTTTCTGTTGCATGCATTTTGTTGCAAAAAACAGGATTTTGTTCTTTTTTATGGCTAAGTAGCAAACCATAGTGTATATATAGATATTCTTCATTCAGTTATTGGTTGATGGACATCTGGTTTGATTCCATATCCTAGCTATTGTAAGCTGGGCTGCAATATACTTGGGGCTGCAGATTTCATTTTTGTATTCTGATTTCATTTCATTTGGGTAAATTCTCAGGAGTGGCATGGCTAGATCATATGATAGATTTATTTTAACATCTTTGATGATTCTTCATACTGTCTTTCATAATGGTTGTACTAGTTTATATTCCCACCAACAATGTGTTGGGAATTCTCACCAACTTTCTCACCAACTTTTGTTTTGCTTTGGTTTTGTATTTGAGTGCATGATAGTCACTTTAACTGAGGTAAAGAGAAACCTGATTGTGGTTTTTCTTTGCATTTCTGTGAAGGCTAGTAATCCTGAGTGCTTTTCCTACACCTTTTGGCCACTAGAATTTCATCTTTGAAAAATTCCTGTTCATGGGGCCATCACCTGGTTAATCCTCTGCCTGCGGCACCGGCATCCCATATGGGCACTGGGTTCTAGTCCCAGTTGATCCTCTTCCAGTACAGCTCTCTGCTATGGCCCTGGAGGGCAGTGGAGGATGGCCCAAGTGCTTGGGCCCCTGCACATGCATGGGAGACCAGGAAGAAGCACTTGGCTCCTGGCTTCAGATTGGCATAGCTCTGGCTGTTGCGGCCATTTGGGGAGTGAATCAAAAGAAGGAAGAAAGACCTTTCTCTCTGTCTCTCTCTCTCACTATCTATAACTCTTTCAAATAAATAAAAGAAATAAAAATTTCCTCTTCCCATTTCTTGACTAGATTGTTTGTTTTGTTGCTGTAGAATTTCTTGAACAGTTTATTGATTCTGGAAATTAATGTGTTATCAGTTACATAGCTTGCAAATATTTTCTCCCATTTTGTCAGCTGTCTTATCATTTTGTTGTTTCTTTTTCGGTTTAGAAGCTTCTTAGCTTGTTGTAATCCTATTTGTCTATCTTAAGTTTTATTGCCAGAGATGTTTTCCTAAAAAGTCTTTCCATATGCTAATGTCACACAGTTTCCCTTATGTTGCTTCTAGTAATTTGATAGTATCAAGACATATATTTAGAACCTTGATACATATAGAGAAGACTTTTCTTTACTGTGTATGGAAGGGGTCTTGTTTCATACCTCTGCATGTGAAGATCCCATTCTGCTGAATCATTTTGAAGAGACTCTCTTTTCTCCAGGCATTAATTTTAGCTCATTTGTCAAAAGCTAATTGGTTGCAATGTGTGAATTAAATTTTAGGATTTGTATTATTTTACATTGGTCAACATGTCTATTTTTATGCCAGTACTAAACTGTTCTGATTGTAACTGCCCTAAAATATATCATAAAATCTGCTATTGTGATGCTCTGGTGCTGTTTTGTTAGATTGTATAAGTTATTTGGGGTCTCTCATGTTTCCATATGATTTTGCAGCATTTTTTCTAGATCTGAGAAGAATGTCATTCTTTTTTTTAACTTTTATTTAAGGAATATAAATTTCCAAAGTACAGCTTATGGATTACAATGGCTTCCCCCCATAACGTCCCTCCCACCCGCAACCCTCCCCTTTCCCACTCCCTCTCCCCTTCCATTCACATCAAGATTCATTTTCGATTATCTTTATATACAGAAGATCAGTTTAGCATACATTAAGTAAAGATTTCAACAGTTTGCTCCCACACAGAAACATAAAGTGTAAAATACTGTTTGAGTACTAGTTATAGTATTAAATCACAATGTACAGCACACGAAGAACAGAGATCCTACATGAGGAGTAAGTGCACAGTGACTCCTGTTGTTGACTTAACAAATTGACACTCTTGTTTATGGCATCAGTAATTACCCTAGGCTCTTGTCATGAGCTGCCAAGGCTATGGAAGCCCCCTGAGTTCACTGACTCTGATCATATTTAGACAAGGCCATGGTCAAAGTGGAAGTTCTCTCCTCCCTTCAGAGAAAGGTACCTCCTTCTTTGATGACCCATTCTTTCCACTGGGATCTCACTCGCGGAGATTTTTCATTTAGGTTTTTTTTGTTTGTTTGTTTGTTTTTTGTGTTTTTTTTTTTCCCCAGAGTGTCTTGGCTTTCCATGCCTGAAATACTCTCATGGGCTTTTCAGCCAGATCCGCATGCCTTAAGGGCTGATTCTGAGGCCAGAGTTCTGTTTAGGACATCTGCCATTCTATGGGTCTGCTGTGTATCTCACTTCCCATGTTGGATCATTCTCTCCCTTTTTGATTCTATCAGCTAGTATTTGCAGACACTATTCTTGTTTATGTGATCCCTTTGGTTCTTAGTCCTTTCATTATGATCAATTGTGAACAGAAATTGATCACTGGGACTAGTGAGATGGCATTGGTACATGCCACCTTGATGGGATTGAATTGGAATCCCCTGGTGTGTTTCTAACTCTACCGTTTGAGGTAAGTCAGCTTGAGCATGTCCCGAATTGCACATCTCTTCCCTCTCTTATTCCTACTCTTATATTTAACAGCGATCACTTTTCAGTTAAGCTTCAGCACTTAAGAATAATTGTGTATTGATTACAGGCATTCTTATTTTGATTGGAATCACATTGAATCTGTAAAGCGCTTTGAGTAGTATGCACAGTTTTATGATACTAATTTTTATAATCCACAAAAATGGAAGGCTTTTCCAGTTTTGTGCCTCCTATTTATTTCTTTAATGTATAGTAATTTTAATTTTAAAGATTTTGTATAAAATAATTCCAATGAATTTAAATATTTTAAGCTTAAGGCACTGCTGGACCCACCAATGCAGGCACATGAACTTTTATGAACCGACTAACTTTGGTAAGCTATCAAAATCATAGATAATCATGTTTATATTTTTGTTTAGGCTATAATTCTTTCAGAAATAAGGTAAGCTGAAAACTACATCTCTGTCAGAACATAATATCTTGTCACTACCACACAGTAACTGAATTACCTCACACAGGCTTTAAAGTTTCAATTCTTGGACCACAAATATTAACTGTAAATGTCTTGTTTAATTTTTAAATTCTTCAGAATTTGTGATCAAGCTCATTATTTACGTTTGCTTTACTTTCATCAATGCATTGTCATGATCTGATCCAGTTCATGTCCTCACAACCCCTACAATATGACCATTTTTAAAAGATTTTATTTATTATTTAAGATGCAGATTTACAGATAGAGGGGAAGAGACAGAGAGAAAAGTATGCAATCCACTGGTTCATTCCCCAAATGGCCACAATGGCTACAGCTGAGCCATACTGAAGCCAGGATCCAAGAGCTCCTTCTGGCTCTCCCATTCCAGTGCAAGTGCCCAAGAACTTTGGCCATCTTCTACTGCTTTCCCTTACTTTAGCACAGAGCTGGACTGGAAGAGGAGCAGCTGGGATTAGAATGAGTGCTTATCTGTGAAGTCAGAGCAGCAGGCAGAGGCTTAACCCACTATACCAAAGTTCCAGCCACAACGTGAAGCAATTTTAAAGCCAATTCTTATATATTTAGCAGGCAGAATGAATCCTGTTTTAAATAACTGAATGATTTTTTTTTTAATTTATGGGTTGCCACTGTGGCATAGTGAGTAAAACTGCAACCTGCAGTGTTGGAATCACATATGGGTGCTGGTTTGAGACCCAGCCGCTCCACTTCCAATCCAGCTCTCTGCTATGTCCTGGGAAAGCAGTAAATGATGACCTACGTTCTTGGGACCCTGAACCTGCATAAGAAGACCCAAAGGAAGCTCCTGGTTCTTGATTCAGTGCAACCCCAGCTGTTTCAGCAATCTTGGTAATGAGCCAATGGATGGAAGACCTCTCTCTCTCTCTGCCTCTCCTTCTCTCTCTATGTAACTATGAATTTCAAATAATTAAATAAATTTTTAATAATTAGTTGGAGAGCACATACATATATTTTCCAGAAAAATAAAAATAAATGAAGTGCTATAGATTATTTATAGAATTTTGGACTCTTCTAGTATGTCTGAGTACAGATTTTCACCTGTTGTTACATCATTCTAAAACAGAAATTTCACAGAATGCATGAAATGAAGACAAAGAATATATTTTTGTATCTTCACCATTGTTCTCTGATTACTGTTGAAAGCTGTTTCTCTCATCTGCTTTATTTTTCATAGAAATTATAAGTCATAACTCTTTAAAGATACACATTGCTGTTCAGCAACAAATCATATTTTTAAAATATTCAACCTTGCAGATAATCACGGAAATGTCAATTATGAACAATTAGGTATAGAAAATAAGTAGGAGAAGGTACCAAAACATACATAAATGTACTTTCAACATCAATCAACTTTCTGTCTGTCTGTCTATCTATCTATATTTCTATTTTGAAAGGGAAAGAGCTATAACTTGTCAAATGCCTTTGATGGTTAGGACTAGGCCATTCCAAAGGCAGGACTTCAGAATTCACTAAGGATCCCATTCAGGTGCAGGAGATCCAAGCATTTGAGACATCGCCAGCTGCCTCCTAGAATGCACATCACCAGGAAGCTGGAATCAGAAGGGGAGCTGAGACTCAA
The DNA here is from genome assembly GCF_964237555.1 of Oryctolagus cuniculus. NCBI lineage: Eukaryota > Metazoa > Chordata > Mammalia > Lagomorpha > Leporidae > Oryctolagus > Oryctolagus cuniculus. Next base: position 95,509,282 of record NC_091433.1, read on the forward strand.
GCATGCACATTCTCATATGGGATGTGGATGTTCTCAGTGGTGCCTTAACCACTATGCCAAATTCTCACCTCATCTGTCTACTATAGATATGCCTGACTGACCAACTGTCTAATTTTTATCATATATGAAGTACATGATTAAATATTAATACATATGCTTTTTAAATTTTTGGCTGAAAACAAGCTATGTGTAATTAATAACCTAGAATACTAGGCAAGTCTTTTTTTCATTTGTATAGAACATTTCTAGAAATAGTTCTTGTTCTACAACAAACTAATGAATTCTATTCAGCCTAAACAATGGACTTCAAATTACATAAACTTCAAGCAACATAAATATTTCTTAAAGTCATAATTAAATCTTTGTCATAAATCTCCTGCCATTTAGGAAAATAATTCTTCATAAATATCAAACATACCAAATTGACAACCAGAAATAAAATGACATACCTTTTTAAATAACAAGAATATTTATTTCTATTAAAATAAATTATAGAGAGGGTATTTGACACAACAGTTAAGATGCTGCTTCAGACCCTTATATTGCATTTCAAAGTGTCTGGATTTGATTCCTGGTTCCGTTCCTGATTCCATCTTCCTGATAATGCACTCCTTGTAAAGAAACACGTGGTGGTCTAAGTAGTTGAGTTACTGGCACTCATGAGGAACCCTTGGCTCTTAGTTTGGCCCAATCTAGTCCTGATCTCTACTCTTTTGTGATGTGAAACACCAGATAGAAGGGAGCACATGCTGTCTCTATTTCTCTACTTTTAAGAAATTAAAAAAAAAGAAAAATAATAAAATGAATTAGCTATGACTCCCATAAATAACCCAATGAAAAATCAGTCATAATTATAATATTAGAAAATAATATAAAATGATGAGAAAGGCTAAAAATAAGGAATCTGTTATTAAAAACAGAAGAACAAATATATTCTCTCATGTTTAGGAGATGATAAATGAAGAGGGAAACTGAGAGTGAAACAAAGCATAGATAAATTTAACCAAGAACAATTAAAAATTACTAAGTTGGCAATGCAAATATATTGGTAGATACTTAGTTACATGACTCTAATTTTTACAAAAAAGCATGTACTGAAGTGGGAATAACTTAAGAAAATTTTCAAGATTTATTTTTTCCATTTTATGCATTTTCCTGACTTAACATTAGAATTTTATAATGAAATGATGGTTTTATAAACAAAATACAAAAGGACAGCATGCACTGAAACAACTCAGTAGAAAGAAACAAAGATACTAAATGACCTGAAGATATAATTCTCACAAGAAGACATAGAAATGCTCAACAGGTACAAGAAAATGTGCTTAACATTAATCGTCATTAGGAAAATGCAAATTAAAACCACAAAGAGATATCTTGTGCCTGACAAAATGGCTATTTTCAAAAGAAAAAAAGATAATGTTGGTTAAGATATGGATAAAAAAGGACCCTTTTATCTCTCTGGCAAGAACGTAAAAGAACAGGCCTGTTAAGGAAAACAGTATGGAAACTCAAAAATATTAAAAATAGAATCACCATATAATGTGGCAATAATATCTCTGGAATATATACAAAGCACAAGAAATCAGGATGTCAAAGAGAGAGATTCATCCTGTTTTCATGGCAGCATTATTTACACAAACCAGGCTATGATAGCAACCTACATGTCTATCAGTGGGTGAGAGGATAAAAGGATAAAGAAAATGGGATACTGTGTACTTCAAAATGTTTGTGTGAAATGCAAATGAAGGAAAAGCTATTTTTGAACCACAGAAATTTCTCTAGAATTTCCATTACTTAAGATATGTATGTATGTGTGTGTGTGTGTGTGTGTGTATTTCTTAGTATTTTAAACTTATCTTTTAATCCCATTTTCCATGAACATTTTGAAGTTCTGTTTTATCTAAATTATGGGATGTTATCCATCTTTCAACTGGGAGGGGCTTTCCTGTCATGCAGAAACAGAAATGAATCTATAGGACATCAGGTCAATTAAATAGCCAGGCACAGAAAAATGATACTACATGTCTAACTCACATGTGGAATGAGAAAAGTGTAGTTACAAAAGCAGAAAGTAGAATAGTGGTTAGTTGGGGCTGGTACATGGGAACATGAGTGATAGTGAAAGCACACAAATGTTTATTTGGATAGGGGGATCCGTTATACAATAGGGTGACTCTAGTTAATAACAATGTACAATGTTGCTGAACTTTGCTAAGTGAGTAGATTTGGGTATTTTCATCACACATAAATAAGAATATGAAATAAGAAAAAGAAACATTATGATCCAACAACTTGCTTTTTTTGCAGAATCCATAAATTTCTTTTCTTCATAAAGTCAAGGCCTTATTTAGTTTAGTTTATGGAAATATGGTTTGTGGCAGGGAAGAACTTCTGGGGAGCCAAACATGACAATTCTTCTTCCCCACCTGATATGGACTAAATTTCTCTCCAAATTGCATATGCTGAAGCATAGCTCCCAGTGTCATGACATTTGGACATGGATTCTTGGAGGAGGAAATTAGGGTGAGATTGTCTTGAGCATGTGCCCTTCATGATGGGAGCTCTACTAGAAAAAGAAAGGATCTCCACAGGTATGCCTGGAGGAGGGACATGTGATGTTACAGCATGTGTGGCTATCTGCAAGATAAGAGCAGAGTCCTCACCAAGAACAAAATTGGTGTCACATTGGTCCTTGACTTTCCAGCCTCTAGGATTGTATGAGGCCTGCTAGTCTTTGGTATCTTGTTATGGCTGTCCAAATGCATAGGCTACTAGCTTAGCAATATCTGATGTTGGATGATAAGTTGTAAGAAGACTGTGGTGGATTAATGGGAATGACTTAATCTCTGATAAATGAGAGATGTCAATAACCTAAGCTTTGTTTAAGTTGAGCTAATCATGACTAAATTAGCCATAGCATATATGAACATTATAAGAATCAAATATATAAGAGAAAACTGGATATCAGGATCAACCAATTATTTCTAAACTGAGACAAAAAAATTTGTAAAGGTAGAATTTTATAAATATATGTATATATGTATATATAAGTATATTTATATATTTATATATGTATTTATATATGTATATAAAAACATATGTATATATATACCTAAAGTTAAAAAAATTTATGTGCAGCAAAATATAAAGACACAGATATGAGGACATATGTGCCTTTGTACAGGCAATATTCACATATATCTACATCCTGAGAATATATCCATATATCAATAAGAAAATGATAGAAAAACTAATAAAAATATGAGTCTACTTCTACTACAGAGGAATTATCTATATAATTAAAAACTTATGAAGACAAAATAACTGGCCAACACCGTGGCTCAATAGGCTAATCTTCTGCCTGTGGCACCGGCACACTGGGTTCTTGTCCTGGTTGGGGCACTGGATTCTGTCCCGGTTTCTCCTCTTCCAGTCCAGCTCTCTGCTGTGGCCTGGGAGTGCAGTGGAGGATGACCCAAGTTCTTGGTCACTGCACCCACATGGGAGACCAGGAGAAGCATCTGGCTCTTGGCTTCGGATCAGCGCGGTGCGCCGGCTGCAGCGGCCATTGTGGGGGGGGGGTGAACCAATGGAAAAGGAAGACCTTTATCTCTGTCTCTCTCTCTCACTGTCCATTCTGCCTGTCAATAATAAATAAATAAATAAATAAATAAATAAATAAATAGAATGGAAGTAAATTACATAATACAGCTAAAAATTATACAATCTGCTTAATAGATCATTTACATAATAAATGAATTGGATAGAAAAACAAATATATAGGCATTGTGGGGAGCAACCCGGACTAGACTAAGTTACTGGAATTAAGACTTATTCTATGCATCTGCTCTCCCACAATATGGCGCTGGGAGAGGAGAAAACAGCTTCTACACAGCTGCCTCCAGTTCAACCAATAAACTGTAGGACCTGCTCCTGATTGGAGGAGAGCAGCGTACTCGGCGTGTGGGCAGCCGAGTTGGGATTGGCGGAGGAGGACTATAAAGGAGGAGAGAGACGGCATGCACCAGGAACATCTAAGGGGAACATCTGAGGGAACACCTGTGCAGCCCCCGAGAGAGCCGGCCGGCGGTGTGCCGCTCCCCCGCGGAAGTGGGGAATGTGACAGGGGGAACCGCCCTTCCACTGAGGTGGAAGGGTCGGTAGCCAACCCGGGAAGAACCAGCAGCAAACCCGGGGAGGGCCGAGCAGACAAAAGAACAGCGCAGGGTCCTGTGTCGTTCCTCCACGAAGACGGGGAGCGACATAATGGTGCCGTGACTCGGATATGAAGCCTAGGCAGGGTTTAGTGTCGTTCCTCCATGAAGAGGGGGAGCGACAGGCATTTAGAAAAACAGATAGCCAAACAGGTAGAAGAAATACAGACAGCAAATTCAGTTAAGTGGTACCTCAGAAAGAAATACATAAAAGTAGTATATCATTTGATAACATGAGTAATATAATAATGGTGGAAAATAAAATAAAAATATATTTTTTATTTTTTATTTTTTTTTGACAGGCAGAGTGGACAGTGAGAGAGAGAGAGAGAGAGAGAGAAAGGTCTTCCTTTTCCATTGGTTCACCCCCCAATGGCCACTGCAGCCAGAGCGCCAAGCTTATCCAAAGCCGGCCGCAGCAGCTATTGGGGGGTGAACCAACGGAAAAGGAAGACCTTTATCTCTGTCTCTCTCTCTCACTGTCCATTCTGCCTGTCAATAATAAATAAATAAATAAATAAATAAATAAATAAATAGAATGGAAGTAAATTACATAATACAGCTAAAAATTATACAATCTGCTTAATAGATCATTTACATAATAAATGAATTGGATAGAAAAACAAATATATAGGCATTGTGGGGAGCAACCCGGACTAGACTAAGTTACTGGAATTAAGACTTATTCTATGCATCTGCTCTCCCACAATATGGCGCTGGGAGAGGAGAAAACAGCTTCTACACAGCTGCCTCCAGTTCAACCAATAAACTGTAGGACCTGCTCCTGATTGGAGGAGAGCAGCGTACTCGGCGTGTGGGCAGCCGAGTTGGGATTGGCGGAGGAGGACTATAAAGGAGGAGAGAGACGGCATGCACCAGGAACATCTAAGGGGAACATCTGAGGGAACACCTGTGCAGCCCCCGAGAGAGCCGGCCGGCGGTGTGCCGCTCCCCCGCGGAAGTGGGGAATGTGACAGGGGGAACCGCCCTTCCACTGAGGTGGAAGGGTCGGTAGCCAACCCGGGAAGAACCAGCAGCAAACCCGGGGAGGGCCGAGCAGACAAAAGAACAGCGCAGGGTCCTGTGTCGTTCCTCCACGAAGACGGGGAGCGACATAATGGTGCCGTGACTCGGATATGAAGCCTAGGCAGGGTTTAGTGTCGTTCCTCCATGAAGAGGGGGAGCGACAGGCATTTAGAAAAACAGATAGCCAAACAGGTAGAAGAAATACAGACAGCAAATTCAGTTAAGTGGTACCTCAGAAAGAAATACATAAAAGTAGTATATCATTTGATAACATGAGTAATATAATAATGGTGGAAAATAAAATAAAAATATATTTTTTATTTTTTATTTTTTTTTGACAGGCAGAGTGGACAGTGAGAGAGAGAGAGAGAGAGAGAGAGAGAGAAAGGTCTTCCTTTTCCATTGGTTCACCCCCCAATGGCCACTGCAGCCAGAGTGCCAAGCTTATCCAAAGCCGGCCGCAGCAGCTATTGGGGGGTGAACCAACGGAAAAGGAAGACCTTTATCTCTGTCTCTCTCTCTCTCACTGTCCACTCTGCCTGTCAAAAAATAAAAAAAAAATTAAAAGACAATATAACTAGTCATCTAGTCATCATATTAAAACAAGGTATCATTTGATACCTTCAGATAGTCACAATTGTTCATCTCAAACAACAAAATCATAATTTAGGAAACAAGAACACTAGTTGCTAGTAATAATATAGATATATACAAATAGTTTGGGCATTAATTTTGCAAACATTATTAAAGCTGTAGCTATATCTTAGCATTCAGGAATTCTAAGTCTGACGTACTTTGGCCTACATACACACAGAATGACTTACAAGGATGTTATGACAGTGCATGTAGAAATCTCAGAACCCTTCAGTAAGGAACTGATTTATTCCTACAATGGAATACAATATAGCAGGTAAACAGCTTTTTAAAAATATTCCTTCATTTATTTGAAAGGCAGAATTACAGAGAGAGAGAGAGAGGCAGAGGCACAGAAGAGTAGTCCTCCATCCGCTGATTCATTCCCCAAAAGGCCTCAATGGCTAAGGCTGGGCAGGCTTAAGCCAGTAGCCTGGAGTTTACCCTGGGTCTTTCAAAATCATGCAAGGAGTCAGACCATTTTCTACTGCTCTCTCCATACATCAGCAGGGAGTTTTATCAGAAGCAGAGGAGCCAGGACTCAAACTAGATTGTGCCTTACCCTGCCATCCCACAGCACAGGCCACAGTAAGCACCTTTTCTACAGTCTTTCTGCTTCAACAGGACACACATTCCTGAAGAATCAGTGTTCTGATAGTGGCTGCTGAAAAATAACCAAACATGTGGGAAAATTACACAGAAAAATTGTAAGAAGCCCCAAAATTTGTGTAACTTTATAGCCAGAGCTTTAGTAGCCATTCCAATAAACATTAGGTAAGGCAAATTATGAAACTACTGAGCTTTAGTAAGATGTTTGAGGAGTTGAGGTGCTGTATCTTTAGAAAATAATATAAAAGATAGTTCTGTAAAGATGTGGAACCGGGGGGAGGGCAGTGCCAAGGCTCATTAGGTTAATCCTCTGCTTGCGGTACCAGCATCCCATATGGGCACTGGGTTCTAGTCCTGGCTACTCCTCTTCCAGTCCAGCTCTCTGCTATGGCCCAGGAAGTCAGTGGAGGATGGCCCAAGTGCTTGGGCCCCTGCACCTGCATGAGAGACCAGGAGGAAGCACCTGGTTCCTGGCTTTAGTCGGCGCAGTGCCAGCCACAGCAGCCATTTGGGGAGTGAACCAATGGAAGGAAGACCTTTCCCTTTGTCTCTCTCACTGTCTGTAACTCTACCAGTCAAAAAAAAAAGATGTGGACCTGGAAAAGGTACCCTTCCTACTCTGCACTTCTGGCCTATGACTATTAAAGGTACACTTCCCAGAGTCACTGGCATCTGCCCTGCAGGACCTAGCAAAGGCCCTACCTGGATTACACTGCTCCAGGTCAGTACACAATCCCCAGAGTGAACTCAGTCACTGAAATCTTTTCTAGTTGAAATTTGGAATTGTATTTCTTGTAAGAAATAAAAATATAGCAATGTCCTTAAACATATTTGAATGCTACTTGAACAATTTCTCTAGGAATTCAGTGTAGAGAAAACTTCAGTTCCCTACATGAATTGATGGGCATTTTCCTTTCTGATAATGAGAAGTGTACAATGCTCCCTTTTAAGTGATAGATGCCAAGAAAAATTAAATATGAGCATTGATTAATAAATATACTGACTTTATGAATGGAAAAATTGTTTCTTCTTTTCTTGAAAAATCTTTTTTTTAGTCCAGGCTTTCTGCTTTAGCTGATATTTTGTTTCACTATAACTTGTTCTGTATTATCTCTGTCATTCTAATTTGTTTTCAAAGGCTTGTATACCAATATCTGTGTATTTAATTTTTAAATAAATTGAAACCAGTTGAACAATACATTATAAAGACACATGTAAATATTTTGAAGTAGTATTTTCCTCACAAAGTATATGCTTTAAACAGAAAGGGTTAGAAATCACCATTGAGAAAGGACAGGAAACTGAGAGTGCTATATGTATACAAACACGTATGAATGTGTATATAAAAATACACACACATATATATTCAACAAATGGCTCTTATCACTGAAAAGAGAATAGTATCTAAAAGTCTGGAAAAGATAATTTACTAAACAGCAAATAGTCAAGAAAATGTATAAAAAACTCTAACCTCATTAATCAGAATATAATTAATATTAAATTCTCAAGGAGGTAACATTACATATGAATTAGAATGTATAAAAGGCAACATAAAAATACTAATTTTGGGATTATAAAGCAGAGACACACCTTATTTATGACATTTATGAATGGTAAAATTGATTATACTTTTCTTCAGCCCAGGATTTCTATTTTAACTACACTTTATTTCACTTTGTTTCCTCTGTTTTGCTTTTGATCACTTTGATTTGCTTTTAAAGGCTTATCTCCACCCTATGTTTATGTATTTCATTGCAAGACAGTTGAAACTGGTAGAACATTATATTATGAAGAAATATATAAGTATTCTGAAATAGTTTTTTTCTATAAATATATGTTTTTAAGAAAGATGAATGGAAATTAGCATGGAGAAAGGAAAGAAACCTCAGCATGCCATACATATATTTGACAAATGTCTTCTATCATTGAAAATAGAACATTATCTAAAAGTCTTCAAAAGACCTTTCACTAAAAAGCTTCTAGAAATGGTCAGAAAATGTATTAAAAACTTCTAATTTCATTAATCATAATAAAATTAATATTAAATTTTCAAGGAGATAACTTTATAAATGAACTAGAATTTCAAAACATGCAACATAAGAAAACACTAATTACAATGAAATTATAGAGCAATGAGTCATCTCATTTAGATCCAGTAAGAATTTAAATTTGAAAAAAAAAAACCTGAAAAACTAGTTTCAGGATACTCTTTGAAATCAAACACCCCCATATACATATTCTTGGTCATCCATAGATATGTTTTCCAAAACAATGTGATAGAGGAGCACTCTTCTTAAAAGTCCAAAATTGCATGCCCCACAATTACTCAGGAAGAGATGGAGATAAATGAGAAAATGAAGTGTGGCATATTCACCCACAAACATGTAAGGATAAATATGAAAGGTTCATGCAAGCCACAATTAATATGCAGCAATGTGGGTAAATCTCACAAACAAAATTTTGATGAAAGAAAACTGATACAAAATAATTACATACTTTTTGAGTCTGTGCATATTAATCATAAAATGGCAAAACTGATTTGATGATAGAAGCCAGGAAAAGATTAGCCTGAGGCTGTTTTGGGGAAGTGACTACAAAGGGAAAGATGGGAGAGTTTGTGGTGTTGGTAATATTTTTTGACCTGTGTGCTAGTTATATCATTGTGGTGGCTGTACATTCACCAAGAGGTTCACTCAAGCTATGTTTATTTTGTATTCATATGAATACAAAAAAATACTTGTAAATTATTCTTACTCCTATATTTAATATATCATTGGAACTTTCTTTGCAACTGGTTCTTTAAAGGTGATTGTCTACCTGATGTATGAAATATGCATCAGTTAATTTCACTATATAAAGCATAAAAATGCAGACTATGTGGCAGAAGTTTTCCTGAGCTGTGGGTGCAGCACTGAGTGAAACAGTACAATTATCTGCCTTCATGGAACTTACTTTCTAGTGGAAGAAAACATAGGATTAGTAAAATTAATATCAGGGATAAAATATAAAAACAGGAAAGGGAGTTAGGGGATCTGGATCAGGGATAGAGGGTTTATCAGAAGTTTAAAATTTTCAACAGAGTATGCAGGAATGGATTTACTAAAAAGTTATTTTATGAACCAAAATTTGAGGCATCAGAGATCCTTATATGGAGAAGATACATTTCAGGCAGAAGGGACTGGAAGAGTAGAAAATCATGGAAGCACCATGCAACTGCTATATACAAAGGAACAGCAAGGGTGCCATTGTTAATCACCTGGAATGAGTGAGGGAGGAGGGTCTAGTGCATGTGCATAAGGAAGCTCAGGTGGCCAAGTCGCATACTGCTTCACAGGAATGGAAGAACTTGACATTTTCAGTTTTTGCTCCACAGGGAATTTACATTAGGAAGCAAAATATGAGCAGAAATAATCATATCACAAAGTAGAAAACAAGCGACGTAAAATAACTATCTGGGTGACAAGGATATTTAAGGAAGCTCACTTAAGGCAATTGGCATTTTGCTCATCACAATGTCAAACCTCTCAACAAGCACTTGTCAACTGTTCTTGTCAACTGCTAGATTGCTAGCATGTAAAGTAGCTCTTTGCGCATGGTCAGCATCAGTATAGTATGTATTTGGTACTTACTGACAGAATTAAAGTGCATATGTAGCTAGGTTCAGAGAAAAGCATTCAAGCAAAGACAATAACATAAGAAAAAAAACCACAACAATTGGAGCTGGTTTCCTCAGTCATATCTGCTGAAACTAATGAAGCTAATCTAATAGTGGTAGATAAAATTAATAGTCAGATCACAGAAGACTTTACTGGACCTGTAGAAGTATCATGTTCATTTAAAAAAAAATGTTGAGTTCCAGAAGATTTTAGTATTGCTAGGAATAGAATTTTGTATAGAAAAAACTGTGTAATGGTACTGATTATTGATTGAACCAGGCAACAGTTTGGCGGCTGAGATATAGAGACTAGTTTGGGTAAGCTATCCAAATCAAGAAAAAGGATGAAGGAGGCCTCCATTACATTATTGTCACTTGGTCTTTTCATCATTACAACTTCCAAGTTTATCATTTGTAGGAAACAATTCTACTTATCCCCAGGAACATTTTCTTCCATTTTATATAGTAATTAAACACTTTTTGTTTGATCTGGACCCAGAACTCCCAGTAGGAGACTATTTCCCAATCTATTTCAACTAGCCATGGTCACTAAGTGAAATTTTGAGAATGGATTCATGATAAGTTCTGAGAAGCACAATTCAGGGGACCGGCCCTCTTAATAATGAAGCTGCCTGTGCTCCTGTCTAGCTTGCCTCACTCTGACAGCTTGCTCCTCACTCATTTTTTCTCTTTCCTGCCTGAAGTAGGTATTGGGGAGTGCACTTTTTTGAAACGACTGAGATGTCCTAGCTACTTTCCTGAAGAGACAGGCATGCACACCTGGGAGATCTTTAAGCATCATTGTTTAATAGACTTTTTGGAAAAGATTTTTTAAAAGCCTATTATTAAATTCTGACCAGTGGGGTATGAGAGAAAGTGGGGTGCAGCCCCTGAGTCAAGTCACAATTGGAAGCCCTTGACTTCCTCTTCCTCCTTCCTGAGGCATTTAATCCTTTTGTTGATAAGTCATTATCCTGTAGTACACAAGAATATAGAAGGGTCCTGTGCCCCTGGAGCTATTTCATGTGGAAAACAGTCCAACCTCCTGGGATTGCCTACAAACATGAAATATGATTATTGATTGATACTATAAGACACTCTAGGGTAGCAACAACATCACTATGGATAGGGTATGTAGATACTTATGGGCATATTATGAGTACATTCATAGGCATGGGAAAACATAAACATTGAAAACTGTGGAAGTAAAAAAGTTATTCAAGAAAAAGTGTGGTGTAGACACAATAGTGGTGGAGGCTCATGAAGATGGCACATGATGCAGGCACAAGGGTTAGACTTTACAAGTTATCACAGATGATAGATATTTTACAAATTGCAACATGTAACAGAAGACATGAGTCATAGTTATGTGAGAGAACACATGGGTTCCAAAAACAGGAATGAACACACATGAAGATTGCAATGGCTGCAGGCATATGAATGAGTTGATACTGAGGCAGATAGGGTGTGTGCATATAAGACTAGAAATGCATAAGAAAATAAAAAGGATCAATCCAAATAGTATTTATATATTTATATCTTTAAGTGAATATAATATTGAAAATAGTCATTTTAGCTCCTCTTTGAAGAAAAAGTTAATGCTAGAATAATTTAGCAAAGGCAGGGAAGATATAATAGCAGAAATCAATGAAATTCTGATGGTATAAAAAAATACCACGGTAACAAACAAGGATAAAATTTGTTTTTATTTTTTTTTTAATTTTTTGACAGGCAGAGTGGACAGTGAGAGAGAGACAGAAAGGTCTTCCTTTTGCCATTGGTTCACCCTCCAATGGCCGCTGCTTCCGGCGTGCTGTGGCCGGCGCACCGCGCTAATCCGAAAGCAGGAGCCAGGTACTTATCCTGGTCTCCCGTGGGATGCAGGGCCCAAGGACTTGGGCCATCCTCCACTGCACTCCCTGGCCACAGCAGAGAGCTGGCCTGGAAGAGGGGCAACTGGGACAGAATCCGGTGCTCCGACCAGGACTAGAACCTGGTATGCCAGCGCCGCAAGGCGGAGGATTAGCCTAGTGAGCTGCGGCACCGGCCAAAATTTGTTTTAAAAACATACTAAGAAAATTCATATTACATTAGCAAAAGTGATTATAGATAAGTGAAAGAAACATGCACACACAAAAAAACCAATTGCTGGAAATTAGAACCATCTTTTACAGAGCTTATAGAACTCCCCTAGTTACTAAGAGGGTTTTATAGGATTCTTAGAAATAAACTGTTGACTACATAGAGCAAAGTCCACCATATTTTGAAAATTATTTTCCTAAAATACAAATACATCATAAAATTAGAAAACTCCTATGTCAACTAAATAAGCTGAGCCAATTTTTGTGAAGCTCAACAAACCAAAGAAGTTCCACAAGTAACATTTCATATCCAGTATTTTGGGATTCTTTTAAGTCCAAATTTTAGCTTCTCAAGCTGACTCCAAGTAGAGATAAACAGTGAATATATTAATAATTTCTTTTAGGAAGTCAGTATAACACAAATTAGAGCAGGATATGAAATAAATGAAATTAAAGAACATTTCTTTAAACAGATATATAGATATTCTAAACAAAATAATTCTATATGAATTAAACCAGATATGAGAAGCTAGTACATAAATTAAAAAGAAGATATGCTAAAAATCCTAGGGTACTTAACATTCTCAAAAATCATGAAAATCACTGAGCCTGGTGAAAAATAGAAGGAATTACATGATGATTTACAGAAATTTAAACAGGTATTTAATAAAATTCAGCATCCAACCATAAAATTCAACTGCCAGAAAAATAATCAGAAAGAGATTTCCTTATACTCATCAAGATTGTCTTTAAAAACCTACAACAAACTATTTAACACAGGATCATACAAAACTATTTCCTTCCAATCCCAGGCAAGGCTGCCTCCTCTCCTCATCTCCAAGACTGTACTGAAGCTGTAAGTCAGGGTAGTGAAATAACAAAAAAGAAATCAATTTTTAAGCAGTAGAACTCTCAATATATGTGGATGACCCAATTATATATACAGAGATTATTCAGTATAATCCCAAAACAAATACAAACCATTAAGTGAATTTAGCAAGATTACTGTGTAGAAGATATTCTACTGGATTGGATTGCTAAGTATAAACAAAAAACAAGTAGAAACTATAGATGGACAAAATCAAACTATGAAAGTTAAACTTATAACATAAATTAATGAAAAATGATTCAATTATGTAATATCTTTTAAAGATCTGTCCGAGTTTTTTTTATTTATATAAAGTTAACAAATTTCATGTATTTTGTCTATTCAGATTTAGGAGAATCCTAACACTGCTCACCGACCCTCCTTCTCACCCACACTCCCATCATCCTTCCTCCTTCCTTTCTTAGCTTTTCTCTTACAGTGAGATATTTTCAGATTATTTTGTAATCATAAGCTTAGCCCTCCATTAAGTAAAAAAGTCAACAAATAGTGTGAAGAATAAACCACTGTTTCTCAACAATGGAAACAAGGAATGTAAATATAATCAAATCTCAAAATCTCATTTTCACTCATATGTTTTCTCTGATCTGTGGTAACTAAAAGAGTACAAAAAATACAGTGTTGTTGCTGCTGTTTTCAACAAAAATAATAAGACTTTACAAATTGACACTCCTGTTTATGGCATCAGTAATCTCCCTATGCACCAGTCATGAGTTTCCAAGGCTATGGAAGCCCCTTGAGTTCTCCGACTCTTATCTTGTTTAGACAAGGTCATAGTCAAAGTGGAGGTTCTCTCCTCCCTTCAGAGAAAGGCACCTCCCTCTTTGAAGACCTGTTCTTTCCACTGGGATCTCACTCACAGAGATCTTTTTGCCAGAGTGTCTTGGCTTTCCATGCCTGAAATACTCTCATGGGCTTTTCAGCCAGATCCGAGTGCCTTTAGGGCTGATTCTGAGGCCAGAGTGCTATTTAGGACATCTGCCATTCTATGAGTCTGCTGAGTATCTCACTTCCCATGTTGGATCACTCACCCCTTTATTTATTCTATCGGTTAGTGTTAGCAGATACTAGACTTGTTTATGTGCTCCCTTTGACTCTTAGTCCTTTCATTATGATCAATTGTGAACTGAAATTGATCACTTGGAATAGTGAGATGGCACTGTGCACTTACTCCTCATGTAGGATCTCTGTCCTTAATGTGCTGTACACTGAGGCTTAATGCTATAACGAGTACTCAAACAGTATATTTCACTTTGTGTTTCTATGGGGGTGCAAACTGTTGAAATCTTTACTTAATGTACACTAAACTGATCTTCTGTTAAAAAAAAAAAAAAAAAAAAAAGAAAAGAAACTATCAATTCCCAACTTGACTCTCACTGGGATTAAACATGACAATAGGTCTGATCTGATTTCATCATCATTTAAAAAAAAATCATCTATTATTTTTCACTTTATGTTTCTGTGTGGGAACAAACTGTTGAAATCCTTACTTAAGGTATACTAAGCTGATCTTCTGTATACTAAGATAATCGAAAATGAATCTTGATGTGAATGGAAGGGGAGAGGGAGTGGGAAAGGGGAGGGTGGTGGGTGGGAGGGACGGTATGGGGGGGAAAGCCATTGTAACCCATGAGACGTACTTTGGAAATTTATATTCATTAAATAAAAGATAAAAAAAAATAATAAGAGGAACACAAAGAAAACAGAGAGTATATTATATTCATATGGAAAAATAGAAATTGTTCATGAAGGATTGCAGATATTATACTGGGAGCACTTATTATGTTTCATTGGCATATGTGTCTGTTTTCAAGATAGCATCATGCTGTCCTGCATACTATGATTTTTCATTGTATATTTTTGTTTTTTCCCCAAAATACTTTAAGTTACACAAACTTTATACATTTCATATATATAAATTTAAGAACATAGCGATTCTTCCCACCCTACCCTCCTTCCCACATGCAAACCCAACCTTTTTTTTTCTTCCCTCTCCTATTCTTATTCTCATTTTTTACTAAGATCTATTTTATTTTTATTAATTTTTAACATTTTATTCAAGCTATACAGGTTTCATGTACTTCATATATGTATATTATATACACATATGTATATTATATTTAGTATATAAAATTATTTATAACTATTATAATATATATTTATATTATATAATCATATTATTATATATTATTATATAATATATTATATATTATACAACATTGTTATTGTATATTATTATATAATATATAATTATATAATATTATATATTTTATTATATAAATTTTATTTATATATTATTATATAGTATTATTAGATAATATATCATATATATTAGGGAACCTAGTGACACTTCCTCCACTACCTTATCTATAGTCATTAACTTTATATACATAAGGTTTAAGAGTCATAAAATTATGTAATATCTTTAAACATTCCTCAATTCAATAGATTTTTTGAAAAGGTCCAACAGAAAAATGTTCTGAGAATAAAAAAACCAAAACCAAACAACAATAACAACAACAAAAACCTTACAAATGGCCAGGAATCCACCAACAGACAGTAAATTGTAACTCATATGAAGTAGGTTATTACAAGCTCCAATCTTGGAACTCCTGCAGGAACATGAAAGTGTCAGCAACCGCGGCTACCAGGAGAGTCAGGGCCCTGGACTACTAGGCTCCAGACCGGAGACTCAGCCATGCTTCTCAATCTGCTAACTTGGTAGAATCACAAGTGATCGCATCCTCTCCTATTGATGATGCTGATTGGCTATGGCTTTATGTCAGCATACGTGCTCATGGGCTTCGCAAACTGTCCAATCAGGTGCATGGGTAGAAACAAAGCATAATGGCCCAAGATCTTCAGTTCACAATCGTATCCACGCTATGCTGATGAGCCACAGTGTGAAGAGGAAGCCAAATACCTTGGAAGCTGGACCTGGTGAGTATGTGGGGTCAGTTGTCCCACAAAGGGGTAGGTGGTGTGGGAAGACTGATTGGAACTGGCTGTAGGGGAATCTGGACTTCTCCATGGTCAGCTCTGGAATTTGGGGACTTGAGTCTGCCACTGGGGCAGCTTTTCCCTGTCCCCTGCACCTGCTGGGTGAGGACAAGTCCAGCCAAACAACCCCTGGTGACCTGTCCCTTCCCCATACTCAGCAACTTCAGCCTAGCCATTGTGGCCTCAGCAGCTTTGTGTCCAATACCTTCTACCTGATTTAACTGCATGGAGCCTCCAGGGCAATTTAAGTTAGAGATAGCAAGAAGAGACTCCATTGCCTTGTTTTTGATATCAGCATCCCATCTTGGGAATGTTCTTACCATCAAGCCAACAAGGTATTCACATTTGTTATTATCATGTTGAGAAAGCTTCCTTCAATCCCAAGTATTTGTGGTTAATATCAGATTGTGTCAAATGCAATTTCTTAATTCATTCATATGATTGTAACTGGATCAGAAGCATAGAGTAGTGAGGACTTGAACGACACACAACATTATGGGATGTGGTGATACCAAGTGGGAGCTCCACCACAACACCCGCTCCAGCTTTTATTACTGTATTATTATAACATATATTTATTATACACCTTTATAATATATTGCATATTTATTATATATTTTATATGTTTTATATGTTATAATATGTTAATATATTATACTACATTATATATTATAATTTTTGATATAATTGTAATATTCTATACATAAGTATAATTTTTGTATCAGTGTAATACTGGTCTTATAGAAGTTGGTAAATATGTTTTAGGAAGAATTTATAATATATTGACAGTACTTCTTTAAATATTTGGTAGCATTCAATAAGGAAATTGTGTCTGTACTTTGGGCAATATTTTAAAATACTAATACAAAACCTATTTTTTTTACTGACTTAGGATACTATTTTTTTTGTTTCTTGAGTCGTTGTGATGGTTTTTTTTTTAGCAATGTATCTATTTCATCAAAATTGTTGCCATGGGATGATTCATAGAGCTACATATAATCCAATAACCTCTGTGGCGATTAATGTCATAGGGGCTTTCTTATTTGTTAACTTGTGATGTTTTTTGTTTTGTCTTCATCAGTGTAGCAAAAGTCTGCTCATCTTTTTGACCTTTGAAAATACTCAAGTTTTGATTGGATTTCTTTTCTCTGTTGTTTGCTACCTCATATTTTAAAGAGGCCTTTGGAAAATAGAATTATTTCTGTTAGACATCTATATCATAAAACTAAATGTGAATGACAACAAAGGTGTAGGGAAATGAAATTCAAATCCCTGAAGGACTGTATTCAAAATAATTTAGTAAATTATTCTAGTTATGGTGGGCATTGTGGTGTATAGCACCTAAGACTGTTGCCTGGGTTGCCAGAGTCCAATATGTTTTCTGGTTTGGGTCCAGGCTATTCCACTACCAATACAACTCGCAGATTATGCACCTGGGAATCCAGTGGAAGATGGCCCAATTTTGGAGCCCCTGTCACCAAAATGGGAGACCTGGATGAAGATGCTGCCTTCTGGCTTTGGCCTGACCTGAACTCAGCCATTTTGGCCATTTGGAGAGTAAATCAGAAGATGTAGATTCTCTCTGTCTCTCTCTGTCTCTCTCTCTCTTATTTACCTTTCAAATAAAATACATAATCTTTTCAAAAAAGGACTAATTTGAACATTTATAATCTTAGTTAATTATTTATTCAGATTCAGCCATTTAGGTTTAAAATTACAGTCTAAAATGCTTATGTATGAATTTTTTAAACTTTTATTTAATGAATATAAATTTCCAAAGTACAGATTATGGATTACAATGGCTTCCCCCACATAACGTCCCTCCCACCCGCAACCCTCCCCTTTCCTGCTCCCTCCCCCCTTCCATTCACATCAAGATTCATTTTCAATTCTCTTTATATACAGAAGATCAGTTTAGCATATATTAAGTAAAGATTTCAACAGTTTGCACCCACATAGAAACACAAAGTGAAAAATACTGTTTGAGTACTAGTTATAGCATTAAATCTCAATGTACAGCACACTAAGGACAAAGATCCTACATGAGGAGTAAGTGCACAGTGACTCCTGTTCGAATCCCCTGGTATGTTTCTAACTCTACCGTTTGAGGTAAGTCAGCTTGAGCATGTCCCAAATTGCACATCTCTTCCCTCTCTTATTCCCACTCTTACATTTAACAGTGATCACTTTTCAGTTAAGTTTCAGCACTTAAGAAGAATTGTGTATTGATTACAGTATTCAACCAAAAGTATTAAGTAGAACAAACAAAAAAAAATACTAAGAGGGATAACATATTAAGCTGCTCATCAACAATCAATAACTTGGAATAAACTTAACCAAGGATGTTAAAGATGTCTACAATGAGAATAACAAAATCATTTTTTTAATTTTTTTTAAACATTTATTTAATGAATATAAATTTCCAAAGTACAGCTTATGGATTACAATGGCTTCCCCCCCATAACGTCCCTCCCACCCACAACCCTCCCCTTTCCCACTCCCTCTCCCCTTCCATTCACATCAAGATTAATTTTCCTTTCTCTTTATATACAGCAGATCGGTTTAGCATATATTAAGTAAAGATTTCAACAGTTTGCTCCCACACAGAAACATAAAGTGTAAAATACTGTTTGAGTACTAGTTATAGCATTAAATCTCAATGTACAGCACACTAAGGACAAAGATCCTACATGAGGAGTAAGTGCACAGTGACTCCTGTTGTTGACTTAACAAATTGACACTCTTGTTTATGGCATCAGTAATCACCCTAGGCTCTTGTCATGAGTTGTCAAGACTATGGAAGCCTTTTGAGTTCACCGACTCTGATTATATTTAGACAAGGCCATGGTCAAAGTGGAAGTTCTCCCCTCCTTCAGAGAAAGGTACCTCCTTCTTTGATGGCCCTGTTCTTTCCACTGGGATCTCACTCGCAGAGATCTTTCATTTAGGTCATTTTTTGGAATATATTTTTTTTTTGACAGGCAGAGTGGACAGTGAGAGAGAGACAGAGAGAGAAAGGTCTTCCTTTTGCCGTTGGTTCACCCTCCAATGGCCGCCGCTGCAGCCGGCGCACCGCGCTGATCCGATGGCAGGAGCCAGGATCCAGGTGCTTTTCCTGGTCTCCCATGGGGTGCAGGGCCCAAGCACCTGGGCCATCCTCCACTGCACTCCCTGGCCATAGCAGAGAGCTGGCCTGGAAGAGGGGCAACCGGGACAGAATCCGGCGCCCCGACCAGGACTAGAACCCGGTGTGCTGGTGCCGCAAGGTGGAGGATTAGCCTATTGAGCCACGGCGCCGGCCTGGAATATTTTTTAAAAATCTATTATTTGAAAAAGTACTTGAAAAAAGGATCAACCTGATTAACCAAATATCAATATTATTAAATGTTATTCTAATTGCAAATGGCCTGCTAAAACATAAAAGTAATGTGAGATCTTTTCTAAAATGTTTGACTCACATATATCAATATAAAAATGTGTATTATTTGAAATCATATATTAGTACAGAAGCCTCAGGAGAAACATTTATCCTTATGAATTAAGAGGATTTGTGAGGCCAATGAAATCAGTTGGCAAACATGCTCACACACACAACACCATTGTGACTCATAGGAAATACACCTTCCTGAGTGCATAACACTACTACCAGTGATGAAGCTTTGATGAGGACATTAGAGTCCTATAAAATCTTTGGAGTTATGGTTCATAAAACAGGCCAATATCGTATTAGCAGACTTTTATTCATGTAAAGCACTCATGTACTGAGCACTTACAATGTGTGATTCCATTTTTCTCAGGATGTGCCTTGTGTTTCATAGTAGTATTTCACTGAGTCTCCATGAAATACCCGCAACTGAAGTAACTGATAAAATATTTGAAGTTTTGCCAGAATGCATCTGACAGTGTCACATGGGCAGGGGCTTTATGGAGATAACTGTGGAAAACGGTATCACTCAATCATGTGAAAAACATTATAGATAGCATATGAGAGATTTTCATGAAGGTTAATATAGGGTCAGTATTGTGGTATATCAGGGTAGATCATCATTTTGGAAACCAGCTATCCCATATTGCCAAGTGCCAGGAAGAGTCTCACCTCTGGTTATGATCCAGATTTTTGCTAATGTGCCCCCTGGGAGCCAGCAGGTGGATGACTGAAGTATATGAGTAGTTGGACTGAATTTTTGTTCTTGAGTTCAGTTTTGCCCAGCTCTTCTGGTTGTTAAAGGCACTTGAATGAATCAGCATTTAGAATCTCTCCCCTCTCTCCCTTTCTCTCTCTCTTTCACTCATATATATATATATGTGTGTGTGTGTGTGTATAAGCATGAAAGCTAGGTTTGAACCCTATGGTGAAATAAATTGGTGGTCTTTATAAAATGCAAAGGATTTCTAAGACATCTTTAAAACAAAATAAATGAAGGTAGATGTAAATTTAATTATTTATCTTAAAGAAAATAATCTCCACAAATATAACAAAATGTTTAAAGTAATGTAGTTTTTGATGAGAAATTCTAAACATCATTATATAGTGGGAAATCCATGAAGGAGAATGAAAATATAAATAAATTTCAATGCTAAAAAATGAATACTTTTTCATAACCATATATAACCATATTGCCATATTGCGATATGCTAATAATAGTAATCATATATTTATTTTTAAAGATTTATTTATTTATTTGAAAGTTAGAATTACACAGAGGAAGAAGGAGAGCCAAAGAGGGAGAGAAAGAAAGAGACAAAGAGAGGGAGAGAATCTTTCATTCACTGGTTCACTCCCCAGTTGGCCACAATGGCTGAAGCTGCACCGATTTGAAGCCAGGAGCTTTGTACGTGGCTCCCATGTAGTGCAGTGGCCTAAACACTTTGGCCAGTTTGTACTGCTTTCCCAGGACATTAGTAGGGAGGTAGATTGGAAGTGGAACAGCTGGGACCCAAACCGCCACCCATATGGGATGCCAGCACTTCAGGCTGTGTCTTTACATGCTACACCACAGCCTGAAGTGTAATTTGGGGTCTTTTGTGTTTCCATATGTTTGTAGCAGTCTTTTATCTAGATATAAGAATGCCATTGTTATCTTGATTGGAATAATATTAAATCTGTAAAGTGCTTTATGTAGTATGCATATTTTGATGATAGTAATTTTCCTAATCTACAAAAATGGAGGACTTTTCTTCTATTTATTTTTTCAATGCTTTGTTATTTTCATTGTAGAGATCTTTAACATCCTTGGATAAATTTATTCCAAGGAATTTAAATACTTTAATCCATTTTAAATGATACTGACATTGCAATTTTTTTTTTGAGCAATGGCATTTTCTGAGTACGCAAAGGCAATTGATTTGCATTTTTTTATGTCCTGAAACTTTGTTAACAAGCTTTCATATAAGTTCCAAAAGTCTCTTATTGGAGTCTTTTGGTTTCCCTAAATATAGAATCATGCTATCTGGAAACAGGGATGGTGACTTCCTCCTTTCCAATTTGTATTCCTTGATTTCTTTTCTTGCCTAATGGCTCTGGATAAATATTTTAGAACAACATTTACTAGCATTGGTGAGAGTGGACATCATTGTATGGTTCCTGATTTTAGTGCAAATGATCCCAACTATTCCAAATTAAATATATTGCTGGCTGTGATTTTGTCATATATTGCCTTGATTGAGTTAATGAATGCTCTTTCTATAGCCAATTTACTTACAGTTTTACTCAACTGTTTTCTCTGCTCCTAATGAGATAAATTAAAGGTTTTTTCTTCAGTTTGTTAACATGATGTATTACATTCAATGCTTTCCATATGTTGAACCATCTCTGCATATCAGGAATGAGTCATACTTGGTCTGGGTGAATGAGCTATCTGATGTGTTGTTGGATGCATTATATTGTATTTTGTAGAGGAATTTTTCATCTATGATCATCATCGATGTATCTTTTTCTGATTTTTAAGTTGAGGTGGTGCCAGTTTTATCAATGCAGGCACATGAACTTTATGAACCGACTAACTTTGGTAAGTGATCAAAATCATAGATAATGATGTTTTATATACATATTTTTTTGACAGGCAGAGTGGACAGTGAGAGAGAGAAAGAGAGAAAGGTCTTCCTTTTCCATTGGTTCACCCCCTAATGGCCACTGTGGCCAGCACACTGTGACCGGCGGTCCATGCTGATCTGAAGCTGGGAGCCAGGTGCTTCTCCTGGTCTCCCATGGGGTGCAGGGCCCAAGCACCTGGGCTATCCTCCACTGCACTCCCAGGCCATAGCAGAGAGCTGGCCTGGAGAGGGGCAACCAGGACAGAATCCGGTGCTCCGACCAGGACTAGAACCTTGTATGCCGGCGCCACAGGCGGAGGATTAGCTTATTGAGTGGTGGCGTCGGCCTGATATTTTATATTTTTGTTTAGGCTATAATTCTTTCAGAAATAAGGTAAGCTGAAAACTACATCTCTGTCAGAACATAATATCTTGTCACTACCACACAGTAACTGAATTACCTCACACAGGCTTTAAAGTTTCAATTCTTGGACCACAAATATTAACTGTAAATGTCTTGTTTAATTTTTAAATTCTTCAGAATTTGTGATCAAGCTCATTATTTACGTTTGCTTTACTTTCATCAATGCATTGTCATGATCTGGTCCAGTTCATGTCCTCACAACCCCTACAATATGACCAATTTTCTAAAGATTTTATTTATATATTTAAAATGTAGAGTTATAGATAGAGGGAAAGAGACAGAGAGAAAAGTCTTCCATTCAATGGTTCATTTTCCAAGTGGCCACAATGACCAGAGCTGAGCCAATCTGAAGCCAGGATCCAGGAGCTTCTTCTGGATTTTCCATGCCAGTGCAAGTGCCCAAGAACTTTGGCCATTTTCTACTGCCTTCCCTCACCTTAGCAGAGAGCTGAATTGAAAGAGGAGCAGCTGGGATTAGAATTGGTGCCCATATGTGATGACAGATCAGCAGGCAGAGGCTTAGCCCACTATACCGAAGTCCAACTCCAATGTGATGCAATTTTAAAGCCAATTCTTATAGAAAAAGCCGACACAACATAAATAACAGAATGAATCATGTATTTAAAAATTTTAGGGGTCGTTACATTGGCAGTAGAAGTTGATCTAAGTCCTTGGGAAACTGTACCTGCGTGAGAAGACTCAAAGTAAGCTCCTGGTTCCTAGATTGGTGCAGCCCCAGCTGTTGCAGCCATTTGGGGAGTTAACCAGTGGTTGGAAGAACGCTCTCTCTCTCTCTGCATCTCCTTCTCTGTCTGTGTAACTCTGAATTTCAAATAAATAAATAAACCTTTAAAAAATTAGTTTGAGGGCATATACATATATTTTTTCAGCAAAATAAAAATAAATGAAATGCTATAGATTATTTATAGAATTTTGGACTCTTCAACTATGTCTGAGTACAGATTTTCACCTGTTGCTAGGTTATTCTGAAACAGGAATTTCACAGATCACATGACATGAAGACAAACCCAAGAATACAGTTTGATGTCTTTACCAATGTTTTCCAATTATTGTTGAAAGCTGTTTCTCCCGTCTTCTTTATTTTTGTTAAAATCAGAGGAGACATAAATATTTAATGACATACATTGCTTTTCAGCAACAAGTCATATTTTTAAAATATTCAACCCTGCATATTTTAAAATATTCAACCCTGCATATTATTATTAGAATAATATTATTCTAATATTATCTATGGACAGAAATATTATCTATGGACAATTAGGTATAGAGAATAAATAAGAGAAGGTACCAAAACATAGATACATGTATTTTCAAAGCCAATCAATTTATCTGCCTACCTATCAATCTTTCAATTATCTTTCTATTTTTGGAGGGGAAGAGTGATACATTGGAAATCTCCTATGATGGCCAGAGCTAGTCATCCATTCCAAAGTCAGGACCTGAGAATTCATTCAGGATTCCCATTCAGGTGGAGGAGATCCAAGCATTTGAGTCATCACCAGCTGCCTCCTTGAATGTACATCACCAGGAAGCTGGAATCAGAAGGGGAGCTTGAGGCTCAAGTGTGCAAATTCTGATATGGAATGTGGGTGTTCTAAGTGGTGTCTTAACCATTATGACAAATTCTCACCTCATCTGCCTATTGTAAATATGCCTGACTGAACAACTGCCTAATTTTTATCTTATATGATGTACATTATTAAATATTAATAGACATGCCTTTGTTATTTTTGGCTGAAAACAAGCTATGTGTAAATAATAATCTAGAATACTAGGCAAGTATTTTTTCATTTGTATAGAACATTTCTAGAAATAGTAGAGAACTGGATCTGAAGTGGAGCAGCTTGGGACTTGAACCAGCACCCATATGGATGCCAGGACTGTAGGCGGTGGCTTTACCCTATAAGCCACAGTAACAGCCCCTTCTTTTTAATTCTTGACAAGGAAACTGTAATGATTGTTTTAAAGTGTTTTATTCTAACATAATCATTTAAGACTAAATTATCTCTGGCTTTCAAATAAAATAAATAAATATTTAAAAATTTAGAAAAGGCAGTTTGGAAGATTAAACTGATAAGATGTTAAAGTTTAGAATGGATATTCTGCTTATGAATTAATAGGAAAATAATTTCTCTAATTCTAAACATATCACCAAGCTATAATAATTAGAACTAAGTGAAAGTTGTTAAAAATTCTTTTCAAATATATTTATCTGGATGAAATGTGATTCTAAAAGAATCTGCAAAGCAGTAGGTATAGGACATTGCTAAATAAATGTTTTTTGGAAAACCTGAACAGCTATCTGTAAACAGTTTTCTTGAGATAGTTCTTTTTTTTTAAAGATTTTTATTTATTTATTTGACAGGTAGAGTTACAGACAGTGAGAGAGAGACAGAGAGAGAGAGTTCTTCTTCCATTGGTTCACTCCCCAAATGGCTGCTTCGGCAGGAGCTATGCTGATCTGAAGCCAGGAGCCAGGAGCCAGGTGCCTCCTCCTGGTCTCCCATGTGGGTGCAGGGGCCCAAGCACTTGGGCCATCCTCCACTGCCTCCCCAGGCCACAGCAGAGAGCTGGACTGGAAGAAGAGCTTCCGGAGCCCATATGGGATGCCGGTGCCACAGGCAGAGGATTAATCAAGTGAGCCATGGTGCCAGCCCCATTGAGATAATACTACCATACTATTTACCCAAATATTACCAATCCTGAATTTATGTCTGATTTAATAAACCTAAGAAAAATTAAAAATCTTAATAGAAATTGTTCAGGCTGGGATCAGGAAGCAGTATGTTTAAGCTTTCGAGGTGATTCCAATTAGCATCCTGAGACCCACATCCTTAGTTGTCTCCAACCCATTTCTGACAAGTGGTATGAATGCAATTTAGAGGTGCTGAGATTCCAGCCTTGATACTGGGTAGGCAGGGAAGCAGAAAGCAAGCAGATCCTATAGTCAAAACCCGAGCAATAGGCACATTCAAGCAATGAAGATGGCTAAATATACCAAATAGTTACTGGATTCAAGATTCTTGACATCACTTACTCATTAATTCTACTTAAAAAACTATATTGTATTGAAATAATTTAAAGATATTAAAACACCTTAATGCAGATATTCATTACAAATTTATAATTAAAACAAAAAGCTGAAAACATCTTGGGTGAAAGACTAAGTATACTGTGGTACATTTAGGGGACAGAAATGCAGGAAGTTTTATAAATGCCTAATGAATTTACAATAACATGTAAATTTTTAAAAAGATTTATTTTATTTATTTGAAAGAGTTACAGAAGAGGTAGAGACAGAGAGAGGGGTCTTCCATCCGCTGGTTCACTCCCCAGGTGGCCGCAACAGCCAGAACTGTGCCCATCAAAAGGCAGGAGTCAGGAACTTCCTCCAGGTCTCCCATGTGGGTACAGGGGCCAAAAGGACTTGGGCCATCTTCTACTGCTTTCCCAGGCCACAGCAGGGAGCTGGATCAGAAGAGGAGCAGCTGGGACTAGAACCGGCACCCATATGGAATGCAGGTGTTTCAGGCCAGGGCTTTAACCTGCTGTGCTACAGCGCTGGCTCCAATATGTAAAATTTTGACATACTATAAGGAATCCAAACAATTTCTTACTGTCTATGACAATTACACAAATGTCAGTTGATGCAAATGCACACACACATTTTCTTCATAGAGTATGTATGTATTCTCTCTGTATATGAGTATATGTGTGCATGTACTGTAAGTTACATATGAATTAAATACATCATGGATAAAGCAAATGGAATTAATTACATGATGAGTTTTGGGAAAAAAGGCAAAAATAAACAACTGACTAGGAAGACTGGTGGGTCTCACCTCAGCTTTTGTGCATACTCTTACCTCCTCACCCAGGCTCTCTTCTGTTATATTTTGCCAATCACAATTCCCTCAGGGAAGTCTTCCCATGACTAGACTCTTTCAGTTCATTTGCCCTGTGCTTTCCTATCATCACCTGTTTCCTCTCTGCTAACTTAGAAGAACAGCAGCTTTCTCCCAAGACACAATGAACTAGAATTAACACTCTTGTGGGTATTATACATTGCATTCCTGAATCAAATTGAACTACCAAAAGTCGATGTGCATGCATTCTATCAACTTAATCTCATGCAAATCCAATTTGCCAAGATATATTTCAACACTGCTTACTTGGTCCTCGCTGAAATCTTTTCAGAATGAAATTTGGAACTGTGTTTCTTGTAACAAATAAAAATCTAGCAGTGTTCTTAAATATAGTTTAAAGGCCACTTGAACACTTTCTACAAGAATACAAGGTATAAATGATATAGAAAGTTTAGTTTATTATAGGGATTTATGGGCATCTTCTATTGTGATAATAAGAAGTGCATAATGTTCCCTTTTCACTGATAGGTGCCAATGAGCTCATAAATAAGAACATAAATCAATAAGTATACTGACCATTATGAATGGTAAAATTGATTCTCCATTTCTTAAGCCCAGAGTTTCTACTTCAACTACCATTTTATTCCACCATAACTTATTCTGTTTTGTCTCTGATCATTCTGATTTTTTTCAATGGCTTACATACCAATGTTTATGTTTTTCATTGTGAATGAATTGAAACTGGTGGAACAATAAGTTATAAGATACATGTAAAGATGATTGAAATGATAATTTTTCCACAAATACATACTATGAAAAGAGAAGGGTGGAAATCACCATTGAGAAAGAAAACTCAGTGTGCTCTTTGTATGTGTGCATGTGTGTGTATGTGTGTCTATTTAACTAACGGCTCCTATACTGAAAATAGAATAATATCTAATAGTCTGGAAAAGGCATTTCACTAAGGAGCAGCTTCAAATAAACATAAAATATATAAACACATTCTAACTTCATTAATCACAACAAAATTAATATTAAGTTCTCAAGAAGAGAACATTATATATGAACTAGAAAATACAAAATGCAACATAAAGAAAATACTACTGGAGCCAGTTCTGTGGCACATTGTGTTAAAGAGATAGCCTGCAGTGCCTGCAATCCATATGGGCACCTGGTCAAGTCCTGGCTACTCCTTTTTGGATCCAGCTCTCTGCTGTGGCCTTGGAAAGCTGTAGAAGATGGTGCAAGTCCTTGGGTCCCTGCACCTTCTTGGGAGAACCGGAGAAGCTCCTTTTTATTTTGTTTGTTTTGACAGGAAGAGTGGACAATGAGAGAGAGAGAGAAAAAAAGGTCTTCATTTTTCCATTGGTTCACCCCCCAATGGCCGCTGCGACCGGTGTGCCACGCTGATCTGAAGCCAGGAACCAGGTGCTTCTCCTGGTCTCCATGCAGGTGCAGGGCCCAAGCACTTGGGCCATCCTCCACTGCACTCCCAAGCCACAGCAGAGAGCTGGACTGGAAGAGGAGCAATTGGTACAGAATCCGGCGCCCCGACTGGGACTAGAACTTGGGGTGCCAGCTAATAGTATTAGCCTATTGAGCCACAGCACTGGCCTGAGAAGCTCTTCTCCTGGTTTCAGATCAGATCAGCTCTGGCTGTTGCGTTGATTCAGGGAGTGAACCAACATAATGGAAGACCTCTCTTTTTCTGGCTGTAGCTCTCTTTCTGTAACTCTGCTTTTGATATAAATAAAATAAATCTTTAAAAAAGAAAATATGATTTATTGTGAGATTATAGAGCAAAGAGTCATCTCATTTAGATCCATTAGGAATATAAATTTAAAAAAAAAACTGAAAAAAGAATACTTATTAGAATCAAACATATCCATATTAAGGTCAAATAGTTCTTGTTGAAATCCTTACTTAAGGTATACTAAGCTGATCTTCGGTATATTAAGATAATCGAAAATGAATCTTGATGTGAATGGAAGGGGAGAGGGAGTGGGAAAGGGGAGGGTTGTGGGTGGGAGGGACGGTATGGGGGGGGAAGCCATTGTAACCCATGAGTCGTACTTTGGAAATTTATATTCATTAAATAAAAGATAAAAAAAAAGGTCAAATAGTTCTTCCTTATATTCTTGGTTATTCATAGTTATGTTTTCCAAAACAAAGTGGTAGAGGAGCAGTATTTTTAACCATCCAGGATTCCATGCCTCACAATTACACATGAAAAGATAAAGAGATAAATGAAGAAGTGAAGTTTGGCATGTTCACTCACAAAATTGCCATACAAGAATAAATATGGAAGATTCATGGCCAACTAGAACTTTATACAGCAGTGTGAATGAATCTCACAAACACTATTTTGGTTAAAGAAAACAGAGGCAAAATAATTACATACTTCATGAGTCTATGTTTATCATTATAAGACTGGCCAACCAGGACAAGGTTAAACTGGGGACATATTTGGATAGTAACTAGAAAGGGACTGAGGGGAATTTTGGTAGAACTGGTAATGTTTTTTATCCTGGATGCTGGCAATACAACTGTGGCAGTTGAACATTCACTAATAGGTTCACAAAAGATGTGTGCATTTTGTGTGCATATAAAAAAAACTTTAAAAAGGGCATATCTGAGACAGAGAATTCTAAAAATATATTTTCCTTGTTTTGCCTTGAAATTTAATAAGTGTCTCTAAACAACTAAAAAATTATATTGAAATTTTTATGGTAAATGGAAAAAAAAATAATAGCCCCCCCCTTCAGGTAGACTTGGTTGGAAAAGTGTTAAATACAACAAACATGACTCCCACTATTATATATTACATTATTAGTATGTGACATTACTTATCAGTTAAAATAATTTACATACCACATATTTAGTTGTGATATATCATTTGAATTAAATAAGAAGTCCTAAATTAAAAAGGAAGATATTTGATATAATATTTAACTGTACAAAGGGCCAAGTAACAACACTGTGGGCATTTAGAAAAAAATGAGAATTGCTAGTGTACTTTAAAATCAAGATGATTTAAAATTTCAAAATATAACAAATCACCACAGGAACAGAGAAAATACAGTAACCTTTATTCTCATAATTATAAGCAGGAAAAAGTTTTCCTGTTGAAGTGAAATGGACACTATGAGAAACAGTGACTTGATCAGCTCTTGTCCTGACTGTTGATGTACAATGTAATACTTTATCCATTTTAGTATTTTTTTTGTTCTAGTACTATTGGTTGAACTCTATAATTAACAAACACAATTATTCTTAGGTGTTTAAATTTTAACTGAAAAGTGATCCCTATTAAATATAAGAGTGGGAATAAGAGAGGGAAGAGATGTGCAATTCGTGACATGCTCAAGCTGACTTAGCTCAAACGGTAGAGTTAGAAACGTGCCAGAGGATTCCAATACAATCCCATCAAGGTGGCATGTACCAATGCCATCTCACTAGTCCAGGTCATCAATTTCAGTTCACAATTGATCATAATGATAGGTCTAAGAGTCAAAGGGATCACACAAACAAGACTAGTGTCTGCTAATACTAACTGATAGAATCAAAAATGGAGAGAATGATCCATCATGGGAAGTGGGATACACAGCAGACCCATAGAATGGCAGATGTCCTAAATAGCACTCTGGCCTCAGAATCAGCCCTTAAGGCATTTGGATATGGCTGAAGAGCCCATGAGAGTATTTTAGGCATGGAAAGCAAAGACATTCTGGCAAAAAAAGAAAAAAGAAAAACCTAAATGAAAGATCTCTGTGAGTGAGATCCCAGTGGAAAGAACAGGGCCATCAAAGAAGGAGGTACCTTTCTCTGAAGGGAGGAGAGAACTTCCACTTTGACTATGATCCTGTCTGAATAAGATCAAAGTCAGTGAACTCAAAAGGCTTCCATAGCCTTGGCAACTCATGACTAGAGCCTAGGGAGATTACTGACGCCATAAACAAGAGTGTCAATTTGTTAAGTCAACAACAGGAGTCACTGTGTACTTACTTCTCATGTGGGATCTGTCCTTAATGTGTTGTCCAATGTGAAGTAATGCTATAACTAGTACTGAAACACTATTTTACACTTTGTGTTTCTGTGTGGGTGCAAACTGATGAAATCTTTACTTAGTATATACTAAATCGATCTTCTGTATATAAAGATAATTGAAAATGAATCTTGATGTGAATGGAATGGGAGAGGGAGCAGGAGATGGCAGGGGTGTGAGTGGGAGGGAAATTATAGAGGGGAAAGCCATTGTAATCTATAAACTGTACTTTGGAAATTTATATTTACTAAATAAAAAATAAATAAATAAAAAAGAGAAAGTTTTCCTAAGCAAAATCACTTTACCTTTTTAGAGTGAATGTGTATAACATTTATGGTAGCTCATAAAACTATTACATATAATATTTGTAAAGCACTATTATTCCTATATTTAATATTTATATCATTGAACCTTTCTTTTGCAAATTTAAATTTAAATGTGATTAACTACTTTTAGCATAAAATATTTATCAGTAATTTCACTATATGAAGGATAATAACACAGGCTATGTGGCAGGAATTTTTCCTGAGCTGTGGGTGCAGTGAATGACAGTAAGTTTCCTGCCTTCAAGGGGATCACTGTCTACTGGAAGAAGGCATACGATTAATAAAATTAATATCATTAATAAAGCATAAGCCATGAAGGGGAGATGAGTTATCTGGAGCAGGGATAGAGCTTTTATTAGGAGTTTAAAATTTTCTTCTTTTTTTTGGACTGGCAAAGTTAGACAGTGAGAGAGAGAGACAGAGAGAAAAGTCTTCCTTCTATTGGTTCACCTCCCAAATGGGCACCATATCCGCCGTTGTGCTGATCTAAAGCCAGGAGCCAGGTGCTTCCTCCTGGTCTCTCATGCGGGTGCAGGTCCCAAGGACTTGGGCCATCCTCCACTGCCTTCCTGGGCTATAGCAGAGGGCTGGACTGGAAGAGGAGCAACTGGGATAGAATCTGGTGCCCCAACCAGGACTAGAACTCGGGGTGCTGGCAGCACAGGTACAGCAATAGCCTAGTGAGCCACAGCGCCGGCCAGGAGTTTCAAATTTTCAACAGAGTGTTCAAGAAAGAATTCACTAAAAAGTTAATTTACAAACAAAAGTTGGAAGCATGCAATGCTGATATGGAGGAGAAGATGCATTTCAGGGAGAGGGAATGGAATAGCAGAAACATAGAAGCAGCCATGTGTTATACACAAGGAACAGCAAGATTGCCAATGTTAATGACACTGAAGGAGTCAGGGAGGAGGGCCTAATGTACATGCATGAAGAAGTTCAGGCGGCCACGTCACAGACAGCTGAACAGGAATGGAAGCTATTGACCTTCACAGGAATGGAAGATCAGTGAGATGGGAGTTGCCTGAGAGGTTGAAATGAGGAACACCACAATCTGAGTTTTGAAGAGATCCTGTCTGGATGCTCATGTCAATGTCAAACCTCTCAACATGCACTAGGTCTCTTGCAAACTGCTAGATTCCTAGCACTTAAAATAGCTCTTCACACAGTCAGCAGTCAGTAGGTATTTGGTAGTCACTGACAGAATCAATGTTTATATGCAGCTAGGTTGAGAGAAAAGCATTCAAGCAAAGTAAGAAAAAAACACAAAAATATGAATAACAGGAGCTGGTTTCTTCAGTCATATCCGCTGAAGCTAATGAAACTAGTGGTAGATAAAGTAATAGCAAAGACCATGGTCAGATCACAGAAGAATTTACTGGACCTGTGGTAGTATCATGTTCATCTTTCTTAAGAATTGTTGATCTACAGAAGATTTTGGTACTACTAGGAATAGAATTCTGTTCAGTAAAAATTAGTGTAATGGTATTGATTATTGATTGAGCCAGTCAACAAATTGGTGGCTAGGATACAGAGATCAGTGTTGGAAAGCTATCCAAATCTAAAAAAAAAATGAAGGGAGCCTCCATCACCTTATTGTCACTTGGTCTTTTCATCTTTATTACTTCCACTGTACTGGGTAGATATCTGTAAGTCTTATCATGGTCATATAATTATTTTTTAAAGATTATTTATTTATTTGAAAGTCAGAGTTACACAGAGAGATGAGAGGCAGAGAGAGAGAGAAAGAGAGGTTTTACATTTGCTCCCCAATTTGCCACAACAGCCAGATCTCACCAATCTGAAGCCAGGAGCCATGAGGATGCAGGGACCCATGGACTTGGGCCATCTCCCACTGCTTTCCCAGGCCATAGTAGGGAGCTGGATCAGAAATGGAGCAACCAGGTCATGAACCAGTGCCCATATGGGATTCCTGCGCTTCAGGCCAGGGTGTTAACCTACTGTGCCACAGTGCTGGCCCCTGGCCATATGATTATTTATACTTAAATTATATTACAATTAGTTTAAATTTTTATTGAAAATATAACAAGGTTAGCCCTTGTAGGAGACACTTCTAATTATCCCCAGGTATGCTTTCTTCCACTTTATACAGCAATTAAACACTTTATTTTTGAGCTGGAATCAGAGCTACCAGCAGGAGACTAATTCCCAGTCTGTTTCAACAAGCCATAGCCACTCAGCAAAGTTGTGGGTATAGATTCAAGAATGAGTGATAAGCACAACTTCTGGGATCTGCCCTCATAATCATGAAGCTGCTTGTATCCCATTCATCTTGACTCACTTGGACAGGTTGCTCCTTACTCATTTTTCTCTGTTTTCTGCCTGAAGTAGGTACTAGGGTGTACACTTCTTGAAGCTACTTAAATATCATAGCTAATTTCCTGAGCAGACAGGCATACACACCTGGGAGATATTCAGGGGTCATTTTCCAAAATATGTAAAAAAAAGTGTTATTAAATTTTGACCAGTGTGGTATGAGAGAAAGCGGATTGCAGCCCCTGAGTCGTGCTCACAGTTGGCAGCCCTTGTTTCCCCTTCCTCCTTCCTGAAGCTGGTATTTGACCTGTTGGTGATAAGTGCACCTTTGCCCAGGCATTCTTCTGTAGTCCACACGAATATAGAAAGGTCCTGTATTCCTGGACATATTTCATGGGGAAAACTATCCAGCCTCCTAGGGTCACCTACAAACTTGAACGTTGATATATGACAGAAACAATTTCCATTAGTAGAGATATTGTTATTTGGTCTCAGCTAAAGCAGTGGATTCAACAATT
The DNA here is from genome assembly GCF_964237555.1 of Oryctolagus cuniculus. Classification (NCBI taxonomy): domain Eukaryota; kingdom Metazoa; phylum Chordata; class Mammalia; order Lagomorpha; family Leporidae; genus Oryctolagus; species Oryctolagus cuniculus. Next base: position 95,542,899 of record NC_091433.1, read on the forward strand.
TACTAAACAATTTGTAAGTATTTATAATTATCACTGTGCATGTCTGAAAATATGATTGATAAAAATAAAACTCCTTCTCTATGTAAAGTAATGATAGAAAATTATTTTCCTAATCCCCTCAACTTTGAGCATAGGTCATTTTATAGAGAAGGATTATTGTTGGATGAAGTGTAATTGAAGTGGACTTTTCTTTTTTTTTAACTTTTATTTAATGAATATAAATTTCCAAAGTACAGATTATGGATTACAATGGCTTCCCCCCCTCCATAACGTCCTTCCCACTCGCAACCCTCCCCTTTCCCACTCCCTCTCCCCTTCCATTCACATCAAGATTCATTTTCGATTATCTTTATATACAGAAGATCAGTTTAGCATACATTAAGTAAAGATTTCCACAGTTTGCACCCACATAGACACACAAAGTGAAAAATACTGTTTGAGTACTAGTTATAGCATTAAATCACAATGTACAGTACATTAAGGACAGAGATCCTACATGAGGAGTAAGTGCACAGTGACTCCTGTTGTTGACTTAACAAATTGACACTCTTGTTTATGGCATCAGTAATCACCCTAGGCTCTTGTCATGAGCTGCCAAGGCTATGGGAGCCCCCTGAGTTCACTGACTCTGATCATATTTAGACAAGGCCATGGTCAAAGTGGAAGTTCTCTCCTCCCTTCAGAGAAAGGTACCTCCTTCTTTGATGACCCATTCTTTCCACTGGGATCTCACTCGCGGAGATCTTTCATTTAGTTTTTTTTTTTTCCCCCAGAGTGTCTTTGCTTTCCATGCCTGAAATACTCTCATGGGCTTTTCAGTCAGATCTGCATGTCTTAAGGGCTGATTCTGAGGCCAGAGTGCTGTTAGGACATTTGCCATTCTATGGGTCTGCTGTGTATCTCACTTCCCATGTTGGATCGTTCTCTCCCTTTTTGATTCTATCAGCTAGTATTTGCAGACACTATTCTTGTTTATGTGATCCCTTTGGTTCTTAGTCCTATCATTATGATCAATTGTGAACAGAAATTGATCACTGGGACAAGTGAGGTGGCATTGGTACATGCCACCTTGTTGGGATTGAATTGGAATCCCCTGGTATGTTTCTAACTCTACCATTTGGGGCAAGTCAGCTTGAGCATGTCCCGAATTGCACATCTCTTCCCTCTCTTATTCCCACTCTTATATTTAACAGCGATCACTTTTCAGTTAAGCTTCAGCACTTAAGAAGAATTGTATATTGATTACAGTATTCAACCAAAAGTATTAAGTAGAACAAACAAAAAAAATACTAAGAGGAATAACATATTAAGTTGCTCATCAACAGTCAGGGAGAGGGCTGATCAAGTCACCATTTCTCATAGTGTTCATTTCACTTTAACAGGTTTCCTTTTTGGTGCTCAGTTAGTTGTCACTGATCAGGGAGAACATATGGTATTTGTCCTTTTGGGATTGGCTTATTTCACTCAGCATAATGTTTTCCAAATTCCTAACAGGGATCACTTTTCAGTTAAAATTTAAACACCTAAGAATAATTGTGTGTTAATTACAGAGTTCAACCAATGGTACTAGAACAAAAAAATTACTAAAATGGATACAGTATTACATTGTACATCAACCGTCAGGACAAGAGCTGATCAAGTCACTGTTTCTCATAGTGTCCATTTCACTTCAACAAGTTTCCCCTTTGGTGCTCAGTTAGTTGTCGCCGATCAGGGAGAACATATGATATTTGTCTCTTTGGGACTGGCTTAATTCACTCAGCATGATGTTTTCCAAATTACTCCATCTTGTTGCAAATGACCGGGTTTCATTGTTTTTGACTGCTATATAGTATTCGATAGAGAACATGTCCCATAATTTCTTTATCCAGTCTACTGTGGACGGGCATTTGGGTTGGTTCCAGGTCTTAGTTATTGTGAATTGAGCTGCAATAAACATTGATGTGCAAACAGCTTGTTTGCCAATTTCATTTCCTTTGGGTAAATTCCAAGTAGTGGGATGGCTGGGTTGAATGGTAGGGTTATATTCAGGTTTCTAGGAATCTCCAGACTGACTTCCATAGTGGCTTGACCAGTTTGCATTCCCACCAACAGTGGGTTAGTGTCCCTTTTTCCCCACATCCTCTCCAGCATCTATTGTTGGTAGATTGCTGAATGTGAGCCATTCTAACTGGAGTGATGTGAAACCTCACTGTGGTTTTGATTTGCTTTTCCCTGATTGCTAGTGATCTTGAACATTTTTTCATGTGCCTGTTGGCCATTTGGATTTCCTCTTTTGAAAAATGTCTATTGAGGTCCTTGGACCATCTCTTAAGTGGGTTGTTTGTTTTGATGTTGTGGAGTTTCTTGATTTCTTTGTAGATTCTGGTTATCAACCCTTTATCTGTTGCATAGTTTGCAAATTTTTTTTTTCCATTCTGTCGGTTGCCTCTTCACTCTCCTGACTGTTTCTTTTGCAGTACAGAAGCTTCTCAATTTGACGCAATCCCAAATGTTAATTTTGGCTTTGACTGCCTGTGCTTCTGGGGTATTTTCCAAGAAGTCATTGCCAGTACCTATGTCTTGCAGGGTCTTTCCAATGCTCTCTAACAATTAGATGGTGTCAGGTCATAGATTTAAGTCTTTAATCCATGTTGAGTGAATTTTTGTGTAAGGTGAATGGTAGGGGTCTTGCTTCATGATTCTGCACGTGGAAATCCAGTTTTCCCATCACCATTTATTGAATAGACTGTCCTTACTCCAGGGATTGGTTTTGGATCCTTGATCAAATATGAGTTGGCTGTAGATGCTTGGATTGATTTCTGGTGTTTCTATTCTGTTCCATTGGTCTATCCATCTGTTTCTGTACCAGTACCATGCTGTTTTGATTACAACTGCCCTGTAGTATGTCCTGAAATCTGGTACTGTGATGCCTCCAGCTTTGTTTTTGTTGTACAAGATTGCTTTAGCTATTCGAGGTCTCCTGTGTCTCCATATGAATTTCAGCATCATTTTTTCCAGATCTGAGAAGAAGGTCTTCGGTATCTTGATTGGTATTGCATTGAATCTATAAATTGCTTTTGGGAGAATGGACATTTTGATGATATTGATTCTTCCCATCCCTGAGCATGGAAGATTTTTCCATTTCTTGGTATCCTCTTCTATTTCTTTCTTTAAGGTTTTGTAATTTTCATCATAGAGGTCCTTAACATCTTTGGTTAAGTTTATTCCAAGGTATTTGATTGTTTTTGTAGCTATTGTGAATGTGATTTATCTTTGAAGTTCTTCCTCAGCCATGGCATTGCCTGTGTATACAAAGGCTGAAGTGGACTTTTCAACCATCAAACTTTGGTCCATATGTTAGCTTGTTTTGTGATAGAGTAGATTACCATTGAAAGCATCCACTATCTGCTGAGATTACTACAGTACGATATAGATTGCTGGTTACTAGTCATGGATTCTACCAAACCCCAATTAAGGCCATTAAAAGGAAAATTAATAACAAAATCATCATATTTTCTATTTATATCACTCTTTACAGGCAAATATTGTAATAAAATGAATTTGAATATTACCTTCTGATGGTGGAAATTTTGTAATTGCTCATTGTAATATATATTGCAATAAAAATTTTTAAAAATAATCACTATTAAAAGAATTGAATGCAGAATTTGAAAATAATTGATTTTATAAAAATTTTGTGAATAAGTTTGAATCCTTAATATAGTTTCTAAATTTTCATAAAAATGTATGCTTGTATAGACAATCTGATCAAATCTGTTGTAATTTGAATATTTATATCACTATTATCACTCTCAAAAGAAACACCTTGAGTCCCTGTGTCCTAAGTATAGTTACACATGACATTTTTTTTTTGCAAAGCATTGGAATTGTTGACAGGCATTACCATGTTCCATGGGAAAAATAGTGGCTTCTGGAACATGGGGCTACATTTAAAGAAAGCTAGAAATTGGCATACACATTCTGAACAAAAATAGACCTTCATAAATATATAGTAATATTTTTCATTGTAATGCTGAAATGCCAACATTTTCAAACACAAAAATGATGAAATACAAATACTGGATATGAGAAGGAAACTTTAATTTCTTCTCCCATTGGAGTTACTTTGTATTACTACCATTGCCTTTCTTTTCTGAAGAATTTATTGTTGGTTTTGTTATTCTTCTTTTGGTATTAAATGAGACCTTTGTTTTGGTGACAACACATCTGATAAATGCTTAGTAAATGGTGGGTGCTTAAAAAATTGTTATTGACTGAATAAGTAAATAAAGGACAAGCCGGTGCCACGGCTCACTAGGCTAATCCTCCGCCTTGTGGCGCCAGCACACAGGGTTCTAGTCCTGGTCGGGGTGCCGAATTCTGTCCCGGTTGCCCCTCTTCCAGGCCAGCTCTCTGCTGTGGCCAGGTAGTGCAGTGGAGGATGGCTTGGGCCCTGTACCCCATGGGAGACCAGGAGAAGCACCTGGCTCCTGCCATCGGATCAGCGTGGTGCACCGGCCGCAGCATGCCAGCCACAGCGGCCATTGGAGGGTGAACCAATGGCAAAGGAAGACCTTTCTCTGTCTCTCTCTCTCACTGTCCACTCTGCCTGTCAAAAAAAAAAGACAATACCTATAAGCATTACTATTTATAGTATATAAAGTAAAAAAGGAACTTACTCTGTTTTGATGATCACAATGTAGAGATAAGTATTACCAGTAAGTATAATATAAAGAAAGAAGAATGTGACTAACTCAAATACCTTAATTATATGAAAAACTGTTTGATACTATTTTTTTAGCTTACCATATTTGTCATGTCTGGCAGTAGTAAAATTTTTGATTTTCCATAATTATGATGTTAAATGTAAAGCTATGTTAATTAATTAACATAATTTTGGAGTGTATGATCATATGTTTTGAAAAACTGATCAACTTTCTTACACAATTTTAGAGTTAAAACATAATATTTAAATACCTCCAAAATAATAATAATATTAGATGTTGTGAAGCACAAAAACTGAATGATGAAATTGAATGTTTATGATAATTTGCACAGTTGAATGCTGAAGAATTTTGAATGCAATGAAAATCTATTCATGTGAAATTCCATGAAAAAGGAATACAGTTACACCAAGCATGAATTTTAGTGTATTACCAATAATTTTTGGCTAATATTAACTAATTTTAACAGACACACATTTCAAAAGTGAGAATATCAATTTGTGTAGCAGCAATTCAACCTGATCTCTATGGATGTGGCTTAGGGACAAGGTATTTGCAAGACAGAAGTAAAACAAACACTGTGACATTGGAAAACAACAAGGCTTTTAACTGATGAGTTGGCATAAAATGTATCAGATGTGCCCTGGATGTAAATAATACAGATTTGACAACTGTATTTGTTATTTAGTGTTTATTCTTAACAGTATTGAGAGTTATTTTTATTACCACAACAACAGAAAAGGAAATAGAAATTGTATTAAAAGGCAGAGTGGCCTGAAATAAATTCCAGGTTGTTTAAAAGCCCATCAGGAGGCTGGAACCAGGGCTCACTCCGCCTGCAGTGCCAGCACCCAGGGTTCTAGTCCCTGTTGGGGTGCCAGATTCTGTCCCGGTTGCTCCTCTTCCAGTCCAGCTCTCTGCTGTGGCCCGGGAGTGCAGTGGAGGATGGCCCAAGTGCTTGGGCCCTGCACCCTCATGGGAAACCAGGAGAAGTACTTGGCTCCTAGCTTCGGATCGGTGCAGCTCACCAGCTGTAGTGGCCATTGGGGGGTGAACCAATGGAAAAGGAAGACCTTTCTCTCTGTCTCTCACTGTCCACTCTGCCTGTCAAAAAAAAAAAAAATAAGCCCATCAAGAGACAGGTTTCATACTGAGTTGATTTTCAGTACTTTCACAGGATGTTACTATTTTGTAAGAATGTTGATACAGTAAACCCTAGGACACTCTAAAAATTCCTTGGTTAAATAGATGAAATTTCTTATTGTAGAGGTTTTATTGAGTTTATGTTCTCTGTTATTAACCAGCTTATGTTAACTTTTGCAGATTCATAAAGTTAAGAATTTGCTTGTGTTAGCTCCTTTGCTGAGTGGGGTAGTTTTAGAGCTAACAAGGAATGGGAGTATTTTTGTGCTCACAGCTTAAGAGTAATTTTGGCATGATCTCTAAACCACGAGGTATTAGGAAGGTGCTTGTATATGAGTGTAGTCCATCACCTGCCCAAGATCCTTTCTTACAACCTAGCCTGATCTCCACACACTGTTTTGCATGAATAATTACCATTTTTGGGAATGACACCTCAGCAAAGGGGTTCAGGAATCATCCTGGAGTTGCCATCCTATTTATCTCGTGTCCCCTGACTCAGAGCAAGTGCATTCAATTCAGGAAGATCACTTGCCACTGAGCTTTTCATCCTGGCCTTGGCTGTGAAGCCTGCAGACCCCAGGAGTGAGGCTATGCACCCAGAGCAAGTGTTGTGCCTCAATTTGGTCCTCTTGGGCATTTTATCTCAGCATTTGCTTAAGCTCAGGGTTTCTTTTTCTGCTACCATGTTTCTAGAAGATGTCCTGTTCTCATAGAAAGTGGAATAAAACAGTGGACTTTACAGTTGTAAGCAGGAGGATGAGAAAAATATATAAGCAAAAAAAAAAGAAAGAAAAGAAAGGCGCCTTGTGGTAGAATTTCACCCCCTCCCAGCATTCGCGTTGATCGAGATGTTTGGCAGCTCCTAGGTGAAGGTGTTTAGGGAGGCCAGGGACTGGAAGAAGACGGGAAGAGACCTAAAACTCCAACTAGTTTTCAAAGGTTGGCCTCACTGTTGCTAAGTGACTCAACTAACCCTAGAAATTAGTTCTGCCTTCCTGTGACGTGCTTTTCCTGGGCCTTCTGCCAGAAAGAGCCTGGATCACGGGCATCCTGAGGAGAGACGCTGGCTTCAAACTACCACTCCCAGCAGGTAGTGGGCCACAGGCTGCCTGTGCCTGCGGATTTAGGAGGCCTGAAGAGCTAATCCTTGGAGCACCACTCCTGAGACCCCAGATGGCTATTGAGTGCTTAGGCCCCCACCTGCCCAGCAACCTGCTGTCAATGACCATGATAGGTTCATGGGTTCCTGAAAGGTGCAGCATTTTTGTGCCACCCTGCTCCTGAGTAGCCCAAAGGTGCACTTCCCCTGCCTAAGCCCTGGGACTCACAGCTGACCCCTGGCAGTGACAAAGGGAAAGTGTTCCTTTTGTGGTCAGCCCACCCTGCTGGTCCCACTGGTCCCTCACCTATTTATGGCAAAGGCAATATATGTATATTGTAAATAGTGTATCAGTATTGCATATTTTATTTTTTCTTTGAATTTATCATTGTTAGCTATATATCTATATCTATATATCATCTATTATATTTCAGGTAAACGACTTGTACTTGACTTAGCTTCATTTTTAATTACAGAAGTATAACTCTAATGGACTCTTGATCATTAAATGCATAAACATGTTATTGTCACTGTATGATTGCTTTGTTGTTGGCTCAGTGTTAATTCTGCTAATCACAATATAAATCATATTTTATGCCATGGAATTCATGAATGCCAGCTGTATGTATCATGATTAGCCTAAGCTAAGTCAATCTTAGCACTTGAAACTTAGTCCATCTTCCTGGGCATTTTCACGATGGGATTGTCAAAGTCAAAACTTTTGCTAAGTTTTCTTGGCCATATAATTACCCACCACTCATGAGAACTGCCTTTGGCCAGTAATTCTATCTTTTGAGAAGATATAAGTTCTAACTTTTCTGGTGTTCTATAAGACTGTAAATAAATCTTTGATTGCTGATTTTTTTACAAGGTGTAGATTTAATTGCAGACAATTTCAACGTATGATTTTTAATCAAATGGCATAAACTTCACTTGATTTTCTATGCATATCTATTCTTTTATCAAATGTAGCATAATTGTTTTGCCTTTTATTTCACTAAATTACTTCACATCTGCCTGCCACTCTATTTTGCTCTTTAGCCTATTACTCTGTGCCACTTCCAATAAACAATATATATCTCATATGGTAACATGTGCATATCTATTTTGTTATTTTGTTTGAATGAAGCTCTATTACTTTGGAATATCAATGTCAATGTTATTCTACGGTAAGTATATCCTACCACTGTGAATTCAAAACATCTTGCTTGTTTGTTGTGACATTGTCAAATCACAGAAAATTCTCTAAGTTTTACTGACAGTGTACACATTGTCTTATGCTAGTATACTCATTTTCCCTTCCCAGGGAATATTTGTTTAGCATTTCTGGAATTCTAAGGGATTAAATTGATTTTTCATTGTGAAATGCGAAAGTGTAAATTTTAATAAAAAATTCTTCACAGTATGATTACAGTCATGACCTTTGGTTTTGTAGCTCTGTAATTTTTCCAATTGTCATTTAATTATATTGGACTACAGTTGAAGAAAATACTTTATATCTGCTTGAAACACTGTTATGAGTCTTATATGGTAGTTTAGAATACCTTGTAGTGTTGTTTTGTCAGAACATGTAAACTTCTATTCATTTATTTTCATTTACTAATATTACCTTTATATATTACCAGTATCTTTGTATAGTCCAATGTTAGTCCTGTGAATGGTACATCACTTGGTGGTCCTTTTCTTCATCTTTTTTTTTTTTTAGACAGGCAGAGTGGACAGTGAGAGAGAGAGACAGAGAGAAAGGTCTTCCTTTTTTGCCGTTGGTTCACCCTCCAATGGCCGCCATGGCCAGCACACCTCGCTGATCCGAAGGCAGGAGCCAGGTACTTCTCCTGGTCTCCCATGGGGTGCAGGGACCCAAGCACTTGGGCCATCCTCCACTGCACTCCCTGGCCACAGCAGAGAGCTGGCCTGGAAGAGGGGCAACCGGGACAGAATCCGGCACCCTGACCAGGACTAGAACCCAGTGTGCTAGTGCCGCAAGGCGGAGGATTAGCCTATTGAGCCACAGTACCGGCCCTCCTTTTCTTCTTATATCATTAACTCCCAGTAAAACTTTAGGTTTTCATGGGAGCATTCCAGTTCAAAATTTCTCAGAACCTCTTAGGCCAGTAAATTTAATTACCTTTAAAGGTGACATATTTTTCCTTTTTTGGAACACCATAGGATGTTAAATTTACATGCAATTTTGAACTTAAAAACTGTGAATCTGGATACAGCACCTTTTTTTGTGTTATCCTGAGAACAGGTATGTCATTTCAAGTATTTGTGTTGATTTAAATTTTTAATTTTCTACTTTAATGTAACTGACATGGCTATTCTTCAGAATCCATTATCTATTTATCATTTTATTATAGTTCCTATCAAATGTCAGTTTTACCTATTGTAGTCACAATATGATTTCTTTTTTTACCATCTCTATCTATTTTGTATTCATCCCTTACATTTGAATTAAAGGGTATCAAATATGTGTATCACTAATATCCCAGAGAAAAGCAATGCTATTCTGAAGATCTCCAAGCCTATACATTAACCTTTATCTTCTTTTTTTTTTCTGTACACTAATGTTGAATTTGAAAATGTAGCTTTTGTTACATGAATCTTTTCTATCACCTCACTTTAAAATTAGCATAATCTTTGTTTTTTTGATCTCTTAGTTCCAATATAAAAATAATCATAATGGATTGCTTTCCACCAAATAACAGATTCCTTAAAATTTTGTTTTCACTTAATCTTTGTTTCTAACAAATAGCTAAGTTCTCATAATAAAAATAGTCATGTCAAGCAACAGAACAGAAAAGGAAAGCCCCAAATAAATCCACAAATATATAAACAATTAATATTTGAAAAATGTGCTTTAAAGTTTCCCCGGAGAAAGGACAGTTTCCTTATCTAATGGTATTGGATTAATTAGATTTTCATATACAGAAATTTGGAAAAGATTATTAAGTTACACACTGATGTATCACCTCACTCCTTTTAGAATGTCTATTTTCCAAAAATTATTAAATAACAAATCCTTGTGGAAAAATACCTAATGAACTGTTGGTGGGAATGAAAATTAGAGCCCTTATGGAAATAATATGGAGATTCCTCACAAATAGTAAAGCTGTCATATCTTCCAGCTCTCATGCTTCTGTGAATGGATCCAAAGGGAATTGATTCAACATGTGAAAAAAATACCTGATCCCTTGTTTCTGTAGCAGTCCACACTGGTAAAGAAACTGAATTAACAAAAATGTTCAACATTGATGAACAGGATATGTATACATGATAGAATGTTACTTCGCCATAAGAATAATGATATTTTGACATTTGCGACAAAGCAAATTAAACTGGACATCATTGTGCCAAGTGAAATAACCAAGACAAAAACAAGCATCACGTTTTCTCCTATATATCAAAGAGTTTGAAATTGTGCGGATATCATATTATGGGGAAGTTATAAATAATGCCATCACTCAATTTTACTGCATACATGACAATATAACCTTTTCTTACTTTATGTTCATTGTCATAATTTCACATTATCTGATATTAATGCCTCTATAATATCTATACATGAAGTGATTATGGCAAATTGTCAATTTTAAAAAGATTTAATTATTGCAAAGGCAGAAATACACAGAAGGAGCTTGAGAGGGGAAGGATAGAGAGAGGGGATCTTCCATTCAATTGTTCATCCCCAAATGAATTCAAAGGCCAAGACTGGGCCAGGCTGAGGCCAGGAGATTCAACTGGGATTACCATGTGAGTTCAAGGGGCCCAAGTACTTTGCTCATTGTCTGTTGCTTTCCCAGGCACATTAACAGGGATCTGGACTGCAATTGCAGCAGCTGGGACTCAGACAAGTGCCCAATGGGAGGCTGGTGCTGAATGCATAGGCTCAGCTTTCTATGGCACAGATCCTCCACAGTGTCAAAATTTCCAAATATTAGAATAAATTTGGAAAATTCTTCTAGGACCACACAAAACACTAAATGTCACACTGTACCCCAGGCTTGTGTATAGTTATTAATAAACTTCAATTAAAAATAAAATCATATAATTCATGTTACCATATATATGTGCTGCTATCACCTTTATTTCTGATCATTTTAATTACCTTGGAAACAAGTGCAGTATGCTTTTCCTTCTTCACTATGTTCCCATCCTCTCAACAACAAGCAATGAAGAACATATATTTTCTATACATTTGTCTGCTTTAGGTATCGCATGCATGGACAATGGGATTCAAATATTCTAAGGACCAAGGTAGAGCATACATCTATAAGAGGAGTTTGGACCCTACCTCTTAGCTTCACTTACCCAAGACATAGTTTCAGCAAAAATGATAATGATGATGTCTTCCCCAGCCCAGAAGGGGAAAAAAAGCAGTTCAAGATTTAAATAGTACTCCAACCTCCAAACACATCCTGTAACATCATGGAATTTTTTCTGTCATTATTTTCTAATTTGCTATATATTCTTGTGAACATTTACACAGACACTAACTGCTTGGCATATGTGTTGTTTCTAAGTACTTTTCACAAGTTGTACTAGAATGAAACATGATAGAGCTACATCATATCATGCCAGAATCCTCTCTAGTAATCAATTTTAGGGCTTGAATTCTCAATGCTTTGTGAATTATTTTGGCAAATTGCTCCCTTATAAGGGTCCATTTGCTACTAAAACAAAGTCACATAGTTTGCTGTGGATATGCTAACTTGATATATGTATCACTATAACTTTACCTTTTTGTTTGAAAGACTGTGTGTTATTCACACCCATTATCATTAATTTTGAGAAATTATAAAGTTGTCAAAAAACACCTTTAGAACCATCTTTAGATATTATGGAAAGTGATCAAGAAATTGAAAAATACACAATGTTCTACTGTGAAGTCAGTTTAAATAATGCTTAGAAGATATAAAATACATTAATCAAATTATTTGCTACAGTAATTCAGGATTTATGGAAATGTATTTCCTCTGTGTCATTTAATCCTATTTACCAACTTTGACTAACAATAACTTACAATTTTAAAGGTATTTAGACTGCTTTACAATGCTGTAAGTTGCTGATTATATTTTATTCCTCATAACCTAAGTATTTTTCTTGAATTAAGTATTTTGCATATCATACACTCTAATGTAATAGCAGATTTTGTTGTCAGTTTGTCTACTGCTCATCATTTTTAATGTTTTCTAATATCTGATCTTTCATATACTGTATTAAATTTGAACTCACACATATATCAAACATTTTCATTCTAGTTTGTACATGTGTACACAGCTGTGTATGTGTCTGTGTGTGAATGACCCCATGCTTCACAGAGATAATATTAAGAATATAAGAACTTTGTTTTCACGCCTAAGTGTATATGTAAAACTTAACTATGCAAATACAATGTCTGTCCACAAACTGCTACAAGACCAGCCATTAACTAATACCCACTTATATTCAAAATCCAGTATTTAACTTGGTTATTTGAATATCCGTGTTCTGCACAATTGTCCCATTCAGTAAGAAGAGGTTAAATGTCCTTGTTGCAGGGCAGGCATTGTTCACAGTTCTGTCAACTGCATGTAACATTAGCTTTTTGTTTTGAAAAATCTGAGACTGCCCCTGCACTTACAGTGAATATCTGTAATTTTTGAAGTCATTTTTCACCAACTAAGTTTCATACCAGGCAGCCTTCTCAAAATATTTGCATCAGAGTGATAATTATTGCAAACCAAATACAAAGTTTAGCCCCCTTTAGGTGAATTCAGCAATAAGCAGGAATTGGGTCAACATTCCAAAGTGCCTGCCTGCAACCCACATGAGGTAGAATAGAGAGATAAACACACCTTCTGCCCAGCATGAGACACAGTGCAAAAAAATAAAAATCTACATTTAGTGGTATCCATGAGTTCTCAATTTCTATCCACTCATTAAATCCCTAAAACTCAAGAAATCAATGTCATGTTTAAAATTTAAGAAATAGAGGCTACAATATCAATTATGATAAAAATTGATGGTGATAATAGGAGCTTAAGTAAAACCTACAAATACAAAGTAAATTGCTATTGTAAGTACCAGCAATGAACAATTGGAATTTAAGAGAAAATAATATTATTTTCAATACACAAAAATATAAAGAAAAGCAAGTTGGGCAAAAAAGAGGAGTATAAAGAAGGAGGAAGGATAATGGGAATTAAAATATAAAATCTGTGAAAGGCAAGCACATCCATTAGAGGATGAATAGCCAAACTGTTAGAGTAGTTGGGACCCTTGTGATTCAATGGGAAATTGGAACATACGGTGTGTAGACAAGAAGAAACAGAGGAATGGCATGGGTTATAATCATAGAGGTTTCAGAGACAAAAGAAGATGTTGGCTATAGTTAAATAGTGTGGTGACAACTGAGGGATGAAATGGCTTTAAGTAAAAGGCAAAGGGATAACCAAAGATAGCTGTGAACTATAAGCATAGTGGGAGAAAACACTCCAGGGTAGGAGCAAAGCCACTCTTTATAAAGGAATGGAGACACAGGAGTCCTGACACAGGCTGTATAGATCAGGGAGGTAAGCTACATGCAGAGGGGCTGGAGACACATGAGGTTTGGCATAGGAAGCAAGCACAGTAGGAGATATTGGGGAAAGATGTAGTATAAACAAAAGGGATGGAGACCCTACAACCAGCCCTTGCTGCAGGCACAAGGATAATAGGCTATTAAGAGCTGGCTTGGATGGCAAAGATTTTTTAAATGTCAAAATTGTGAAGATGAACATGCGTCACAGTCACATGGATGGTAAAATTGCTGATCATATATGATTTTCAGGAACAAGACCAGTAATACAGAAAAAGCACAACTTCCGGCCCATATATTTATAACTTTCAAAACATCCAAGGAAGTAAAACATTGCTCAATTTCCAAGATTCATGAAAAATGGCAATAAACAAAGAATATGTTTCAAATTATTTTCTGAATGCAGAATTTGGTGCAGTGGTTTAAAGCCCTGGCCTGAAGCACCAGCATCCCATATGGGCACTAGTTCTAGTCCCAGCTGCCTCTCTTCTCATCCAGCTCTCTACTGTGCCTGGGAAAGCAGTAGAAGATGGCCCAAGTGCTTGGGCCCCTGCACCCATGTGGGAGACCTGGAAGAAGCTTCTGGCTCCTGGTTTGGTATCAGCTCAGCTAGGGCAATTGCAGCCATCTTGGAGGTGAGCCAGCAGGTGGAAGAGTTCTCTCTCTCTCTCTCTCTCTCTCTCTCTCTCTCTCTCTCTCTGTCTTTACCTTTTTCTGTAACTCTGTATTTCAAAGGAAATAAAATAAATCTTTTAAAAAAAGATTGTCTGCAATGAACCTATAATAACATAATTAAAATATAACACTGAAAGCTTTTTCCCTGGAAGCAAAGATGTACAAAACTCTCTCCTTTCTCTTTCTGTCTTCAACAATGTGCTGATGAACAATTAGGAATCATAACAGGGAAAATTTTATGTATAAGAATATGCTTCTAGGGGCCAGCGCTGTAGCTCACTTGGTTAATCCTCCACCTGTGGCTCCAGCATCTCATATGGGCACCAGGTTCTAGTCCCGGTTGCTCCTCTTCCAGTCCAGCTCTCTGCTGTGGCCCAGAGGGCAGTGGAGGATGACCCAGATGCTTCGACCCCTGCACCTACATGGGAGACCAGGAAGAAGCACTCGGTTCCTGGCTTTGGATTGGCACAGAACCGGCCATAGCAGCTATTTGGGGAGTGAACCAACAGAAGGAAGACCTTTTATCTGTCTCTCTCTCTCACTATCTGTAACTCTACCTGTCAAATCAAAAACATTAAAAAAAAGAATATCCTTCTAAGCAACAAACCTGTCAATATATGTATATATGTTAGTGAAACTATTCTACACAGAGATAATCCAATAAAAGTTTAAACAAATAAAAACTGACAAGAGAATTAAGCAAGATAATCGTGTATAAGAGCAATATATAAATCCAATGTGTTATGTTGTATCAGTAAGAACAAAAATGACAATATTAAGTTAAAGAATACAGATCAAGGAAATATCTTCAAGAGAAATAAGAAAAAGAAAGGTCAATCTATGTTTTTGTAATATCTTAACAAAATCCTGGAATTAATATTTTTTTAAAAAAATCAAATGTCATCAAAGAATCAAGAATATATATAATATAAAGAAAGGCCCAGAATACCGTAGATTCAGCACCTTGTTATGCACATGAAGAACATTATTGAGAGTCCATGGGTCACAAGATTTTAACAGGGTCCTTGATAAGCAGCAAGAGAACTCTGGTGTTGTGATCATCAGGGAGGTGAGAGTGGCCTCTGTCTTGGGAGGTTCAAGCTGCAAAGAAGAGGGAGTTTCAGATCTGAAACAAAGCCGAGCTCATCTTTTCCTACACCTGCCACAAACTGAAACTAATGCCCTCATTGTAGGAACTTTTTTGATTGTCTGTGTCTTCTCTGACACTATGTGTGTTCATGGTTAGGGCAAACTTTAAAATCAGGTGCTGTAGGGCAACACTGCAGGACTACACTGGGTCTTCTTTTCTGGCATCCGAATACTAGGATTTCTGGGTTTGTTCCTGTGAGAGGCCTCAAGTTTTTCAGCTATTGCTGCTCTGTGAAATTCCCTCACCATAGGAGCCCTCAGGAGTACAGTGGGTCTCCTTGGAATCCAGAAAGGGGTGAGTGTCAGAGGCCAGTAGTGTCTGTGGCCCAGGAGATTTGAGCTGGGCCTGTAGCCAGGATGCTGGTGTCCTGTGTTGTCTCTAAATGAAACGGGTTTGTGTGAATCCTGGGGCCTCATAGCCTTCCAAATTGATGGTGATAACAGAATCGCTATGGGGAAATGAACTTCCATATATGATCTGATATCCTTAAGTTGAGAAACCAGGTCACAAGTTTACAATTCAGTCCTCTCAGCACAGCTCTTCCTAGGTTCTGAGTCAGTTTTCTTGTTGCTAATAATAGAATAGTACAGACTCAGTAATTAAGAAAGAAATGGTATTCATCTCATGGTTTGGGTCCAAGGTTGGAGGGCAGTATCTGGTGATCATCATCTTCTTGGCAGAGGCTTGGGATGGCTCAGAGACCATATGACCAAGTAAGGGAAGTGCAGGAGAGACAAACACAAATTAGCTTCTATAGCACACACCTGGGGATATTCCAGTACCTCAATAATCACATGAATGGATTTAGCCTAATCACTTCTTATAGGGTCCCACCTGTTCCCACTCATTAATTTCTCTTAACTGGGATTAAATATCCACAGGACTTTAAGAGGGGGGTTAAGTCTGGCAATAAATCCCTAAATAATTCACTCCTCTGGATTCTTTCCATACTGTGTGAAGAGTAAAACCTTTGTAAAGACCAATCATTCTCCCTACCCTCACCTCAAGATTACTTGTGTGAGAACTGAAAATGAAATGCACTCTTGGGCACACAGCATTTTCATTGTGCATCCAGAGTTGGTTTAGTCAAATGATCATTTGTACCAATTGAGAATATATAGGAAGATCAGATTCTGCTGGCTGTAAAAGTGTTTATAAATTTGATAGTTTATTTGTGACTTGTAAGAGAAAAAAAAACAATTCTTTTCTCCTAAATTCATGGCCCATGGATCTAAAGACCCAGATATTTCCTGACCAATTGATATGGCTGTGATTCTGTCTAATACACAAAGTTCAGGCAATAGCTAAGCTTATGCTAATAAGATAGCTGTAGATGGGATCTCTGGATAATTTCAGAATAGGGACTGGTGCCAGAAAAACAAATACATACTTTTCATTGGCCTCTGCCTTGAGTGTTTGGACAAAGATCTGAATCTGTGATGTCTACTAACTCTGAATAATATCAGAATTGAATTGCTTGGAAGTTAATAGGTGTTGTAGATATATTGTTTGATATTAAGCAAACAACATATATTTGGTGTTAGTGACACAAAAGACTGCACACGTCAGAGTCTTAAACTGATTTTGAGTGATTTCTGCTGAGAATTAAGAAACTGGAGGAAGGAGCCAATGCAGACTGTTGGGAGGCAAAAGTAGGAAGTGTGGAACTCTCAGAATTAAATTTTCTGGCTGCTGATGTTTGCCTCCCTCAGTACCTGAGAGTTAATCCAGTTAGTCTACTTCTCCTTTGAGTGATCCCTAAAGTCTGGGAACCTGAGTAGCCTTCTGAGTTTGGGTTTCCTTGTTACTGCGGGATAAACAGGTTGTTTCCCAGAGCTGAGATTTTTATTGTCTTTGTAGAAAGTTGTTGCCTTTTAACTACACTTTGTCTACCTATTTAAACATCGGGTGTGCCATGATCTCAGTGTTAAACATTTAAACTCTTGCATAGAACCCTATTATAGGGTAATAAATCCTGAAAGGAAAGGAAAATGTTGACATCTTTCTTTTGTGCTAAATTTGAATAAGAATGTTCACATCCAGCGCCAGTGCTCGAAGGGGAGTGCCTGCCACACAGACAACAGCGGGGAGGCTTGGGACGTCCAGGGCTCCGAGTCCACACATCGGCACTGGAAGGGGAGCAGACCTGCGTGGAGAGCGTGGGAGCCCACAGTTCGGGACACCAGCAGCAGACTCAACACACCAGCGCTGGAACGCGAGGTGAGCCGAACCTCAATAGCCCGAGACACCGGCAGGCAAGCGGAGAGAGGAGACTAGAGGGAACAACCCCCGGGGGGGGCGGGGAGTTCACCAGGCTAGCTGGAAGAGAGAGAGAGAAAAAAAAAAAGGTGACTGGTACGGACACAGGTTTCTCTCTCTCCGCTCACCTCTCAAGGGCGATCAAGACAAAGAGCAGGCGCTATCTTGGACATACGTCATAAGCAGAGCGACCTCAGGTCTGCACCGGCCCTGAGCCTAGCAGAAAAACCTGACTCTGGGCGGGGCGAATTAACAGGAGATTAGGACCTAGTAAATTTGTGGTGCTACTGAACTGAGACTGTGAAAAAAGAGATGGTGGGGGAGAGAACTCACAGAATTCACGTGAGCACTCTCCAGAGACGCTACAATTCCGTAACTTTGGCAACCCAGTGGGAGACTGAAGGAGAATTTGAGCCCACTCTGAGGGCCGAACAGATTCCCTGTGTGGTCCTTGGGAAAGAGCTTCTGATCTCTGGCTCCTGTGGGTATATCATTTGCCTGCTAACTACCTCCAACTTCGTTCAGCTGTGCAGAATAAATTCCCTTTTGAATCAAAAAAAAAGAGAGAGAGAGAGGGAGGTTTACCACGCCTAACCTGGGAGTGTCACCTTTGGCACACCAAACAGAGCTCTCAGGCCACACCCATCTCAAGCCCTAAGGCTCCATCAAAAACAGATAGTCCACTTAATCTAGAGTCATAGTATAACAAGAAAAAGCACCACAGTGAAGAAACCAAATATCTCCAATATGCCAAATAACAAACGCAAAAACCAAGGTAATAAAAACAAGGAAGTCACCATGACGCCCTCAAATGAAAAAGACACCCCAATTCAAGATAATGAAGATGATGACATAGAAGAAATGCAAGAAGCACATCTCAAAAAATTGATAAGAACGTTAAGAAGTTCTCAAAAACAAATTCTTGAACTACAGAAATCCTTAATGGACAAGATAGAAAATCTCTCTCGTGAAAATGAAATATTAAGGAGGAATCAAAATGGAACAAAACAACTAGTACACAGGAAACTGGGATAGTGACTGAAGTGAAGAATTCAATAGATCAAATGAAAAACACAATAGAGAGCCTTACAAACAGAATGGGTGAAGCAGAAGAGAGAATATCAGATTTAGAAGACAGAGAACAGGAAACGATACAGTCAGACCAAAGAAAAGAAGAGGAAATTAGAAATCTAAAACATATTGTCGGGTATCTTCAGGACACTATTAAAAAACCCAACATTCGGGTTCTAGGAGTTCCTGAAGGCATGGAGAGGGAGAAAGGATTAGAAGGCCTTTTTAGTGAGATATTAGCAGAAAATTTCCCAGGTTTGGAGAGGGACACAGACATCCTAGTACAGGAAGCTCACAGAACCCCTAATAAACACGACCAAAAGAGATCCTCACCACTACACGTTGTAGTTAAACTCTCCACAGTGAAACATAAAGAAAAGATCCTAAAATGTGCAAGAGAGAAACGTCAGATTACTCTCAGAGGATCTCCAATCAGACTCACAGCTGACTTCTCATCAGAAACTCTACAAGCTAGGAGGGAATGGCGAGATATAGCCCAGGTACTAAGAGAGAAAAACTGCCAGCCCAGAATATTATATCCTGCAAAGCTATCATTTGTGAATGAAGGTGAAATAAAGACTTTTCATAGCAAGCAGAAATTGAAAGAATTTGTTGCCACTCGTCCAGCCCTGCAAAAGATGCTTAAAGATGTGTTACACACAGAAACAAAGAAACACGGTCATCAATATGAAAGAAGGTAAAGGAAGGAAAACAAGGAAGGAAACCTCACAGCAAAAGATCACAGGGAATTCAAAGCATATATTAGAACTTATCTTTGGCAAATGGCAGGGCAAAGTTACCACTTATCATTAGTCACATTGAACGTGAATGGCCTGAACTGTCCAGTTAAAAGACACCGATTGGCTGATTGGGTTAAGGAACAAAACCCATCTATTTGCTGCTTACAAGAAACACATCTTTCCAACAAAGATCCATACAGACTGAAAGTGAAAGGCTGGAAAAAGATATACCATGCCAACAGAAATGAAAAAAGAGCGGGCGTAGCCATCTTAATATCAGACAACATAAATTTTACCACAAAAACCGTTAAGAGAGACAAAGAGGGACACTACATAATGATTAAGGGATCAATTCAACAGGAAGATATAACAATTATCAATGTATATGCACCTAACTACAGGGCACCGGTTTATCTAAAAGATTTGTTAACGGACTGAAAGGGAGACTTAGACCCCAATACAATAGTACTGGGGGACTTCAATACTCCACTCTCAGAAATAGACAGATCAACAGGACAGAAGATCAACAAGGATACAGTAGATTTAAACGACACTATAGCCCAAATGGATCTAACAGATATATACCGAACTTTCAATCCTACAGCTAAAGATTTTACATTCTTCTCAGCAGTACATGGAACCTTCTCTAGGATTGACCACATACTAGGCCATAAAGCAAGTCTCAGCAAATTCAAAAGAATTAGAATCATACCATGCAGCTTCTCAGACCATAAAGGAATGAAGTTGGAAATTAGCAACTCAGGAATCCCTAGAGCATATGCAAACACATGGAGATTGAACAACATGCTCCTGAATGAACAATGGGTCATTGAAGAAATTAAAAGAGAAATCAAAATTTTTCTGGAAGTAAATGAGGATAACAGCACAACATGCCAAAACTTATGGGATACAGCAAAAGCAGTGTTAAGAGGAAAGTTTATATCAATAGGTGCCTACATCAAGAAATTGGAAAGGCACCAAATAGATGAGCTTTCAATTCACCTCAAGGATCTAGAAAACCTACAGCAAACCAGACCCAAATCTATTAGGAGAAGAGAAATAATTAAAATCAGAGAAGAAATCAACAGGATTGAATCAAGAAAAACGTTACAAAAAATCAGCCAAACGAGGAGATGGTTTTTTGAAAAAATAAACAAAATTGACACCCCATTGGCCCAACTAACTAAAAAAAGAAGAGAAAAGACCCAAATCAATAAAATCAGAGATGAAAAAGGAAATGTAACAACAGACACCACAGAAATAAAACGAATCATCAGAAATTACTACAAGGACTTGTATGCCAGCAAACAGGGAAACCTATCAGAAATGGATAGATTCCTGGACACATGCAACCTACCTAAATTGAACCAGGAAGACATTAACATTTTGGATTGCATCTAATTGAGAAGTTTCTGTACTGCAAAAGAAACAGTCAGGAGAGTGAAGAGGCAACCGACAGAATGGGAAAAAATATTTGCAAACTATGCAACAGATAAAGGGTTAATAACCAGAATCTACAAAGAGATCAAGAAACTCCACAAAAACAAAACCAACAACCCAATTAAGAGATGGGCCAAGGACCTCAATAGACATTTTTCAAAAGAGGAAATCCAAATGGCCAACAGGCACATGAAAAAATGTTCAAGGTCATTAGCAATCAGGGAAATGCAAATCAAAACCAAAATGAGGTTTCACCTCACCCCGGTTAGAATGACTCACATTCAGAAATCTACCAACAACCGATGCTGGCGAGGATGTGGGCAAAAAGGGACACTAACCCACTGTTGGTGGGAATGCAAACTGGTCAAGCCACTATGGAAGTCAGTCTGGAGATTCCTCAGAAACCTGAAGATAACCCTACCATTCGACGCAGCCATCCCACTCCTTGGAATTTACCCAAAGGAATTTAAATTGGCAAACAAAAAAGCGGTCTGCACCCTAATGTTTATTGCAGCTCAATTCACAATAGCTAAGACCTGGAACCAAACTAAATGCCCATCAACGGTAGACTGGATAAAGAAATTATGGGATATGTACTCTTTAGAATACTATACCGCAGTAAGAAACAATGAAATCCAGTCATTTGCAACAAAATGGAGGAATCTGGAACACATCATGCTGAGTGAAATAAGCCAATCCCAAAGGGACAAATACCATATGTTCTCCCTGATCGGTGACAACTGACTGAACACCAAAGAGGAAACCTCCTGAAGTGAAATGGACACTATGGGAAATGGGGACTTGATCAGCATAGCCCTGACTGTTAATGAACAACTTAATACATTATCCCTCTTAGTAGTTTTTTTTATCTGTTCTACTTAATATGACTGGTTTAATTCTGTAATTAATACACAGTTATTCTTAAGTGTTGAAAATTAACTGAAATGTGATCCCTGTTAAACATAAGAGTGGGAATAAGAGAGGGAAGAGATGTATAATTTGGGACATGCTCAAGCTGACTTGCCCCAAATGGTAGAGTTAGAAACATACCAGGGGATTCCAATTCAATCCCATCAAGGTGGCATGTACCAATGCCATCTCACTATTCCAAGTGATCAGTTTCAGTTCACAATTGATCATAATGAAAGGACTAAGAGTCAAAGGGAGCACATAAACAAGTCTAGTACCTGCTAACACTAACTGATAGAATAAATAAAGGGGAGAGTGATCCAACATGGGAAGTGAGATACTCAGCAGACTCATAGAATGGCAGATGTCCTAAACAGAACTCTGGTCTCAGAATCAGCCCTAAAGGCATTCGGATCTGGCTGAAAAGCCCATGAGAGTATTTCAGGCATGGAAAGCCAAGAGACTCTGGTAAAAGATCTCTGTGAGTGAGATCCCAGTGGAAAGAACAGGTCATCAAAGAAGGAGGTACCTTTCCTTGAAGGGAGGAGAGAACCTCCACTTTGACTATGACCTTGTCTAAACAAGATAAGAGTCGGAGAACTCAGAGGGCTTCCATAGCCTTGGAAACTCATGACTGGAGCATAGGGAGATTACTGATGCCATAGACAGGAGTGTCAATTGGTAAAGTCAACAACAGGAGTCACTGTGCACTTACTCCTCATGTAGGATCTCTGTCCTTAATGTGCTGTGCATTGAGATTTAATGCTATAATGAGTACTCAAACAATATATTTCACTTTGTGTTTCTATGGGGGTGCAAACTGTTGAAATCTTTACTTAATGTATACTAAACTGATCTTCTGTAAAAAAAAAAAAAGAAATTATCAATTCCCAACTTGACTCTCACTGAGATTAAACAGGAAAATAGGTCTGATCTGATTTCATCATCATTTAAAGAAATCATCTATTATTTTTCACTTTATGTTTCTGTGTGGGAGCAAACTGTTGAAATCCTTACTTAATGTATACTAAGCTGATCTTCAGTATATTAAGATAATCAAAAATGAATCTTGATGTGAATGGAAGGGGAGAGGGAGTGGGAAAGGGGAGGGTTGTGGGTGGGAGGGACGGTATTGGGGGGAAGCCATTGTAATCCATAAGTCAGACTTTGGAAATTTATATTCATTAAATAAAAGTTAAAAAAAAAAAGAATGTTCACATCCATAGAATTAAATACCCAGGAAAATATAGAGGCCTTGGTTAGTTCGGGTGGTTTCCAAATCCCTTGTACTTCTGTCCCCACAGATGACCATGTTCTGGTTTTTGTTTGATGTTTTCATTTGCTTACATTCTGTTTCTCTAAACCATGAGTTTTGCTTGCTTTTTTTTTTTTTTTGACAGGCAGAGTGGACAATGAGAGAGAAAAAGAGAGAAAGGTCATCTTTTCTGTTGGTTCACTCCCTAAATGGCTGCTATGGCTGGCACATTGCAGCCAACATGCTGCGCAAATCCGAATCCAGGAGCCAGATGCTTCCTCCTGGTTTCCCATGTGGGTGCAGGGCCCAAGCACTTGGACCATCCTCCACTGCCTTCCTGGGCCACAGCAGAGAGCTGGACTGGAAGAGGAGCAACCGGGACAGAATCCAGCGCCCCAACTGGAACTAGAACCTGGGATGCCAGCACCGCAGGCAGAGGATTAGCCTAGTGAGCTGTGGCACTGGCCTTGCTTTTTGTTTGTTATTTGTGAGAATCTTTCTTGATTTGTGTTCCTCGTCTGCTAATTCTTGGTCAATTTTTTTTTTACATTATGGCAAAATGTTGTCATGTTATAGATTGTGTATAAAATGTGATTCTGTAGGAAATATTGATAGTGCACATGGATTGTCTATCTTTTCATCCATATATACTGATTTGTGTTATTTTACAACTCTTGGATTGATCTTATTCATTTATTTCCTCCATCTAGCGTTAGCTGAGGTATCTGTACAATGACATATTGATAACCACTATTTATCCCTGGTTGTGTATTTATACCATTGTATTTATCTCTTTTGATTAGCACTGCTCAATTCTTGCAGTTTTGAAAGCATTTTTCTTATATATTATAATGCTCTGTTTCTGAACAGTGATATGAAGCATTGTAATAACTTCATAGAATACTACCTGTTCCTCTCACTATGTAACCCCTTTTTAAAATTCCTGACATAAATCCTGATTAAGCTGAAGTGCATATTGCTTTTCCAGGCTTCATTGTACTGGTGTTATAATGGATGGTGTTTCTGAATATTTTTGATTTAATCAATTTATGTCTTCATTTAATCTTTTGAAATCTGTACATATTTATCTTAAGTTGACAAAAATGTAATGTATCTAGTACACAAAATAATGTTTGGAGTATATATAAATAAAGACAACTACCATATGTATTATATGACAGTTTTACATAATGAAAACACATAAAACCTAATGTCTAAATTATTTTTATAGTAGACAACATTATAATTAAGTGTTGTCATCATATTATACTATAGATGTCTTGAAATTATTCCTCCTATACAAAGAAAATATGTTTTCCTTTGACCAAAATGGATACAAATCCCATCCATGTATATTTACATTTCAATGGTTTACATATAGACAGCACAATATGGGGTCCTGGTTTAAATTTAACTGGCATATTTAGATGGTGCACACTTAAAATGATTATAGTTGATATAGTATGCATCATATTTGTTATATTATTTTCTGTGTTATTATTTTATGTCTTATTTACTGTTGATTAGAAATTCTATAATGCAGAGGGAAAAAGATCCTCCAGTTATGGTTTGCTCTCCTACAGGAGTTATGGCTTGGCTAGGCCTAAGACAGGAACCAGGAAGTCCATCCAGATCCCAACCTGTGTGACAGGGATCCAAGCACTTGAACCATGTGCTGCTGCCTTCAAAGTGTGCATTGAAAGCAAATTGAATCAGAATTGGAGCTGTTGGAATTAAAGCTAATGTTTTGATGTAACATGTAGACCTCACAATCAATGTGGTAACTGCTACAACAAACACCCATTCAAATTCTTGTTAATTTTTTTCTGCTCATTTTATTTTTTATTTTTCTCTGAAGGGAGGAGAGAACCTCCACTTTGACTATGACCTTGTCTAAACAAGATAAGAATCTTGTGTGGGAGCAAGCTGTTGA
Source organism: Oryctolagus cuniculus (assembly GCF_964237555.1). NCBI lineage: Eukaryota > Metazoa > Chordata > Mammalia > Lagomorpha > Leporidae > Oryctolagus > Oryctolagus cuniculus. Next base: position 95,567,838 of record NC_091433.1, read on the forward strand.
AATCCTTACTTAATGTATACTAAGCTGATCTTCTGTATATTAAGATAATTGAAAATGAATCTTGATGTGAATGGAAGGGGAGAGGGAGTGGGAAAGGGGAGGGTTGTGGGTGGGAGGGACGGTATTGGGGGGAAGCCATTGTAATCCATAAGTCAGACTTTGGAAATTTATATTCATTAAATAAAAGTTAAAAAAAGAAAAAAAAAGAATAGGTCATCAAAGAAGGAGGTACCTTTCTCTGAAGGGAGGAGAGAACTTCCACTTTGACTATGACCTTGTCTAAATATGATCAGAGTTGGTGATCTCAAGAGGCTTCCATGGCCTTGGCGACTCATGACAAGAGCCTGGGGTGATTACTGATGCCATAAACAAGAGTGTCAATTTGTTAAGTCAACAACAGGAGTCAGTGTGCACTTACTCCTCATGTAGGATCTCTGTCCTTAATGTGCTGTACATTGTGATTTAATACTTTAACTAGTACTCAAACAGTATGTTTCACTTTATGTTTCTATGTGGGTGCAAACTGTGGAAATCTTTACTTAATATATGCTAAACTGATCTTCTGTATATAAAGATAATTGAAAATGAATCTTGATGTGAATGGAAGGGGGGAGGGAGAGGGAAAGGGGAGGGTTGCAGGTGGGAGGGAAGTTGTGTGGGGGGGAAGCCATTGTAATCCATAATCTGTACTTTGGAAATTTATATTCATTAAATAAAAGTTAAAATATATATATATATAAAAATTTTATTTGTTTAATTTATTTATGAAAGGCAGAATCACAGAGTGACTCTGCTGGTTTAGTCCTCAAATTCCTTCAAGAGTGCAAATGAGCTTAGCCAAATACAGGAGTTGGTGTAGGCAGCCTTTGGACAAGTCAAGACTAATCTAGGCCTTGAGGAATTCCTGAGATGAGAAAGTCACATACTCCCATCCTGAAGGAGGATGATAATCAAGAACACCCTGTTAAAATTATCTGTGCTACTGGAGGCCCCAATAAGTTGCTTATGTATGTTGTTATCTTTTGTGCTTCTTTGTTCTGCAGCTGGATATGTATAAATACTGCTGGGAATTTAGAATAAATGAGCCTTGATCAGCCTTGTTGGCTTGGCTCCATTCTCTGTGATCGCTTTTCTCTCTTTTAGGTCCCTCTCCCTCCCTTAGGTTCTGTTCAACTGGTGCAGCTGGCCCGCAAAAGTTAGGAACTCAATCTGTGTCCAAGATTCAGTTAGCAGGGACCTTGACCTATCTCCTGCTCCCTTCCATGGTGAATATTAGCAGGAAGCTGGAATTGAGAGTTTAGCCAGAGTACAACATCAGCACTCCAAAGTGGGATGAAGGCATCCCAAGGAGCCTCTTAAATATTGTGCTAAATGCCCAACACCTTGCCTCCTTTTCTTAAGCATAATATAGGATCTCATTTAACTCCATTCTTAAGGTATCTTGAATATATGTCCTTTAATTTTTTCTTTCAGTAATTTCACTGGAGTTGGCCATACCCATTTTCAAATAATCTATACCCAATTTCAAATGACACTATTTTTTGGAAGTTCAGATAGCTTATAAAAATACTCTCAAAACTTTACTGCTACCCTTTATATAATTTCTGACATTAATTTAATGATCACAAATTTTAACAACAATCCTCATTATTGATATTATTATTTAAATAAAGACTAATCTACAAGATCACATGGAAATAAAGAATATAAATATCTTGCTGTACCTTCATTTGCTTTCAGTCTTTCCCTTACTTGGTCTGACAACCAAAACTAAGCTTGTTCTTTCTGTCTGATGAATTATTTTCTTACTCACTTGAGAGAAAACAAGAGACAGTGAAGGAGAGAAAGACCTCTGATTCACAAGTTCACTTCACAAATGCTCACATCTTCCAGGGAGGGATCAGGTCTAAACCTGAGAGCTGTTAACTCACTTCAGGTTTCCATGTGGGTGGCACAATCCCCATGTATTGAGCCATCACTTTGGCTTCTCAGGGTCTGCTTAAATTGGAAGCTGGAGTCAGGATCAGAACCAAGAAATGAACCCAGATCCTCCATTGTGGAATACAATTTTCTTAATTGCTACACTAAACACTCACCCCATTCCTGTTTTTAAACTGAGATATATGGATCCAAGGTTGAACATCATGCCTGTAATTTGACAACAGTATTAAGAAAAATGAAACAGTATGAAAGGATGGGGTTTTGTGCAGTGAGTGAAGCTACCACTAGAGATGTCTTCACATCATATTTATGTGCCTCATTCAAGACCTGGCCACTCCACACTTCCAATCCACATTCCTGCTAATGTATCTGAGAGATACATTTTGAAAGCATTGGCAGAAATCTCTTTGGTATGCTTATTTCTTTTGATTCTGATACAACACAATGGTTGGGAAGATTATCATTTTTCAGTTTTGAGGAATGGCCATGCTAGTCTCCATAATAGGCTAACTTGCATTATCATAAGTTATTTTTTAAATATTTATTTATTTATTTATTTATTTATTGGACAGGCAGAGTTAGACAGTGAGAGAGAAAGGTTTTCCTTCTGTTGGTTCACGCCCCAAATGGCTGCTATGGCTGGTGCACTGCACTGACCCGAAGCCAAGAGCCAGGTGCTCCTCCTGGTCTCCCATTCGGGAGCAGGGCCCATGCACTTGGGGCATCCTCCACTGCCTTCCTGGGCCACAGAAGAGAGCTGGACTGAAAGAGGAGCAATAGGACAGAATCCGGTGCCACAATCGGGACTAGAACCCGGTGTGCCGGTACTGCAGGTGGAGGATTAGCTAAGTGAGCCATGTGCTGGCCTATATTTATTTGAAAGGCAGAGTTAGGCTGAACAAGAGAGAGAGGGAAAATATGTCATCTATCTACTGGTTAACTCCTCAGATATCAGCAATGGCTGTACTGGGCCAACAGAAGCCAAGAGCCAGAAGCTTCCCCAGGGTCTCCCATGTTCCCTTGTGGGTTTAGAGGCATAAAGACTTGAGCCATCTTCCATTGCTCTCCCAGGCCACAGCAGAGATCTGGATTAGAAATGGAACAGCTGGGTCTCAAAGAATTGCCCATATGGGATGTTGACATGGCAGGTAACAGCTTTACTTGTCACACCACAGTCCTGGCACCAAGGATTTAGGTTTTCTTTGCTTCGTATCCCATCAGAATTTGTTTTATGGAGTGAGGGGATACTTACTGCATTTTGCTTTGCATTTCCTATCTAATACTTATATTGCATGTATTCTCATTTTTTTTGACCATAAGTGCTTGGGCCCTACACCCGCATGGGAGACCAGGAGGAAATACCTGGCTCCTGGCTTCAGATCAGCATGGCATGCCAGCTGTGGTGGCCATTTTGGGGGTGCATCAATGGAAGAAAGACATTTCTCTCTGTCTGTCTCTCTTTCGCTGTCTAACTCTGCATGTCAAAAAGAAAGCCTTTATTCATCACATGATGTTAAAATATTTTCTCCTATTCCCTTGGTTGCTGCTGACCTTTTTTGAGTGTTTCCTTTTAAGTGCAGAAGCATCTTAGCTTAATATAATCCTTTTTTTTAACCTTTTATTTAGCAAATGTAAATTTCCAAAGTACAGTTTATGGATTACAATGGTTTCCCACCCCCATAACTTCCTTCCTGCCCACAACCCTCCCAACTCCTGCTCCCTCTCCCATTCCATTCACATCAAGATTCATTTTCAATTATCATTATATACAGAAGATCAATTTAGTATATATTAATTAAAGATTTCAACAGTTTGCACCCACACAGAACATAAAGTGTAAAATAGTGTTTGAGTACAAGTTATAGCATTAATTCACATTGAAAAACATATTAAGGACAGAGGTCCCACATTGAGGAGTAAGTGCACAGTGACTCCTGTTGTTGACTTAACAAACTGACACTCTTGTTTATGGTGTCAGTAATCTCCCTAGGTTCTTGTCATGAGTTGACAAGGCTATGGAAGCCTTTTGAGTTCGCCAACTTTGACCTTATTTAAACAAGGTCATACTCAAAGTGGAGTTTCACTCCTCTCTTCAGAGAAAGGTACATCCTTCTTTGATGGCCCGTTTTTCTACTGGGATCTCACTCGCAGAGATCTTTCATTTAGGTTTTTTTTTCCCCAGAGTGTCTTGGCTTTCCATGCCTGAAATACTCTCATGGGCTCTTCAGCCAGATCCGAATGCCTTAAGGGCTAATTTTGGGGCCAGAGTGCTTTTTAGGACATCTGCCATTCTATGAGTCTGCTGTGTATCCCGCTTCTCATGTTGGATCGTTCTCTCCCTTTTTGATTCTATCAGTTAGTATTAGCAGACACTAGTCTTGTTTGTGTGATCCCTTTGACTCTTAGACCTATCAGTATGATCAACTGTGAACTGAAATTGATGACTTGGACTAGTGAGATGCCATTGGTACATGCCACCTTGATGGGATTACATTTGAATCCACTGGCATGTTTTTAACACTACTATTTGGGTCAAGTCAGCTTGAGCATGTCCCAAACTGTACATCTCATTTATTTGGTGCCTTTCTAATTTCTTGATGTAGGCACCTATTGAATAAACTTTCCTCTTAACACTGCTTTAGCTGTATCCCATAAGTTTTGGCATGTTGTGCTGTTATCCTAATTTACTTCCAGAAAGCTTTTGATTTCTCTTTTGATTTCTTCTATGACCCAGTGTTCATTCAGGAGCATTTTGTTTAATTTCCATGTGTTTGCATATAGTTTAGGGATTCCTGAGTTGCTTGTTTCCAACTTCATTCCACTGTGGTCTGAGAATCTGCATGGTATGATTCTAATTCTTTTGAATTTGCTGAGACTCGCTTTATGGCCTTGTATGTGGTCAATCCTAGAGTGGCCACATTCCATGTACTGCTGAGAAGAATGTGTATTCTCTAAGTGTAGGATCAAAAGATCTGTAGATATCTGTTAGATCCATTTGGGCTATAGTGTCATTTAAGTCTACTGCTTCATTGTTGATCTTCTGTCCTGTTGATATGTCTATTTCTGAGAGTGGAGTATGGAAGTCCCCCAGTACTATATTGTATTGGAGTCTAAGTCTCCCTTTACGTCCCTTAACATATCTTTTAAATAAACCGGTGCCCTGTAATTGGGTGCATATACATTGATAATCGTTATATCTTCCTGTTGAATTGAACCCTTAATCATTATAGTGTCCCTCTTTGTCTCTCTTAACGGTTTTTGTGTTAAAGTTTATTTTGTCTGATATTAAGATGGCTATGCCCGCTGTTTTTTCACTTCTGTTGGCATGATATATCTTTTTCCAGCCTTTAACTTTCAGTCTGCATACATCTTTCTTGGAAAGATGTGTTTCTTGTAAGCAGCAAATAGATGGGTTTTGTTCCTTAATCCATTGGCCAATCTGTGTCTTTTAACTGGAGAGTTGAGGCCATTAACATTCAATGTGACTATTGATAAGTAGTAAATTTGCCCTGCCATTTTCCCAAAGATATTTTCTAATATAGGCTCTGAACTTCATGTGATCTTTTACTTTGAGGTTTTCTTCCTTTACCTTGTTTCATAGTGATGAACGTGTTGCTGTGTTTCTGTATGTAACACACCTTTAAGCACCTTTCACAGGGCTGGATGAGTGGCAACAAATTCTTTCAATTTCTGTTTGCTATGAAAGATCTTTATCTCATCTTCATTCACAAATGAGAGCTTTGCAGAATATAATATTCTGGACTGGCAGTTTTTCTATCTCAGTACCTGGGCTATGTCTCGCCATTCCCTCCTAGCCTGTAGGGCTTCTGATGAGAAGTCTGCTGTGAGTCTAATTGGAGTTCCTCTGAGACTAATCTGATGTTTCTCTCTTGCACATTTTAGAATCTTTTCTTTATGTTTCACTGTGGTGAGTTTGATTACAACATGTTGTGGTGAGGATCTCTTTTGGTCATATTTACTAGGGGTTCTATGAGCTTCCTGTATTAAGATGTCTCTGTCCTTCTGCAAACCCAGGAAGTTTTCTGCTAGTATCTCACTAAAAGGCCTTCTAATCCTTTCTCTCTCTCCATGCCTTCAGGATCTTCTAGAACTTGAATGTTGTTTTTTTTTAATAGTATTGTGTAGATAACAACAATATTTTTTAGATTTCTAATTTCCTCTTCTTTTCTTTTGTTTGACTGTATCCTTTCCTGTTCTCTGTCTTCTAAGTCTGATATTCTCTTTTCTGCTTCACTGACTCTGTTTTTAAGGCTCCCTAATGTGTTTGTCATTTGATCTACTGAATTTGTCATTTCATTTTGATTTCTCTTCACTATCACAATTTCATGTTCTACTAGTTTCTTCATTTCATTTTGATTCCTCCTTAAGATTTCATTTTCACAAGAGAGATTTTCTATCTTGTCCAGTAAGGATTTCTGTAGTTCAAGAATTTGTTTTTGAGAACTTCTTATGTTCTTATCAATTTTTTGAAATCTGTTTCTTGCATTTCTTCTATCTCATCATCTTCATAATCTTGGATTTGGGTGTATTATTCATTTGGGGGCATCATAATGTCTTCCTTGCTGTTGTTTCCTCAACTTCTGTGTTTGTTTCTTGGCATTGTGGAGATATTCTTTGGTTTTTTCTTCCCTTGCTGTGGTGTTTTTTCTAGTTATACTATGACTGTATTAAGTGGACTGTCTGCTTTTTTTTTTTTTTTGAAAGGCAGAGTAGACAGTGAGAGAGAGGCAGAGAGAAAGGTCTTCCTTTTCTATTGGTTCACCCCCCAGTGGCCACTGCGGTCAGTGCACCATGCTGATCTGAAGCCAGAAGCCAGCTGCTTCTCCTGGTCTCCCATGAGGGTGCAGGGCCCAAGGACTTGGGCCATTCTCCACTGCACTCTCGGGCCACAGCAGAGAGCTGGACAGGAAGAGGAGCAACCGGGACAGAATCCAGCACCCTGACTGGGACTAGAACCTTGGGTGCTGGCACTGCAGGTGGAGGATTAGCCTCCTGAGCCACAACACTGGCCAGACTGTCTGCTTTTGATAGATCTTTAGAGGCTTGTGATGGGTGTGACCAGGCAGCCCTGTTTGGTTCTTCAGGATTAACGGCATGCCAAAGGTGACACACAGTTAGGAATGGTAAATTTCTCTCTCTCTCTCTCTCTCTCTTTTATTCAGAAGGGAAGTAATTCCACACAGCTGAGCAGAATTGAAGGTAGTCAGTTTCTTATCTCTGGCTTCCGTGGGTATAATATTAGTCTGCTCTGTCCCATGGACCACAAAAGGATCTATGCAGTCCTCAGAGTAAGCTCAAATTTCTCTGCCATCTCCCACCAGGTTGCCAAGGTTACATTTGTGTACTCTCCCAGGAGTACTCACGTCTCCGTGACTTCTCTCCTGCACCTTCAGTTTTTCACAGTCTGTGTTCATTAGCTCCACATATTCACTAGGTCCTAACCTCCTTTTAATTCCCGCCCCCCCCCAAGAGTCAGGTTTTTCTGCTTGGCAGATGGCGGGTGCAGCTTTTACCTATGTCCAAAATGGTGCCTGCTCTTTGTCTTGCTCGCCTTTGAAAGGTGAGTGGAGAGAGACTCGTGTCAGCACTGGTCTCTTTTTTTCCCTCTCTCCTCTAGTTAGCCTGGTGAACTTTCCCGCACGGGGCTTCAAGCCTCCTTCGCTCTCGGCTCCTCTTTCTGCTTCCCCCCTGGTGTCTCAGGCTACTGAGGTTTCACCTCACCTCCCTTTCCAGCACTGGTGCATAGATTCCACAGCTGGGGTCCTGAGCCATGGGCACCCACGTAGGTCCACCATGAACCAGTAGTTCTGGAAGAGTTTCCTCGCTGTTTCTTCCTTAACTCTTTCTAGAACGTGCAGTATCTCCACTTTCATTAAACTGTCTTTTCCCGGACTGTCAATGTGCTCCCTTCCTATTCCGCCATCTTGCCCCGTCCCTAATGTCATCTTATTTGTCCATTTTTGCTTTGGTTTCCTATGCATCTGGAGAGTTTACCAATAAGTCCTTGTCTATGCCAATGTCTTGCAGAGCTTTCCCAATGTTCTCATGCAGTAACTTGATGGTATCAGTTTATTGGTTTAGATCATTGATCCATCTATAGTTCATTTCTGTATAAATTGTATGGTAGTGTTTTTGTTTCATACTTTTTCATGCAGAGTCCATGTTTTCCAGCACCCTTTGTTGAAGAGACTACCCTTTCTCCAGGCATTGATCTTGGTTCCTTTGAGAAAGATCAGTTGGTTGTACATATATGTATTAATTTCTGCAGTTTCTACTCTAGTCCATTTGTCTACATGTCTATTTTTGTGCCGGTATCAGGCTTTTTGTTTCTAAATGTCCTATAGTTTTTCTTGACATCTGATATTGCAATGCCTCTGGCTTTGTTTTGTTCTTTAAGGTTGATTTATTTATTCAGGATTTCTCGGGCTTCCATATGAATTTTAGCAACATTTTTCCTATATGTCAGAAGAATGCCATTGGTATTTAGATGGGGGTCATATTGAAGCTGTAAACTACTTTCAGTAGTATGGACATTTTGATTATATTAATTCTTTCAATCCATGAACATGACAGATATTTCCTTTTTTATGTGTTCTTCTATGTCTTTTTAAAATGTTTTGTAATTTTCATTGTAGAGTTCTTTTACCTCTTTAGTTAAGTTTATTCCAAGATGTTTATTTATTTATTTTTTTACAGGCAGAATTAGACATTGAGAGAGAAAGGAAGAGAAAAAGGTCTTCCTTCTGTTGGTTCACCCCCCAAAATGGCCGCTATGGCTGGCGCTGTGCTGATTCAAAGCAATGAGCCAGGTGCTTCCTCCTGGTGTTCCATGCGGGTGCAGGGCCCAAGCACTTGGGCCATCCTCCACTGCCTTCCTGGGCCACAGCAGAGTGCTGCACTGGAAGAGGAGCAACCAGGACTAGAACCTGGTGCTCCAACCAGGACTAGAACCCGTGGTGCTGGTGCTGCAGAAGGAGAATTAGCCTAGTGAGCTAATACTGCAAATGTGACTGATCTTACATGTACTTTATCAGCCATAGCATTGTCTTTTTATACAAATGCTATTGATTTTTGTGTATTGATTTTATATTCTGCAACTTTACCCAACTCTCCTGAGTTCTGATAATCTCTTAGTGGTGTCTTTGTCTTCCCTATTTATAATATCATGTCTTCTGCCAACTACCATCATTTGACTTCCTTTTTTTCAATTTGTATCCCTTTGATTTGTTTTTGCTTGCCTGCTGACTCTCTTTAAAAGTTATAGATTATGAGGAAAAATGTCTTTGGTATTTTGATTGGGATCATATTGAATCATCTCTTCCCTCTCTTATTCAATAAACTTCTTTCAGTATTATGGACATGTTGATGATGTTCATTCTTCCTATCCTGAACACTGAAGATTTTTCCATTTTTTTGTGTATTCTGTTTCTTTTCTTAATGTTTTGTTATTTTCATTATAGAGTTCTTTGACATCCTTGGTTAAATTTACTCAAGGTACTTTTGTGTTTTTGTAGCTTTTGTGAATGTTATTGATCTTGGAAACTCTTTCTCAACCATGGCGTTGTCTGTGTATAGAAAGGCTATTGACTTTTGTGTGTTGATATTATATTCTGCTACTTTACCACACTCTTTTTTGGAGTTCCAGTAGTCTCTTAATGGCCTCTTTTGGTTTCCCTGTATAGAGAATCTTGTCATCTGCAAATAGGAATAGTCTGAATTCCCACTTTCTAATTTGTATCCCTTTGATTTCTTTTTCTTATCTAATGGTTCTGTCTAAAACTTCAAGGAATATATTGTTTGTCTTTTTTATTTTTGTCTTTTTAAACAATAAAATTATTAGATGAATTAATGCAAAACTTCATGATGAGACACCAGAGTATATGTTGAAATATTTTTATAATGGATCTGAATTGACTTATGTTTGTGTCAGGCATTGTTTTGCAATGTGTTTGGCCACTGCTTGCAATGCTGGCATCTCATATTGTAGTGCCACATTGTGTCCATTCTATTAATGTACTTGGGAAGGCAATGGAACATCACTCAAATGCTTTAGTATGTGCCCATATAGCAGATGTAGATAGAATTACTTACTCTTGGCTCTGTGCTTGCCCAGACCTGTTTATTTCATCCTTTTAGGAAGTGAGCCAAGAAAAAGATGCTTCATCAGTCTGTATCTGTTACTGTCTTTCCTTTCTCTTCATTTCTCTGCCTTTCAAATAAGTAAATATTTAAAAAGAAAATACTAAATTCAGTTCATAATCCTTGATGGTGTCTTAATTAGTTAGATGCACTCTTTGGGCATCACTCCCTTTATTTATACCACATGGCCTATATACCAATTACTGACTATAGTTTCTATATTGACTCAGAAGAGTCAGACAAAGGAGTAGCTTAAAATGAGTTAATTATTGGTGAGTTTTTCTAATATTGGAGTTCCTCATGAAATCCATATCTCCATTCCCAGTAGGAAGATCTCCTGTTCACTGAGGTATGTGATGATCAGAATGAATAGTTCCTAGGAAAGGACATGAGAACTCACAAAGTCCATGGTGCTGAACCATATTTGTTAGATCATCAGATGAATGTGTGGAAAGATGGGTTTTAAGAGTTTTGAACTAATTCCAAGATTGGAACTTTTGTTTTATACAATGTATTTGAAATGCAGCCACCTTAAGACTCATTATTTTATTCCAGTATATGTTTTATAGTAGTTTTCTGAATTCTGGAATATGACCCATGGATGGTACACTAATTATTAGGTAAGAGCAAATAACTTTATGGATTAGATATAAGTTGCCATAGGAATATTAGGTTCTTGTTTAAGTTCTCAAAGTAGAATAGCATCATTTTTTCTTTTCTCCATATTCTATGCATGCATGTGTAACAAGTAGACGTGTGTTTAGAACTACAGCATGATTATCAGAACTTAAAACAAAGGTAAAAGATATATTAATCATCATAAAAACCTGATCTCACATTTGAGTTTATCCATTTCTAACACATGCCTTTCAAATATGAGTTTGCCACCCTAAGATGTAACCACCAGAATTCCACTTGGTTAGTGTGTGCTTGAAGATGAATTATTTTGCATCATGCATTTTGTCCTGAGAGTGAAGCTGTTTATCCAAGAAACATACCAATCATTCTTGTTTCTTTCTTTTTTATCTCAAAGAAACATTTTATTTAAGGTGTACAAATTTCCTAAGTATAACTTTAGGAATATAATGATTCTTCCCACTAACTGCACTCCCTTTTCCACTCCCACACAACTCCTCCCTTGCCCATTCCCAGTTCCATTCTCCATTAAGATCAATTTTCATTAAACTTATACGTTGAAAACCAATTTTTACAAAGTACAGATTGCAACAATTTTAACACACACGCACTAACACAAACGCAAACTGAGAACTAGTTTTATAGTTAATTCTCATAATACAACTCATTGTGGACAGAAGTCCTGCATGGGGAATATGCACACAGTGACTCTTGTTGTTAGTATGATATCAGTGATCACCCAAGATGCTTGTCATGAGCTGCCCAGCCTATGGAAGCCTTTAAAATCCACAATCTGTGTCAGTATCTTGAAAAATCCACAAGCAAAGTGAAAGTACTCTCCTCTTGTCATAGAAAACTGCATCTCTCTTTTATGGCCACTTCTATCCACTGGGGTCTCTCTCACAGAGATTCCTTCATGTAGAACATTTTTTACCACATTGTCTTGTCTTTTCATGCCTGAATTGCTCTCATGGGCCTTCAGCCAGACCAGAATGCCTTATGGGCTAATTCTGAGGTCAGAGTGTTATTTAAAGTGATTCTCACTTTATGTGTTTGCTGTGCAGACTGCTTCCTGTGTCAGAATATTCTCTACCTTTTAATTCTATTTATTATTATTACCAGAGAGTTGATTTTATTTATATGATACATTTAACATATAATCCTATCTATTTATCACTTTAACACTTAATATGGACACTTTAACAATAAAAATGACATTTTTACAACCCAGTTTAATTGGATTTAGGGTACCATGCAAGATTTTAAACTGTACCCTTAGAAGTAAGTCTATAGGGAAGTATGCAGAACAATATAGCTTCATAGATACAAAGTTCCTTGTTCCTGTGTTATTCTCACTTCTATTTGAACTATTTTCAATTGACTTTATGCACATATGATTTAATCTATGTTAAGTAAAGGGTTCAATAAATAGCATGAAGAAGGGGAAAAAAGCTGTTCCTCAACAGTCAAGACCAGGGCTGTTCAAGTCATTGCTTCTCAAAGTGTCATTTTCACTCTTACAGACTTCCTTTTAGGTGCTCTATTAGTTATCACAGATCAGGGAGAACATATGGTCTTTGTTACTTAAGGACAGACTCATTTCACTCAATATGTTTTCCAGATTCATCCAATTTGTTGCAAATGATCGGATTTCATTTTTTATACCATTGTCTAGTAGTCCATAGAATACATATCCCATAATTTCTTTACCTAGTTTTTAGTTGGTGGGCATTTAGGTCAATTCCATATCTTAGCTATTGTGAATGCAGCTTTAATAAACATCAAGGAACAGATAAAATTTTTATTTGCTGATTTCATTTCCATTGGGTAAATTTCCAGTATTGAGAGTGCTGGTTCATATGGTAGGTGTATATTCAGATTTCTTTGTTTTCTTTTTTTTATTTGAGAGTTAGACAGTGAGAGGTGAGAGACAGAGAGAAAGGTCTTCCTTCCATTGGTTCACTCCCAAAATGGCCACCATGGCCGGTGCTGTGCTGATCCGAAGCCAAGAGCCAGGTGCTTCCTCCTGGTCTCCCATGTGGGTGTAGGGGCCCAAGCACTTAGGCCTTCCTCCACTGCCCTCCTGGGCCACAGCAGAGAGCTGGACTGGAAGAGGAGCAACCAGGACTAGAACCCAGTGCCCATATGGGATGCCAGTGCACAGGTGGAGGATTAACCAAGTGAGCCGCAGCATCGGCCCCTATGTTCAGATTTCTGAAGTACCTCTAAACTGTCATCCATATTGGTTTTATCTGTTTACATTCCTACCAACAGTTTGTTAGGATACCTTTTGCCCCACATTCTCATCAGAATTTGCTGTCTTTGATTTCTGTATGAAAGCCATTCTCAATGGGGTGAGGTGAAACCTCAGTGTGGTTTTGATTTGCATTTACCTGATGGCTAGTCATCCTGGGAATTTTTTTTTTTCATTTGTCTGTTGGCCAGTTGGATTTCCTATTTTGAAAAATGTCTATTTAATTCTTTTGCCTGTTTCTTCACTGGGTTGTTTGTTTTGTTGTTGTGGAGCTTCTTGATCTCTTTATATATTCTGATTATTAATCCTTTATCAGTTGCATTTCTGCAAATAATTTCTACCATTATATCAGTTGCCTTTTGAGTTTCCTGCAGGAAAAAAAGCTTCTCAATTTCATATAATCCCATTTGTTAGTCATGGCATTGATTGCCAGTGTCTCTGGTTTCTTTTTCCAAGAACTCTTTGCCTGAGCCAATATCTTTCAGGGTTTCCCCAATGTTATCTAATAATGTGATGTTACCAGTACATAGATTTTTTTCATTGATCATTTTGAATGAATTTTTGTGTAATGTATAAAGTAGGGGTCTTTCCCAGCACCATTTGCTGAAGAGACTGTCCTTGCTCCAGGGATGTGTTTATGTTCCTTGGTCAGAGTATAACTTGGTTGTAGATGCTTGGATCAATTTTCCTTTGGAATATTCATCTGTTGCTTTTTTTTAGTACCAAGATGTTTTGATTATTACTACCATGAAGCATATCTTGAAATCTGGTATTGTGATGCCTCTGGCTTTGTTTTTGTTTTACAAGATGGCTTTAGCTATGCAAGGTATTCTGTATTTCTATACAAATTTCAACATCTTTTTTCTACATCTGAGAAGAATGTCTTTGCTATTTTGATTGGTATCACATTGAATCTGTAAATTGCTTTTGGAATAATGGGCATTTTGATATTTCTTCTTCCAATTCATGAATGTGGAATTTTTTTTCCATTTGTTGTATCTTATTCTATTTCTTTTTTCAATGTTTTGTAAATCACATTGTAGAGATCTTTGACATCCTTGGCTAAACTTACTCCAAGGTATTTGATTTTGTGTAGCTATTGTGAATGGGAATGATCTAAGAAGTTCTTTCTCAATCATAGCATTGTCCGTGTATACAAACGCTGTTGAATTCTGTGTATTGGTTATATATCCTGCTATATTACCAAACCCTTCCATGAGTTCAAATAGTCCCTTGTTGGAGTCTTTTGGATCCTCTATAAATAGAATCATATCATCTGCAAATATGGAATATTTGACTTCCTCTTTACCAATTTGTATACCTTTGACTTTTTTCTTGCCTAATGGCTCTGGTTAAAACTTCCAGTATTGTATTGAATAGCAATGTTGAAAGTGAGCATCCTTGTCTAGTTCCAGATCTCAGTGGGAATACTTCCAACTTTTCCTCATTCAATAGGATGTTGCTGTTTGTGTTTGTGTGTGTGTGTGTGTTTGTGTGTCATAAATTGCCTGGATTGTGTCTAGGAAACTTTCTTCTATACCCAATTTGTACAGAGTTTTCATCATGAAAGGGTGTCATATTTTATCAATGCTTTCTTTGCATATATTGGGATAATCATTTGTTTTTTGTTTTTCAATTTGTTAATGTGATGTATCACATTTATTGATTTGCAAATGTTGAACCATACCTGCATCTCAGGGATAAATCCCACTTGGTCTGGGTGAATAATCTTCCAGATATTTGTTGGATTCCATTGGCTAGAATTTTATTGAGGATTTTTGCATCTTTCAGGTTGGGGTTACATTCACTGAATGTTCCATGAGCTGTAGCAGGTAAAATGGCAATACCAAGGATCATTGTAGGGAATAACTATGTGAAGATTTGTAAACTGGGGGGTGTCATTTGCAACAATTACTAGAAAGATATAGTATAGAAAATATGTATTGTATTCATTTTTCTATATAGCTGTGGCAAAAATACCCTGGTTGCAAGATGAATATATTTTATAATTTTCAGTGTATAACAGAAATATGTTAGTTTCTAGTGAAACTAACAATATGAAGTGTTGCGTAGTACATTTGTGGTAATAGAAGAGTAGTTAACATCACCCAAGTATTTTTTCTATAGTATAGATTTTAGTGACAGCATTATGTTTCTTTCTGTGGCATTTTGCAACCTGCTTGAACAATCATTTTTTTTTTTTTTGGACAGGCAGAGTTAGACAGTGAGAGAGAGAGAGACAGAGAGAAAGGTCTTTCTTCCGTTGATTCACCCCAACAAATGGCTGCTACAGCCAGTGCACTGCGCTGATCTGAAGCCAGGAGCCAGGTGCTTCCTCCTGGTGTCTCATGCAGGTGCAGGGCTTAAGCAGTCCGACCATCCTCCACTGCCTTCCCAGGCCACAGCAGAGAGCTGGACTGTAAGAGGAGCAACCAGGACAGAATTCAGTGCCCCAACTGGGACTACAACCCGGGGTACCAGTGCCACAGGCAGCGAATTAGCCTAGTGAGCTGCAGTGCTGGTCTGAATAATTATTCTTAAAATGACAAATTACTTCTTAGCAGTAATGTTTTGAACAAAATGAGTAGCAAGTAAATATTTGTTCTAACATAAGGATTACTTTTGCCTAATCACTGCCAATTAGTATAATTGTTGGTGCTCTTTCCAGGAGGTCTTCCTTGGCCGTTGTCATGTGTAAAGCTCTATTCCTAATCAGGTTAGCTGATTGGTTTTGTTTCTACAGCCAATCAATTTGGTATTTTGTATTCATTTCAATCATGACTTTACTCTGAATCTATCAGCAAATCAGACCAGTTATCTCACATTTCCATTTTTCGTCTCTTCCAGGTACAATCCTAGGGCCCACTAAATATTTCCAAGTTCTAAGAAAATGAACAGACCTCCAGTAAGTTGTTTATTTCTCAGTTTGTATTATATTGTGATATAGCATGTTTATAAGTATAGCTTATTAAAATGGAGAAATAAGTATGTGAAAACATAAAATTTTCATTATTATAAAATATTAAGGCTATCAAACATGATAGCAAATTTGTTTTCAGTCTTAGTGATGCTATAACACTGATATGTTTATCAGATTATTCAAATGGCAACACAGAATCTTCTAAATTATTGTAGGATATGAAGCCTGAATTTTTCTCTGTTGGTCTTATTGATGAAATAGTAGAAGTGGTTTAGTACCAACCTGGATATAAACACTAAACTAGGCAGAAGTTACCAGGTGCTAGGAAAACAAATTACTGAATATGATTTTTTTGTGGGTGAATTGCTTGAATAGTGGGGTCCTAATAGCGTATTGGAGGCTGAATGTGATTCATGAGCAGAACCAGGAATGTGTAGGGAATAGGATCTGCAGCCATTTCTGGTTTTTAGAACTTATTGCTATATTTTCAAGGCAGAGTTAAAAAGATAAAAATGGAAGAGGGAATGAATCAGAGAATCTTCCATCTGCTGGTTCACTCCCCAAAGAGTCACAATGGTCAGGGTTGAACAAGGTAAAAGCAGGAGGTAGGAGGTTCATCTTTGTCTCCCACCCTAGGCCAGAGGCCCTCTCCAAGTACTTTCCCTGGCACATTATCAAAGGCTTGGATTTGTAGTGGAGTTGCTGGGACTGAAAGCCCATCCATATGAGATGCCAGCATTACAGGTGGTGGGTTAACCGTTTATGTCTCAAGGCCAGCTCCCATGGCAGGTCTTTAAAGAGCTCTCCATACATTTCTCTATGGATTCATGTTGTGTTGCAGTTTTTCCAAAGTTACATCTTAAGCCAAATCCTTCCATTCTTCATTTGTACTTCATGCTACTCAAAGTAGTTTTGATTAAATTATCCATCAATACCATAAAGAGTAGTCAAAGCCAAAGATTTTTTATAGTTTTTCTGTACTTGAATCTATTACACAATAAAAATAAAGTATGTCTTTGGGAGGTAGAAAAACACAGAGAGAGTGAAGTAAGCTAAGAAAGAAAATATTGGGAACAGCACTGTGGTATAATGGGTTATACCACCACCTACAATGTGGAATACCATATTTAGGCTGGTTCAAGTTCTTTCTGCTTCACTTCCAATCCAGTTCCCTGCTAATGCACCTTGAGAAACAGAAGATGGCCAAATTGTTTGGGACCCTGCCATCTACTTGGCAAGCCTGGATGAAGCTCCTAGCTCCAGACTTCAGTCTGGTCCAGCCATGAATTTTGCACCCATCTGGGGAGAGAACTAGCAGATAGAATATCTGTCTAGCTCTCTCTCTCTAACACTGTCTTCCAAATAAATAAAATAAATCCTACAAAAGAGAATATCATTTATAAACTGATTCATTCCTCATAAACACCCTCAATCGCCCATGCTGGCACTAGGCAGAAGCTAAGAGATAAGAATATAGTCCTGGATTCCAAAATGGGTACAAAAGGCCAATTACTTGAGTCACCAATAATGCCTCACAACATCTGTATTAACAAAAATCTGGAATCCGGAATGAATGCTGAGATTCAAACTAGGTAATTTGAAGTAGAATTAGATGATTTAAATGGGTATCATAAACCTAAATGCTCGCCTTCTATTTTTTTTCTCAACTACTGTACATGGATTTCTCCTGAATGTTATTTCCTATTTCTATCATGACATCAGGGATGGTTTTTGTCATTTTTGTGTGTAATTCTACTTTCCTCTCAATATTACCTATCCAAATGTTCCATACACTCTCCCATTCACACATCCTGTGGTTCTTTACAGATCTGGCCCTCTTGGTTATGACACTCCTGCTTCCTTCCCAAGGTAGCCTCTCCCACAGGCTTCAGAACATAGTTGCTATTCCCTGTAAATATTATTTGTAGCTATCCAATTTGGAATTTATGCTGAACACATCTAAAATGAAAGCCACATTATTCATTTCTCTATGTACTTTTATAAAGTATTACTATGAGCTAGCCTTGGCCAAATCATCAAAATGGGATTTTTTTCTAAACTCCTCCCACTTTTTCATTTCTAAAGTCATCTTTTTTCAAATACTGGTACATTTGCTTTTTTTGTTTTGAAATATTTATTTTATATCTGAATACACTCTGTAAAAATTCTTAGATTTGTCTGAGAACTGCATTAAATCTATTCTCCTGATATTTGTAAAATAGAATATAAATCATAAATACTGCTTTTAATTTAAAAATGAGAATTATTAATTTTAGCAAACATCTCAAGAATGTATTAGCTCAGTGCTGAGCTTTACCTCACTTCTCTTGGGGTAACACGCTTAGGAGTCTGTAGGGGAAAGCATTCAGTTGTTAGGACATGCAAGTGAACCAGACTCAGAATCAAGTACATAAAGAAAGGAGACATAGAACATGAACATTTGTCCTGGTGACTAAGATGGTGAGTCTTTGTCACTAGCTTAAGTTGCCATTTTGAATATCCACATACCATATCAGACTGCTTGATTTAGTTTCCCACTACTCACTTTTTTTTTCTTTTCCTGTGAATGTGTGTCTTAGGAGGCAGTAGATGATAGCTAAATATTTGAATCCCTACCTCCCAAATGGGTGACTACATTAAGTTCCAGTATCCTGGTATATTTTTGGATGAAGTGATTTTTGGGGGAATGAATTGGGAAATGAAATATCTCTCTCTTTCTCTCTCTCTCTCCCCCACCTTTACTCCCCCCCCCTCCATTTGAATCAAAATGAAAACAAATCAATAAAATTTTAGAAAATATACCTCTGTCATCACCTGAATTCCATATAGAGTGTGTGTGTTTATGTCATGAATCTGCTTCTAATTCCAGCTTCCTGCTAATACAGATGCTAAGAGACTGCAGCTGATAACTCAATGCTTGAGTCTCTGTCATCACCCTAAGGTACTCAGCCTGGAACAGACTTGGTTGTTTGTAGGCATTGAGGGAGTAAAGAAGATAATAGGATTTCTGTGCCTCTGTCTGTCTCTCTTTCTCTCTTTTATGTCTGTGTGTGTGTGTGTTTGTCTCAAATAAAAGTAAATGAATAAGGATACACTTTTAGATATGCTTTGCACATTTTTCCTACACACATCTGTATATATATGATTCTTTCTGTATTTTGATGTAATATGAAATTATGTTTTAACCCCCCCAAAATGGTTGTCATGTTTTCAAGCTCTTTTGAAGGTTGTATCATTATATGATATTGGTTATATCTAAATTATTATTTAAAGTATATGAGTATATGTATACATCTATAATTGCAAAAGATTATGGATGAGGACTCTGGTTAATAGTTTGTTAAAATCAAATATTTTATAATTAAATGTATAACTTATCATTTGACATTTTAAATTGAATTTCTATGTCAGTAAGCCTATACATATTCTTTGCAATAATAAACACCATCCATCTAAATTTTTTTAATCTTCCCAGGTAAAATTTTGTGTGCCTCAAACACTAAATCCCTATCGCCTTCTCCCACAGACCATGGAAGTCACTTCTCTACTTTATATCTCTATGAATTTGTCTCCTCTAGTAACCTCATATAAGTTGAATCATAAAGTATTTATCATTTTGCAATGGCTTATTTCATGTTCAAGTATGCCTTCACAGTCAGTGCATATTGTACTATTTGTCAAAAAAATTTAGTAAAGCTCTCTAATACATCACTGTATGATGCAATGGTTTGTATATCATTTATTGGAAGTAAATCCAATTTGAGATGTGAAGAAGGTGGAAATTTAATCTTACAATAGTGTCTAGAGGTAGAGCCTTTGAGAGGTGAGTAGGATTAGATTGCATCATCATGTTGGGTCCCTCAAAATTGCTTGTATACTGAAATATTTAAAAGATGGAGGCCATGGAAACATTTCCACAATCCCTATCCCCTTCTTTTTGATATTCTGCACTGCCTCTGAACTTTCTGAGTGAGAAAATGAACACCATCGGCAGGCCTTCAGTACTGTTGGCCATATTTTTTGCATCATTTTACATTTATACCAGTAATGCATGATAATTTCATTTCTCTACTATTGTGTTTTATAACAGACATTGAAATGGATATAAAGTGGTATTTCACTGATTGCTATTTGTGTTCACCTAATAAGTAATGCTGACAGTCCTGTGTGGCAATTAGCCATTTGGAAACCTCCTTTTAGAAATGTTATTTCTTTCTCCGATTTGAAATCTTATTTTATTGCTTTACTTGTAAGATTTTCTTATATTTTGCCAATAGTAATTTTCTATACAATATGAATATTTTCCCATCAAATTGATACCCTTTTCTCTGTTTTTTAATCTTTTGATCCACAAAATTTTTTATAGTTCTCTTAACTTTATATTTTGCTACTCGTGCTATTTTAAATTCATAATTTATGCTTATATTACAAAATAGCAATCGTTAGTTATTTAGAAACTCATACATATGTTTAACTTAAGATGGTTAGAATCTGAACTATTGTTTGATTCTAATGACTTTTTCAATGTTCCTAACAATGCTACAATTTGTTGGATAAGTTCCTTGGGCCAGCCTATATTGAACTTGACTTTAGATTCCACTTCAAAGGTGGAAATATGAGAGAAGTTTTGATGACCAGAACTCCATCTAAAATGCCATTGTTATGGTACAATTTGTTGAATATATTTTTAATTTCTCTTGAGATTTTTTTCTCTCAGATAACTTAGGAGTATAGTTACCTAATTTTTAAATATTGAAGGATTTTTGTTAATTAAAAAATGATCCATAACTTAATATCACATGGTCACAGACTACTTTATGATTTTAGTCTTTTAAAAATATCTTGTAGTTTTCATGTTATCTCTTGAAACATTCTATTTCTATAGATTTATTTATTTACTTGACAGAGTTACAGAAAGGGAGGGATAGAGGCAGAGAATTATTCCAAGCACTGGTTTACTTCCCAGATGGCTTCAATGGCTAGGGTTCGGTCAAACCTGAAGTCAGAAGCTTTTTTCAATTCTCCATATGGCTATCAGAGTCTCAAGGGTCCATCTTCTTTTGCCTTTCCCAGGCCATCAGCAGGGAGCTGGATCAAAGTGAACACCCAGAGCATACACCAGTGCCTGTATGGATTGCTGGTACAGGCGGTTGCTTTACCAACTATGCAAAATTGCCAGCCCCTAATTTTAGTCTTGCATTATGTCTCAGCAGGTGTTTTATATTGGTTCTATAGAGTAGTGTACAAATATTATTTAGATTATTATCCTGTCATTTATGTTTATAATAGACTGATTTTTTCAGTTTTTTATCAATTACTATAAAATGAGTATAAATAGTCTAACACTATTTGTAATTTTTTAGTTCGTTGTTTACTTCCATGGACTTTGTTTCTTGTCTTTTGCGCCTTTGTTTTTAGGTACATTAACACTGATTATACCATTCTGATGTATAATCTAAGCTGCATACCCAACTCTTTGTAGGTATTTTTTACATCCTTTTACTTTTAGTCTGTTTTGTCTTAGTTTTGAAACATAGCACTTTCAGATAACACACTGAAATCTCTTGTTTTTTTTTGATCAAGTTTGACAATTGCAGTCTTTATTTTTAGTCACTTTACTTATAAACTATTAATATTGCTTAAATTATTTCTGCCACTTGGTGTTTTATTTTCTCTTTGGTTCATCAAAATTGTTCCTCTGCTTCTCATTTACTACTTCAATTTTGACTCATAGAAATTATTAATGACTATTAAGAAATTATTTTATTAATTGGGATACAGATAAAATGAACCTCCAACAATTGGTTTACTTTCCAAATGTTTGCTATGGCTGGGTGTGGCCTGGGGCTCACTAAAGCTAAGAACGGGGAGCTCAATCCAAGTCTTTGTCATAGGTAGCTGAAACCTGGTTTCTTGAGCCTCATCACTGTCTACCAGGGTCCATCCATGCAAAAAGCTTGTGTCAGGAGTCCAAGATGGGCACCCTATTGTGGTACAAAAATATAGTATACAGACATCTTAATTGATACCTTAACTACTATGGTAAATGTGTACACTCATAAAAAATTTTAAATAATGCATAGTGGTTCTTCTATTGCCTGCTTAACTCAATGTCATAAACTAAATATGTTCTCCCAGAAATCCATATGTGGATACTAAATCCAAGTTGACTGTATTTGGGATAGAACCCTCACATGGGTAATTAAGTTTAATTAGGGTCCTATAGGTAGGCCCCTTCACAATTCAACTGGTATCTTTAAGAGAGACATTGAGATGGGAGCACAGAAAGAAAAGACCATGTGAGGACATGGTAAGAAGTTGGCCATCCTAGAACAGAAACAAAAGACCACAGGAAAAACTAAGCCTCCAAGCAGTTCTTGAACTTTCATTCTGCAGAATTATGAGAACACAGGACAATTTAAATAAACCTATCTATAGCATTGCATCTCTTGCAAACAATTACACTGCATTTTTGAACTAATTTCCTTTGATTTATAAATAATGATGTGCTTGTATTTTACTAATTTTTAGAAAAATTTGCAATATATATAACATACACTGCATTGTTTCAAATATATTATTAGAATTTTTCAATTGAATAGTTCTATTTATGACTCTTTTATACTGTACAATTCATAGCTTTATTGAAATAGTGAATGAATATATGCATTTCTTTTTTTATTTAGTAAATATAAATTTCCAAAGTACAGTTTATGGATTACAATTGCTTCCCCACCCATAATTTCCCTCCCACTCGCACCCCTCCCATCACCCGCTACCTTGCCTGTACTTCTGGGGTCATTTCCAAGAAGTCTTTGCCAGTACCTATATCTTGCAGGGTTTCTCCAATGCTCTCTAATAATTTGATGGTGTCGGGTCATAGATTTAAGGCTTTAACCCATATTGAGTGAATTTTTGTGTAAGGTGAAAGGTAGGGGTCTTGCTTCATGCTTCTGCACGTGGAAATCCAATTTTCCCAGCACCATTTATTGAATAGACTGTCCTTACTCCAGGGATTGGTTTTGGATCCTTGATCAAATATGAGTTGGCTGTAGATGTTTGGATTGATTTCTGGTGTTTCAATTCTGTTCCATTGGTCTATCCTTCTGTTTCTGTACCAGTACCATGCTGTTTTGATTACAACTGCCCTGTAGTATGTCCTGAAATCTGGTACTGTGATGCCTCCGGCTTTCTTTTTGTTGTACAAGATTGCTTTAGCTATTCGAGGTCTCTTGTGCCTCCATATGAATTTCAGCATCATTTTTTCCAGATCTGAGAAGAAGGTCTTCGGTATCTTGATTGGTATTACATTGAATGTATAAATTGCTTTTGGGAGAGTGGACATTTTGATGCTATTGATTCTTCCAATTCATGAGCATGGAAGATTTTTCCATTTCTTGGTATCCTCTTCTATTTCTTTCTTTAAGGTTTTGTAATTCTCATCATAGAGAACTTTTACGTCTTGGTTAAACTTATTTCAAGGTAATTGATTGTTTTTGTGGCTATTGTAAATGGGATTGATCTTAGAAGTTCTGCCTCAGCCATGGCATTGCCTGTGTTTACAAAGGCTGTTGATTTTTGTGCATTGATTTTATACTCTGTTACTTTGCCAAACTCTTCTATGAGTTCCAATGGTCTCTTAGTAGAGTTCTTTGGGTCCCCTAATCAAAGAATCATATCATCTGCAAAGAGGGATAGTTTGACTTCTTCCTTCCCAATTTGTATCCATTTAATTTCTTTTTCTTGCCTAATAGCTCTGGCTAAAACTTCCAGAACTATGTTAAATAGCAGTGGTGAGAGTGGGCATCCCTGTCTGGTACCAGATCTCAATGGAAATACTTCCAACTTTTCCCCATTCAATAGGATGCTGGCCATGGGTTTTTCATAAGTTGTTTGATTGTATTGAGGAATGTTCCTTCCACACCCAGTTTACTTAGAGTTTTCATCATGAAAGGGTGTTATATTTTATCAAATGCTTTCTCTGCATATATTCAGATAATCTTACGATTTTTCTTCTGCAGTCTGTTAATGTGGTGTATCACATTGATTGATTTGCAAACATTGAACCATCCCTGAATACCAGGGTTAAATCCCACTTGGTCTGGGTGGATGATCTGTCTGATGTGTTGTTGCATTTTATTGGCCAGAATTTAATGAAGATTTTTTGCATCTATGTTCATCAGGGATATTGGGTGTAAGTTTCTTTCAATGCTGCATCTTTCTCTGGCTTAGGAATTAAGGTGATGCTGGATTCATGGAAAGAATTTGAGAGAATTCCCTCTTTTTTGATTGTTCTGAATAGTTTGAGAAGAATTGGAATTAGTTCTTCTTTAAATGTCTGGTAGAATTCAGCAGTGAATCCATCTGGTCCTGGGCTATTCTTTGTTGGGAGGGCCTTTACTGTTCCAATTTCTGACTCAGTTATGGGTCTGTTTTTGTTTTCTATGTTACCTGTTTTAATTTAGGTAGGTTGTATGTGTCCAGGAATCTATCCATTGCTGAGAGATTTCCCTGTTTGCTGGCATACAAGTCCTTGTAGTAATTTCTGATGATTCTTTTTATTTTTGTGGTGTCTGTTGTTACGTTTCCTTTTTCATCTCTGATTTTATTGATTTGGGTCTTTTCTCTTCTTTTTTTCATTAGTTGGGCCAATGGTTTTTCAATTTTGTTTATTTTTTTTAAAAAAACCAGCGCCTTATTAGGCTAATTTTTGTAATATTTTTGGATTCAATCCTGTTGATTACTTCTCTGATTTTAATTATTTCTCTTCTCCTACTAGATTTGGGTCTAGTCTGCTGAAGTTTTTCTAGATCCTTCAGCTGCATTGAAAGCTCATTTATTTTTTGCCTTTCCAATTTCTTGATGTAGACACCTATTGCTATAAACTGTCCTCTTAACACTGAGTTTGCTGTATCCCATAAGTTTTGATATGTTGAGCTGTTATCCTCATTTACTTCCAGAAAATTTTTGATTTCTATTTTGATTACTTCTATGACCCAGTGTTCATTCAGGAGAATGTTATTTAGTCTGCATGTGTTTGCATATAGTCTAGGGATTCCTGAGTTGCTACTTTCCGACTTAATTCCACTGTGGTCTGAGAAGCTGCATCGTATGATTCTAATTCTTTTGAATTTGCTGAGACTTGCTTTATGGCGTAGTAGGTGGTCAATCCTACAGTAGGTTCCAGGTACTGCTGAGAATAATGGAAATTCGTTAAGTGTAGGATGAAAAGTTCTGAAGACATCTGTTAGATCCATTTGGGCAATAGTGTCATTTAAATCTACTGTTTCCCTGTTGATCTTCTGTCCAGATGATTTGTCTATTTCTGAGAGCACAGTATTGAAGTCCTCCAGTGTCGCTCCCCCTCTTCATGGAGGAACGACACAGGACCCTGCGCTGTTCTTTTGTCTGCTCGGCCCTCCCCGGGTTTGCTGCTGGTTCTTCCCGGGTTGGCTACCGTACTTCCATCTCCGTAGAAGGGCGGTTCCCCCTGCCACTTTCCCCGCTTCCGCGGGGGAGCAGCACACCGCCGGCCGGCTCTCTCGGGGGCTGCTCAGGTGTTCCTCAGGTGTTCCCCTTAGATGTTCCTGGTGCATGTTGTCTCTCTCCTCCTTTATAGTCCTCTTCCACTAATCCCAACTCTGCTACCCACACGCCGAGTATGCTGCTCTCCTCCAATCAGGAGCAGGATCAGCTCCTGCAGGTCATCACTCAAGTCGGCGAGAGACAGCTGCGTAGAAGCTGTTTACTCCTCTCCCAGCGCCATATTGTGGGAGAGCAGATGCATAGAATAAGTCTTAATTCGAGTAACTTAGTCTAGTCCGAGTTGCTCCCCACACTCCAGTACTATAGTACTGGAGTCTAAGTCTCCCTTTAAGTCCTGTAACATATCTTTTAAATGAACTGGTGCCCTGTAATTAGGTGCATATACATTTATAATAGTTACATCTTCCTGTTGAACTGATCCCTTAATCATTATATAGTGACCCTCTTTGTTTCTCCACAGTTTTTGTGTAAAAGTTCAATTTGTCTGATATTAAGATGGCTATGCCAGCTCTTTCTTGGTTTCTGTTGGCATGGAATATCTTTTTCCAGCCTTTCACTTTCAGTCTCCAAGCACCTTTTTTAGAAAGATGTGTTTCTTGTAAGGAGCAAATAGATGGGTTTTGTTCCTTAATCCATTCAGCCAATCTGTGTCTTTTAACTGGAGAGTTGAGGCCATTAACATTCAATGTGACTTGATAAGTAGTAACTTTGCCCTGCCATTTTCCCAAAGATATCTTCTAATATATGCTTTGAACTTCCTGTGATCTTTTGCTGTGAGCTTTTCTTTCTTTACTTTCTTTCATATTGATGACCGTGTTTCTGTGTTTCTGTATGTAACCCATCTTTGAGCATCTTTCACAGGGCTGGATGAGTGGTGACAAATTCTTTCAATTTCTGTTTGCTCTGAAAGGTCTTTATTTCACCTTCATTCACAAATGAGAGATTTGCAGGATATAATCTGGGCTGGCAGTTTTTCTCTCTCAGTACTTGGGCTATGTCTCGCCATTCCCTCCTAGCCTGTAGGGCTTCTGATGAGAAGTCTGCTGTGAGTCTAATTGGAGTTCCTCTGAGACTAATCTGATGTTTCTCTCTTGCACATTTTAGAATCTTTTCTTTATGTTTCACTGTGGTGAGTTTGATTACAACATGTTGTGGTGAGGATCTCTTTTGGTCATGTTTACTAGGGGTTCTATGTGCTTCCTGTATTAGGATGTCTCTGTCCTTTTGAAAACCCAGGAAGTTTTCTGCTAGTATCTCACTAAAAGGCCTTCTAATCCTTTCTCTCTCTCCATGCATCCAGGAACTCCTAGAACTCGAATGTGTGGTTTTTAATAGAATCCTCTAGATTCCCAACAATATTTTTAAATTTCTAATTTCCTCTTCTTTTCTTTGGTTTCACTGTATACTTTCCTGTGCTCTGTCTTCTAAGTCTGATATTCTCTCTTCTGCTTCACTGACACTGTTTTTTAGGCTCTCTAATGTGTTTGTCATTTGATCTATTGAATTCATTTCATTTTGATTCCTTTACACTATCACAATTTCATGTTCTGCTAGTTTCTGCATTTCATTTTGATTCCTCCTAAAGATTTCAATTTCACGAGAGAGATTATCTTTTTTCCTTTTTTATAAAATTTTATTTTGCAAATATAAATTTGCAAAGTACAGTTTATGGATTACAATAGTTTCCCCCCCCCATAACTTCCCTCCCTCCTGCAACCCTCCCGACACCCATTTCCTTTCCCATTCCATTCACATCAAGATTCATTTTCAATTCTCTTTATATACAGGAGGTGAATTTAGTGTATATTAAGTAAAGATTTCATCAGTTTGCACACACACAGAACATAAAGTTAAAATACTGTTTGAGTACTAGTTATAGCATTAATTCACATTGAACAACACATTAAGGTCAGAGATCCTACATGAGGAGTAAGTACACAGTGACTCCTCTTATTGACTCAACAAATTGACACTGAGCATGTCCCAAAATTGTACATGTCCTTCCATGAAAGAGATTTTCTATCCTGTCCAGTAAGGATTTCTGTAGTTCAAGAATTTGTTTTTGAAAACTTTTAAATGTTCTTATCATAATTTTTTCAAGTCTGTATCTTGCATTTCTTCTATGTCATCATCTTCATAATCTGGGATTGTTTTGTCTTATTAATTTCAAGGCATCATAATGTCTTTTTTGTTCTTGTTTCCACAGTTTCTCCATTTGTTGCTTGGCATTGAAGTGAAATGGACACTATGAGAAACAGTGACTTGATCAGCCCTTGTCCTGTTGATGTACAACTAATACTGTATCCCTTTTAGTATTTTTTGTTCTACTTAATACTATTGGTTGGACTCTAATTAACACAAAATTATTCTTAGGTGTTTAAATTTAACTGAAAAGTGATCTCTGTTAAATATAAGAGTGGGAATAAGAGAGAGAGGAGATGTACAATTTGGAACATGCTCAATCAGACTTGCACCAAATGCTGGAGTTAGAACTGTGCTAGGGGATTCCAATACAATCACATCAAGGTGGCATGTGCCAATGGCATCTCACTAGTCCAAGTCATCAATTTCAGTTCACAATTGATCATACTGGTAGGTCTAAGAGTCAAAGGGATCACATAAACAAGACTAGTGTCTGCTAATACTAACTGATAGAATAAAAAAGGGAGAGAACGATCCAACATGGGAAGCGGGATACACAGCAGACTCATAGAATGGCAGATGTCCTAAAAAGCACTCTGGCCCCAGAATCAGCCCTAAAAGCATTTGGATCTGGCTGAAGAGCCATGAGAGTATTTTAGGCATGGAAAGCCAAGACACTCTGGCAAAAAAGAAAAAAGAAAAACCTAAATGAAAGATCTCTGCATGTGAGATCCCAGTAGAGAGAACGGGCCATCAAAGAAGGAGGTAGCTTTCTCTGAAGGGAGGTGAGAACTTCCACTTTGACTATGACCTTGTCAAAACAAGATCGAAGTTGGCAAACTCAAAAGGTTTCCATAGTCTTGACAACTCATGACAAGAGCCTAGGGAGATTACTGATGCCATAAACAAGAATGTCAATTTGTTAACTCAAAGAGGAGTCACTGTGCATTTACTCCTCATGTCCTCATGTAGGATCTCTGACCTTAATGTGTTGTTCAATGTGAATTAATGCTATAACTCGTATTGAAATAGTATTTCACATAAAAATAAAAAACTTAAAAGAGACAAGAAGGGCACTATATAATGATAAAGGGATAAATTCAACAGGAAGATGTAACTATTATAAATGTATATGCACCTAATTACAGGGCACCATGCTATTTCAAAGGTATGTTAGGGACTTAAAGGAGATGTATACTCCAATACAATAGTATTGGAGGACTTCAAAGTCTACTTTCGGATTGGTCAGATAAACCTGACAGAGAATCAACAAAGAAACAAAAGATTTAATCAACATTATAGACTAAATGGATCTAACAGATATCTACTGAACTTTTCATCCTACACTTAAAGAATGCACATTCTTCTCAGAAGTGCATGTGACTTATTCTAGAATTAGCCACACACTAGGCCATAAAGCAAGCCTCAGTAAATTCAAAAGAATCAAATTCATGCCATGCATCTTCTCAGACAACAATGGAATGAAGCCAGAAATTAGCAACTCAGGAATCCCTAGAGCAAATGCAAGAACATGGAGACTAAACAACATGCTCCTGAATGAACATTGGGTCATAGAAGAAAACAAAAATAAATCAAAAACTTTCTGTAAGCAAATGTAGATAACAACACAACATATCAAAACTTATGGGATACAGCAAACGCAGTGTTAAGAGGAAAGTTTATAACAATAGTTGCCTATATCAAGAAATTGAAAAGGCACCAAATAAATGAGCTATCAATGCATTTCAAGGATCTAGAAATGCTACAGCAAACCAAACCCAAAATTAGGAGAAGAGAAATAATCAAAATTAGAGAGGAAATCAATGGAATTGAATCCAAGAAACATTACAAAAGATCAGCAAAATAAAGAGGTGGTTTTTTGAAAAAATTAACAAAATTGACACACCATTGGTCTAACTAACCAATACAAGGAAGTAGAAGAATCAAATCAACAAAATCAAAAATGAAAATGGGAATTATTGCAGCTCAATTCACAATAGCTAAGACATGCAATCAACCTAAATGACCATCAGATGAAGACTGGATAAAGAAATTATGGGACATGTACACTGTACAATACTATACAGTGGTAAAAAAAATGAAATCCAGTCATTTGTAACAAAATGGAGGAATCTGGAAAACATCATGCTGGGTGAAATAAGCCAGTCCCAAAGGGAAAATATCATATGTTCTCCCTGATATGTGACAGCAGAGTACCTTAAAGGAAATCTGTAGAAGTGAAACTGAGACTGTGGGAAGCAATGTCTGATCAGCCCTTTCCTGACTGTTGAGGAATGACCTACTATTTTATTCTCTTCAGTATTTCCTTTTTCTACTTAATACCAGTGGTTGAACTCTTTAATTAGCACACAATTATTCTTGTGTGTTTAAAGTTAACTGAGGGGCCGGTGCCATGGCTCACTTGGTTAATCTTCCACCTGCAGTGCTGGCATCCCATATGGGTGCCGGGTTCTAGTCCCAGCTGCTATTCTTCCAGTCCAGCTCTCTGCTGTGGCCTGGGAGGGCAGTGAAGGATGACCCAAGTACATGGGCCCCTGCACCTGCATAGGAGACCAGGAAGAAGCACCTGAATCCTGCCTTCGAATCAGTACAGCGCCGGCCATAACAGCCATTTTGGGGAGTGAACCAATGGAAGGAAGACGTTTCTCTCTGTCTCTCTCACTGTCTGTAAATCTACCTGTCAAATAAAATAAGATAAAGTTAACTGAAAATTGATCCCTGTTAAAAATAAGAGTGGGAATAAGAGAAGGAGCTGTACAGTTCCCAGATGCACAATCATACTTACCCCTAATGGTAGAGTTAGAAATGTGCCATGGGACTGAAAATCCCATTAAGTGTCTGCCAATAACACTTGATAGAACTAAAAAGGAGAGAATGAACCAACATGGGAAGCAGTATACACAGCAGACTCATAGAATGGCAAATGCCCTAAACAGGAATCTGGCCTCAGAATCAGACCTTAACATTTGGATCTGTCTAAAAAGCCCATGAGAGTTTCTCAGCATGGAAAGCCAAGACACTGTGGCAAAAAAATGACCTAAATGAAAGATCTCTGTGAGTGAGATCACAGTGGAAAGAGTAGACCATCAAACAAGGAGGTACCTTTCTCTGAAGGGAGGATAGAACTTCCACTTTAACTATGACCTTGTCTAAATACGATGGGAGTTGTTGAACTCAAAAGGTTTCCATAGCCTTGGCAGCTCATGACAAGAGCCTCAGGTGATTACTGACATCATAAATAAGAGTGTCAATTGTTAAATCAACAACAGGAGTCATTGTACACTTACTCCTCATCTAGGATCTCTGTCTTTAATGTGTTGTACTATGCAAATTAATGGTAAAACTAGTATCTAAACAGTGCTTTATACTTTGTGTCTCTGTGTGTGCAATCTGTTGAAATCTTTACTTAGCATATACTAAGTTGATTTTCCATATAAAAAGATAATTAAAAATGAATCTTAATGAAGAATGGGATTGGAGAGGGAGTTAGAGATGGGATGGTTTGTGGGTGGGAGGGAGGTTATGGGGGGAACCACTATAATCAAAAAGTTGTATTTTGAAATTTATATTTATTAAATAAAAGTTTTAAAAAAGAATCTCTAGATCATATGAAAACACATGGAGAGAGATCAGCATGTTTCTAAATAAAAAGTTTTTCATACATGAAATAAAAAAAGAAATAAAAAATTAAAAAAGAATGAAGATGATAATCCATCATATGAAAACTTATAGATATAGGAAAAGCAGTGTTAATAGAGAAGTTTGTAGCAATTGTTGCCATCAAGAAATTGGGAAATAAATCAACTATCTAATTCTTGGAGCTAGGAAAACAGCAGCCAAATCACAGATTAATAAGAGGAAAGAAATAATAAAATTTAGAGAAGAAATAAAACTGAGCAAAAAATTTACAGAAGATCAGTAAAATGAATAGATGGTATTCTGAAAACAAACAAAACTGGAACACATCATTGGACCAGGAAACAACAAAAAAATAGAGAAGACCAAAATCAATATAATCAGAGGTGATAAAGGAAATGTAAAAAAAGGTGTAAAATCAACACAAATAAACAGCCAGGGCCAGCACTGCGATGTAGTGGGTACATATGGGTGCCAGTTCAAGTCCTAGCTGCTTCACTTCCAATCCATCTCTCTGCTATGGCCTGGGAAAGCACTAGTAGATGGCACAAATTTTTGGGACCATACACCCAAGTGGAAAGACCCAGGGAAAGCTCCTGGCTCCTGGCTTCAGATTAGCATAGCTCAGGCTGTTGCAGCCAACTGGGGAGTGAACCAACAGATGGAAGACCTCACTCTGTCTCTCTTCCTCTCCTTCTCTCTCTGTGTAATGCTTTCAAATAAGTAAATCTTTTAAAAAATCAATAGCCTTTGTATACACAGACAGTACTATGATGAGAAAATACTTTAAGATCAATCCTATTTACAATAGCTACAAAATATAAATATTTTGTTGCAAATTTAACAAAGGATGTCAAAGATATCTATTTTAAAAATTATAAGACATTAACAAAATAGAAAAAGACATTAAAATGACACATCTTCCATGTTCATGGATTGGAAGAATATATATCTTTAAAATTTACATAGTGCCAAAAGCAATTTACAGATTCAATGCAATCTCAGTCAAAATACCAAAGATATTCTCAGTTCTAGTAAAAATGATGCTAACATTCTTCTGGAAATATGAGACTCCAAATAGCTAAATCAATCTCATAAAACAAAAATAAAGTTATAGACATCACAATACTAGATTTCAGGACATACCTCAGGGCAGTTATAACCAGAACAACTTTGTACTGGTACAAAACAAAAATAGGCACATAGAGACCAATGTAATAGAATGGAAACTCGAGAAATCAATGCAAACAAAGGAGATAAATTCAATCTCTTGAGCAGGGACTGTCTCTTCAACAAATGGCGCTGGAAAAATTGGAACTCCATGTGCGGAAGTATTTTACAAGTCCACACTTAAACTTTGTATAGAAATCTACTCAAAATGGATCAAAGATCTAAATCTACAACATGATAATATCAGATTACTGGAAAACACTGTGGAAATTCTTCTAAACATTGGCATGTGCAAAGACTTACTGGGAAAGACTCCAAAACACAGGCAATCAAATCAAAATTGAGAAATGGGATTACTTCAAGCTGAGAAGCTTCTGCAGTGCAAAAGAAACATTCAGCAAAGTGAAGAAGCAATTGACTAAATGGGAGAGAATATCTGGAAACTGCAACTGATAAAGGGTTATTATCGAGAATCCATAAAGAGTTTAAGAAACCCAACAATGACAAAACAACAATACAGTTAAGAAATGGGCAAAGGCATTGAACAGCCATTTTTCAAGAGTGGAAATTCAAATGGCCAAAAGGCACTTGAGAATATGCTCAGAATCACTAGCCATCACAGAAATGCAAGTCAAAACCACAATGTATTTCACCTCACTCCTGTTAGA
Source organism: Oryctolagus cuniculus (assembly GCF_964237555.1). Taxonomy (NCBI): domain Eukaryota; kingdom Metazoa; phylum Chordata; class Mammalia; order Lagomorpha; family Leporidae; genus Oryctolagus; species Oryctolagus cuniculus. Next base: position 95,600,932 of record NC_091433.1, read on the forward strand.
ATGGTTGTCATACAGAAATCAACAAAAAACAAATGCTGGAAAGGATGTGATGAAAAAGGTACACTAATTCACTCTTGTTGGTAATGTAAACTGGTCCAGCCACTGTATAAGACAGTATGGAGATATCTCTGAAATATTTATATAGAGCTACCATATGACCCAGTCATCTCTTATTGGGAATTTATCCAAACAAAACAAAACAAAAAGCCTATGAATGAGTTATCTGTAATCCTAGTCCATTGCAGCTCAATTCACAATAGCTAAGATATGGAATCAACTGAGATGGTCATTAATTATTGACTGGATAAAGAAATAATTTTAGATATTTGTGTATATATACACAAATGTAGCATGATCTGCCTCAAGTGATAAACGCACCTGCACCTCTGTGCTGACAACTGTCATAAGAAAAATTCAGCCACATCAACAATGTTAACTCTAGGAACCATCGCCTTGGTGTAGTGAGTTAAACTGCCTTCTGTGATGCCAATATCCCACATGGGATATAATTTTGAGATTCAGTAGTCCATTTCAGATTCACATTTCTACTAATGTGCCTAGGAAAGCAGTGGATGATGTCCCAAGTTTTTGAGATATTGCATTTATCTGGAAGACCCAGAGGAAACTCCTGGCTCCTGACTTCAGGCTGACCCAGCTCCAGTCACTGTGGCCATTTGGATAGTGAATCAGTGGATGGACAATCTCTTTCTGCCTCTATATCTCCCTCTCTCTATCTGTGACTCTGGATTTCAAATTAAAAATTAAATAACTAGCTAACTAAATAAATAAATCTTCAAAGACACACAAGAAAAATTTCTAACCCAAGAAGGTCAGATAAGTCTCTGCCCATAGAGGGATGTCCCCTGCCACATCCCTTGGCCCTGTGGCCTCAATACATTTCTCATTTGTTGAAAAAAAAGTATTGCATGAATACTATGTATATGTAACCTTTATCAATGTGAACAAAAATAGATTTCAAAACCAAACAAAGTGGGCGCTCATGCTATAAAATAAATTTTAAGCTAATGTATAGAAAATAGATTTTGTGAGCAAAATTTAATAATGCAATATGAGAATAGAGTGACAAGTCAAAATAACAGTATTTTCTGTAAAAAGATATTCCACTACACTGAAAAAATAGAAAGAAAATTCTCCAATACATTTAATCAAGGAATGATCAAACCAATTTAGAAAATGAACTTAAAGGAATCACTCTATTATCTGGAACTATGATTTAGATAATTTCTAAAACCACAGAATTCCATGAATTCTATAAAAAGTAGTTATGAGGGAATTTGGTGAAAATAATTCATTTCAATTATATTTGATTTGAAATCAAAAGTAAAAATCAATGAATGAGAAACTACCAGAGATCATTCCACCTACTGCCATAATTTTAAGAGAAAGGGTATCTATGGCTACATTTAGAAAAATTTCTGTGAATGATAACTTTGCAATCATGAAAGTCTACTAAGGTCAAAATACATGACTTTGAATGTGTGCAAGATTAATGCTATCCTAGATAGATCAGAGATCTGGGAACATGAATGTTGCCAGGAAAACTTTGAGAATTTTGAGTAACCTGATCACATCACAATGAAAAAATCAAGCAAGATGGCCACAGATTCATAGTATTAGGACTCATTTAAAAGAGGATATTAGATAGATAGGTGTCAGACAGAGAGAGAGAGAGACACAGAGAGAGACAGAGAGACACAGAAAGAGACACAGAGAGAGAGAAATAGAAGTAAATCCAAACACAATACCAAAAAACAGAAAGACATGTTCATTATAAAAATATTGTCCTAAAATTCTAAGTAAAACTGAATAACTTGGTTGGAGTAATAATGGAGTAATTAGGAGACATAAAGGTATTTGGTAAAAAACTATTCATTACAATAAAGTTAGGCATATTTTTTAAGGCCAGCTGTGTGGTGTAGTAGGCCAAGACTCTGCCTCTTGTACCAGCATCCCAGAATTGTGATGGTTGATGTCCTGGCTGCTGCTCTTCTAATCCAGCCTTCTGATATGGCCTTGGAAGGTAGTAGAGAGAATGGAGTAAGTACTTGGCCCCCCAACCCACTTGGGAGACCCAGAAGAGTATCATTGCCCTTTTATTTGGATTGACCCTGCTCCATCCATTGTGGTCATTTGGGGAGGGAACCAGCAGATCAAAAACCATTCTCTTCCTTTCCCTCTCTCTGTATGTAACTAAGTCTACCACTCAAATAAATTAACATATTTAAAAATTATGCTATAAATGGAGTGTCTTAAATTATGAAGATTTTTTTTCCATTTTTCATGGTATAGTACCAGAAATATACAAGTGTCTAGAATGCATGATGGAAAATTTCATACACCAATGGTAAAAATCTGGAAAAGGTAAAAATAAGTTACTTTGAAAGGAAGAATGCATAAATCTGGCCTAAGACTCAGAATTATACATGAAATTTTTTATTGGAAAATATGAGGAAATATTTATTGTTGCTTTTTGTTCCCCACTTTCTTATGCCTAAATTGTGTAAGCTGATGAACTCACAATGAAAATGCAAACCAAGATTGGCACAGGTTCATAGTATCACCACTGGCTTACTAGGATTTCAGTTATACACAGATTATAGCAATAGATTAAAAAATAAAATAAAATTTAAAATGATGTATGTGTTATATAAACATGTGTTGTCTGGCTGGCACCATGGCACAGTAGGTTAACCCTCTGCCTGTGGCACTGGCATTCCATATGGCCACTGGTTCTAGTCCCATCTGCTCCTCTTCTAATCCAGCTCTCTACTATGGCCTGGGAAAGCAGTAGAAGATGGCCCAAGTGCTTGGGCCCCTGCACCTGTGCGGGAGACTGTGAAGAAGCTCCTGGCTCCTGGCTTCAGATCTGCACAGCTCCTGCTGTTGTGGCCATTTGGGGTGTCAACCAATGAAAGTAGATCTTTCTCTGTCTTTTCCTCTCACTGTCTATAACTCTACCTCTCAAATAAGTAGATAAAATCTTTAAAAAATGTGTTGTGATTACGGACAAAAATAAAAATGGACACACACATTATGAAATAAGATATGTCATGATTACTCTGAGAAGTAATGAATAATTTGAAAGAGGGAATACTGGTGTGAAAATTAGTGATAGGGAATTTTCTGATAAGTAGTTCATCCCCATTACATCAATATTAGAAAGTTTGAAAAAAATCCCAGAAATTTAAGTAGTACAAAGACCATGTTTTGTTCTATAATATATGAAAGGATAGATTCACATATCTTGAATTACAATGTGGAAGTTAATGTTACCTGCCAAAAGAACTAATGTGCCTATGAGAAATTGCGTACATGACCCTTTTGAGAAAACCTGTAGAATTTGTGTGTATTTATGATTTCACAAAAGGTTAACCAAGCTAAACACATAATGTTGGGCTGGCTCAGACTAATATATTAAAAATATGTACTCAAAATAGATATAATTTAAAAACTAATGCAATTGTGAAAAGCCTATATTATGAATGAATTTTAACATCAAATGATTAATATTATAATATTTTATATAAATATTAAAACCAAATATTAATATTAATCTAACCCAGCACCACAATGTTTGATGAGGCCATGCCAATTTGTGGCTTAATCCACTGCACCAGAACACCTTCCCCCTTACTTGCTTATTTTACTTCTATGATAGATGGCATGAACTTGTTATAACTATGTTGGATTTTTTAACATTCTTTGTAATGCAATTGCAATGCTCTGTGTTTCTGTCACTTGGTCTACATTAGTTTACTTTTATTTCTCCTCCCAAATCAAACATTGTGGTGCTGGGTTAGAATACCATCTATTCTGCACTACTGCTCTTGTTTCCTGATAATGTGCCTTGGAGGCAGAAGATAATTGCCTAAATAATTAGTTTCCTACCATCCACATCAGAGACCCAGATGAAGTTTCTGGCTCCTGGCATAGGCCTGGGTCAGCCCCAGTTGCTGTGGCAATTAGGTGGGTGAACAAATACATGGAACTTCCTCCCCCATCTTCCTTCTCTACTGTTCAGCTAAAATAAATCCTTAAAAATATTAAAAATCTTGACTATGCAGAATTTTACCACTTTCAAAAATAAAAGGTAAATTTAGACTCCCCAAAATATCAATAAAATTTGCAAAATGTTACCTATAAAGGTTTAATATCCAAGTCTTGCCTTAAATTTTCCTGAAAAAGATATGTACACAAAGGTTTGAGGTAAAGTTACAGTTTCTCAGGGTTGATAACATCACAATGAAAAAGATAACATGGAAGGCTCTGGCTTCTAGATACTGATGACACATGAAGGTGGTAGGTAAAATGTCAAAGGCAGAAGCAAAAAATGATAAGGGGATTCAAATGTAATAAAATATATATTGTGATAACTGTGAGAAAAATATGTAATTTGCTAAGCAACAGTGCGGGGAGACTTTCTGGTTTAATGGGTCTAGACACCACCTGTGATGCCAGCATCCTGTATGGGCACCAGATGCTCTACATCTGATTCAACTCTCTGTTAATGACCTGGGAAAAGTGGTGGAAGATGGTCTAAGAGCTTGGACCCTTGCTACCCTTGTGGAAGACCCAGATGAAATTCCTAGACCTCAGCCTGGATCAGACTTGCCTGCTGCAGCCATCTGGGATGTGAGCCAGCAGATGGAAGTGCTCTATCGCTCTCTCTCTCTCTCTCCCTCACTCAGTCCTTGTAGCTTTGATTTTCAATAAATAAAACTTTAAAAAAAGGAATGAGGAGGTGTGAAAAAAACAATGACAAGGTACTAAAAACAGTCCATTATAATTGTACTAAATGGGGAATATTAAATCTTTTCCAGAAAACATAAATTAAGGATTTATAACACCATTTACCTGAATAATAAGAAAGAAAATATGACATACATTCTATTGTAACTCTTAGAAAGCAAAGGTAAATTCTTATAAAAATTAAGAGCAAACAAAATACATTACTGAAAAATGTGAATTATCAGGAAACTTAAGACTTTTCTGAAAATCTGTGTGTGTGATAGCTTAAACATTATTACTGTACAAAGAAATGAGAAATCTGGTAAGGGTAATACTAGAGCAACAACCAATTGTAAAGTCAGTTGCTGAAGAATAAATCATTAAAATTACAATAAAATGGGAAAAATAAAAAGAAGGTAGAAAAATCACATTTCCTTGAAAATAATCATGACAGATGATAATACTTGGAGCTACTCAATTGGGTATTTTAAAAATTCAGAAAAATTCAGGGGCCAATTCTGTGGCACAGCGCCTGCAGTGATGGCATCCCATAGAGGTGACGGTTTGAGTCTCGGCTGCTCCACTTCTGATCCAGCTCTCTACTATGGCCTGGGAAAACAGTAGAAGATGGCCCAAGTCCTTGGGCCCAATGTGAAAGACCTGGAAGAAGCTCCTGGCTCTTGGTTTCGGATCAGCACAGCTCCAGCCATTGCAGCCAAGTGGGGAGTGAACCAACAGATAGAAGACCTCTCTCTCCCAATCTTTCTCTCTCTCTCTCTCTCTCTCTCTTCTCTCTCTGTCTCTCTCCCTCCTTCTTTCTGTGTAACTCTTTCAAATAAATAAAATAAATCTTAAAAAAAAAATTCAAAGTCCCCTAATAATTGAGAAAAGATTTAAAAAAAATTGTCATTAAGAAAAAGTGAATAACTGTTGGGACCTAAGATTACTCTAAGATTGTGTAAATGAAGATTACCAGGACAACTTATAGTTTTGATGTAAATGATGATGTCATGTTGAAAAAGGATACTAATGATACATAAATAAAATATATAAAGAATTGGAATCATTATGAAAGAAAAATATGGCATATATAGATAATGTGATACTACTCAGTCAGAAAAAAGAATGTAATTCCATCTCTTACAACGAAATGGCTGCAAACTGCAAACATGACCATTATACTAAGTGAAATAACACTGTGACAAAAAAGGCAATATATGTTTTCTCTTATGTGTTGTAGTTGATAGAGAATACAAAAAAAAAAAAAACCACAATGAACAAGAATGAAATTGAAATCATGATATAATTATTATTTATAGCCTTTCTCTATGTTCCTATGGAATAATGCTTTTTCTACTTTTTACTTGTTGAACATTATGGTTAGTGGTGCATTAAGCCTGTGATTATAAATTACAATTTAATTATCATTGCAAAAATTAAAGAAAAGGGAAACAAATGATGGGCAATTGAGGGATGGGGAAATTGTGTTCCTCTTTCTGGAACTGCATCTGTAAACTACATGGAATCTGTTTTCTTACTAGTAATAAAAGTTTAAAAATAAATAAAATTAATTTGTAATTATTCTGAGAAGAAATGAGTAATTTTAGTTGGAACAATAAGTGTGTTAAAAGTAGATACGAGACATTACTCTAAAGCAGATTAATCAAATTCATTGAAAAAAGGAAACAAAAGATATATTTTAGGAAAGAGAAATCAAAGACCAAATAATTTGCCACAATAATCTTACTTTTTTCTTTCTTAACCACACTTAACTTAAAGGAAATATGTATGTAGAACTATGCTATCGAAATTTTCAAAAAAATTGAAGTCTCAAATAATCATTTGCAAAAGCAAATAAAAATGTTATGCAATAAAATATATTATGATTACTATGAGAAAAATGAATATTTTTCAGTAGCAATGATAGAATGGCAAGAATATTGAGGAATTATTGAAAACTAGACTATTGTGGCTGGCATTGTGACATAGTGGGTAAAGTCACTGCAGTGCTGGCATCCCATATGGGTACCAGTTCAAGCCCTGGCTCCTGTACTTCTGATCCAACTTTTCCTGGTGGGAAAGCACTAGGTGATGGACAAATTCATTGGTACTTGCACCCATGTAGGAAATGTGGAAAAGTCTCCTGGTCTATGGATTCAATCTGGCTTGGCCCTGGCCATTGCAGATATTTGGGGAGTGAACCGGGATGGAAGATCTCTCTCTCTCTTTCTCACCTTGCTCATTCTCTTACTCTCCCTCTCACTCTTTGTCTCCCTCTTGCCCTGTAACTTGGCTTTTCAAATCAATAATTTTTAAAATTATACTATTATAATTAAGGTAAAAAGAAAAATAGTGAAAATTTTTCATTAAGTGTAAATCAAAGTAAACATCACCAGCAGAATAAAACACAGCTAAGTTATCAGTATTTAGAATTAACCTACTGACATTTTCTTTTTTTAAAATTTGACAGGTAGACTTATAGGCAGTGAGAGAGAGAGACAGAGAGAAAGGTCTTCCTTCCGTTGGTTCACTCCCCAAATGGCCACTACAGCTGAGGCTGTGTGGATCTGAAGCCAGGAGCCAGGTGCTTCTTCCCGGTCTCCCATGCAGGTGCAGGGGCCCAAGCACCCAGGCCATCTTCCACTGCCCTCTGGGCCACAACAGAGAGCTGGACTGGAAGAGGAGCAGGCAGGACTAGAACCTGGCACCCATATGGGATGCCGGCACCACAGGCAGAGGATTAACCAAGTGAGCCATGGTGCTGGCCAACCTACTGACATTTTCAAAAAAATCAAAGATAATGTCACAGTTCCATAAAATTCACAATTACCAGGAATGTGACACCTTGAAGGGAATAGTGACCAGATTCTCCTAAAATGGTTCTGAAAAACTATGTATATGAAAGCTCCCAGAACAACTTACACAATATTGTGGCAGTTGATAACTTCATAATTAAAACATTAGCTAAGATGTTGTGAGACTCACAGTGGTAGGATTTGCAGAGTATAGATTACTAAAGATATACATAGATGATAGTTACAAGAACAAACAGAAAAAATTAAATATGTATGATGATGTTATGAAATCAAATATACTGTAAGAAACAATAATTTCAGAGAAACAAAAGTAGAAAAACTAGTATGTATAAGTATTGGCTGGAAACTATTTGACTACAATTACTCTGAAAAGAAAAGAAAATGAAAAAATACAGCATGGAAATCAAAGATCAAACAAGTTAGCCCCAAAAATTCAAAGGAGGCAGTGTCTGTACCTTTTCTAATGCAACTCCCATACACTGAGTAAATATAGAGTCCTATAAAATTCAGATGACTTAAAAATACATTGCATGGGAGCCAGTATTATGATACAGGAGGTAAAGCTGCCATCAGTGAAATCAGCATCCCATGTTGGTGCTGGTTCCTGTCCTTTGTCCTTCACTTCTGATCCAGCTCCCTGTTAATGGCTTAAGAAAAACAGTGAATGATACACCTAGTGATTGGGCCTCTGCTACTCATGTGGGAGATGGGAAGAAACTCCTGGCTCTTGGCTGCAGCCTGGCCCACCCAACCATTGCAGCAATCTGTAGAGCAAACCAGCAGATAGCAGATCTCTGTCTCTCCTCTCTCTGCAGATCTTTCAAATAAGTGAACAATCTTTAAAAAAGAAAATTAAAAAATGTGGCTTTAAAAATGTGTTACCAGGATAATGTGAATTATTAAGGATGCCAAGAATCTCAAAATATATGTATATAATTGTAGGTTTATTAACTTTTATTTAATGAATATAAATTTCCAAAGTACAGCTTATGGATTACAATGGCTTCCCCCCCATAATGTCCCTCCCACCCGCAACCCTCCCCTTTCCCACTCCCTCTCCCCTTCCATTCACATCAAGATTCATTTTCGATTCTCTTTATATACAGAAGATCAGTTTAGCATACATTAAGTAAAGATTTCAACAGTTTGCTCCCACACAGAAACATAAAGTGAAAAATACTGTTTGAGTACTAGTTATAGCATTAAATCACAATGTACAGCACACGAAGAACAGAGATCCTACATGAGGAGTAAGTGCACAGTGACTCCTGTTGTTGACTTAACAAATTGACACTCTTGTTTATGGCCTCAGTAATCACCCTAGGCTCTTGTCATGAGCTGCCAAGGCTATGGAAGCCTCTTGAGATCACCAACTCTGATCATATTTAGACAAGGCCATGGTCAAAGTGGAAGTTCTCTACTCCTTTCAGAGAAAGGTACCTCCTTCTTTGATGACCCATTCTTTCCACTGGGATCTCTTTTTTTTTTTTTTTTTTTTTTTTTTTTTGACAGGCAGAGTGGACAGTGAGAGAGAGAGACAGAGAGAGAAAGGTCTTCCTTTTGCCGTTGGTTCACCCTCCAATGGCCGCCGCTGCAGCCGGCGCACCACGCTGATCCTGGCAGGAGCCAGGAGCCAGGTGCTTTTCCTGGTCTCCCATGGGGTGCAGGGCCCAAGCACCTGGGCCATCCTCCACTGCACTCCCTGGCCATAGCAGAGAGCTGGCCTGGAAGAGGGGCAACCGGGACAGAATCCGGCGCCCCAACCGGGACTACAACCCGGTGTGCCGGCGCCGCAAGGTGGAGGATTAGCCTATTGAGCCACGGCGCCGGCTTCCACTGGGATCTCACTCGCGGAGATCTTTCATTTAGGTTTTTTTTTTTTTTTTTTTTTTTTTTTTTTTTTTTTTTTTTGACAGGCAGAGTGGACAGTGAGAGAGAGAGACAGAGAGAGAAAGGTCTTCCTTTTGCCGTTGGTTCACCCTCCAATGGCCGCCGCTGCAGCCGGCGCACCGCGCTGATCCTGGCAGGAGCCAGGAGCCAGGTGCTTTTCCTGGTCTCCCATGGGGTGCAGGGCCCAAGCACCTGGGCCATCCTCCACTGCACTCCCTGGCCATAGCAGAGAGCTGGCCTGGAAGAGGGGCAACCGGGACAGAATCCGGCGCCCCAACCGGGACTACAACCCGGTGTGCCGGCGCCGCAAGGTGGAGGATTAGCCTATTGAGCCACGGCGCCGGCTTCCACTGGGATCTCACTCGCGGAGATCTTTCATTTAGGTTTTTTTTTTTTTTTTTTTTTTTTTTTTTTTTTTTTTTGCCAGAGTGTCTTGGCTTTCCATGCCTGAAATACTCTCATGGGCTTTTTAGCCGGATCCGCATGCCTTAATGGCTGATTCTGAGGCCAGAGTGTTGTTTAGGACGTCTGCCATTCTATGGGTCTGCTGTGTATCTCACTTCCCATGTTGGATCATTCTCTCCCTTTTTTATTCTATCAGCTAGTATTTGCAGACACTATTCTTGTTTATGTGATCCCTTTGGTTCTTAGTCCTATCATTTTGATCAATTGTGAACAGAAATTGATCACTGGGACTAGGAATTTGCATTAAGAAGTATTCTCTCCCTTAGTTAGTTGATGGTAGATGTTAATCACATCTATAAAATATCTACATAGCAACATCAATAATAACCTTTTGCCAAGCTCAGCACAACATCACAACTAAGTTGACTAAGTTGCATTGTTGATTATAATAGTCTTCTTATCAATACTGAATCCATAACATATCCTTAAACCAAATGTAAATTTCAAATAAATTACCGGCCCTCTTACATGTTAAATAATACAACTCTACTTAGAACCAAAAATGCTGATCATTCTTCTTTATCTCATGGCAAGAAACATCATCTCTAGTTAGTGTAAAAACCACAGCATTCTACTCAATTACTGTCACCAAGTGAGTTACCCCAAATTGGGAATATCTAAACAATACATTGCAAACCTCATTAAAGCTTATCTATGAATGTGAGAGGTAAACTGTACCAAAATCCAAGGCTTTCATATGAATACTTATGCTGGGATCCAGTGAACTGGGGTAGGCTAGGAAGCATTCTTATAAAAAAGACTATACTCTGTTGGGGGGGTTTGCAAACTGTAAAAATCTTCATTTAGTATAGAGTTTATCTTCTATATATAAATATAATAAAAAATGAATCTTAATGAAGAATGGAATGGAAGTGGGGGTAGGAGGTGGGGTGGTTTGGGGGTGGGAGGGTGGGTATGGGGGAAGAACCATTATAATCCAAAAGTTGTACTTATGAAAGTTTTATTTATTAAATAAAAGCTTTCTATAAAAATAAAAATAAAATAAATAATAATGATAAAAAGATTTCTTTTTGGGCTGTACCTAAGTTGCTACCAAGAAAGGAGGCTGACAGTTGATAGGCATTCAAGAGGCAGAAAATTTTCCAATTCTCATACTTTTGTACTTGGTAAAATGTAGATCTACTGAGCTTTAAAATGGACTCAAACAGAAATGATTTTGTAGTGGTTCTGAGCTGTGGGTTGTAAAACCACTACTTAAATTATAAATCCATGAAGATACTCTGGTAACAGAGATATTCCTGATGAGAAAATACTCTTTTTGGATTTCATGGCTAGCCTTGAAAGGATCATAACACAGAAGAAATACATATTCTCAAGAAAGAACATATTGGGGTCAGAACTTTGGTGTAGCAGGTAAAGCCACCACTTTCAATGCTGGCATCCCATATGGGTGCCAATTTGATTCCCGGCTGCTCCACTTCTGATCCAGCTTTCTGTTATGACCTGAGAAGGCAGTGGAAGATGACCCAGGTCCTTGGGACTCTGTACTCATGTGGGAGACCCAGAAGAAGCTCCTGGCTCCTGGTTTTGGATTGGCACAATTCCAAACTTTGCAACCATTTGGGGAGTGAACCAGATGGTGGAAGACCTTTCTTCCTCTCTCTCTCTCTCTCTCTCTCTGTGTGTGTGTGTGTGTGTGTGTCTACTTCTCTCTCTGTGTGACTATGATTTTCAAGCAAAATAAATAATCTTTAAAAATAGTGATTATAACAATTGTTTCACATGATAAACAGAACATATGTCAGATAGGATTAGATTTCTGTGTCTGTAGGTATGACAAGTAATGGGAACAATTAAAATAGTCAAGTATTAAGATAGTTAACTCTAAAGGAGAGGGAATAAATAAACCTTTGTGTAAGAATTAGTTAAGCAGAAAATTCCTTTGCTTATTTTATTTTTATATGAATGGTTTTTTAAATGTTTATTTGCTTATTTGAAAGGCAGAGTTACAGAGCGGCAGGGGCAGAGAGAGAGAGAGAGAGAGAGAGAGGTCTTCCAACCACTGATTCACTCTCTAAATGGCTGCAATGGCCTGAGTAGGGCCAATCCATTGCCAGGAGTCAGGAATGTCCTCCAGGTCTACCACATGGGTGCAAGGGCCCACGGAATTTGAAATCTTCTACTGTTTTCCCAGGACATAGCAGGGAGCCAGAGTTAAAATGTAATGAAATTAGAAAAGAATTCCTGAAAACTTGTGAATGAAACAAATGTTTACAATTAAAGAAAGGTTTTTCCATATATATTATGAAAAGTGATAATAGTTAAAGAAAAATAATATTGTGGTGTACATATACAAAATAGTATATCAGAAATATATGAAAAACATTTTTTTCTTGTAACTATTTGTTGACTTAACGTTGGGTTAAGCTTATAATTGTAAAATAAATGGAAAGTATATCATCATAATAATCAAAAGAAAGAATAAGAAATGGAGGGGGAGGGAAAGTGGAAGCATGAGCAGGAGGGAGATTAGAGTATAAAGTAAAACTATGCTCCTAAATCTGTATGTATGAAATACATAAAATTTGTTCAAATATTTAAATATAAAATATACAAAGGAATAATATATTTTAAAATGAGCTCTTTTAAATATAACTTGGTACTGAAAAATGCTTTAAATGTTGCTAGAAGATATATATTTTAGACATTTCAAAATTGTACAGTTCACAACTCTGTGATGCCATGATGTATGAGATGAATCCCTATTTAGTTCCCATTGTGCTCTATTTGAATGACAAGCATTTTCCGAGTTAAGAACAGGGAATGAAACATGGCTTCTCTGAATGAAGTTCACAACACCTGATGGGATTAGGTGAATTCAGTTTTTCCAATTGCCTATTATTAGTTATGTCCTTAGTTACTGAGAGAAGCTGGGAATATGAATGCCAACAAGTGTCCATTCTCTTTATTTTTTTCAGATAAGAGAAGAGACTGAATGTACCCAAAACATACTAGAACTAGATTACATACCTTCAAAATCAAATGGATTATTCTATTTAGTTCTTCATAAATAGTCATTATAAATAATGTCATAATGCAATCACTTGGAAAACAATTCTGACATTTTTGCATGTATAGGACATTCTGCATGTTAATTATTACCAAAAATGCAGGGTATCTGTTATTAGAATGAGATTTTTTTTTTTACTACAACTATCAGATAGTTACTGGATTATTCTTTGGAGATTGCTGACTCACCTCAAATGAGACCTTCTAATACATTTCAAGGATTGATTAGTACGCGGGAAGAGTAGTAAGGAACCAATAGAATTAAATGAGACTCTAAAAGCCAGACCTTGGAAACAGCACATAGTAAAGTGTAAGAAAGGATTTTTACAGTAGGAACTCAGCTTCAAACAATTTCTATTCATGGTAGTCTCATAGATAAAGAAACTGGATCACAGCCCATCTCTACACAGAGATTTCTTGATCAGTCCTGCCACAAGCCCTGAGATAAGGAAGCAGGTAATGATGCAAGGGAAAACAGAGCTCCACATTATTAAAGTAAATGGAAAGTGCAGAAAGAGGAAAAACAAACTCCTCTCTCTTGATTAAAAGTAAAAGATTGGGATGGATATGTAATTCCAAGGTGTTGTTAAGAAGAGGAGTAGGAATAAAACACCAAGTTGCATGATTAATATTGTACCTCCTAAAAATAGATTTAGCTTTTTGATTGGGTTTGTATTTAAATGTTTGATGCTTTTCGGAAATCAATCACAAGCATTGTGAATGTAATCAAAGCCTGAGATCAATTTTTCAGTTGTGATAAATCATTGAAAAATACAATGTGATAGTATTTCTGAGCTTTTATTAGGCTTACACTTCAAAGTTTTTAAAAGGAAAAAAGTATTCTCTATGTGTTTTTCCTAAAAGGTAGGTATATAAGAGAAATACAATATAAATACTAGGTTATTGTCATTATGTAGCATATCATCCCATTAATATCTAAATTAAAATAAACCTTCTAGGCGATCATATCCAAAACTTTAGAAAATTTGGCAATATTAGTGTCCTTCTAACTACTAATTCTCACATTCTGAGTCGTTATGTTCCTATATCTTCTAAAGTGTATATTGCCATAGGGATTGTCTTCATAGCAATTAAAGCAATCAAGCGAAAAAGTTCTATACTTAAGGTGGTTCCTCCCACTCTCCATAGTTTATTTATGTCAATGTCGATCAAATGGTTTTCCTAGTAACCAAACGGAGTTCTTAATTAGTGGTTATTGTTAGTCTTAAAGAGTTAGGCATCTACTTTTGACAAACCAAACACAAATTAAAAAAAAAAAAAAAACTGTTCAATGGGATTTTGAGTAAAAACATGTTTAATAGCAGTTTTCTTACTGAATAAAAGTCTTTCTAGAGTTTTCCCATTTGGAGACTCTAGCATCTTGTTAAACACTAGATTTTCCTATAATTAGTTATAACTAGAAGAAATTACTGTGTATTACAGATGCTACTTTAAAAAGTTATGCTAAGAGCCAGCACTGTGGCATATAAGCCTCCGCTTGTTCCAGAATCCCATATGGGCACTGTTTCAAGTCCTGGCTGCTCCCCTTCCAATCCAGCTCTCTGCTATGGCCTGGGAAAGCACTGGAAGATGGCCCAAGTGCTTGGGCTGCTGCATCCACATGTGAGACCCAGAAGAAGCTCCTGGATCCTGGCTCTGCTCAGCTTCAGCTTTTGCAGCCATATAGGGAATAAGCCATTGGAACGAAGTCCTTTCTCTCTGTCTCTGTCTCTCTCTGTCTGTAACTACCTCTCAAATAAATAAAAATCTTTTTATTTAAAAAAATGACATTATGATAGAAAGGCAGTTACCCTTTCCAAATCCTTTTACCCTCAGTTGTAAATGCTGTAGCTATCATCTTAGTAGCATCTAGTGCTAATATTTAATGATGAAAATCACAGAATTAAAAAAAATTACCTCTTTATGCCACATTGTGATGGGAAAAGGCTAACGTAGATGGTGAAGTTAATCAAAAAATGAATCATTTCAATTGAAACTTATTTGCTGTAAAGTCAACTAATTATTATTGTTCATTTTGAAAGAATAGAATATCTGCATTCTGGTTTCCTGCATAGTTGTTGGATTACTTCACATTTAAATTTTAAACATCTTTGGAATTTATTTCTATTAACAGTTAAAACTCTTTTTTAATGACTTGTTTATTTATTGGAAAGAATTACAATAACAGAGGTAGTGGGGATAGGAGTGGAAGAAGAGAGAAGGAAAGAGAGACTGAGATATTTTTCATCCAATGGCTCACTCATCAGAAGACTGAAATGAGTGGAGCTGGACCAGGCCAAAGCTTGGAGACTGGAGATTTTTCTGGCCCTCTCAGATGGGATCCAGGGGTCCAAACAGTTTGATCATCATCTGCTGATTTTTCCTGGCCATTATCAGGGAGATGGATTAGAAGTGGAGCAGCTGGGACACAAGTTGACACTATAAACAATGCCAACATTGAAGGTGGCACTTTTCCTGCCAAAATGCTGGCCCTTTTCTGTCTTTCACTCAGCTTTTTAAAAAGATGTATTTACGTGTTTGTAGAGGACACTACCTAAATATTCTTAGGGTAGCACACTCCTCTGGAATAAATGGCTGCAGTTCTGTTTCTGCCTATGCAGGCAGGATGAGGGCACACGTTCCCAATGAAATGTGGTGGCAGAAGCAGCAGGTGGGTTATGGGCTTTAATTATACCTATTTTTTTTTTCAGGAATTTGCTATAACATCTGAAAAGACCTGTCTGTGATGATATGTATCGCTATTCTATTCTCTATCATGGATCACCATACCAGATTCCATTCCCACCTTAAAGTTGTGTACAACCTTGATACATGCTTGATAGCTAGTAAAATTGTTTGTACCTTCTAATAAAAAATGTTGTCTGAGAGCCATCTAGCAACATCCTCTTCTGATGGAGGCTCCCGTGTCCTGTCTCTTCTTCATCAGTTCACGATGCTTATTTATTTGAAAGCCAGAATGATAGGATCAACTTGTTTACTCCATAACTTATCACTTTAATAATTAATTCATATCACATTTGACAGATTACAGAAACACAACTGCTACTGGAACTAAGTAAAGAATAAGCAGAGGCCGGCGCTGTGACTCACTAGGCTAATCCTCCGCCTAGTGGCACCAGCACACCAGGTTCTAGTCCCGGTCAGGGCACTGGATTCTGTCCCGGTTGCCCCTCTTCCAGGCCAGCTCTCTGCTGTGGCCAGGGAGTGCAGTGGAGGATGGCACAAGTGCTTGGGCCCTGTACCCCATGGGAGACCAGGAGAAGCACCTGGCTCCTGCCATTGGATCAGCGTGGTGCGCCGGCTGCAGCGCGCCAGCTGCAGCAGCCATTGGAGGGTGAACCAATGGCAAAAAGGAAGACCTTTCTCTCTGTCCCTCTCTCTCTCACTGTCCGCTCAGCCTGTCAAAAAAAAAAAAAAAAAAAAAGAATGAGCAGAAATTAACTTCTGCGGCACCTATGCAAAAATTTTAATAATCATTATTTTTGCTATCAACCTCATAATATTTCTGTGCAACTTATGAAGCTATTTTATCATCTGCTAAGTGATAAATTGACAATTTTCATAATTTTCTTATTCCTGAGAGTTTCTCTAAAAATTATAATCAATTGACTTTCTCCTCTTCTAGGTTTTCTGTAATGAGAGATTATTACATTTCTATTTCATAGTTTCTATTACAGCTTCTCCTCCACCCCCATGCCTTTTAACGCAATGAATTGTTTCAGGCAGGCCTGCCAAATATTGAATCCCTGTTTCCTCTGATCTGCCTTCCCCACTTATTCAAATACATAAGTCACAAGCACTGCTTTCCTTCAGTAGCCCTCACTGGTTACTCTATCTGTTGCTATCCCTAGAGATTAATAATCTGAAATTAAAAGATTCAAACAGCCTTCATGACTCTAGGTTTTTTATTATCTTGTTTATCTGAAGAGTTGAAATTAGGTTTTACACCAACAAACTATTTTCCCAATTTGGAAAAACCTCCCTAGATGTTAAGTAATGTACAAAATAGCATTTGATTTATTTCTCAAATCATGGCTTGTGGGTTAGTTCATATAGATGATTATTTTCCTTGATTCCTGAAGATTTAAATATCAAGACCTTACCTGAGAGAGGTATACTGGCTCCATTTTTTTCTTCTACTGTTTTCACTGACATTCTAAATAAATCACGATTTAAAACACCAGTATATTTCAGATATATATTCAGATATATTTCAAATTGTCTATAAATTCTATGACTTTAGTTAAAAGCCAGTCACCTATAAGAACCATATTATTATTATCTAAATTCACATAAACTGCTTTATATTTGGATTCTGTTAGTGCCTGTGTAGACCATGTGGTTTAAAATGACACTTCAAGGTGAACAATGTGTTGCATTGACTATGGTGCTGCTTGTGACACCTGCATCTGATACTGCAGTGCTTCAAATTGAGTCCACTTCTGCTTCTGATCCAACTTCTTGGTAATCTGCTCTTTGGAGGCAGTAAATGACAGTACAAGTACTTGAGTCCCTGTCACCCACTTGGGAGACCTGAATGAAGTTCTGGGCTCTGGGCTTTGGCCTGATCCAGGCCCAGCTATTCTTGGGGCATGGAGAGTGAACCACTAAATTGAAGATCTCTGTGTGTGTGTGTGTGTGTGTGTGTGCATAAAATAAGAGCACTTAAAAATAAATAAGGACAAGCTGGCACCATGGCTCACTAGGCTAATCCTCCACCTGTTGCATCAGCACCCGGGTTCTAGTCCCGGTAGGGGCACCAGATTCTGTCCCATTTTCTCCTCTTCCAGTCCAGCTCTCTGCTGTGGCCCGGGAAGGCAGTGGAGGATGGCCCAAGTACTTGGGCGCTGCACCTGCATGGGAGACCAGGAGGAAGCATCTGGCTCCTGCCTTCGGATCAGTGCAGTGCACCAGCCATAGTGGCCATTTGGGGGGTGAACCAATGGAAGAAAGACCTTTCTCTCTGTCTCTCTCTCTCATTAACTCTGCCTGTCAAAATCAATCAATCAATCAATAAACAAACAAACAAGGGCAAAACATATAGAAGACAAAAGTAAGTAACATGGCCCTAGCTACAAAAACTCAGTGTTGGGAAGGTGCCAGTCAGTACTCTCCAGTATTATATATACTAATTGATGCAATCACAGCAAAATATTTAACATGTTATGTGAAGGAATTTAATTTTTTTAGGGTAGAACTTACTCCAGCTAATATAAAATATTATTGGCCATACCTATTTGCCTAAAACATAGAAAATTATGTCTCATAATAGTTTTTAATAACTTGCTTGTTCACTGAATGAATAAACCCAAATCATAGCATAGAAAATTTTAATTTAATAGTACACATTTGTAAGTACTTTTTGAGAATAAAATGATGCTTTCATGAATATGCTACACAGGTAAATATAAGCAATAATAGCATTGTTTACTGTATCATAAGATCCTGGTATGGATTTGGAAGGATTTCCTGAATAGCATTCTTTTACTTCGTGTCAAAAGAAACAGAAGACGGCAGTTTGTGTTAACTAGTCCAGTGTGGTCCTTGAGGTGGAGACTATGAATAAAAGAGAAATACTGAACCTGAGCTTATGACATTCTCACCAAGTGCGGATCAGTGTGTAAAGCATCTAGATTGTCATTAGGCTGACGTAGGCTAATACCGCTGCCTCTAAAAACTGTTAAGACTCCTTAGCAAAGTCTCTGACTGGCTTCACTCTGCGACTTCTTGTGTTTATGATTGTTTCTAGGGCCTTTGTGGAAAACTGAGCCACTCCTACTGTCATGGAAATTAACCAGGTTCTCAAGATACATGTTGCTTATATTCCTTACCTTCAGTTTTCTCTGCTGTTTACTCTTCATTGACTACCTAACACACCACTTGCTTTCTCCAGCAGAACATATTTGGACTTAATTTGCTGTTCCCATTTCTATCATTCTTGCCAAACCCTTCAATGTCATTGCTAATGGAAAATGGTTAAGGGACACCTACTTTCATTGGGACACCTAACTTTATCATTCTCATCTCCTCCAAGATCCAGCAAACCTGTGGAATTTGAGTGGTATCACTCCTCCTTAGTGACACAGAGGCACGTTTTGACCATGGCCAGAATATCATCATATACAACAAAGTTTCAGCCATTGCCATCTACTGGGTCCTGGGATGCCTGTGGCCTTTGTTCTGGGAAGTTGTACAGGGCTTTCCCAGTCAGGAATCTGCATAACAGATTAAATGAAACCAAGTTCCTGACATTCAGTGTGGTTGTGCCCCTGCATTTTCAGTTACAGGACCAAAGGAAAGGTAAAGGTGACTCTGGACATCTTTTCCATCTTGGCCTCCAGTGCTGGGCTACCTCTCTGTCTATAAATGATACATTATTTTGGTAAAAGCAGTTAGAAAACCTCTCTGTGTGTTCTTGGATATAACATATTTGAAATGCAGTAAACCTAATGAAATAACTTGTGATTTCCTAAAACGGTGGCTTTGAAGACAAAGCCACACCATTCTTGCAGACAGTACTACATTGAAAGATGACATTCAAGGGACCAGCACTGTGGCATAGTGGATGAGGCTGCTGCCTGCAGTGCCTGCATCTTATATGGTCATTAGTTCAAGTCTCAGTGGCTCCACTTCTGATCCAGCCCTCTATTTTGGCCTGGGAAAGCAGTAGAATGTGGCCCAAGTCCTTCAGCCCCTGCAACCACATGGGAGACCTGGAAGACACCCCTGGCTCCTGGCTTTTATTAAATTGGTAATATTATTATTTAATTAATCCTCAACATTTTACCTGTTTCTAATTTTTAAGGTCCCATCTCTCCATCAGCACAGTCTACACCTGGCATTTTCTCAGCCCCAGGCCCAGGGAGTTATTGGTCTCTAGAAAATAAGTGGCAGTAACATCAGCAGAAGCTACAGGCTGTGGGGGCTGTAGGAAAAGCAGGGTTCATCCCTCGCGGAAAGGTGTTCTGCTTAACACTCTTATGGAGGAAATATCTTGAACTGGGCTGCCCACTTGACTAGGTACTCAGCCAGCTCCTGCTATTCCGTTGCAGCCTGCATCTCTCCTCATAGCTTCTCCTGCTGTCTTGCCCCTGACCAGGCTGGCAGCTTCTGGCCACAGTTGGTTTCTGGGTTGGCCTGTTATCCTTGTACCTGGGAACTGGGTTGAGATTGTGAAGTTGGCCTGCAGCATAGGCTCCAGGATGAGAATGCATGACATGGGGCTGGTCTCCAACAGCCACACCTGTTTTCTGTAACACTCCTCCCAGAATGTTCCAGAGATTGAAGACAGGAAAGCCCATCCTGACTGGATTCTTAAAGCATGTGAGAGTGAGACCGGAAGGCCATATGGAGGAGAGCAGAGCACAGTTGCAGGAGGCTGAGTGTGCTGCCACAGATGGTGCTGCTTAGTCCATGCAGTGTGTAGTGGGGAGGATCATCTGGGAGCTCCCCAGCTACTATGCCAAGAATGCTATGGATCCACTCTGAGGTTTGCAAGTGGCAAGAATTGGTGCTCACAGCCTTGAGAACACAGTCCACACAATCCAGGTCATAGATGGACTCAGCCGACAGGGTTCCTCTAAGTTGATGTTGCTACCCACGATGCTTGCACTCAGGTCAGGGGTCACAGCAGGACCACAGCTGCAAAAAAGAACATGGTTCAAATATCATGGGCTCCTGTTGCTTTCTGAGGCACTGATGTTTGAAGGCCCCATGACTGATGCACTGATTAACACAAGTGCCTGCTTTCTGGTAGAGGACTTGACCTTGGCCTTGCTTGTGAAGACTCCAACCAACACTCATTCCTAGAAGTTGTCCCTTATATGAGCAGTGGCACCATGGAGCACTGGCAGCAGCTGGCCTGCAGGTTCAAACTGTGCAGGATGATCCTCAGGGATATTTCATGGCAGACCTGGCATTCAAGAGCTATGACATTGAACTTGCTACAGCAGGTCTCTCAGCTGCTCCCTGCCAGCACCACCATGTTTATTCAGGTCAGGCACAGCAACCCTCCTTTGCTCACAGCCTGCAAGGCTGCATCCAGGAAGGGGGCAGGGCTGCCTAGGGGTCCACATGGATGACATTACACAGCTCTGTTTGATACCCTCTGGATCTGGTGATGCAGTATTCAGGGTGAGGCTATATCAGATATACCACTTCATTGAGCTTCACATGGCAGCATATGAGACTTGTGGCCCTGCAGGGGCATCATTGTTAACCATGGGTTGGAGCTGGGACACCTCTCAGGTGAATCAAAGCATTTAATCCAGAAGCCACAAGGCTCTGGAGAACTCTCAATCCTCCTTCACAGATTCCCCTCATAGCCACTGTTGAAGGGTGATCTCCAGTCCCAGGTTTCCACACTCTTTTTGATTCAGCCCTTTCCTCATCTTTCTCTGATTGGTCCACAACATGTTTCTGCAGGTCCTTCTTGCCTAGCAAGCTAGTTGATCACAACTCACATCAGATCCCCATGATTTTCCTATACGGGGTGCTAGAGGACCTTATTGGTGTTGGGAAAGGTGATTGTCTCAGCCCCCTCAGTTTTTGGCAGTTCCTGAGCCTCAGGTGGACTCTCCTCCATGGAACACTCCATGCCTTTCTCCATTGTTGCTGGATTCAGTGATGCTTGGAAAGGCCCCTGCATAAACTTGGCTGCACAGAGACTTCTTTTGAAATATACAGAACTGAATTAATCTCTGCACCTTTCCGCTGCTTCTAAAATGTGATGTAATAATGTGATTAAATATACTTGAAGTGATAAATATTCTAGAATAATCACCCATGCAGTTTAATTTTAAACATACATAATACTATGTCAAATAACCTTGTTAGGATAAAGGCATATTGTTTTAATAGATCAATAGTAATATTATTTTTAAATTTATATTTTGAGAGACAGATAAAGATGAACAGAGAGACCACCATCTGCTGGTTCTCTTATAAAATGCCCACAGTGGCCAGAGCTGGACTAGGACTAAATTGGGAGCTTAGAATTCAATCCAGGTCTCCTACTTGATTGAAGGAATCCAGTTTTTGAGCCATCTCCTGCCACATCCTGAGGTGTGCATTAGCAGGGCTGCACAGTTCAGAATGTAAATGTGACTCAAGCCCAGGATGTGGAACTTAAACTGTGATATGGAACTCAAGCATCCCAATCCATGTGTTAATTTCTAGCACAAATATTTATCCTGAAAGTACTGTTATTATTTGTGACTTTTTAATACATTTTGTCTGTAGAAATGTGGAAGCAATGAATAATCTCATGTGTTTAATATAATTGTTCTTGGGGCTGGTGCTGTGGTGCAGTAGGTTAATCCTCCACCTGCGGCACCAACATCCCATATGGGCACCAGTTCTAGTCCTGACTACTCCTTTTCTTATCCAGCTCTCTGCTGTGGCCTGAGAAAGCAGTAGAAGATGGCCCAAGTCCTTGTGCCCCTGCACCCAGGTGGGAGACCAGGAAGAGGCACCTGGCTCCTGGCTTTGGATCGGCACAGCTCCAGCTGTTGCAGACATTTGGGGAGTGAACCAATGGAGGGAAGACCTCTCTCTCTCTCTCTCTCTCTCTCTCTCTCTCTCTGTAACTCTACCTCTCAAATAAATAAATAATCTTTAAAAAATGACCATTCTTTATTACAAGGAAAGGTTATTCCTGCTTTGACATTTCTTTCTAAATACCTTGTATCATTTTTATCATATACTTTTTTATTTTATGTAGACAAAGTAAATTGTTTCTATATAATTTGGTTAATTACTTTTATTTTAAAAAATGGTCTGTGCATACAAAAATATTAGGACAAGATTTTTATTGAGGAATTATAGTAAATATTGTGAGCTCATCAATTATTTTTTGTCTGAGAGTCAGAAACTTACCAATAGATACAAACAGAAAGAGAGATAGACATCTCCCACACACATGTTGACTTCTCAAATGCCTACAATAGCCCAGGTGAGGCTGGGACCAAATGGGAAGTCAATCCAGGTACCCTACTTGATTAATCACTTGCTGCTTCTTAGAGTGCACCTAAGCATGAAACTGAAATGAGGGGTTAGTGTTGGGATTCAAACTCAGCATCCCACCATGGAATGCAGGCATCTCAACTGTTAGACAAATGCTCACTTCATAATTTTAAAGTTATTTTGGCTATTTACTCAAATGGAAATTCTTTCTAAAATTGATTTCAGAAAGGCCGATGCTGTGGTATAGTAGGCTTATCCACCTTATGTGGTGCCAGCTTTTCTTATGGTGTCTAGTTCATATCCTGACTGCTCCTCTTCTGATCCAGCTTTCTGCTATGCCTAGGAAAGCAATAGAAGATGGTCTGAGTGGTTGGGCCACTGCACCAGCAAGGGAGACCCCAAAGAAGCTACCGGCTCCTGGTTTTAAATTGGCCCATCTCTGGCCATTGTATCCAATTAGGGAGTGAACCAGCAAATGGAAGACCTTTCTGGCTATCTCTTTCTGATCTTCAAATAAATAAATAAAATCTGTAAAAATGATTTTAGAATGGTATTTTCTTAAAATTATCATATTTGTACATATTTATGGGGTATGGCAAGATAAGGGAACACCTCAGGTTAGCACTTTCATCTTCTTTTTTTTGATTTTAGAAAAATTACATTTTTATTAAAAACAAATTATTTTCTTAATTTAAGAATCTTTTTTTTTTAACTTTTATTTAGTGAACATAAATTTCCAAAGTACGACTTATGGATTACAATGGCTTCCCCCCCATACCGTCCCTCCCACCCACAACCCTCCCCTTTCCCACTCCCTCTCCCCTTCCATTCACATGAGGATTCATTTTCGATTCTCTTTATATACAGAAGATCAGCTTAGCATACATTAAGTAACGATTTCAACAGTTTGCTCCCACACAGAAACATAAAGTGAAAAATAATAGATGATTTTTTTTAAATGATGATGAAATCAGATCAGACCTATTGTCATGTTTAATCCCAGTGAGAGTCAAGTTGGGAATTGATAATTTCTTTTTTTTTTAACAGAAGATCAGTTTAGTATGCATTAAGTAAAGATTTCAACAGTTTGCACCCCCATAGAAACACAAAGTGAAATATATTGTTTGAGTACTCGTTATAGCATTAAATCTCAATGCACAGCACATTAAGGACAGAGATCCTACCTGAGGAGTAAGTGCACAGTGACTCCTGTTGTTGACTTTACCAACTGACACTCCTGTCTATGGCATCAGTAATCTCCCTATGCTCCAGTCATGAGTTTCCAAGGCTATGGAAGCCCTCTGAGTTCTCCGACTCTTATCTTGTTTAGACAAGGTCATAGTCAAAGTGGAGGTTCTCTCCTCCCTTCAGAGAAAGGTAACTCCTTCTTTGAAGACCTGTTCTTTCCACTGGGATCTCACTCACAGAGATCTTTTGCCAGAGTGTCTTGGCTTTCCATGCCTGAAATACTCTCATGGGCTTTTCAGCCAGATCCGAATGCCTTTAGGGCTGATTCTGAGGCCAGAGTGCTATTTAGGACATCTGCCATTCTATGAGTCTGCTGAGTATCTCACTTCCCATGTTGGATCACTCTCCCCTTTATTTATTCTATCGGTTAGTGTTAGCAGGTACTAGACTTGTTTATGTGCTCCCTTTGACTCTTAGTCCTTTCATTATGATCAATTGTGAACTGAAATTAATCACTTGGAATAGTGAGATGGCATTGGTACATGCCACCTTGATGGGATTGAATTGGAATCCCCTGGTATGTTTCTAACTCTACCATTTGGGGCAAGTCAGCTTGAGCATGTCCCAAATTATACATCTCTTCCCTCTCTTATTCCCACTCGTATATTTAACAGGGATCACATTTCGGTTAATTTTCAACACTTAAGAATAACTGTGTATTAATTACAGAATTAAACCACTTTCATCTTCTTAAACATTAAAATGACTTTATTAATAATTGTATATATTTATGAAGTGTAATGTGAAATTTCAACAAAGGTGCATCATGTGCACTGGTAAAATTAGATTCATTAATATTTTCTCATCTTTGCCTTTACTTGACTTTTGTAGCCAATGAGAACCTCTCTTTTGTTTCCTCAAATAATATCTAATAGGATATTATGAAATATAGCCACCCCACTTGCTTGTGTATCATTAGGAATTTATTCCTTCAAAATCTGATTTGGAACCCATTATCCAATCTCTCTTTAATCTCACACACACACTTACCACACTACAATTATCACTATTTTGTATACGGATTGACTTTTTTAGCTTCAACACATGTAGGAGAAAGTGTAGTATTTATCTTTGTCTGTTTTGCATATTTCAATTGACATCAAGTTTTCCAAATCCATCCATTTTGCTGAAAGTTACAGAATTTCATTCTTTTTATGGCTGATAGATTTCCATTGTGAATATATACTGCATTTTCTTTATCTATTCATCTTGTGATAGACATTTTGCTTTATTCCATATCTTCCTATTGTGAAAAGCCTCTATAATCCAAAAGTTGTACTTTTGAAATTTATATTTATTAAATAAAAGTTGAAAAAAACCATGATTTTTCATGCCATGATACCTGTTGACATCAAAGTGGTTTTAATTATATTGTAGTTGATTATAACATCATATTGGTAGTTTTGTGACATTACAATGGAATCTTAGGATATCAAAATATTGGTTCATGATTTCACAATTGATGGTGACATCTCAATGGACATTCATGTCATTTACACCCAGTGGTCATTTATTACATTCCAATTGAATATTACCTCATGATGTAGTTTTATATCAGAATAATATTCATTTCATCATGACTACATAATGTTTGGTCTATGACATCACAATTGAATATTTATGGCAGGACAATATTAGTATATGACATGAAAATGATTTTCAAAATATCAGAATTTTTTATAACTTCAATATTGTGATTTCTTACATTTTATTATGCCATCAAAATGGTGGTTTTTAACATAGTAATTGACTAAGATATTATAACTATAGATTTATGACATCACAATGGTTTTATGAATTCATAATTGAATATGACATAATAGTTTATGGGATCACTATTAATTATGATGTCAAAATGACAAGTTTATGATGTCCCAATTATATCAATGATTTCACAATTGATTTTGAGACTACAATGGTAGTTTTGTGAGATCACAATCATTATGAAATCACTAGTGTTGTTTAAGACATCACAATTGATCATAATCTCACAATGCTAGGTTTATGATACAGGAATTGTTGTTTTATGTAATCATAAGTATTTTATGACATCAAAATTGATTATGACATAACAATGGTAGGTTTATTGTAGTACATTACATTTTATGGCATCTCAATATTGATCTATGACCTAATTGTTTTTATGACATCACTTCCAATTACAGTATTACCATGGTGGCTTATGACATCTCAATTGATTCTAATGTTACATCATTGGATTTATGACATCACAATGGCTTTTATGACTTGGTAATTGATAATAACATCACAGTGGTTGGTTTATGATGCCACAATGGTGATTTATCAAATCCTGATTGATTATAATATCACTAGGATTTTGAGGATGCCACAATTGATTTTATCATAACAATGGTAATTTTATAAAATCACAGATTATACATGTCACAGCATTGGATTTATATTCACAATCATTTTATGACATCACAATTAATTATAACAGGAGGATGATAGTGAATAAAAATTTATTATGCCACTAGAGTGTTTGTGACATCAGAATATTGGTTTATTACATAAGAATAGTTTTAACATCATATTTTATTATTGCATGGAGGTTCATAACATCATAATTGATTATGATATCAATTATGGCAAGTTTATGATGTCCCAATTGGTTCAATGAATTAACAGAGGTAGTTTTATCATATCACAAAAAGTTATTTTTGATACCACAAAAAGTTATTCATGACATCGCAATTTATTACTACACTACAATGTAGGTTTATGACACCACAATGATTTTTACAACTTTGCTATTGATTATGACATCAAAATAGTAGTCTTCTAGTCATTGTTTTGTTATCACAATGATGGTTTATGACATCACAGTTGATTATGAATCCATAATGGTCATTTATAATGTCATAGTTTTTTTATGATTTCACAATCATTCATGATATCACAACTATAGTTTTATGATACAATCATGGTTTTCCACTTGGTCTGGATGGATGATCTTTCTGATGTGTTGTTGAATTCTATTGGCCAGAATTTTATTGAGGATTTTGTGTCTATGTTCATCTGGGAGATTCTCTGTGATTCTCTTTCTCTGCTGCATCTTTTTCAGGTTTAGGAATTAAGGTAATGTTGTATTTGTAGAAAGCACTTGGGAGGAATACCCTCTCTTTCAATTGTTTTTAATAGTTTGAGAAGAATTGGAGTTAGTTCTTCTTTAAATGTCAGATAAATTCAACAGTGAATCCATCCGTTCCTGGGCTTTTTTTTGTTGTTGTTGGGAGGGCCTTTATCACTGATTCAATTTCTGATTTGTTTATGGGTCTGTTTAGGTTTTCTATGTCTTCATGGTTCAATTTAGGTAGGTTGTATGTGTCCAGGAATCTATCATTTTAATAGATTTACCAGTAGTAATTTCTGATGAGTCTTTATTTATGTGGTGTCTTTTGTTACCTGTGCAATTTCTTTTCTGATTTTAATGATTTGGGTCTTCCCTCTCCTTTTTTTTGGTTAGTTGGACCAATGGTGTGTCAATTTTGTTAATTTCTTCAAAAAACTACCTCTTTGTTTTGATGATCTTTTGTAATGTTTCTTGGATTCAATTCCATTGATTTCTTCTCTAATTTTAATTATTTCTCTTCTCCTACTAGTTTTGGGTTTGGTTTACTGTAGCATTTCTAGATCCTTGAGATGCATTGATAGCTCATTTATTTGGTGCCTTTTCAATTTCTTGATATAGGCAACTATTGTTATAAACTTTCCTCTTAACACTGCTTTTGCTGTAGCCCATAAGTTTTGATATGTTGTGTTGTTATCTTCATTTGCTTCCAGAAAGTTTTTGATTTATTTTTGTTTTCTTCTACGACCCAGTGTTCATTCAGGAGCATGTTGTTTAGTCTCCATGTGTTTGCATATGCTCTAGGGATTCCTGAGTTGTTTATTTCCATCTTCATTTCATTGTGGTCTGAGAGGATGCACGGTATGATTTCAATTCTTTTGAATTTGCTGAGCCTTTCTTTATGGCCTAGTATGTGGTCAATCCTACAATAAGTTCCATGCATTGTTGAGAAGAATGTGTATTCTTTAAGTATAGGATAAACAGTTCTGTAGATATCTGTAAGATCCTTTTGCTCTATAGTGTTGATTAAATCTTTTATTTCCTCATTGATTTTCTGTCTGGTTGATATGTCCACTGCTGAAAGTGGAGTATTGAAGTCCCCCAATACTATTGCACTGGAGTTTAAGTCTCCCTGTATGTCTCTTAACATATCTTTTATATATTCTGGTGCTCTGTAATTAGGTGTATATATGTTTATGATAGTTACATCTTCCTGTAGAATAGGTCCCTTAATCATTATATAGTGCCTCTCTTTGTGTATTTTAACAATTTTTGTATTAAAGTCTATTTTGCCTGATATCAAGATGGCTATGCCCACTCTTTTTTGATTTCTGTTGGCATGGAATAACTTTTTCTGACATTTCATTTTAGTTTGCATGCACCTTTGTTGGAAAGATGTGTTTCTTGTAAGCAACAATTAGATTGGTTTTATTTTTAATCCATTCAGCCAGTCTGTGTCTTTTAACTGGAAAGTGAGAATTATTTATTCTATAGACAGAGTTACAGAGAGGGAGATGCATACACAAATGAGAGAGAGAGAGAGAGAGAGAGAGAGAGAGAGAGAGAGACTTCTACCCACAGATTTACATCCCAAATGACCACAGCAACAAGGAGCTCTGGGCCAAGCCAAAGCCTGGAACTCCTAGGTCTCCATGTGGGTGATATGGACCCAAATGTTTGGTACATCCTCCACCCCTTTTGCAGGTGTCTTACTAGGGAACTGTATTGGAAGTGAAGCAACTGGGACTCAAAACAGAAGCTCATATATGATGTTGGCATTGCATGCCACAGTTTAACATTCTGCACTACATTAGCTCCAAATAACAGTTTTTAAAGAATTGTTTGGCAATTTTCCTGGTTTAAAAAACAAAAAGAATAATATTATTTCATGACAAATGGAAATTATATGGAATTCAAACTTGAATGGCCATAAAATTTTATTGGCACATGGCCAGGCATTATTGTCTATTATACCTGAGACCAGAGTTGAGTAGTTGTGACAGACACTAATGTGGCATACATATCTCATTTTCTTCATTATTTACCCATGTTTCCACAATCACTGCCTTTTTAGCAATCTATAGTACCCTTTTGTGTGAAATAAGTTGAGTGAATTTCTCTGCTTTCAACCTCTGTCCAACAGGATGAGTGAACTCTTGACATTCATTGGTTGCATCATGGATTTATTTCTGCATACCCAAGCCATCACACCATCCACTTTCCCTGGAGTACCGCTCCCTTGTGCATCTGGAAATTCCTGGTCATCTTTCAGGTTCTAATCCAAATCTCATCTTTGTAAAGTTTTTCTTGAGTCCTCCAGAAATCATAGCACCTATACCTTGCTTTCACAGTGCTGCAGATGGATTCTAGTGCTTCTGTGAGGGACAAGGGTGAAGGAAAGGGATTCAGAACTTCACACTCCTGCCCCTCTGATATATCCATGTATGCACCTTCCCTTCTAGTCTCAATGGAGTTGGCATGTGAAATCATTGTTTAGAGAAAATGAGTGATATGAGATGTGAACATTCATTACAGTGAGCTGGTAAGTCTCAGCTTCACTCAGAAAATGCTCCAGATAGCCTCAAATCACTTGATGTATCCATTATAGAATTCTCTCTTTTTATTTCATTGCCATTGGTAGGCCAAGCCCTGAGACAAGGAAGGTGTTTTCTATTTCTTTATTGCTCTATCTCCAAAATGCAGGCACACTCCATAGATGTTGAGAGAATTGAGTTGTATAAGGTGCTTTTTCTCCCAGGATCTTGATATCATGCCACCATCTTGGCAATAGGGCAAAACTACATATGACTTCATATAAATAAATGTTGATGTATAATGAGGGCACCAAAATCTTTAAAAATAGTGGTTCCCAAACTTCAGTGTATATAGAATTTAAAACACAAAAATTCTCTAATAGGCAGATTTCAGAATCTCACCCCAAGCATGATACTAGCATGAGGTCCTAAAATATACTTGATGGTTGGCTTGAACCTTGTAACTCAGGTAGTCATAAGTTGTACTATTTGCAGACCCAGAAACATGTCACTTATTTAGTTTAGGGGGTCACATAGACTCTCACCTTCCTAAACTATTCTCAGGTGTTTACAAAGATATCTTTTTTTTTCTTTTTTGACAGGAAGAGTTATAGACCCCAACCAGGACTAGAACCTGGGGTGCAGGCACCACAGGCAGAGGATTAGACAAGTGAGCCACGGTGCCAGCCAGGATATCTTGCTTTAGGATAACTTTAAGCTAAAAGAAATTTATTCAGGAGACAAATCAGATTATATTACTTATATTGCAAACAGATCATTTTAGGAAATATTTGCTACAGGTGTCCATTGAAAGATCCAGAAACCCTGCATAGTCTTCAAAATTGGATATTATTTCAAACATGATTTACACTCAAGTTTTCTAGAACATTGCTGTTGTTATGGCTCTTAAAATTCACACTCATATGTAAATTGCCCAAAAATGTTTTGCTCCCCCGGTGTCTTCTTAAAAATATGATATCATAATGGTGGTTTATCACATTCCAATTAATTATTACATCACCAGAGTCTTATGTCATCACAACTGATTGAGACAATGATGGCAGCTTAGGACATCAAAATGTTTTACAGCATCACAACAGATTTTGATTTCACTCTGATTTCTATGATATCATAAATGTTTATAACATCAAAACAAGTTTTATGGTATCCCAAAGTTCATAACATCACAACATCACAATGGTGGTTTATTATATCACAATTATTACATCACAGTGGTATGTTATGCCACAACGGCTTTTATGGCTTCAAAGTTCAATTAATAATGACAACATAGTAGCTGGTTTATGAAATCACATTTTTCTATTTATCACAGTATAAATCACAATATTACTATATGTCATCACAGTGGTTTTCATGACACCACAATTGATTATGACACCAAATGGTGGTCTATGGAATAACAATGACATCACAATGCTAGATTTATAGTGTCACAATGGTATTTTTGACTTTACAATTGGTTATGACATCACAGCAGTTGGTTTGTGACATGACAATCTTTGGTTTATTGCATCATAACATTGAAGGCAAAACAATGGTTTTCATGATATCACAATTGATTATCCTACCACAATGGCAATTTAACACATCAAAATTGATTATCATACCACGATGGTAGTTTAACACATCACAACTGATTATGACTTCCTAAAGTTAGATTTGTGACACTATGATGGTTTTATTAGTTCACAACTTACTATGACTTCACAATGGTATCTTTATAGCATCACAATGCTTTATTGACATCAGAATTGGTTTTAGTGTCGCAATGATAGGTTCATAACATCAATGTGGCTTTTATGACTGCAATATTGATCATGATATCAAATGGGGTATGACATTGCAATGATTATTTATATCCCAGTTGACATATGACATCACAATTGATTATGATAACAATGATAGCTTTATTGCAACACAATTGTATGCTATGCTATCACAATATTGATTTAAGGAATCAAAGTAGATTTTATGATATCACAATTGGTTTCAGCATGATAAAGATGTTTTATGACATCACAACTGATATGACATCACAATAGCTTATACAGCATAAATGTTGCTATTATCATAACTATAGTTTATGGCATCACAAACTGATTTAGACTTCATTCTAGTGAATGTATTACATCATAATGGAGTTTGTACGTCAGTTGATTAGGACATCACAATTGTAGGTGTATGATTATCATATCCTAGTTGTTTAGGAATTTATAGGATTTTTATGATATCAGAATTGATTATGACATCACAATTATAGCTTTATGTCATTTATATTGTGGTTTTTCATATAATAGGTGTTGACTTCAAAATGATTTTAATTACATCATAGTTGATTATAACATCATATTGGCAGTTTTATGACATCAAAATGGAGGCTTATGATGTCAAACTATTGGTTAATGACTTTACAAATGATGATGGCACCACAGTGGAAAGTCATGACAATACAGTGTTCATTTATGATATCCTAATTGATTATTACCTCACAATGGCAGTTTTATGACATCACAATGATATTCATGGGTTCACTATTTTGTCATGGCTACATAATGTTTTATCTATGATATCACAATTACATATTCATGGCAGCATATTAGTGTATGATATCAAATGGTTTTCATTATAGCTGAATTGGTTATAATATCAATACTGTGTTTTATGACATCACAACTGATGATACCATCAAAATGCTGGTTTATGACATAGTAATTGACTAAGAAATCATAATTATAAGTTTATGACACCATGATGGTTTTTATTATTTCACAATTTAATATGACATTATAATGGTTACATTATGAGATCACAATTAATTATGATGTCATAATGGTAAAGTTATGATGTCCCAATTATTTCAATGACTTCACAATTGATTATGACACCAAAATGGTAGTTTTATGAAATCACAATTGTCATTATGACATCATTAGGATTGTTTATGCATTGCAATTGATCATAATGTCACCATGGTAGTTTTGTAACATCAGAATGGTTGGTTTCTATCATTAGTACTCTGTTTCATTGCAGTACAATACTTTATGCCACCACAATACTGATTTATGACATCATGAGTGTTTTATCGCATCACTACTGATTATAGTATCTCAATGATGGATTAGTATACTTCAATTGATTATGATGTAACAACATTGGATTTGTGGCATCACATTGGCTTTTATGACTTGACATCACAGTGGTTGGTTTATTTTTATGTGTGTGCGTGTCTATTTTTTAATTTTATTTTTTTTTATTTTATTTATTTTTTGACAGGCAGAGTGGACAGTGAGAGAGAGAGGGAGACAGAGAGAAAGGTCTTCCTTTGCTGTTGGTTCACCCTCCAATGGCCGCCACAGCCAGTGCGCTGTGGCCGGCGCAAAGTGCTGATCTGATGGCAGGAGCCAGGTACTTATCCTGGTCTCCCATGGGGTAAGGCTTTTATTTAATGAATACAATTTTCATAGTTACAGCCTTAGGAATATATTGCCCCCCCCATACCCACCCTCCCTTTCCCACTCCCATCCCACCTCCTACTCCCTCTCCCATCCCATTTTTCTTTAAGATGCCATAAACAAGAGTGTCAATTGGTAAAGTCAACAATAGGAGTCACTGTGCACTTACTCCTCATGTAGGATCTTTGTCCTTAGTGTGCTGTACATTGAGATTTAATGCTATAACTAGTACTCAAACAGTATTTTTCACTTTATGTTTCTGTGTGGGAGCAAACTGTTGAAATCTTTACTTAATGTATGCTAAACTGATCTTCTTTATATAAAGAGAATTGAAAATGAATCTTGATGTGAATGGAAGGGGAGAGGGAGTGGATAAGGGGAGGGTTGCGGGTGGGAGGGATGTTATGGGGGGGAAGCCATTGTAATCCATATTCTGTACTTTGGAAATTTATATTCACTATGAGAAACAGTGACTTGCTCAGCATAGCCCTGACTGTTAATGAACAACTTAATACATTACCCCTCTTAGTAGTTTTTTTGTCTGTTCTACTTAATACGACTGGTTTAATTCTGTAATTAATACACAGTTATTCTTAAGTGTTGAAATTTAACTGAAATGTGATCCCTGTTAAACATAAGAGTAAGAATAAGAGAGGGAAGAGATGTACAATTTGGGACATGTTCAAGCTGACTTGCCCCAAATGGTAGAGTTAGAAACATACCAGGGGATTCCAATTCAATCCCATCAAGGTGGCATGTACCAATGCCATCTCTCCAGTCCAAGTGATCAATTTCAGTTCACAATTGATCATAATGAAAGGAGTAAGAGTCAAAGGAAGCACATAAACAAGTCTAGTACCTGCTAATACTAACTGATAGAATAAAGGGGAGAGTGATCCAACATGGGAAGTGAGATACTCAGCAGACTCATAGAATGGTGGATGTCCTAAACAGCACTCTGGCCTCAGAATCAGCCCTAAAGGCATTCCGATCTGGCTGAAAAGCCCATGAGAGTATTTCAGGCATGGAAAGCCAAGACACTCTAGCAAAAAAACAAACAAACAAACAAACAAACAAAAAAAAACACCAAAAAAAAAACCCTAAATGAAAGATCTCTGTGAGTGAGATCCCAGTGGAAAGAACAGGTCTTCAAAGAAGGAGTTACCTTTCTATGAAGGGAGGAGAGAACCTCCACTTTGACTATGACCTTGTCTAAACAAGATAAGAGTCAGTGAACTCAAAAGGCAAAAGGCTTCCATAGCCTTGGAAACTCATGACTGGTGCATAGGGAGATTACTGATGCCATAAACAGGAGTGTCAATTGGTAAAGTCAACAACAGGAGTCACTGTGCACTTACTCCTCATGTAGGATCTCTGTCCTTAATGTGCTGTACATTGAGGCTTAATGCTATGATGAGTACTCAAACAGTATATTTCACTTTGTGTTTCTATGGGGGTGCAAACTGTTGAAATCTTTACTTAATGTATACTAAACTGATCTTCTGTAAAAAAAAAAAAAGAGAAGAAATTATCAATTCCCAACTTGACTCTCACTGGGATTAAACATGACAATAGGTCTGATCTGATTTCATCATCATTTAAAAAGTCATCTATTATTTTTCACTTTATGTTTGTGTGGGAGCAAACTGTTGAAATCTTTACTTAATGTATGCTAAACTGATCTTCTGTATATAAAGAGAATCGAAAATGAATCCTCATGTGAATGGAAGGGGAGAGGGAGTGGGAAAGGGGAGGGATGCGGGTGGGAGAGATGATATGGGGGGAAGCCATTGTAATCCATAAGCCGTACTTTGGAAATTTATATTCATTAAATAAAAGTTTAAAAAAGTTAAAAAAAGATTCATTTTTAATTAACTTTATATACAGAAGATGAACTCTACACTAAGTAAAGCTTTCAACAGCTTACACATGTACCTACACACAATGTAAAAAAAATTGAGAACAAGTTTTGAAGTTCTTATAGTACAACTCATTAAGGACAGAAGTACTACATAGGGAGTTAGTACAGTGACTTCTATTGTTAATTAAACAATTTAAACTCTTATTTATGACCTCAGTGATCATCCGAGGCTCTTGCCATGAGCTGTCAAGGCTATGGAATCCTTTTGTAACCACACACTCTGCCAGTATTTAGACAAAGCCATAAGCAAAGGGAAGTTCACCTCCTCACTTCAGAGAAAAACACATCCTTTTTTAATGGCCCCTTCTTTCCACTGGGGTCTCATTCACAGAGATCGTTCATGTAGGATATTTTTGCCACAGTGTCTTGGCTTTTCATGCCTGCATTGCTCTCATAAGCTTTTCAGCCCCATCTGAATGCCTTAAGGGCTGATTCTGAGTTCAGAGAGTTATTTAAACCCATTGTCATTCAATGAGTCTGCTGTCTGGGCTGCTTCCCATGTTCCATTATGTTTTTTTGTTATTAACAGGCACTTGACACAATTTATATGGTCTCTTTAACACTTAATCCTATCTCTATGTTCAATTTAACACTTAATATGGTCACTTTAACAAATAAAATGGCATTTTACAACTACAGTTAGAAACTTTCTCCTCCCTGTCTTATCCTCTTTATTTTTACTGAAATCCAATTTCAATTGAATTTAAATATATATATATATATGACATATAGGAATTTACATATATATACATATATACATATATATGTTTGATTAACTCTATGTTAAAGAGTTCACATATAGTATGAAGAAGAGAAAAGGAAAAATTTAAAAACAAATAAATAAATAAAAAGTTCCCCAAAGTCATGACAAGGACTGTTCAAGTCCTTGTTTCTCAAAATGTCAATTTCACTTCTACAGCTTTCATTTTAGATGCACTATTAGTTCTCATAGACCAGGGAGAACATATAGTATTTGTCCCTTTTGGGATTGACTAATTTCATTAACTATGAAGTTTTCCAGATTGGTCCACTTTGCTGTAAATGATGGATTTATCTTTTTTACTGCTGTGTAGTATTTCATAGTGTACATATCACATAATATCTTTATTAAGTCTTTTATTAGTGGGAATTTAGGTTGATTCCCTGTCTTAGCTCTTGTGAATTGAGCTGCAGTGAACACTGAGGTGCAGTTAGCAATTTTGTTTACTGATTTCATGTCCCTTGGGTAAATTTCCAGGAGTGAATTGCCTGGGTCATATGGTAGTCTATATTCAGATTTTTGAAGTTTCTCCAAACTGTCTTTCATGGTGTCTTAACCAGTTTACATTCCAACCAACAGTGGGTTAGGGTAACTTTCTTTCCACATCCTCACCATCATTTGTTGTTTTTTTCATTTCGATATGAATGCCATTTTAACCCTCTAAATAAATTATTTTAAAAACATTGAAAATGGAACTAAAAGATTAGCTAATTTTTTGACAAATTTAAAATCCAGAGAAACAAGTTCTTCAAAAGTTTATGGAAATATTATGAATTATCATGCATAAATTTCAATATTTTGCAGCTAAATAGACATCCTGTATTTCTATTTTTCTCATGAAACTTCAAATTACCCACGTGTATGTAACACAAAATGATAAATGTGTAAAATTTAGTTAGAATGAGTGCCATATTTAGTCTGTTCCACAGCAATTGGGAGCTGCTTTCTCATTTATCCTTGTGATTTCTCTGACAGCAGGGTCTGCATTTGGATCTGGGTAAATGCGCTTTAGAATGTAGCTCCAGGGTTTCATGAAAAATCATTGTAGGATTCACTACAGTCTTATGTCTCCAAGCATTTGGTAAATGATTGCATTAGTTTTGACTCCTCTGAGTTGTCAGACTGCATTTGAGAAAATAGGAAGGATTCCTTGTTGTTTGCTAGTTTTCTAGGGCTTCCATCACAAAGCCCCATACCCTGGATGATTCCACACAACACATGTGTACTACCCCCAGTTCTGGAGTCTGCAGATCTGAGATAAAGCTCATCAGGGCTGGCTCCTTCTGAGGGCTGTGGGGAGTATTATGCTCCAGGACCCTCTCCTAGTTCCATGTGGATTATTCACAGTCTATGATGTCCTTGGCTTGCAGACATGTCACCTTGATCTCTGCTTTCACTTTCACATTGTATTCTGCCTGTGCCCATGTCTGCCTCCAAAACTCTCCATCTCATAAGGACACCTTCCATATTGGATTGTGACCCACTGTGTTCTAGTATAACCTCACCCTGATAACATAATGACCCTCCTACCAAATAAGGTCACAGTCTAAAGTACTACACATCATAATTTTAACACAGAATTTGAGTGTTAAGGGGAGCAATTCATCATCAGTAGTGACTGTCACCCTTCTGATCTATGTTCCTTGTTTCACACAAATTTGAAAAATGGAGATTGAGGAAGAGTAGAATCTCCTAATGTTAATATGCATAAAACAGAATAGATCATGTCTAGGATTGCCCTAAGTGGACTCAAAATCTTCTAGACATTCAAAATAAGCATAAAATCTATTTACCATGAATATTGCTTAAATAAAGGCAGGGGCTGCCATCATTCACCCTAGAGGTTAAGATGCCTATTAGGACACCAGAATCCTATTTCAGAGTGACTTGATCCCATTCCCAACTTGAACTCCTAACTACAGCTTTCTTCAGATGCAGACCCTGGAAGGCAGTAGTTGATAGCCCAAGAAGTTGAGTCCCAGCCACACACACTGGAGAAACAGATGGAATCCCTGGCTTCTAGCTTTGGCACAGCTTATCCCTGGTTGTTACAGGTATTTTGGAAGTGAACCTGTGGATAGAAACACTCTCTTTTCTCTCCACCCTCTCCTCCTCCCTTCTTGCCTTCTACTATTCTTCTCACACTCCCTGTCAGGTATAAACATAAAAATAATTTTAAAATTAAAAAACATGTTAGGGCTCAATAGAATAAGAAATCATCAGGCTTGGATGTACTGTCCCAATACCAGGTGAAGAAGATTAAAAAAACCTTTTCAGTATGGTCCTTCTTTGCTGTACACAGCTCATACATGTGTATAGTATACATATACTTGCATAAACAACAGATATATTTTCCTTGAAAGCATACACAGCAGGTTATAATTCTACCTTTAAATGTTAAAAAAAATCAGAAATTGCATTTAATACTAACAGCACCTGCTAAAATAAAACCACCAGTACCAACCAATACTGGAAGCAGGATACACAGCAGACTCATAGAATGGCAGATGCCCTAAACAGAACTCTGGCCTCAGAATCAGCCATTAAGGCATTCAGATCTGGCTAAAAAGCTCATAAGAGTTTCACAGGCATGGAAAGCCAAGACACTCAGGCAAAAAAAAAATGATTTAAATGAAAGATC
Organism: Oryctolagus cuniculus; assembly: GCF_964237555.1. Classification (NCBI taxonomy): domain Eukaryota; kingdom Metazoa; phylum Chordata; class Mammalia; order Lagomorpha; family Leporidae; genus Oryctolagus; species Oryctolagus cuniculus. The sequence continues at coordinate 95,639,534 of NC_091433.1, forward strand.
TCTGTGAGCGAGATCCCAGCAGAAAGAATGGGCCATCAAAGAAGCAGGTACCTTTCTCTGAAGGGAGGAGAGAACCTCCACTTTGACTATGGCTTTGTCTAAATAAGATCAGAGTTAGCAAACTCAAAAGGCTTCCATAGCCTTGGCAACTCATGACAAGAACCTCAGATGATTACTGATGACATAAACAAGAGTGTAAATTGGTAAATCAACAACAGGAGTCACTGTGCACTTACTCCTCATGTAGGATCTTGGTCCTTAATGTGCTGTACTATGTGAATTAATGGTATAGCTAGTACTCAAATAGTACCTTACACTTTGTGTGTCTGTGTGGGTGCAAACTGTTAAAATCTTAACTTAGTATATTGTGGGGAGCAACTCGGACTAGACTAAGTTACTGGAATTAAGACTTATTCTATGCATCTGCTCTCCCACAATATGGCACTGAGAGAAAGAGACCAAACAACTTCTACACAGCTGCCTCCAGTTCAACCAAAAACCTGCAGGAGCTGATCCTGCTCCTGATTGGAGGAGAGCAGTGTACTCGGCATGTGGGTAGCAGAGTTGGGATTGGTGGAAGAGGACTATAAAGGAGGAGAGAGACAACATGCAAAGGGAACATCCGGATAACATCTGAGCAGCCCCCGAGAGAGCCGGCCGGTGGTGTGCTGCTCCTCCGTGGAAGTGGGGGAAGTGACAGGGGGAGCCGCCCCTCCACGGAGGTGGAGGGGTCGGCAGCCAACCCGGGAAGGACCAGCAGCAAACCCGGGAAGGGCCGAGCAGACAAAAGAACAGCGCAGGGTCCTGTGTTGTTCCTCCGCGAATGGGGGAGCAACAGTATATACTAAATTGATCTTCTGTATATAAAGATAATTGAAAATTAATCTTGATGTGAATGAGATGGGAGAGGGATCAGGAGATGGGATGGTTGAAGGTGGGAGGAGGTTATGGGGGGAAAAGGCCACTGTAATCCAATGGCTGTGCTTTGGCAATTTATATTTATTAAATAAAAGTTAAAAGAAAAATAAAAACACCAGTAAGGTATCAGTATTTGGATCTAACCTACTGAAATTTCAAAAAAAAAAAAATCAAAGGTGATGGTACAGTTCCATAATGATTCACAATTACTATGAAATCTGATACCTTGAAGCGGGTAATGATCAGATTCTCCTAAAATGGCTCTGAAAAACTGTACATGAAAGTTCCCAGAACAACTTATACAATTCTGTGGTAGTTGATAACCTCATAATGAAAACACCAAACCACATGGCCTAGGGTTCACAGGGGTAGGATTTGCTGAAAATAGATTACTAAAGATATACATGGGTGATAGTTATAAGAACAGAAAAAATGATAAACATAGAGATGCTATGAAATCAAATATACTGTAAGAAAAATAATTTTAGAGAAATAATAGAACAAGTAGATGTAAGTATTTGGCTGGAAACTATATGAATACAATTACCCTTAAAAGGAAAATGGATGAAAAAATTACAAAATGGAAATCAAACAAAGATCAAATAAGTTAGCAGTAAAAATTCAAAGAAGTCTGTGTCTATAACTATTATAATGCAACTCTCATACACTGATAGTAAATGTAGAGTCCCTTAAAATTCCACAAGTTAAAAATATGTTGCATGGGATCCAGCATCATGGTACAGCAGGTAAAGCTACCATCCATGAAACAAGCATCCCAGATGGGTGCTGCTTCCTATCCTTGGTGCTTCATTTCTCATCCAGCTCCCTATTAATGGCCTGAGAAAAATAAGGGAAGAAACATCAAGTGTTTGGGCCACTGCCTCTCATGTAGAAGATGGGAAGAAACTCCTGGTTGCAGCCTAGCCCACTCACCCATTGCAGCAATCCTTAGAATTAGGCCAGCAGATGGCAGATCTCTGTCTCTCCTCTCTCTGCAACTCTTTCAAATAAGTAAACAAATTTTTACAAGAGAAAAGAAGAAAAGATGGCTTTAAAATTCATTACATGGATACTGTGAATTATCAAGAATGCCAAGATTTCTCAAAATATATGTACATGATGATTGTCAGTACAACTTAAATAATTTTGTTGGAATTCATGACCTCATAGTCAAAATTCAACTTTTTTATAGGTTCACAATGGAAGGATAAACTTAGATCATGATATTAAAAACACACACAGGTAGTGGTAATAGGAAATATGAAACATAAAGCATTGCATGATTTGTGAAATAAAATATTTGTGATTAAGTGAGAAAAAATGTGTAATCCAGTGGGAGAAACAATAGATTGATAAAAGACATATGGAAAATTGTTGATAACAGACTATTACAACACATTAAAAAAGGAAAATAAAGACTCAAGAAAAACAAAATCAAAGACAATAGTTCTTACCAGAATAGTCTTCAACTTCTTTAACTTTCACAACTAAAGATAAATTTAGAACCCCATAAATATCCATAAAGTGTACAGAATATATTACCTGGAAGTGGTGAATGATTACTCCATCCTAAGGTTTCTCTGAGAAACTCTGTACTTGAAAGTTTCCAGGACAGCTTACAGGACTTTGAGGCAGCTTATGACCTCACAATGTAAAACCAAAGCAAAATGGCCTCCATTCCACCAGGCAAATACTGACTTAAACTAGGATGTCAAAGACACATATAGATGGTATGTAGAAAGTCAAAGAACAAAAAGTTCAAATGTGCTGCAAATATTATGAAATAAAAAGCAATAAGCTGTCATTACTGTGAGAAGGAATGAATACTTTGTTAGAAACAATAGAAATGCTAGGAGATAAGAGAAGTTTCCTAAAAATAGCCAGTAAAAATTACATTAAATCTATATGGGTAGTTGTTATATATTTAAAGACAGCAACAAAACATAAAGGTTGCAGATGTTTTAAAATAAAATATGGCATTTATCATGAGAAGAAATGATTAATTTTATAGGAGCATTTGATTTAAAATTAAAAAGCAGGATTATGTATTTTCAGTCCTTTCAGAATTTCACTTTTCTAGTGATTAATTTACATTTTACTTAATATTAAATGTTACAAAATATCAATCTACACTGCAATGGGGAAAATGCTGGTCCTTTCTTACAGGTGGCTAAAACAGCAATGTTCTAGCAACAGTCTAGAATGCATTATTAAAAGCTTATTTACATTATACAGAGTACAAATATTTAATTAAATGAATAGTAAACTAATTAAAAGATTAATTCATTTATTTGAAAGGCAGAGTTACAGAAAGGCATAGGGGAAGAGAGAGAAAGGGGGAGAGAGAGAGAGAGGTCTTCTACCCACTGGTTCACTTTGTAGATGGCCAAAATGACCAGATTTGTGCCATTCTGAAGCCAGGAAACAGGAGCTTCTTCCAGGCTTCCCACATGGGTATGGGGTCCCAAGGACTTGGACCATCTTCTATTGCTTTGCCAGGCCATAGCAGAGAGCTGGATCAAAAGTAGAGCAGGTGGAACTTGAACTGGCACCCACAAGGGATGCTGGCACTGCAGACAGTGGCTTTGCCCACTACACCACAGTGCCAGTTGCATAAATTCATTCTTAAGAGAAGGGCCCATAAGCTTTCTATTTATGCCCATATTCCATTTCTCTGAGAGCATGCAGATATGCATATTACTAATTTAATTTTATATTTTCAGTATATATTTACTGTATCACTCTGTGTTCTTAATAGAGGAATTTGCATTAACAAGCATAATCTCTCTTACTAGTAGATGGCAGATGTTAATCATAGCTACAAAATATCTACACAGCAACATCAATAACAATGTTTTGCCAGATTCAGCAAAATAGTGCAACTAAGTTGACTAAGTTGAGTTGTTGATTACAATATTCTCTGTCAATACCGAATCCATAATATGTCCTTAAACCAAATGTAAACTTGAAATAAATAAAATTCCTTCTCCATGTCAAATGATACAACTATACTTAGAGCAAAAATGTTGGTCATTCTTTATCTCATGGAAAAATTTTCATTTCCAATTGGTGTACAAAACAAATCATTCCACTCAAATACTGTCATCATGTTTAGTTGCACTAAACAACACATTGCAAGTTTCATTAAATCTTATTTAAGACTGTGAGAAGTAAGCTGTATGGAGATTTAAAGATTTTATATAAGTAATTATGCCAGAATCCAATGACCTGGGATAGGCTGGGAAACATTCTTAAAAAATGACTGCATATTGGGCTGTACCTAAGTTGCTACCGAGAAAGAAGGCTGACAGTTGGTAGGCATGCATAAGGCAGCATATTTTGCACTCCTCAAACTATTTTACTTCATAAAAAAACAGATCTGCTGGATGGCACTGTGGCTCACTAGGCTAATCCTCTGCCTGCAGCTCTGGCACACCAGGTTCTAGTCCCAGTCGGGGCGCTGGATTCTGTCCTGGTTGCTCCTCTTCCAGTCCAGCTCTCTGCTGTGGCCCGGAAAGGCAATGGAGGATGGCCCAAGTGCTTGGGCCCTGCACCCACATGGGAGACCAGGAGGAAGCACCTGGCTCCTGGCTTTGGATCAGCACAGTGCCAGCTGTAGTGGCCATTTGGGGGGTGAACCAACAGAAGGAAGACCTTTCTCTCTGTCTCTCTCTCTTACTGTCTAACTCTGCCTGTCAAAAAAAAAAAAAAAAAAGATCTGCTGAACTTTAAGCTGGACCCAAACATGCAAAGAATTTTGTAGTAATTCTGAGCTGTGGATTGTAAAACCAAAACTTGGATTATAAAACCAGGAAGATACTCTGGTAGCAGAGATATTCCTGGTGAGTAAATACTCTTTTTTGTTTCATGGCTAGCCTTGATAGCATCACAACACAAAAAACATTCATGTTCTCAAGAAAGAACTTTTTTTTATCTATAGCAGCTAAATATATACCACTTGAAAACTAGCTCTTGGTGTGCTCCTGGGTTCTAGTAAGGACTGGGAATTTGACTATGCTGTATCAAGTGACTATGAGACCAAATAAATAGTCTGTCAGACCTACTAAGTTCTAAAAAAGAGTGGATGGATAGATGAATCAAAGCTCAGGCACCTGCAGGCCCAAAAGGCATATTTAAACTGACAAACAGTGGGCCTCACCTCCCTCTGAGCAATAGTGATTGCATAGATTCTACCATATAACTGTCAGAGAAAGAAAACAAAAAAAACTGTGTCTTGTTCATGGATGGTTGGCTTAATATATTAATATCAGTTGAAAGTAGGTGCATAGAGGCCAGTGCTCTGGTGCAGTGGGTTAACATCCTGGCCTGAAGCGCTGGCATCCCATGTGGGCGCTGGTTCTTGTCTCAGCTGTTCTGCTTCCAATCCAGCTCTCTGCTATGGCCTGGGAAAGTAGTAGAAGATGGCCCAAGTCCTTGGGCCCCTGCACCCATGTGGGAGACCAAGAAGCTCCTGGCTCCTGGCTTCAGATTGGTGCTGCTCCGGCCATTGCAGCCATCTGGGGAGTGAACCATCGGATGGAAGACCTCTCTCACTGTCTCTGCTTCTCTGTATAACTCTTTCAAATAAATTAAAAAATTAAAAAAAAAGAAAAAAAAAGTAGGTGGATAAAGTAGTATCCTGTTAAGGGTCCTGTAAGGTAGTGGTATAAGCAAAGCTCTGGGTATTATAATAATCTATTTCATGGAGAAAAATATGGAAAAAAACATTGATAATTATAGTTTCACAGACAGGACATAATAGTTTACCTGGTTGATCAGAAGAATGAAAATTAAAGATGTGTAACATGGAGTTTTGAGTAGGAGGCATGAAACATGTCTATCAGAGTGGCTATTATGTGTGATCTTTATATTGCTAACTAATGATAACCAGACAGTAACCATGGACATACAGCCAGTAAGTTTCCACATAGACAGAATGAAATGGGCCATTGATTTCAACAGGCCTCTGCCACTGCCCAGTCCCATTTATTACACAGTGGATACACAAATACAGTGACCATGGTGGCCAAAATGGAAATTGATCATAGACTTATTAAACATAAACTTGTTAGCATGGGCTACCACTCACTAATGCTGATCCAGGTGTTGCCACTGGTGTTTTTGCAATCTGCCATCCATAGGGGCAAACACTGACTCTGTGCTTCCCTATTTCATGAAGTGACCATCAATGTAATTGATTGAAAATTAAGAAAATTGTTTGGAATCTATAAACATATCTTAAATCCTAGTTTGCTTTTCTCCCTGCAGGTCTTCAGCCATCACTACTATTTAAGGAATTACTGAGTTTTGACACCACACATGGAATTATATATACAATGAGATTACATGTGCAATTTCCTAGGCATAGAAATAGCATTTTATTTCAAATAAGCTGAGGCAATTGACTAAATATTTACATCCACTGTTCTTGTCATAAATGCCACTACCCAGAATTTGTCATCATAATATGATTTCAGATGACATGATGCTATGAGACAAAGGTGGCATGTAGATCACTCTATATCTTTGAAATTAATGGACTTACAAGGTATTGGCAACTTATTCTGTAGAAGGCATATATTCAAGAAATAAGAATGAATGAAGAAGTATCATTGCTTATCATGACTCCTACTTGGCATTTTTGTTGTTATAGGCACCAAGATTTTAGTTTCTGTGCCCTAAATGCTGTCATTCTCAAAGCAGGAATGCTTTTACAGGGAAGAATATAAAAGTTTAATGAATTTGAATGTGTGGCTGCTGCCAAGTCACTTTGAGCTACCTGTTGTCTCAAAAGACCTGATGCCAAGAAAGCTTTTGTTTCTGGCAACAAAGACTCTGAGCATGTAATGGTTGGGGAAAATTTTTCCTGTCATGGGATTTTTGGATATTTATAATATCATCACAGGCCAAACAATTTTATTAACTTAAAGATTAGCTTGCTATAGATTTATTGAATTATGAGACCTTCCTGTGGTTGCCTAGGTAGGACACATCAAGTGATTTCATGGGAATCATTTGGTCTGTGGGCCATACATTCTGATAGGAAAGGTATTGCTACCAAAATGCATATGTTTAGTATATTCATGCACATTAGAATGACTTCTGCTTTTCCAAAGTCCAGTTGTAGGGTATGTGCACTAATACAACAGTCACTTTCTTAACAGCCCACAAAGCTTAGTGTTGTGAGTTTTAACCATCTTAATCACCACTGTAGATTGTAACATAATAGATTAATTTGTACAAATTAACATTTTATTGTGTTGATGGAATAAAGCAAGAATTGGCAAAATTTTTCTATAAGGAGTCAAATATCATCAGGTTTGTGAGTCATAGGATTTCTGTTATGACTTATCAAACTGTTTTTTTAGTGTAAAACCAAGGGTACACAAAGTAAAAATGAGAAGCATGGTAGAAATTATCTCAACTGATATTTGGTCTATATGAATAGATTCACTGTAATACTATAAAGATAATCATACATAGATAATACCATAGAATTTCAAGAAGCTATCATTTTGTTTGGATTTACATTGTAATTTAAATTCTTGTTATAAACATGAGTTCTTTCTGTACAACTAAAATTTGTAATTTAAATCACTTAGTGCCCATTTACTGAACAATACATATTTGTTATATTCAATGACAATGACTAGAAATACCATCTTAAATGATTCAAAAATATATTTATAAATGATTCCCAGAGCTTATACTACCATAAATATGGTAGCCATAATTTCAAAGATCTCTGGGGACTGGTGCTGTGGCATAGAATGCTAAGCCTTCACCTGTAGCACTGGCATCCCATATGGACACAGGTTCACATCCTGTCCCTTTTCTGATCCAGCTGTCTGTGTGTGGTCTAGGAAAGTGAGAGATGGTCCAAGTGCTTGGGCCTTTGCACGCATGTGGAAGACCCAGAACAAGATTCAGGCCCCTGGCTTTGATCCCCTCAGTTATGGCTGTTGTGAATATTTAGGGATTCTAGCTTGTGAAGCCAGCTCACTAGGAATGCATTAATGAGTAAGGATAAAACAACTTGAGTTCAGTTCAAACATTGTAAGTTTCGGTTACCTTAAATATAAGAATTACTGATGCCATAAACAAGGGTGTCAATTTGTTAAGTCAACAACAGGAGTCACTGTGCACTTACTCCTCATGTAGGATCTCTGCCCTTAGTGTGCTGTACATTGAGATTTAATGCTATAACTAGTACTCAAACAGTATTTTTCACTTTATGTTTCTGTGTGGGAGCAAACTGTTGAAATCTTTACTTAATGTATGCTAAACTGATCTTCTGTATATAAAGAGAATCGAAAATGAATCTTGATGTGAATGGAGGGGAGAGGGAGTGGGAAAGGGGAGGGTTGCAGGTGGGAGGGACGTTATGGGGGGAGAAGCCATTGTAATCCATAAACTGTACTTTGGAAATTTATATTCATTAAATAAAAGTTAAAAAACATAAAAAAAGAATCACCAAAATGCAAAAAAAAAAAAGACCTGAAAGAGTTCAATAGAAAAAAAAAATGAAATTTTTTTGTATGTACAGGAAATTCAAAATTCCTGCTCATTTCTTCAAAATACAGACTTTTAAACTTCTGTTGGCTGAGGGATCATCAGGCATCACATTACAAAGAAGCATCTGAATATAAGGCTGGATAATACATGCACTTTGGGAAGTCTTTGATGTACAGAGTTGAATCCATAAGACCAAATGCCTGAGAGTTGAATAGGATCTGAATTCCATCATTGAGGAAAATATTACCTTGAGAAAGAGACCCAGAAAGAACAACCAAAGAATGGAGTCAAGAAACTAAAGAGGGGGGACACAGTGACATAAAAGGTAAAGCCATCATCTGCATTGCAAGCATCCCATATGAGCATTGGTTCAAGACCAGGCTGCTCCACATTTGAACTAGCTCTCTGTTATGCCCTGGGAAAACAGTGGAATATGGTCCAAGTCCTTGGGCCCCTGCACCCATATGGGAGACTCTGAGGAATCTCCTGTCTTCTGGCTTTGGATTGGCCCAGCTCTGGCTTTTCCAGTCATTTGGGGAGTGAACAAATGGATAGAAGACTCTCTCTCTCTCTCTCTCTCTCTCTCTCTCTCTCTCTCTCTCTTTCCCTCTGCTTCTGCCTCTCTCTCTCTGTAATTCAGCCTTTCAAATAAATAAATAAATAAATATTTAAAAAGAAGCTAAAGGAAAAAAGGAGCTTCATAAAGAATCAAGTGTTTAAGAGTGACTTATATGATTGAGAATTCAAGTAAGGTGAGGATGAGGAATGTCCACTACATACCATATGTTAACAGTGATTATAATAATTATTTCACATGAAAAGCAGAACATTTCTCTGAAAGAATTTGATTTATGTCTGTGGCTATGACAAATAATGAGGACAATTAAAGTAAATTTAGTTAAATCAAAAGGAGAGGGAAGAAATAAACCTGTGTGTAGTAAGAATCTGTTAAGTAGAAATTTATGTGTTTATTTGCATATTTTGAGTTTTCTAAGAATTTTTTCAGAAATATTTGTTTATTTGAAAGGCAGAGTTACAGAGAGGCAGAGGCAGAGAGAGAGACAGAAAGAGAAAGAGATAGAATGGTCTTCCATCAGCTTGTTCACTCTCTAAATGGCTGCAGTGGCCAAAACTGGGCCAATCTGAAGCTAGGGTCCATGAGCTACTTCTGATCTCTCACCTAGGTGCAGGGGCCCAAGGACTTGGGCCATCTTCTACTGCTTTCCCAGGCTATAGCATAGAGCTGGATAAGAGTTAAAATGTAATGAGATGAGAAAACAATCCCTGGAAACTAAGGAAAGAGATGAAATATAAGTAGTTCATAGCAAAATTTTTCATATACATTATGAAAAGTGAAAATAGTTGAATACAATAATATTGTGGTATTTATCTACAAAATAGTATATCAGAAATAGTACATTTTATGTTTTTCTTCTTACTATTTATTGAATTCTTAACTTAATGTAAATTTACTCTTACCAGTATTAAATGGAAAGTAAATCATCATAATAATGAAAATAAACAATAAGAAAGGGAGGAAGAGTGAGGGTGGAAAGATGAGGAGGAGGAAGATTAGGGTGAAAAGTATTAATATGCTCCTTTGTCTGTATATATAAGGTACATTAAATTTTTTCACTTTAAAAATTTTAAATATCAAAAATAAAGAGGAATAATATATTTTAAATATAACTTGGGACTGAAAAATCTTTGTTACTAGAAGAAATATAATTTAAACATTTAAAAATTGTACAATTTACAACTATGTGATGACATGGTGGGTGAGATGAAGCCCTATTTTTCTCTATTGTGCTCTATTTGCATGGAAAACATTTTTAGAGCTAAGAACAGAGAATGAATCTTGGCTTCTTTGAATTGAATTCAACAAATACTGATGGGATTATGTGAGGAGTAATTTTTTTTCTACTGGCCATGATTAACTATGTCCTTAGTTACTGAGAGAAGCTGAAAATATGAATGCCAACAAGTGTCTATGCTCTTTAATTATTTTTCAAATTAAAGAGACTGAACATGTATTTGAACCCCAAAACTAAACTACTAGAAGTAGATTATATTCCTTCAAGCTCAGAATTATTCTATTTAGTTCTCCATATAATATTCATTATAAAAATGCCATAATACAATGACATAAAAAATTCCAAGACAGTTTTGCATATATAGGACATTCTTCATGATAATTATTATGAAAAAATACAAGGTACCTGCTATTACAATGAGTTTTTTGTTTGTAGCTCTCAGATACTGGAATATTCCTTGAGAATAAGTGACTCAGCTCATCCTGGCTCTGGCTGGTGGCTACATCTCATGCTCAGACTCCCTCTGCTTCTAGGAGGGAACTATGATGCACACTTCACACACTCGTGTGGGACAGGCCCTAGACTGTTTTAAAAACAATGACTCTGAAACTTTGGTCTTTAAGATCCTTCTTATCCCAGGGCCAGTGTTGGGACATAGCAGGTAAAGCCAATGCCGGCAGTGCCAACATCCATTATGGCTGTTGGTTTGAGTCTCAGCTGCTCCATTTCCCATCCAGTTCTCTGCTATCATCTGAGAAAGCAGCAGAAGATGGCCCAAGTGTTTGGGCCCCTGCACCTTTATGGGAAACCCAGAAGATGTTCCTGGTTCCTGGCTTCAGATCTGCCCAGATCTCTGTTGTGGCCATTTGTTTAGTGAACCAGTGGATGGAAAATTTCTCTCTCCCTCTGTCTCTGCCTCTCTGTAACTATGTCAAATAAATAAATAAATATTTATAAAAAGATACTTTTATCCTATTAATGACTATTGCAGATACCAATGAGCTTGTTTAAGTGAGTTATTTTATTTATGTTTCGTTAATATTAGAACTGAAAAAGTTAAAAATAAGCATTTCAGTAGCCATTAGAAAAATTACCATTAAACAATAGAGTTAATGGTGTTAAGAAGTCATGTCTGTGAAAAACCCCACTGGACATTTTCAAGAGAATTACAGTAAACATGCAAATAACATTTAACATGGACATAACTTGAACTCCAGGGATTCTGAGATCACTATTTTGGGTAATCATTGTGAACACTATATATAAGGTTTGTGGATAGCAGATAATAAAGAGATTTTAATTATGGAATGATTTTTAAATTTTCACTTCTATCTCCTGGCTTTTATTCACTCATCCTTAAAAATCTTACATATAATTTTGCTCATAAAGGAAAATTTTGTTATATTTCTGTTTTCTGTCTCATTGCCTTATTTTCTATTAGAAGCTAGCATGTGTCGCTCCCCCTCTTCGTGGAGGAACGACACTAAACCCTGCCTAGGCTTCATATCCGAGTCACGGCACCATTATGTCGCTCCCCCTCTTCGTGGAGGAACGACACAGGACCCTGCGCTGTTCTTTCATCTACTCGGCCTTCCCCGGGTTTGCTGCTGGTTCTTCCCGGGTTGGCTGCTATCCCTTCCACCTCCGTGGAAGGGCAGTTCCCCCTGGCCGCATTCCCCACTTCCGCAGGGGAGCGGCACACTGCCGGCCGGTTCTCTCGGGGGCTGCACGGGTTCCCTTAGATGTTCCCCATAGATGTTCCTGGTGCATGCCGTCTCTCTCCTCCTTTATAGTCCTCCTCCGCCAATCCTAACTCGGCTGCCCACACGCCGAGTACGCTGCTCTCCAATCAGGAGCAAGTCCTACAGTTTATTGGTTGAACTGGAGGCAGCTGGGTAGAAGCTGTTTTCTCCTCTCCCAGCGCCATATTGTAGGAGAGCAGATGCATAGAATAAGTCTTAATTCCAGTAACAGTCTAGTCCGAGCTGCTCCCCACAGAGGAGAGCAGATGCATAGAATAAGTCTTAATTCCAGTAACTTAGTCTAGTCCGAGCTGCTCCCCACAGATCCCCCTTTCTTTTTATTTTTTTGGCGTTGATACACGCCTGTCTTCGGTGTCCCGCAGCACACACTCTGCTCTACTTGCTAGAGTTGCCACAGGTTCTTACAAGTCCTATCAATGAGGCAAACCGAATCCGGGTCCTCTCTTCGCCATGTTGTGAGGAGGTTTTTAGGCGCTGATGCGTGCCTGTGTTCGGTGCCCTGCAGCGCATGCTCTGCTCTGCCTGCAGGGGGCTTACAAGCCCTATCAGGCAAACCGAATCCAAGCCTTCTCATTGCCGTATTGTGGGGGAGACTTATTAGTGTTGGTTCGTGCCTATCTTCGGTGACCTGCAGCTCATACTCTGGTCGAGCTGCTTGCTGGCGCTTACCGCCTTAATCAGGCAGACCGAATCCAAGCTTTCTCATTGTTGTATTGTGGGGAAGCCTTACTGATGTTAATTCGTGCCTGTCTTCGGTGACCTGCGGCGCATAAGCTGCTAGCTGCCCGCAGGTGCTCATCGTGCTCATCGCCTCACTTGATTAGGCAGACCGAATCCAAGCTCTCACATTGCAGTGTTGTAGGGAGGCCTTTTTATTTCTCTATTTCTCTATCTCCGGGCATTCCTATTTCTCCCATTTTACTTCTATCTTCCAGCATTCCTATTTTTCTCACTTTACTTCTAAACTTCTGTTTCTCTTATCCCTGCGGCTTTCCGGCACCTCGCCCCGCCGGCGGGTTCCCGGCTCTGCGCCGCTTCAGCCCGCGCGCCTCTCTCATCTGCGCAGCTTCCCGGCTTTGCGCGGCTCGGCTTCGCGCGCTCCGCGGTCTCCACGCTTAACCCTTTCGCGTCTGAACCACGGCCTACGCCAGCCCCGTTCCCTATCTATTCACGCCCCGTGCTCTCTCTGCACGCGGCGGCTTCCGCGAGTAACACAGCGTAGCTTACGTGTCCGCCACTAGCATTCAATCTAAGTTCCCCGGGCTAGCCTGGCGAATTCAACCCAGCGTACGTCTCCGCCCCACGGTTTGGCTTCCCGTCCTTTGCTCCCCGGGCTAATCAGACGGATCCCAACCAGGCTCACGTTTCAGCTTCTAGTTTCAACTTTTCGCCCCCTATTCCCGGGCTAACTTGAGAACCCCAAAGTGGCTTTCGTGTCCGCCTTGGCCTGCTCCCCACGGCTTCAATTTCCCTAACACTTTTCTCTACCCGGTATGTTTCCCTAAGTTTTCTTCCAACAATATTCCTCCCTCATTTCTCCTGGCCTCTCCCCACAGTCCGCATCCGAGTCTGTTTGTTCTAGCTTTCACTTTCGCTTTTGACCTTAGAGATTTCTCCCAGCTTCCCCCCGTAGTCCGTAGTCCGTATCTGAGTCTATGCCTAGGCTTTCAATAGCTTCTTCCGGCTCCTTTTTCGTCCGGCTTTTCCCTAGGCTGTTTGCTAGTCTCTCTCTCCGGTATTTTCCCAGTTCTTCCCGTTTCTTCCCTCTTAAGTTTGCTATCCGACCTAGGTTTCCTAATCCGAGTTAGGTTTCCTATCCGAGTCACGGCACCATTATGTCGCTCCCCCTCTTCGTGGAGGAACGACACTAAACCCTGCCTAGGCTTCATATCCGAGTCACGGCACCATTATGTCGCTCCCCCTCTTCGTGGAGGAACGACACAGGACCCTGCGCTGTTCTTTCATCTACTCGGCCTTCCCCGGGTTTGCTGCTGGTTCTTCCCGGGTTGGCTGCTATCCCTTCCACCTCCATGGAAGGGCAGTTCCCCCTGGCCGCATTCCCCACTTCCGCAGGGGAGCGGCACACCGCCGGCCGGTTCTCTCGGGGGCTGCACGGGTTCCCTTAGATGTTCCCCATAGATGTTCCTGGTGCATGCCGTCTCTCTCCTCCTTTATAGTCCTCCTCCGCCAATCCTAACTCGGCTGCCCACACGCCGAGTACGCTGCTCTCCAATCAGGAGCAAGTCCTACAGTTTATTGGTTGAACTGGAGGCAGCTGGGTAGAAGCTGTTTTCTCCTCTCCCAGCGCCATATTGTAGGAGAGCAGATGCATAGAATAAGTCTTAATTCCAGTAACAGTCTAGTCCGAGCTGCTCCCCACAGAGGAGAGCAGATGCATAGAATAAGTCTTAATTCCAGTAACTTAGTCTAGTCCGAGCTGCTCCCCACAAGCATGGATCTAGAATTATCCTCTTATTACATGGGGACAATTGTTTCATTAAGGTTATGATTATTCATATAAATTTTTAATGATTGTCTCATGCTTAAAAAGTGTATTATGGGGACCAGCACTGTGGCATAGCAGGTAAAGCTGTCATCTGCCATGTCGGCATCTCATATAGGCTCCTGTTCAAGACTTGGATGCTCCACTTCTGAGTCAACTCTTTGCTATGGCCTCAAAAGCAATAGAAATTGGCCCAGGCCTTGGGCCCCTGCACCCATGTGAGAGACCTGAGAAAAGCTCCTGGCTCCATGTTTCAGTCTACCCAGCTTCAGCCATTGTGGCAATTTGGGGAGTGAATCAGTGTATAGAAGATGTCTCTCTGCCTCTGCATCTCTGTAACTCCACCTTTCAACTAAATAATTTTTTTAAAAAATATATTATGAAGATATTGGTTTATTAAAGAAATGTCATCTCATTTAATAAGTTTTTAAAGTTCTATATTCATTAAAAGTATTCAAGCTCATGTCTAAAACATAGACACTATTTTGAAGCATATCTACATGTAAACCAGATACAAACTTTATTATTTAAAAACTATGTATTCATTAAGAATTTTACTTGTTATGAAACAAAGCTGTCATTTAAAAATGAATTATATAGTACAAACTCCTGAGCCAATCAAAGCAATACCAAAAAAATGAAAATGCACAGGAGAGATATTAGTTTAACTTACCTTGGTGAATGATAAGTATAAGACATGTAATATACAATAAGCTATTTATCAGTAGTGTGAGAAAAAAGGGAAGATGTGGGACTACTTTTCTGATGAAAGGGTATATATAATTGACTCAGATTTATATTATTATAAAATATAAATTATATACATTTATAAATATATTTATAGTTATATATAATTATAATTTATAAATATATATAATTTATAAAATATGAATTATAATAATTGAAAACTCTTATTGTGACATTTTTAGTTTATGATTCAGACAGTATGACCTTCTATATTAAGACTTGTCTGGGGCCGACGCTGTGGCATAGCAGGTAAAGCTGCCACCTGCAGTGCCAACACCCCATATGGGTGCCACTTGGAGATCCAGCTACTCCACTTCCAATCCAGCTCTCTGCTATGGACTGGGAAAGCAGTAGAAGCTGGCCCAGGTCCTTGGGTCCCTGCAACTGAGTGGGAATCCCCAGAATATCCTGGCTCCTGGCTTTGAATCAGCACAGCCCCAGCCATTGTAGCCATCTGAGGTGTGAACCAGCAGATGGAAGACCTCTCTCTCTCTGCCTCTCCTTCTTTCTCTGTTTAACTCTTTCAAATAACTAAATAAATCTTAAAAAAAGATTTGTCTAAGATATGGTAATTTGAAAGTCTATGCATATACATTTGTATACCAAAGGAATGATCAAAAATCAGTCAACATCCAAAAAATTTGGAGAGATGAGCTTGATATATTAAGAAATTTGAACATTACAGTTGTGGGATTATTAGGAAATTCTACTAGAAAACTAAGAGAACAAGAAAAGATTACAGAGGATTGAGAATACAAATATAGAGTACCTCCACATGACTTCTTAATATGATAGTTCTGGGCTTTTCAAAAGTCATGCTGTGGCAAAATTACTCTAGTTTATTTCTCTTACGTTACCTGTATTCTTCTAACAAAACTATATGTAAATAACAAACAGAAATCAGGAAAATGCTAGTTGAATTTATGCTTATATTAGCATTAATTTGATGGCACATAATAAGATTATGTTTCACTTCAACAGGTTTCCTTTTTGGTGTTCAGTCAGTTGTCACCAATCAGGGAGAACATATGGTATTTGTCCCTTTGGGACTGGCTTATTTCACTCAGCATGATGTGTTCCAGATTCCTCCATTTTGTTGCAAATGACTGGATTTCATTGTTTCTTACTGCAGTATAGTATTCTAAAGAGTACATATCCCATAATTTCTTTATCCAGTCTACCGTTGATGGGCATTTAGGTTGGTTCCAGGTCTTAGCTATTGTGAATTGAGCTGCAATAAACATTAGGGTGCAGACTGCTTTTTTGTTTGCCAATTTAAATTCCTTTGGGTAAATTCCAAGGAGTGGGATGGCTGGGTCGAACAGTAGGATTATCTTCAGGTTTCTGAGGGATCTCCAGACTGACTTCCATAGTGGCTTGACCAGTTTGCATTCCCACCAACAGTGGGTTAGTGTCCCTTTTTCCCCACATCCTCGCCAGCATCTATTGTTGGTAGATTTCTGTATGTGAGCCATTCTAACCAGGGTGAGGTGAAACCTCATTGTGGTTTTGATTTGCATTTCCCTGATTGCTAGTGACCTTGAACATTTTTTCATGTGCCTGTTGGCCATTTGGATTTCCTCTTTTGAAAAATGTCTATTGAGGTCCTTGGCCCATCTCTTAAGTGGGTTGTTGGTTTTGTTTTTGTGGAGTTTCTTGATCTCTTTGTAGATTCTGGTTATTAACTCTTTATCTGTTGCATAGTTTGCAAATATTTTTTCCCATTCTGTCGGTTGTCTCTTCACTCTCCTGACTGTTTCTTTTGCAGTACAGAAACTTCTCAATTTGATGCAATCCCAATAGCTGATTTTGGCTTTGACTGCCTGTGCCTCCCGGGTCTTTTCCAGAAACTCTTTGCCTGTGCCAATATCTTGAAGGGTTTCTCCAATGTTCTCTAGTAACTTGATGGTGTCAGGTCGTAGATTTAGGTCCTTAATCCATGTTGAGTGGATTTTTGTGAAAGGTGTAAGGTAGGGGTCTTGCTTCATGCTTCTGCACATGGAAATCCAGTTTTCCCAGCACCATTTATTGAATAGACTGTCCTTGCTCCAGGAATTGGTTTTAGATCCTTGATCAAATATAAGTCAGCTATAGATGTTTGGGTTGATTTCTGGTGTTTCAATTCTGTTCCATTGGTCTATCCATCTGTTTCTGTACCAGTATTTTGTTAATGAAAAACTTAATACATTATCCCTTTTAGTAGTTTTTTTTTTGTCTGTTCTACTTAATATGACTGGTTTAATTCTGTAATCAATACACAGTTATTCTTAAGTGTTGAAATTTAACTGAAATGTGATCCCTGTTAAACATAAGAGTAAGAATAAGAGAAGGAAGAGATGTACAATTTGGGACATGCTCAAGCTGACTTGCCCCAAATGGTAGAGTTAGAAACATACCAGGGGACTCCAATTCAATCCCATCAAGGTGGCATGTACCAATGCCATCTCACTAGTCCAAGTGATCAATTTCAGTTCACAATTGATCATAATGAAAGGAGTAAGAGTCAAAGGAAGCACATAAACAAGTCTAGTACCTGCTAATACTAACTGATAGAATAAATAAAGGGGAGAGTGATCCAACATGGGAAGTGAGATACTCAGCAGACTCATAGAATGGCAGATGTCCTAAATAGCACTCTGGCCTCAGAATCAGCCCTAAAGGCATTCGGATCTGGCTGAAAAGCCCATGAGAGTATTTCAGGCATGGAAAGCCAAGACACTCTGGCAAAAAAAACAAACAAACAAACAAACAAACAAACAACTAAATGAATGATCTCTGTGAGATCCCAGTGGAAAGAACAGGTCTTCAAAGAAGGAGGTACCTTTCTCTGAAGGGAGGAGAGAACCTCCACTTTGACGATGATCTTGTCTAAACAAGATAAGAGTCAGAGAGCTCAAGGGGCTTCCATAGCCTTGGAAACTCATGACTGGTGCATAGGGAGATTACTGATGCCATAAACAAGAGTGTCAATTTGTAAAGTCAACAACAGGAGTCACTGTGCACTTACTCCTCATGTAGGATCTCTGTCCTTAATGTGCTGCACATTGAGAGTTAATGCTATAACGAGTACTCAAACAGTATATTTCACTTTGTGTTTCTATGGGGGTGAAAACTGTTGAAATCTTTACTTAATGTATACTAAACTGATCTTCTGTAAAAAAAAAAAAGAGAAGAAATTATCAATTCCCAACTTGACTCTCACTGGGATTAAACATGACAATAGGTCTGATCTGATTTCATCATCATTTAAAAAATCATCTATTATTTTTCACTTTATGCTTCTGTGTGGGAGCAAACTGTTGAAATCTTTACTTAATGTATGCTAAACTGATCTTCTGTATATAAAGAGAATTGAAAATGAATCTTGATATGAATGGAAGGGGAGAGGGAGTGGGAAAGGGGAGGGTTGCAGGTGGGAGGGATGTTATGGGGGGGAAACCATTGTAATCCATAAGCCGTACTTTGGAAATTTATATTCATTAAATAAAAGTTAAAAAAAAGATTATGTTTCAAATTCTGACTGCATAAGAAAACTGGGTAGAAATTTAACAATTGCCTACACAAACACAATGTGGAATGCTTTTACTCTATTTTTATAGATTGGATTTTACAAGTACTAATTTGAACAATATGCAATGATATTTTAAAAGCTAACTTTAATGACAATATTAAATTATTTTTTTCCTAGCATTAATGAGTATGACTCTCCTATTAATGGGTCTGAGAACTCTCATATAATATCTAAAATGCTGTATCTACACAGTCTTTCACTGTATTTCAGTGAATAATATTCATAAGAAATAGTAGAAATACAGAGTTATGTATCATTTCATAATAACATAAAATTTGATGTTTTAGTTCTAGGACACTCTAGGTTTATCAATGGCATCTATTCTATGTGTTCTATTTTAACACGGCATCATCAATCATATTGTTTTGGTCAGTGATAAACCACATATTTTCATCCCTCTTATAATTTCTCTTACTATCTTTTCTCTTACTACTAACATTATATTTCATAGAAAATTTCAATTGCATTTTATAGTAGTGACTGTAGCCATAACTCTGGAAGGATTTAACTATCCAAAGCAGTGGTTTCTCTTATCTGGGAGATCCAAAAAGCAGGACATTTAGAACTAAAGGAGAAGGACATTTCAAATCAAATACCTAAACAAATTTTCTCAAATTTTCACAGGAAGGTGTGAAAAGGGAAAAAAAATGTAAACACAAGCAACTTAAACAGCTCATTTAAGTTTTGACAACGGGGAGATTTATAATACAGTGATCAGATGTTAGTCTTCCAATGACTCATATTTGTTCATCTTTCTCTTTTTATAACTGATTTCTTTTTTTTTAACTTTTATTTAATGAATATAAATTTCCAAAGTGAAGCTTATGGATTACAATGGCTTTTTCCTCCCATAACTTCCCTCCAACCCGCAACCCTCCCCTCTCCCTCTCCCTTTCCACTTCCGTTCACATCAAGATTCATTTTCTATTATCTTTATATACAGAAGGTCAATTTAGCATATATTAAGTAAAGATTTCAACATATAACTGATTTCTTACTGAACAGATTTTTATTATATGGTAAGAAATTGTCTATATGGTAACCAGTACTTAGTTATTCTGAATACCTTTGAAGCCAGTTGATTTTGTAGATTTTTTTTGATTTATAAATTTTTTTAACTTTTATTTAATGAATATAAATTTCCAAAGTACAGAATATGGATTACAATGACTCCCCCCCCATAACTTCCCTCCCACCCGCAACCCTCCCTTTTCCCTCTTCCTACCCCCTTCCATTCACATCAAGATTCATTTTCATTTCTCTTTATATACAGAAGATCAGTTTAGCATATATTAAGTAAAGATTTCAACAGTTTGCACCCACATAGAAACACAAAGTGAAAAATACTGTTTGAGTACTAGTCATAGCATTAAATCACAATGTACAGCACACTAAGGACAGAGATCCTACATGAGGAGTAAGTGCACAGTGACTCCTGTTGTTGACTTAACAAATTGACACTCTTGTTTATGGCATCAGTAATCACCCTAGGCTCTTGTCAGGAGTTGCCAAGGCTATGGAAGCCTTTTGATTCATCTTTCTCTTTTTTTAGGTTTTTATAGTCTTACAATTAATTTGAAAGGCCTAGTTATAGAGAAATGTAGAAGAGACATTTCACTGCAACTCTGGCTCCATGTGCATTTTTCTTTAATAATTCATTCAGTAGTAGGTACTGACAATATTTCTGGTTATTTTTCCTCAGTTAAGGCCTGTGTTTTGCTTATTTTCCATTCTA
The DNA here is from genome assembly GCF_964237555.1 of Oryctolagus cuniculus. Classification (NCBI taxonomy): domain Eukaryota; kingdom Metazoa; phylum Chordata; class Mammalia; order Lagomorpha; family Leporidae; genus Oryctolagus; species Oryctolagus cuniculus. The sequence continues at coordinate 95,660,100 of NC_091433.1, forward strand.
GTCTTCTTATTCATCTCACTGCATCTATCCTTGGCCCTCATTCAGAATTTAGAATAATATATTCTCAATGAAAATATGACCATTAGCGATTATTTAAAACCTTAACTTTGAAGCATGAAACATTATGTGTTATGCTTTTAAAATCTATATTCTGTCCAACTCTACTTCTTATTCCTTTCCTGCCTACCCACTGCTTTGCCATTACTGATCTGTTTATTATTACCCTTCTCAGTATCTATATTTTATTTTGTCCATATATAAACTAATATTCTACTTAACATTATACAAATTTGAAAATTAAATAACAAAATGAAAATGTGTACCTTTTACAAGTGTGAGATTAATTAATTAAAATTAAAATTTAAGAATTTGTTTTCTTGAGTTTAACTTATTTGACTGCTAATAATAAAAATAAATTTTTCCTGTTAGTAAACTTTAGAAAAATGCCAAAGTGAATTGTGAGTACTCATTATTAAGGATATGGTGAAATAAAGTATTTTAAAGTGAAGAAACTATTCTTTTCTGTTCTAAATATTTTATTATTTTTGTAATAAGGTAATAAAATAGTGTGTCTACATTAGGAAAATGGAAAATGCAAATAAGTAGAAAATAAGGCATTCATAACCCCACCAGTAAGAAACTCTCTATTTCAATCCTTCATAAACCTTTTTATTTCTGTATCTTCCCCTATGAATGTAATTGCCTGTATTATAGATTGTCTCTTCTTTTCTAGATTCAAAATATGATAATGAGATTTGAATAAGAGAATAATGTAGCAGTGGTAAGAGCATCAGGTTAAACATATAAAGATGACAAAGGTATGTCAGAAAAATGCTACTTCAAAAATTTTCTAAGCAATATACCAGCATTAAAGCCATATCAGAACAAAACAACAAATGATTTCTTCAGTTAATATGCCTAGACTGAGTTTAGTCCTCAGTGTAACAATTAAAGTTGGATATGGATCAAGAAGACATTATGACTACATTCATTTGAATACAAAGATCAAGGAGGAACATGCTGATAGTGTTGTTATAGGCCCATAATCCCTTGTCCATGCTGTTTAAATCTGAAAGACCCTGATAGTGTGGGCCTTTGGCACAGTGGTTAACATGTCACTTGGGAACCCACATCTCATATCTGGAATTTCTGAGCTCAAGTCCTGCCTTCAGTTTCAGCTTCCTTCTAACATCCTTTATCTGATGGTTTAAGTGTTTGGCTCTTGCCTACTATACATGAGACTCAGATTGAGTTCCTAGTTCCTGGCTTCAGCTTAGCCCAGCCCATTTCCATCTGCCAAGCAGCCAGAGAGTAAAGTAGAAGATAAAAGATCTCTGTAGATCTCTCTCTCTCTCATAAAATGAAAACAAATAAACATTTAAAGCCCTGAAAATCTGGTTTGTCAAATAACTTTCAGTGATTAAATTGCACCCCAAATGACCTGATATGAGCCTCCATGTGATTCATAAAGCTACTAATATGATGCTATAATCAAATATTATATAACTGAAACCATTTTAAAGTCAACAATTATTATGAAATAAAAAGTAATTTTATAAATGACAAAGCTATCATTGTTATGTCTTAATTAATTGTGATTGATCAAGGCAATTGATTGACAATAGATTTTGACAGTTTTTTTTAGACAGTTAAGCCCTAGAAAAATAAAATGCAATCTCTGCTGTGCTAGGCTCTCTCATACTAATGTCAGAGAGCAGATGATTGGCCCATTCTCACAAGGTGTGTGGATTGTTCCTTGTGTTTCTTTTGTGGAAATACCATAGAGTAAGGTGTTATCCCATTTCTCTTCCCATCTTTCCATTCTGGTAGTTTGGAATTGGTCACAGGAGCCATATTCATGTAGTTCTTTTGACCCCATTTCATGTGAATATTTAGGCTTTGCTGCAAAGGTCAATGTGCTTGGCTATGGAAAATTAACTGTGTTTCCACTTGGGGAGAGACATATTTACTACCTTTCTAAAACTGAAACAATCTGAATACCAGAATCACTGTCTTAAGAATTTCAAAGAGATTATAGGCTGATATTATCTTCAAAAGAAAGAGAAAATATGATGTTGCAGATGTATCATTTGAGTAGATAGAAAACAGTATTCTCAAAAGGATATGTTTAACAACCCACTGAGACTGGCCAACAACCAATCAAGGGGATTTTCTGCCTTTAGTAGTTCACAAGTATCCAAGATATTTCACTATCAGATCAAGCTATAAAGTATATTCTCCACTCTAAATTTTCACTGAGAGTTGATTGGGTAACAAAAGACTTGCTAAGGTAAACTGTTCATAACTTGTAATTGATTGCTCATGGAAGCAACAAGTCTGGCCATTAAAAGAAGTGTGGTGAACAGTGTAATAAAGTAGAAACATAAGTGATGTGAATATGTATGCTAGTCCTTTTCCATGCATGATTGAGCCTCTCCCCAAAAGTGTTGCTGAATGTACCTATTTATCACCAAACTGAGAAAGATGGGATGAACTTGCCACAGTTCTCTCACTCTAATACAGTGTGGAGGAAAGCTTAGCACTTAGTCCTATGAATAAAAGTCTGGATTTGTATACCAGCTTTGCTTCTCTGTTGTATGTAAATGAATCTCCCTGGATGTTAGTAACTTCATTTGTAAGATAAAAAAGCTGAGATTAGCTCCTTTCTGAGATTTCTTCCTGCTGTAGCATTCAATTATACGCCATTATCAATGTCATACATTAATTTGAACACAATAGAGAACATGCTGTGAGGGCCATATTACTTCTGAGAACTTAATCATGGACTCTAGATGTTTGAGCCTAAGAATGTTTTACAATACATTTTGAGCTAAGTTTTGAGAGTGTGAACATTTTGTTAAGACAGTAACTTAGAGTACACATATTTCCATAGCTGACTTTACAGAAAGGTACATGAAATCTGTTCTTGTTTTAGCAAGGTAGCTTCTAAGCTGCAGGAATCAGCCCTGGAAAAATAAAATGCAATCTCTGCTTGTGCTAGGCTCTCTCATACTAATGTCAGAGAGCAGATGATTGGCCCATTCTCACAAGGTGTGTGGATTGTTCCTTGTGTTTCTTTTGTGGAAATACCATAGAGTAAGGTGTTATCCCATTTCTTTTCCCATCTTTCCATTCTGGTAGTTTGAAATTGGTCACAGGAGCTGTATTCACACCAGGGAATTGGCAAATACTAAAAGTCATGGCTTGATTTATTATTTTGTTGATTGTCTTAGAGTAATGAAGTGATATTAATCATGCAAATGAAACTTTAAAACTTAAAATGTGTTGTGCTGTAGCCATTACATGTTGAATTGCTTCTTGAGGTCATGCTTTGTCAATATTTGCATGGTATTATATGATTCAATCACAAGATTACTGTGTTGTTGACAGATGAAGTTAAACTATGTAACTCAACTCACTCCTGTTTCAGTCAGTAACATAGACAAATGTTAACATTCATGCCACAAATACACTCATTTCTAAATGACATAAACAGTGTCTTTACTTAGTTGGGTAATTATCAGCCATTTATTCATAGTCCTTAAGGATAGTGACTCCCAAGTTTTAGTGTGCTTAGGATTCATCCACAGAAATTTCCAATTAGCAGATTTCAGAACCTCATCCCAGGCATTCTGAATGTTACTAGCATAAAGTCCAGAAATAACTTGCTAGTCAGTTTGAACCTTATAACTCCAGTAATCTTAGGCTGCAGTGTCTGGGAATGCAGAGACATGTTGCCTATTTACTTTGGAAGTTCACATAGACACACTCCTTCCTAGAATACCCTCAGATATATACTAGGATATCTTGTGTTAGCATAACTTAAGTTAAAAAAACTTATTTGGGAGAAAAAAGAGATAGTATTTTTACATTTCAAATTGATGTTCATTCTTTGAAAAGATTTGCAATAAGTGTCCATTAAAAGATCCAGAAACCCATCAAAGTCTTGAAAATTGGATGTTATTTTAAATATCATTTACATTCAAGTATTCTGGAGCATTGTTGTTGTTATGTTCCTTAAAGTTCACATTCATATATAAATTGCCCAAAAAAGTAACATTAATTCCATGGTAACATTAAAATACTGAGGTTTATCATATCACAATGGTAGTTTATCAATTCTGATCTAATATTACATCATCATGGTGTTTATGACATCACAATTGATTATGAGACAAAAATGGTAGCTTAGGACATCACAGTGCTTTATAACATCAAAATAGATTTTGATTTCACAATGATTTCTCTGATTTTATTGATTATAACACAATAATAGTTCATGGCATCACAATAGCAGTTTATAACATCGTAATAGTGACTTATGATATTGCAATTGAATACTACATCACAATGGTAGATTTGTAATGCCACAATGGCTTTTATGGCTTAAAAATTCAATCAATAATAACAACACAATACCTGGTTTGTGAAATCACATTTTCCATTTATCACAGTAGAAATCGTAATATTGGTATATGTCATCACAGTGATTTTATAACATCAAAATTGATTATGACATAACACCCGATTATAAAATCACAATGGTGATTTATGGAATCAAAATTGTGACATCACAGTGTTAGGTTTATGATGTCACAGTGGTATTTATGGCATAATGCTTGATTATGACATAACAATGATTGGTTTGTGATATGACAATTGCTTGTTTATTGCATCACAATATTGGTTTATGAAAAAACAATGTTTTTTTTGACAGGCAGAGTGGAGAGTGAGAGAGAGAGAGAATGGTCTTCCTTTTGCCATTGGTTCACCCTCCAATGGCTGCCGCAGCCAGCGCCACACAGATCTGAAGCCAGGAGCCAGGTGCTTCTCCTGGTCTCCCATGTGGGTGCAGGGCCCAAGAACCTGGGCCATCCTCCACTTCACTCCCAGACCATAGCAGAGAGCTGGCCTGGAAGAGGGGCAACTGGGATAGAATCCGGCGCCCCGACCGGGACTAGAACCCGGTGTGCCCGCGCCACAAGGTGGAGGATCAGCCTATTGAGCCATGGCACTGGCAAAAACAATATTTTCATTATATAAATTATCATGAAATCATATGGTAGATTTATGACATAACAATGATCATTTGACATATCCCAATCGATTATGCCATCACAGGGATGTTTATAATACCACAATTGATTATGACATAACAATGGTTATGTGCTTCCTGGAAACACAATGGTATATTATATCATCACATTATTGTTTTATAGCATCACAATATATTTTATGACAACACAATTGGTTGTAACATGATAATGGTGGTTTATGGCATAACAATTGGTACAACATCACAATAGTTTATATGGCATAAGAATTGCTTATGATATCACAATGACAGTTTATGGTACCACAAACTGATTGTGACTTTATATGTATGACATCCCATTGGTTATTTTTTTGTTAATTGATTATGACATCACAATGATAGGTATATGGGTTATCAATCCTAGTTGATTGAGAAATTACAAAGATTTTTATGAAATCACAATTAATTAAGACATAGCAATGATAGTTTTATGTCATTTATAAAATTACTTTTTATTTCATAATAATTGTTGACTTTAAAATGGTTTCAGTTATATAATATTTGATTATAGCATCATATTAGTAGCTTTATGAATCACATGGAGGCTTATGATATAAAATTATTGATTCATCATTTCAGAATTGATGATAACACCACAATGAAATTTCATGTCCACACAGTGGTCATTTTTGGAATCATGAATACACATATATTTTCATCATGAATATACAATGTTTGGTCTATGACATCACAATTATATATTTATGGCAGCACAATATTAGTGCAAGGCATCAAAAAGATTTTCACAATATCAGAATTGCTTATAACATCAGTATTATGGCTTACAACATCACATTTTATTATGCCAAAACAACAATGGTTTATGATATAGTAATTGACTAAGACATCATAATTATAGGTTTATAACATCACAATGCTTTTTATGAATTCACAATTGAATATGAAATAATAATTATTAGTTTATGGATTCAAAATTAATTATGATACTACAATTGTAATTTATTAAGTCCCAATTATTTCAATGACTTCACAATTGATCATAATACAACAATGACTGTTTATGATGTCACAGTGGTCATTATGACATCCCAAAGGTCATTTATGGCATCACAATTGATCATAATATAACAATGATAGGTTTGTGACACCAGTATGATTGGTTTATGTCATCATGAGTATTTTATGATATCACATTTTATTATGACATAAAAATGGTAAGTTTTTTGCAGTACATTGTTTTTATGACATCACAAAACTGATATTTTTATATGTTGTTTTTGTATAATGTTTGTATGATATCACTGTTGATTATAGCAGCTCACTGTTAGCCTATAACATCTCAATCTATTATGATGCCACATCTGAATTGTGATGTCAGAAAGGCTTTCATGACTTGACAATAGATTATGACATCAGTTATTGGTTTATGATCTGACAATAATGGTTTGTTAACTCTTGGTTTATAATGATATCACCAGGGTTTTGACAATGTCCCAATTGATTATATCATAACAACAGTAATTTTGTAAAATCACAATGATTTTACATGTCACAACTATATATTTAAAATTCACAATCATTCTTACCATTTTACAACATTGAAATTGACTACGATATGATAATATTGGTTACTGACATGAAAATTTAATATGACATCAGAATGCTCATGACAGCACAATATTGGTTTTTGATATAATAATTTTTGACATCATTATTGATTTTGATATTGCATGGAGGTTCATAACTTCACAATCAATTATAATGTCACAATGGTAAGTTTTGATGCCCAGTTCAATGTTTTCACAATTTATTATGAGAACACAATGGTAGTTTTATAGCATCATAATGATCATCATGAGACAACAATAGTTGCTCATGACATCATGATTCAATATTACATCACAATGGTAGATTGATGACACACAATGGATTTTACAAATTCTCTGTTGATTATGACATCACAATAGCAGACATTGTCACAGTTTTGGGCATCATAATAGTGGCTTATGGCATCGCAATTCATTATGACTTCATAATGCCATGGTTATAATGTCACAGTTTATTTATGATTTCACAATTGATTATGACATCACAATGATAGTTTAATGATAAGAGAATTGTGGTTTATCACATCCAAAGATAAGATATCACAAGGAGTTTTCAACCTAATAATTTATTAATAAATAAGAATGGTAGCTTTATTTATGTCATACTATTGTTTTATGAAATTAGTGGGATTAATGACATCACATCAGAATATAATATAATAATTGTGTTTTATGACATCATAATTTATTATGACATCCAAATCTATTACAACTGGTAGGTTAATGATACACTAATGGTTTTGATGACTTCACAATTAATTTTAAAGTTATCATGATTTTTATATCCCAATAGATTTTGACTTCACCATGGTTTTGATAGCACCACAATTATGATATTACAATGTCAGACTTATTATTTCACAATGGTTATTTGTTGCATTCCAAAAAGTTATGGCATGAAGAGGATCCTTACATTATAAATTACTGTAACATAACAATGGTAGCTTTATGATATCACAATGGATTTTATAACCTCACTGTAGACTTTGGGATAACAATTAGATGTCAATGTTAAGATGTCACAATTTGTTTTTTTTCTTTTTTCTTTTTTTTTTTTTTGACAGGCAAAGTGGACAGTGAGAGAGAGACAGAGAGAAAGGTCTTCCTTTGCCGTTGGTTCACCCTCCAATGGCCTCCGTGGCCAGCGTGCTGCGGCCGGTGCACCGCACTGATCTGAAGGCAGGAGCCAGGTGCTTCTCCTGGTCTCCCATGGGGTGCAGGGCCCAAGCACTTGGGCCATCCTCCACTGCACTCCCTGGCCACAGCAGAGAGCTGGCCTGGAAGAGGGGCAACCGGGACAGAATCCGGTGCCCCGACTGGGACTAGAACCCGGTGTGCCAGCGCCGCAAGGTGGAGGATTAGCCTAGTGAGCCATGGCACCAGCCAAGATGTCACAATTCATTTTAAAATCATAGTGGTGGCATGGGGCCTGTGCTATGGCTCACTTGGTTAATCCTCTGCCTGTGGTGCCAAGATCCCATATGGGCACCGGTTCTAGTCCTGGTTGCTCCTCTTCCAGTCCAGCTCTCTGCTGTGGCCTGGGAGGGCAGTGGAGGATGGCCCAAGTGCTTGGGCCCTTGCACCCACATGGGAGACCAGGAGGAAGCACCTGGCTGCTGGCTTCGGATCAGTGCAGAGCCAGCCGTAGCGGTCACTTGGGGAGTGAACCAACAGAAGGAAGACCTTTCTCTCTGTCTCTCTCTGTCACTGTTTATAAATATACCTGTCAAATAAATTTAAAAAAAAATCATAATGGTGGCTTATGAGATGACAACTGATTATGATATAACTATGGTGGCTTTATAATATGAAAATAGTTTTATGGTATCGCAATTAACTATGGAATTACAATAGTGATTCATGAAATCATAAGTTATGATATAACAAATTTAATGAGTCCTTGATTGAGTGATATCAATTTACATATATGACATCACAATGGTCAATTATTGGTTTATGTCACCACAATTATTGTTATGACATCAAAATTGATTGTGATGTTACAATTGGAGCTTTGTGATATCACAATTGCTTTTATGTCATAATGTTTATGAAATCACAATGGATTTTATGCTAACATAATTACAAAACCCTATTTGTGGCTTATGACATCAGAATTGGTTATTGCATCACAATGAGGGATTTATGGTGTAATAATTGACTTATAACTTCACAATTGGTTATGACAATAAAATGGTTGGTTATCACATCTGAGTTAATTTTGATATCACAAATGTTTGTCAATATATCACAATTGATTATAACATGGAAATAACAGCCTATGATGCCACCATGTTTTTTGCATTATAACAATTTATTTTTGACCTCAATCATTTTCATGAAATCACAGTTCATAATAACATCATAATGGCTGCTTTATTACATCACAATGGAAGTCTATGATGTGACAGTTGATTGTAATTTTAGAGTTGTTGGTTATGTTGTCATAATAGTTGTATAACTTTGTAATCCATTATGACAGCACAATAGTTTATGACATTGTTTTAGTACTTTAAGGCCTTATAATATCTGTAAGGCATCAGAATTGATTATTACATCATAATACTGGTTTATAAATTCATAATTTCAACATACAACATACATCATTATAACATCATACATAATTACATCATACATTACATCATACATCATTACAACATACATCATTATAGTTTATGATATTATAATTGAATATGATGTTCAATGCCAAGTTTATGAACTTATAATGGTTTTATGAATTTACAATTCTATGAATTCACAATAGTGTGTTTCTGATGTCACAGTGATTTGGTTGACTTCACTGTAATTATGAAATCACAATTGTGGATTTAAATCACAATCACACTTTATCACATCCCAATTGATTATGATATCACAAATGGTTTTGCATCACAATTGACTAAGAAAAAGGATAGCTTATGACAAAACAATGCTTTATGACAGCATAATATGTTTTTAAATTACTGTAGTTGTTGAGACCACAATTACAACATCATAATGATAGATTTATGACAACATCATTATTGGTTTATGACATCATAGTATATTTTCAAAGCACAGTTGCTTTTGCCATCACAATTATTGGTTTATGACAGCACAATAGTACACTAATTACATCACAATATGGGTATATGATGTCACAATGGCTTTCAAGGGATCACAAATTGATTATAAATTCATAATGATGGTTTTTGACATTCAACTGATTATGACCTCACAATGGTGGTTTATGCATCACAATTGATTATGTCACAGTAGACTTAAGATTTTGATTGTGATGTCATAAGCCTACTCTCATGACATCACAGTGGTTGGTTTATGGTGTCACAATAACAGTTTATGAAATCACAATGGATTTTTATGATATTACTATTGAGTATGATATCACAATGGTGGTTTATGAAATCAAAATTACTTTGTAATGATATATTTATGATATCACAAGGTTTTAATATATTTTTCAATTGATTATTACATCAGAAATATAGGTTTTTGATACAATTGTGTTTTTTATTATCCCAGTTGATTATGACATCACAAGTGTTTACAACATCACAATTGATTATGACATGAAAATGATAGATTTATAAGAACACAATGGTTTTCAAAATAATCAAAATATTGGTTTATGACATCATAATTGATTTATGATATCACAATTGATCACATCATAATATATGTCTATAACATAACAATTGATTATGAGAGGTCCTGTGATTCTTTTTTTAATTCCTTCCTGTAGCTACTTCCATTAGTGGCTGAGCTTGGCTCATCTGGGCACTCAATAGTAGATTTGGTGTCACTGTTTGCAAATTTGTTCTTGGAGATCATATTGGCAGCTTGAAATTGGCCTTGGGTGGGGATATTTACACCAAAGTAATGGTCTGGTGTTGTATCCCAGTGGCTCTTCTCCACCTATGGAACAGATTTATCAGCATGGTACAGCACTAATCTTTGGTCTTGTTTCTCACAAAGGCCTATATTTTCCTATCCACAGAGTATATTTAATTTTCTATTTCTGTTTGTTAGTCAAAAGCTAGTTTAAACTTCAATTTCTAGACTGGGGATAGAGTATTCATTTCTGCCTGTCTCACAGGTTCAGACCCTGTGCAGATTAAGCATTATCTGCCAAATCAGCAACAGGAGTCGCTGTGCACTTACTCCCCATGTAGGATCTCTGTCCTTAATATGTTGTACTATGTGAATTAAAGTTATAACTAGTACTCAATAAATTTTTCAACATTTCTCTTTACCCCCCAACTAGGATCCTTTACCATGATATTCAGAAAAGAATCTCAGTTGAAAACAGTTAATTCTCCAAGTACAATGACCAGGAGATGGAGGAAACACTGGTTTCATTGTAAGAAGTGTTTCCCCTTCTGATTTTAGAAAGCCATATTTCCTTCCAAGTATGTCTTTCTCTTTGAGGCTGAAGTTTAAACCCAGAACAGAACCCATTCAATGCCTGCAGAGACCACGGAAGTACTGAATACAAGTACCAGTTTACAGCTTTGTCACCTAAACAGAAATAAAACAAAAGGGAGCAAGAGATTTTTGTCAATTCATATATAGCTTGCCAGCAAAATAGGACAAATGGAGGTGAATTTACAGACCTCCTTCTTAATGTTTCTGCTGTGGCCCATATATTTGGTACAATGTATTGTCTTCATTTGTGGAATGAAAAGTTTTGTAATTATCAGTTAAATCCATTTGATTCATAGTGTAAATTAATTCTGTTGCATCTTTGCTGAGATTCTCTCTATTTGATCTGTCCATTTCTGAAGGAGGGGTGTTGAAGTTCTCCACTGCTACTGTATTAGAGTGTATGGCTCCTTTTAGATCCATTAACATTTGTTTAAATAGCCAAGTACCCTGCCATTAGGTGCACATACATTTATTATAGTCACATCTTCCCACTGAGTTGATCCTGTAGTGATTACAAAGTGTCTTTCTTTATCTCTTTCAACAGTATTTGTGTTAAAGTCTATTTTGACTGATATTAATATGACTACAGCTGCTCTTTTATGTTCTGTTATCATGGAATATATTTTTCAAACATTTCACTTTCCATCTGTGTGTATGTTTGCTAGTGAGATGTTTTTCTTTTATGCAGCAAATAGATGGAATAGATTGTTTTTAATCCATTCAGCCAACCCATATCTGTTAACTGTAGAGACTGGATTGTCAAGGTGATTAACATTCAAGGTTACTGCTGATAAGTAACAACTTTGTCCTGACATTTTCCATAAATACTCCTATTATTTGGATTTTTTTCAACTTTTATTTAATAAATTTAAATTTCCAAATTACAACTTTTGAATTATAGTGGGCTTTTCCCCCCTTAACCTCCCTCCCACCTGCAACCATCCCATCTCCCATCCCTCTCCCATCCCATTCTTCATCATGATTCAAATTCAAATTAGTATATATTACATAAATTTCAACACACTGCACCCACAAAGACACACAAAGTATAGAGTACTGTTTGAGTATCAGTTTTACCATTAATTTGCATAATACAACACATTAAGGACAGAGTCCTACATGGGGAGCATGTGCACAGTGACTCCCATTGTTGGTTTAACAACTGAAACTCTTATTTATGATGTCAGTAATCACCTGAGGCTCTTGTCATGAGCAGCCAAAGCTATGGAAGCCTCTTGAGTTCACCAACTCTGATCTTATTTAGACAAGGCCATATTCAAAGTAGAAGTTCTCTCCTCCCTTCAGAGAAAGGTACTGTCTTCTTTGATGGTCCGTTCCTTCTGCTGGGATCTCACTAACAGAGATCTTTCTTTTAGGTCATTTTATTTTTTGCCACAGTGTCTTGGCTTTCCATGCCTACAAAACTCTCATGGGCTTTTTAATCAGATCTGAATGCCTTAAGTGTTGACTTGGAGGCCAGAGTGCTATTTAGGGCATATGCCATTCTGTGTATCCTGCTTCCCATGTAGGATTATTATCTCCCTTTTAATTCTATCAATTATTATTTGCAGGCATTGGTCTTATTTATGTAATCCCTTTGACACTTAATCCTAACTTTTTGATCAATTATGAACTTAAACTGATCACCTTAACAAGTAAGATGGCATTGGTACATGCCACCTTTATAGGACTGAATTGGAATCCCCTGGCACATTTCTAACTCTACCATTAAGGGTAAGTCCAAGTGAGCATGTGACAAATTGTACATCTCTTCCCTCTCTTATTCACACTCCTATATTTAACAGGGATCACTTTTCAGTTGAATTTAAATGACTAAGAATAATTGTGTGTTAATTAAAGAGTTCAAACAATTGTATTAAGTACAACAAAAATACTAAAAGGAATAAAATAGTCACTTGGTCCTCGAACAGTCTGGACAAGTGCTGATCAAGATGTTGCTTCTCTTAGTGTCCATTTCACTTCTACATGTTTCCTTTTAGGTGCTCAGTTAGTTGTCACTGACCAGGGAGAATATATGATATTTGCCCTTTGGGACTGGCTTATTTCACTCAGCATGATGTTTTCCAGATTCCTCCATTTTGTTGCAAATGATCGGATTTCATTATTTTTACCACTGTGCAGTATTCTATAGTTTACATATCCTATAATATCTTTATCCAATCTTTTGTTGATGGCCATTTAAATTGATTCCATGTCTTAGATATTGTGAATTGAGCTGCAATAAACATTGAGATATAAAAGAGATAGCTCTTTTATTTGCCAATTTAATTTCCATTGGGTAAATTCCAGGGAGTGGGATGGCTGTGTGATGTGGTAGTTCTATATTCAGGTTTGTGAGCAGTCTTCAAACTGACTTCCATAGTTGCTTTACCAGTTTGCATTCCCACCAACAGTGGGTTAGTGTCCCTTTTTCCCCACATCCTCGCCAGCATCTGTTGTTGGTAGATTTCTGAATGTGAGCCAATCTAACCGGGGTGAGGTGAAACCTCATTGTGGTTTTCATTTGCATTTCCCTGATGACTAGTGATCCTGAACATTTTTTCATGTGTCTGTTGGCCATTTGGATTTCCTCTTTTGAAAAATGCCTATTGAGGTAGTTGGCCCATCTCTTAAGTGGGTTGTTTCTTTTGTTGTTGTGGAGTTTCTTGATCTCTTTGTAGATCTCGTTATTAATTCTTTATGTTTGCATAATTTGAAAATATTTTCTCCCATTCTGTTGGTTGCCTCTTCATCTTCCAGACTGTTTCTTTAGAAGTACAGAAACTTCTCAATTTGATGTAATCCCAATTATTAATTTTGGCTGCAAAAGAAACAGGAGAGTGAAGAGACAACCGACAGAATGGGAAAAATATTTGCAAACTATGCAACAGATAAAGGGTTAATAACCAGAATCTACAAAGAGAGCAAGAAACTCCACAAAAACAAAACCAACAACCCACTTAAGAGATGGGCCAAGGACCTCAATAGACATTTTTCAAAAGAGGAAATCCAAATGGCCAACAGGCACATGAAAAAATGTTCAAGGTCACTAGCAATCAGGGAAATGCAAATCAAAACCACAATGAGGTTTCACCTCACCCTGGTTAGAATGACTCACATACAGAAATCTACCAACAATAGATGCTGGCGAGGATGTGGGGAAAAAGGGACACTAACCCACTGTTGGTGGGAATGCAAACTGGTCAAGCCACTATGGAAGTCAGTCTGGAGATTCCTTAGAAACCTGAATATAACCCTACCATTCGACCCAGCCATCCCACTCCCTGGAATTTACCCAAAGGAATTTAAATTGGCAAACAAAAAAGCAGTCTGCACCCTAATGTTTATTGCAGCTCAATTCACAATAGCCAAGACCTGGAACCAACCTAAATGCCCATCAACGGTAGACTGGATAAAGAAATTATGGGATATGTACTCTTTAGAATACTATACTGCAGTAAGAAACAATGAAATCCAGTCATTTGCAACAAAATGGAGGAATTTGGAAAACATTATGCTGAGTGAAATAAGCCAATCCCAAAGGGACAAATACCACATGTTTTCCCTGATAGGTGACAACTGACTGAACACCAAAAAGGAAACCTGTTGAAGTGAAATGGACACTATGAGAAACGGTGACTTGATCAGCATAGCCCTGTTAATGAACAACTTAATACATTATCCTTCTTAGTAGTTTTTTTTGTCTGTTCTACTTAATATGACTGGTTTAATTCTGTAATTAATACACAGTTATTCTTAAGTGTTGAAATTTAACTGAAATGTGATCCCTGTTAAACATAAGAGTGGGAATAAGAGAGGGAAGAGATGTACAATTTGGGACATGTTCAAGCTGACTTACCCCAAATGGTAGAGTTAGAAACATACCAGGGGATTCCAATTCAATCCCATCAAGGTGGCATGTACCAATGCCACCTCACTATTCCAAGAGATCAATTTCAGTTCACAATTGATCATAATGAAAGGACTAAGAGTCAAAGGGAGCACATAAACAAGTCTAGTACCTGCTAATACTACCGATAGAATAAATAAAGGGGAGAGTGATCCAACATGGGAAGTGAGATACTCAGCAGACTCATAGAATGGCAGATGTCCTAAACAGCACTCTGGCCTCAGAATCAGCCCTAAAGGCATTCGGATCTGGCTGAATAGCCCATGAGAGTATTTCAGGCATGGAAAGCCAAAACACTCTGGCAAAAAAAAAAAAAAAAAAAAAAAAAAAAAAAAAAAAAAACAAACACCACCACAACTAAATGAAAGATCTCTGTGAGATCCCAGTGGAAAGAGCAGGTCTTCAAAGAAGGCGGTACCTTTCTCTGAAGGGAGGAGATAACCTCCACTTTGACTATGACCTTGTCTAAACAAGATAAGAGTCGGAGAACTCAGAGGGCTTCCATAGCCTTGGAAACTCATGACTGGAGCATAGGGAGGTTACTGATGCCATAAACAAGAGTGTCAATTTGTAAAGTCAACAACAGGAGTCACTGTGCAGTTACTCCTCAAGTAGGATCTCTGTCCTTAATGTGCTGTACATTGAGATTTAATGCTATAACGAGTACTCAAACAGTATATTTCACTTTGTGTTTCTATGGGGGTGAAAACTGTTGAAATCTTTACTTAATGTATACTAAACTGATCTTCTGTAAAAAAAAAAAAGAAATTATCAATTCCCAACTTGACTCTCACTGGGATTAAACATGACAATAGGTCTGATCTGATTTCATCATCATTTAAAAAATCGTCTATTATTTTTCACTTTATGTTTCTGTGTGGGAGCAAACTGTTGAAATCTTTACTTAATGTATGCTAAACTGATCTTCTGTATATAAAGAGAATTGAAAATGAATCTTGATATGAATGGAAGGGGAGAGGGAGTGGAAAAGGGGAGGGTTGCAGGTGGGAGGGACGTTATGGGGGGGAAGCCATTGTAATCCATAAGCCATACTTTGGAAATTTATATTCATTAAATAAAAGTTTAAAAAAAGTCAATATTTCTCTTTTTAAGTAAGAACCTTGAATACCTGTTGAATTGACTCTTTAAATTTGTAGATCCATTCTTTTGAAATGATTGCATGATATTCTCCTTTCTTGTGTAATTCCCCCTATTCTTCCACCATGCAGTCATCATCCTCACCCTTCACCTGCAAGGGACACCCAGTGCCTGCAGGGTTTATCTGTGAAGCTGGGGATGAAAAACTGACTTTTAGAAAATAAATATCCTGTGTGTTTGTTACAGATGTAGCATTAAAGTCCATGCTAGTCTGATACTGTGTCTTTTTAGAAATGATAAATGTTTCTGTCATTTATTTAATCCCAGGCACTATAAGATTTAAAAATGGTGACATATGATGTATTATTGCTTAATTCTGGTGTGAGCAGGGAAGCCATGGCCAATCCAGTTGGAAAACTTGGTGCTGAGGAAAACCATGGTACCTGAAATCTAGTCACACAGCCTGCTCCATGGCCCTCATTTACTGAACTCTTATAGCACTCCTGGGTCTGGAATACATTTTGTCAGGTGTATGATAGTTAAACAGAGAGAGTTCACTTGACACTAGTCCTTGACTTTAGATTTGGACAGGGACCATTCATGCACGTGCCATCAATATATGAGAATTTTTTAGTTTAATCCATTTAAGAGAAATGGCATTATTAACATTATAATGAAGATTAACAGAAAAAAGAATCATACCCACTTTTATTTCCTACCTTAGCATTTAATAAGTGCTTACTATGCACTGGGTGAGTCCTTCATTGGGAATCACTCTTTTGTAAGATTTATTTATTTATTTGAAAGTCAGAATTGCAGAAAGGGAGACACTGAGATGAATCTTCCATCCACTTGTTCATTCTCCAAGTGGGTGCAATGGCCAAGGATAGGTCAGCCTAAATCCAGGAGACATGAGCTTCTTCCTGGTCTCCCACATGGATGCCCAAGCCCAAGTAATTGGGCCATCCTCTGCAGCCTTCCCAGGCACATCAGCAGGGAGCTGGGTCAAAAGTGGGGCAGCTGAGAATCAAACTGGTGCCCATATGGAATGCTGGCAATACTCACTATGCCACAGTACCAGGCCCAGAAATCACCCTTAAATTCACACTAACCCTGAGAAAGGACCATTATCTTGTCTACTGCTGAGATGAGGAAACTGGGTTGTGGAGAGGTTAGGTGTGTCCTAGACATCATACATTAGTCAACAACACAGCTGGCATATTTAAATGAACCCAGGTCTTATGCTCTGTACTGCTAAACTATTTGAATTGCATCTTGTGCTATGAGCTCCTTGTGTTATACATAGCAATCAGTGAGTCATAGACGGTTGGGCTGGAAATGACATAAAATTCTCCTTTAGTTCACTGAAGTTGGGCTTTCCCTTAAATGTCCTTTAAGACAAAATCTATAAATTCTTACTTGAAAAGAAAATGTCAATAATGAAAAATAATTAGAAGGGGCTGGCACTGAGGCATAGTGGTTAAAGCTACTGCCTCCAGGGCTGGAATCCCCTATGAGTGCCTGCTGGAGTCCCACCTGCTCTGCTCCCTGTCCAGCTCTTTGCTAATTTGCCTTGGAAAGCAGTGGAAGATTGCCCAAATTCTTGGGCTCTTGCATTTGCATAGGAGATCCAAAAGAATCTCCTGACTCCTGGCTTCAGAATGATCCATCTCTGGCCATCACAGTCATTTGGGGAGTGAACGAATGGATGGAAGATATCTCTCTCACACTCACAAACATACACACTCTCTCACTCTCTTTCTCTCTTGCTCCCTCTAACTGTGCCTTTCAAATAAATGAAAAAAATCTACACACATACACACATGCACATACATTCATACACACATATATATGGGGGGAGGCTAGAAGCAAATGACTGTTTTCAAATTTCCTTAACTAATCACCTGGAACAATCTATTTGTTGAATATATACAAGTGTCCTTCAAAATGCCTTTGAAAAACTGAAATTTAAAGATAAGTTTATTTTGTTACAAGAAAAATATAAATCTATGCATAGTTATTTTCACCGCAAGCCATCCAGGAACTTTTTGAAATCCTTTCATAAGCAAGGATTTCAAAAGAATTCATGCAGTAAGATGAACTCACTTTTTAATTTTTTCCCATGAACATTTTGAAGCACTTCTTAGAGTGGGGTAACTCAAGCCAGTTTACATCCCCCAGTCAATACCATCCCCAAACTGTTTATCTGAGGTTCATAGTGTATTTAAAAATTATTTTAAAGATACTTTAAAAAGAATTGTAAAAATTCCAATGATTTCTTTAACATTTTTGTTTATTTTATTTCAAAGAAAGAGTGAAAGATGAAGTTAGTTAAAGAGAGTTCATCTAACTGCTGGTTCACTCCCCAAATGCCTACAATAGCTAAGGCTGACTAGGATGAAGCCAAGAGGCAGCAGCTCAATCCAGGTCTCCCACATGTGTATCAGGAACCTAAAAACTGAAGGAATCACTTTCTGCTTCTCAGGAGCACCTTAGCAGAAAGCCAGAATCTAGAGCAGAGCCAAGACTCAAACTCAAGCATGCTGATATAAGATTCAGGTATCCCATGGAGCATCTTAACCACTGTGACAAATGCTTGCTTTGAATATATTTTAATACATCTGTTCATCATAACACATTTAACACCAAAAATTGTAATTTAGTACAGTTATGCTAGTCACAAAATAGAATATTTTGGGGGAAAAATGTATAGATGCAGTTCAATGATGGAATAAAAGCTTAAATTTTTATGATGCTTATCTATATTAACTTATTTGGAGACAACTTCAAAAGTCCAAATTAGATCCTGTAAAGCCTGTGTTTACTTGTTCATTCAACATTTATCAAAATCTGTGCCAGACACTGTCCATGGGGATGAACACAGCAGAATGAACAGCTCCCCATGGAGCTTACAGGTTGGATTTCATGAGAGGTGGGCCCCTCTTGGGAATCTTGAGGGCATTCCATGCCTAAGAACTGACACTAAACTGTAAAGTGGTCAAGCTATGATAACTCTTGATTGAATCAAGAATGTGATAATATGAGTCGAAGTGGTCCTGTGGTGAAGTATTGTTGATTAAAATGATGATATTGATATATCAAAGGGTCTTGTTTTATTTTCAGGGCCAGAATACACCAAGTTCTCGTTCACCTTGTTGCTCTGTCCTCCCAAAACGTCATTTAACTGAAATCTCTATGATCCTTTAAGTTTAATTTAATGCTCACCTACTCCACACAGCTTTTGTGCTTGTCTAGCTAGAATTGACATAAATTTTTGAATACAAAATATAGTTATTTTCTTATTTAATTTTATTTCAGCAATTTTTTTCTTTCTTATTTATCTTAGTACCAATTTTTGAGTCATTAAATATTTTAAAGGTTTGGTGAAGGCATTTCTTCTTCTTTTTTTTTAACTTTTATTTAATGAATATAAATTTCCAAAGTACAGCTTATGGATTACAATGGCTTCCCCACCCATAACGTCCCTCCCACTGACAACCCTCCCCTTTCTCACTCCCTCTCCCCTTCCATTCACATCAAGATTCATTTTCGATGCTCTTTATATACAGAAGATCAGCTTAGTATACATTAAGTAAGGATTTCAACAGTTTGCTCCCACACAGAAACATAAAGTGAAAAATACTGTTTGAGTACTAGTTGTAGCATTAAATCTCAATGTACAGCACACTAAGGACAGAGATCCTACATGAGGAGTAAGTGCACAGTGACTCCTGTTGTTGACTTAACAAATTGACACTCTTGTTTATGGCATCAGTAATCACCCTAGGCTCTTGTCATGAGCTGCCAAGGCTATGGAAGCCCCCTGGGTTTACCAACTCTGATCATATTTAGACAAGGCCATGGTCAAAGTGGAAGTTCTCTCCTCCCTTCAGAGAAAGGTACCTCCTTTGATGACCCATTCTTTCCACTGGGATCTCACTCGCGGAGATCTTTCATTTAGGTTTTTTTTTTTTTTTTTCCCCCAGAGTGTCTTGGCCTTCCATGCCTGAAATACTTTCATGGGCTTTTCAGCCAGATCCGCATGCCTTAATGGCTGATTCTGAGGCCAGAGTGCTGTTTAGGACATCCACCATTCTATGGGTCTGCTGTGTATCTCACTTCCCATGTTGGATCGTTCTCTCCCTTTTTTATTCTATCAGCTAGTATTTGCAGACACTATTCTTGTTTCTGTGATCCCTTTGGTTCTTAGTCCTATCATTATGATCAATTGTGAACAGAAATTGATCACTGGGACTAGTGAGATGGCATTGGTACATGCCACCTTGATGGGATTGAATTGGAATCCCCTGGTATGTTTCTAACTCTACCGTTTGAGGTAAGTCAGCTTGAGCATGTCCCAAATTGCACATCTCTTCCCTCTCTTATTCCCACTCTTATATTTAACAGTGATCACTTTTCAGTTAAGTTTCAGCAATTAAGAAGAATTGTGTATTGATTACAGTATTCAACCAAAAGTATTAAGTAGAACAAAAAAAAATACTAAGAGGGATAACATATTAAGTTGTCCATCAACAGTCAGGGTGAGCGCTGATCAAGTCACCATTTCTCATAGTGTTCATTTCACTTTAACAGGTTTCCTTTTTGGTGCTCAGTTAGTTGTCACCTATCAGGGAAAACATGTGGTATTTGTCCCTTTGGGATTGGCTTATTTCACTCAGCATAATGTTTTCCAAATTCCTAACAGGGATCACTTTTCTACGGCCATACCACCCTGAACGCACCCGATCTCGTGTGACATTTCTTCTTCTTAGATAAATTGTAAACAATAACAAGAGACCATGTTTATACTTCTCTTCATAATGAATGTTTCCTATAACACAAATCTATGTGTGTAAGGTGTGGAGGAACAGAAAAAACACTCAAGTAGGAAAGAGGAGATGATGGAGAAAGCCCCACTCAGGACTCAGAGCATGGCTTGCTACATCAAGGGCAGCAGTTCACCTCCTCGGTTTTGGAAACTGTTTCCAGAAACAAATGGAGAGTGGTTTAATCTAAGACGCATGCATGAATGAGTTTGATGAATAAATTCAGAACATCAATCTGATAATTCACAGAAAGAAGTGAACTGCCATAAATAGTCCTATGTGCAAATCCCAATATGATCATAAGCTTGCTGAGAGAGGCCAAAGTCAGATCAAGGGAAACTGCTAAGTGATTTGAATATTTAGTGGCATCATGGGAAGAGAGTTTGATGCAGTTATCTCTGTACTCATAATGATCCTGATAATGGAATAACACTCCTGAGCATATTGTTCTCAGGCTACTGTGTAATGTGTTTATCCAGAGTTTTATAATCTGGGATAATACTTTCCTTTTAGTAACCAAATAAAATACTCCATGGGTCCGATATGGCCTGACTATTGACAACTCAGCACCTCTCAGGTATTTATGAGTTTCTCCTCCTGCTTCTCCTGTATGATCTCTTTTTTTTAATTTTTATTTTTTATTTTTTTGACAGGCAGAGTAGACAGTGAGAGAGAGACAGAGAGAAAGGTCTTCCTTTTGCAGTTGGTTCACCCTCCAATGGCCGCCGCAGTCTGTGCACCACACTGATCCGAAGGCAGGAGCCAGGTGCTTCTCCTGGTCTCCCATGGGGTGCAGGGCCCGAGCACTTGCGCCATCCTCCACTGCACTCCTGGGCCACAGCAGAGAGCTGGCCTGGAAGAGGGGCAACCGGGACAGAATCCGGTGCCCTGACCGGGACTAGAACCCAGTGTGCTGGCGCCACAGGAGGAGGATTAGCCTATTGAGCCGTGGTGCCAGCCTTGTATGATCTCTCTATTCTGCTGCTCCCAATCTCTGCTTACCATCTCACAATTCCCTCTGTGTTGCTTCAGTTCTCACTGGTCTACTTTGTCTCTTCACTTGTCTCTAACATTTTCTGAATTCTCCAGGCCAAGAAGATACTTGACATAACTAACTAGATTGCTATATATCTGTGTTACAAGGAAATTTGAAAAGAGTAAAGGAAAAAGTAATCAATCCAATCCCATTCTCCTGGAGTTTATTATCCATGATTCATAGCAGATTATGGCATTTCTCCAGTGTTGTTGGGAAACCACTGGTCTATTCAAGTCAGAGATCTCTTTTTTATGTTATCTCTTGCTCATTTTGGCCCCCAAACTTATAAGCTACCTTGTCCAATCCATGTGGAAGAGGCATAGCCCTCATTATATGATTAGAATATCATTTCCAGAAAATACTTACTGAGTCCTTACTAGATCCCAAACATGTTCTCAGAAGTATTAATCCACATACTGACACAAATGAGAACATAATTATAAAGTGAGGTTAATATTCTGAGATAATAAATGTGTTATTTTCCATTTACATTTAAAACATGTATTTAACAATGGTATCTAGTCTATGCTAAGCATCAGAGAGGTCCTCTGTCAGGGAGTCATGAAGACACCATCCATGGGCAATTAAGATATGAAGATAGAGAAAGTAATTGAAAGGAGCCCTCAAAAGTACACTGATGCCTGTAGGTTACTACATTTTCTCCAACTTCACATGATGATATTTAAAGGGGCAAGAATTACATGTTAAGTTTTATGTTCACTTGAGATTAGGATAATGCCAAGTTAGACAACTAAAAAACTTCTTACGCACTTCAAAATTAGAAAGCTAGAAAACAATGGACAATCCAGTGCCAGAGATATTATATGTCAGACAACAAATTAATAACAGGTATGAAAGAGGCAGGGAGGACAGATTTGCCAGAATGATATTGAAAACAGTTCAAGACATTATGTGTGTGTGTGTGTGTGTGTGTCACATGGAAAAAGTGGAGTTAATTATGGTGATTGAGCTATCTCTAAAAAATAATTTTCAGTAGCATTGTGGCTAAAGCCACTGTCTGTGATGGCAGAATCCCATATGGGTTCTGGTTCAAGTTCTTGCTGTGCCACTTCCAATGCAACTCTCTGCCAATGCACTGGGGAAAGCAGTGGAAGCCATTCCAAATACTTGGACACCTGCACTCACATGGGAGAACATGAAGAAGCTTCTGGATCCTGGATTCAAACTGGCCCAGCTCTGGCCATTGGGTCCATTTGAAGAGTGAACCAGTGAATTTTTCATGTAGAGGTGATACTAGCTGCTCCAAAAGTACTGAATCACAAAGGTGAGCACAAATAAGGGGATGCAGTAACTCCAGGGTGATGGTGGCACACACTCTGATACACTAAAACTGTTCTCTCTCCAGTTTGTTCCCCTGCTGCAGATCCAGATACAGAACAAGATTGTAAAATTTGAGGAAGCCTATTTCTCTACACATAAGCTAAGGTAAAATAAGTGTTCTTCTGCTGAAGAAAACATATTTATCATCAAGGCATTACCACTTACTGGGAGAGAATTCAGAGGTCATATTGTATATCCTTGTAGGTGGCAAAGATTGCCATGGTACTTTACACAATTTAAGAGAGGTGGAGTAACTTGCCTAATGGATTTCATTTCAAATGGCTTTGGTGAGGAAGTATAGTTCAAACATGCCAATAGAAAGCTGTCAGAAAAAAAAAAAGTCATTGAAATTTTTTGATGTAATATGACACCTCAGAACAGTATCTATCTTCTTTGAAGTTTTGTTTTACTTTTTACAATCATTATTTCCTTATGTTAACTATATAAATATTTCAATATCACATAATTTCCCAAAGAAGCATGACTCCTTTTATACTGATAGAAAGTTTTGGGGGATACTGCTTGGTTATAATTTTAAAAGAAAGAATTCTACTCCTGACTCAGTGGTGCACAAATTAAAAATACATTTTGCTGTATGGTGGCATTATTTTTGCAACCATCTTCACATCCTATCATCTCTCTTCTTCCATACTATATCCACAGGTAACTTTTAAAGTAGCTAAAACAGGAGTTCTGAGCTATCTTAGAGTCAAAATATTTAGAAAAAGCAAGAACTGGGACCAGTATTTTGGCATAGCAGGTTAGGCCTCCACCTGCAATGCTGTCCTCCCATATGGGCACCAATTTGAGACCCAGCAGCTGCATTTCTGAGGTAGCTCCATTCTAATGCACCTGGAAAACAGAAGAATATGGTTTAAGTGCTTGTACCTCTGCACTCGCATGGGAGAGTTGGAAAAAGATTCAGGCTCCTGGTTTTAGCCTGGCCCAGTCCTTCCTGTAGTGGCCATATGGAAAGTAAACCAGTTAATGGAAGATCTCTCTCTCCTCCTTTTCCTTTCTTTGTAACTCTGCATTTCAAATAAAAAAATAAAGAGAATAAATATTTAAAAAAAAACAGAAAAATAATATGTGACTCTTGTCAGGGGGGTTTATTGAAGAAATCTGCAGTTCTAAATACTTAGATTTGTGTTTCCTGACCACAAAGAATTAGGTGTATAAACAAAGAATAATATGTAGTGCATAAGCTGAGTTTATTTGAAAAACACAGAGAAAAATGTGTCAGAGGAAAATGAAAAATCACATTCAGAGGTAATCTAATCAGACTCACCCTGGACTTCTCATCACAAACCTTACAGGCAAGTTTTAAAAAAACACTGCCAACAGAGAACACTGAACCCTGCAAAGCTATCATTTATGAATGAAGGGGAAATAAAGATATTTCACAACAAACAGAAACTGAAAGAATTTGTATCTTTGCATCCAGCCCTACAACACTGGCTCAAAGGTGTGCTTCATGCAGAAACACAGAAACAGGAACTTTACTACAAAAGAAGACCAATGTAGAAAATGACCCAGCTAAAATACAAATACCAAAATACATAAACAGCTCTACTTAAGGAAACATGGCAGGAAAAAGACAGTATTTAAGAATAGTCACACTGAATGTAAATGGTCTCAACTCTACAGTCAAAAGACACAAACTAGCTGAATGGATTAAAAAAGAAAACACATCTATCTGTTGCCTTCAGAAATCACACCTCACCAGCAAAGATGCACACAAACTGAAAGTGAAAGGATGGAAAAAGATATTCCAAGCTAACAGAAACTAAAAAAGAGACAGTGTGGTCATCCTAATATCAGACAAAATAGACTTTAACACAAAAGCTATTATAAGAGACAAAGAAGGATACTAGGTAATGATTAAAGGATCAATCCAACACAAATATATTACTTTTATAAATGTATATGCACCTAATTACAGGGCACCTGGCTATTTGAAAATATTATTAAAGGATTTAAAGGGAGATGTAGACTCAAATATAATAGTAACAGGGAACTTCAATAGCTCACTTTAAGCAATGGATAGATCAACCAGACAGAAAACCAACAAGGAAACAACAGAGCTAATTGACACTAAGATCAAATAGACCTAGTAGATATCTACAGAGAATTCCGCCCCACAGCCACAGAGTACACATATTTCTTCCCAGTGCACAGAACTTTCTCTAGGATTGACCACAGGCAGGGCATAAAGGGAGCCTCAGCAAATTCAAAAAAAATTTTGAAATTATACCATGCATCTTTTCAGAGCACAATACAATGAAGCTTGAAATCAACAACTTAAGAATCTCTTCATCATAGGCAAACACATGGAGAATGAACAATTTGATTCTGAATGAACAGTTAGTCATAAAAGAAACAAAAAGAGAAATCAAAAGATTCACAGAAACAAATGAAAATGACAATGCAGCTTATCAAAATTTGTGGGATACAGCAAAAGCAGTGCTAAGAGGAAAGATTATAACAACTGGTACCTAAATCAAGAAATTGGAAAGGTACCAAATAAATGATTTCTCTATGCACCTCAAGGATCTAGAAAAACAGCAGCAAACCAACCCAAATCTAGTAGAAGAGAAGAAATTATCAAGCTAAGAGAAGAAATCAACACAATTGAAATCAAAAAAACAATACAAAAGATCAGCAAAATGAAGAGCTGGTTTTTTGAAAAAAAAAATTAACACACGATTGGCCCAACTAACCAAAAAATTGGAGAGAAAAGGCTCAAAGCAGTAAAATTAAAAATGGTTATGGAAATGTAACAAAAGACACAACAGAAATAAAAATAATCATCAGAAACCACTACAAAGAGCTGTATGCCAACAAATTTGGAAACCTAGAAGAAATGGATAAATTCCTGGACACATACAAGTTATATAAATTGAGTCATGAAGACATAGAAAACCTAAACAGACCCATAACCATGAAAGAAATTGAATCAGTAATAAATGTGCTACTGAAAAAATAGAGCCCAGGACCAGACAGCTTCACTGCTGAATTCTACCAGACATTTATAGAACAATTAATCATAGTTCTTCTCAAATTATTCAAAACAATTGAAAGGGAGGGAGTTCTCCAAAATTCTTTCTATGAAGCCAATATCACTTTATTTCCTAAACCCAGAAAAGATGCAGCAGAGAAAGAAAAATATAGATCTATCTCCCTGATGAACATAGACTCAAAAATAATCAACAAAATCCTGGCCAACTGAATCCAATTACAAATCAGAAAGATTGCCGGTGCCATGGCTCAATAGGCTAATCCTCTGCCTGCAGCGTCAGCACACCAGGTTCTAGTCCCGGTTGGGGCACCAGATTCTGTCCTGGTTGCCTCTCTTCCAGTCCAGTTCTCTGCTGTGGCCCAGGAAGGCAGTGGAGGATGGCCCAAGTCTTTACACCCTGCACCCACATGGGAGACTGCATAGCTCCTGGCTTTGGATCAGTGCAGTGTGCTGGCCATACTGGCCATTGGGGGGTGAACCAATGGAAAAGGAAGACCTTTCTCTCTGTCTCTCTCTCTCACTGTCCACTTTGCCTGTCAAAAAAATAAATAAATTAAAAAAAAAGAAAGACCATTCACCCAGAACAAGTGGGGTTTATCCCTGGTATGCCGGGATGGTTCAACATTCAAAAATCAATCAACGTGATACATTACATTAACAAATTGAGAAACAAAAGTCATATGATTATCTCAATAGGTGCAGAGAATGCATTTGACAAAATACAACACCATTTCATAATGAGAACTCTAAGAAAATTGGGTTTAGAAGGAACATTCCTCAACACAATTAAGGCAATTTATGACAAACCCATGGCCAGCATTATATTGAATGGGGAAAAGTTAGAGGCATTTCCATTGAAAACTGGCACCAGACAGGGGTACCCACTCTCACCATTGATATTCAATATAGTCTTAGTGGTTTTAGACAAAGCTATTAAGAAAGAAAAAGAAATCAAAGAGATACAAATGGGAAAGGAGGAAGTCAAACTATCCCTATTTGCAGATGACATGATTCTATATTTAGAGGACCCAAAGGACTCCATTAAGAGACTGTTGGAACTCATATGAGTGTAAAGCAGCAGGATACAAAATCAATGCACAGAAATCCACAACCTTAATATAGGCAGACAATGCTGTGGCTGAGAAAGAACTTCTAAAATCAATCCCATTCACAATAGCCACAAAACAATCAAGTACCTTGGAATAAATTTAACCAAAGATGTCAAAAGATCTGTATGATGAAAATTACAAGATATTAAAGAAAGAAATAGAAGAAGACACAAAAAATGGAAAAATCTGCCATGTTCATGGATTGGAAGAATCAATATCATCAAAATATCCATTCTTCCAAAAGCAATTTACAGGTTCAATGCTATACCAATCAAAATACCAAAGACATTCCTCACAGACCTAGAAAAAATGATGCTGAAATTCATATGGAGGAACAAGAGACCTCACATAGCTAAAACAATTCTATACAATAAAAATAAAGCTGGAGGCATGACAATACCAGGCTTCAAGACACACTACAGGGCAATTCTAAGCAAAACAGTCTGTTACTGGTACAAAAACAGACGGATAGACAAATGGAACAGAATAGAAACACTGGAAATCAATTCAAACATCTACAACCAACTCATATTCAACAAAGGAGCTAAAACCAACCCTTGGAACAGGGACAGCCTCTTCAACAAATAGTGCTGGGAAAACTGGATTTCCACATGTCAAAGTATGAAGCAAGACCCCTACCTTACAACATATACAGAAAGCCACTCAACATGGATTAAAGATCTAAATCTATGCCACAATACCATCAAATTAATAGAGATCATAGGGGAAACACTTCAAGACATTGGAACAGGCAAAGAATTCCTGGAAAAGACCCCAGAGGCATAGGTAGTCAAAGCCAAAATGAACAAATGGATTACCTCAAATTGGGAAGTTTCTTTACAGCAAAAGAAAGTTAGGAAAGTGAAGAGGCAACCAACAGAGTTTTTTATTTGCAACTACACAAATTATTTGCAAACTATACAACTGAAAAAGGATTAATAACCAGAATCTATAAGATGATCAAGAAACTCCACAGTAACAAAACAACCCAATAAAATGATGGGCCAAGGATTTTAACAGGCATTTTTCAAAAGAGGAAGTCCAAATGGCCAATAGACACATGAAAAAATGTTCAGGATCTCTAGCCATCAGGGAAATGCAAATCAAAAGCACAATGAGATTTCACCTCACCTGAGTTAGAGTGGCCCTCATACAGAAATCAACAAACGACAAATGCTAGAGAAGATGTGGGGAAAAGGGCACCCTAACCCACTGTTGGTGGGAAGGTAAACTGGTAAGGCCACTGTAGAAAACAGTATGGAGATACCTCAAAAATCTGAATATAGACCTACCATATGACCCAGCCTTCCCACTCCTGGGAATTTACCCAAGGGAAATGAAATCAGTAAATAAAAGTACTATCTGCACCTCCATGTTTATTGCAGCTCAATTCACAATAGCTAAGACATGGAAGCAGCCTAAATGTCCATCAAACGAAGACTGGGTAAAGAAATTGTGGGATATGTACACTGTGGAATCCTATACAGCAGTAAAAAAGGATGAAATCCGGTCCTTTGCAACAGAATGGAGCAAGCTGGAAAACCTCATACTTAGTGAGTATGATCTTTGTCCCAAAGAGACAAACACCATATGTTCTCCCTGAATTGGGAGAATTAATAGTGCAGATAAAATGAAAGCTGTAGAAGCAAAATTGTCCCTTTTAGAACCAATGTCTTCAAGAACCCTTGACCTGATTGTTGAGAGGCAGTTTACCATTGTTACTTTTACTGTGTATATCCTTTTTGTTTTGTTTTGTCAGTTTTTTCTGTTTTATTTCTTTCTCTCTCACTTCTCTACTTCATACTAAATGCTGAACTCTCTATGTAACAGAGAGTTAATTATATGTATTTTAAGGCAATTGGAAAAAGATCCCAGTTAAAAATAAGGGAGGGAATAAGAGATGGAGGAAGTAGTATAAAATTATAAAATTGTATAGTTCTGCATACAGACATATAGACTTCCCTCTCAGGGTAAAGCCTAGGAACTAGTCATGGGGCTCCAAACCCATAAGAATTGATGGTATAAACACCATCTTCACTGTTAAAATGATCATATTATATGTTAAAGGCAACAGATAGCTCAGTCCAAGTTTAAAAGGGATAATATAAATAACATCAAGTACACAGTAAAAATAATAGAAATAAAAAGGAAGGAAGGACCAACATGGGAAGCAGACCACACAGCAGACTCCTAGAATGACTTTCTCAGTAAATGACACTCTGACCTCAGAATCAACCCTTAAAGGCTTCCTGGTTGGGCTGAAAGGCCTGCCAGAGCATTTCAGGCATGGAAAGACAAGACTCTGTGACAAAAATTACCCTACGTGG
The DNA here is from genome assembly GCF_964237555.1 of Oryctolagus cuniculus. Taxonomy (NCBI): domain Eukaryota; kingdom Metazoa; phylum Chordata; class Mammalia; order Lagomorpha; family Leporidae; genus Oryctolagus; species Oryctolagus cuniculus. Next base: position 95,689,854 of record NC_091433.1, read on the forward strand.
AGGATCTCTGTGAGACCTCAGAGGAAAGAAAGGGTCATCAAAGAAGGAGACAGTCTTCTCTGAAGGGAGAAGTGAACATCCACTTTGCTTATGGCAGTGTCCAAATACCAATAGTCTGTGGTCACAAAAGGCTTACAGAGCCTTGGCAGCCCATGGCAAGAGGATGATCACTGATATCATAAAAAAAGAGTGTTAATTGTTAAAGGAACAACAGTAGTCACTGTGCACTTGCTCCCCAGGTGGGACCTCTCTCCCTGTTGAATTGTAATATGAGAATGGACTTGGGGGAAGAACCACTATATTCCTAAAGTTGTATCTATGTAAAAATATATTCATTAAATAAAAATTTTAAAAAATTAAAAAGGAAGAAAAGAAAAAACACAGAGAAATCAAAATCAAAATATTCCCTGTAGAAGACAGCCATTAATGAGTGATTTCTAGCTGTTTTTTAATAGGTTGTAAAATGGGAAGTTCTTGACTGTCAGGGAGAAGGACAGTTTTGATTGGTTAATTGGGGAAAAGCTCCACTTGAAACTCAACAGACACAACAGAAAATGCATGAAACTTTCCCCCAAGATGTGTAGAATTCTCATTATCTAAATCAGTTATGACACCACAGAAAAACCTTGATTACAAGGACTAGCACAAGATATCAACATCCTTCACAGCACCCAGCTATTGATGTTTTTAAATAGTTGTTCTGAACTTTGTTTTTTTTTTTTAATCCTTATTTGAAGGAGATACAGAAAAAAAGGGTGAGACAGAGTGAAAGATACATTCCATCTTCTGGTTCATGCCCAAGGTGGCCAAAATGGCCAGGGCTGAGCCAGGCCCAAATCAGGAGCAAAGTGCTGATGTTGCAAGTGGCAGAATTACCTGCTATGCCATAACAGTGGTCCCCATGTTGGTTGACATTTCTCAGGTCCTGAGACTCTTCTCCAGATTGGGAGAGTGGGAGACAGGAGGCTAGCCAGGATTCTATCAGTTTCTGGTGCTCTACCACCACACTACTATGAGAACATTTTGCATACTAAGATTGAGAACTAACCAAGTTATTGCTTATTATCTAACTTGCTGTATGTAGCACTCCAATATGGGAGGTTTAGGCCCACAGAATTCTACACCAATACATGTACTTTCTATTCATTTGGGATCAAGGAGAGGGGAGAGAGAGTACGCCTTTCCAATGTTTCTCCCACCAAATGCCCACAATGGCCAGGACTGGCTGGGCCAAAACCAGGGACCACAAACTCAAGCATGGTATTACAAATAGGTGGCAGGTGAAATCATTTACCACAAGAACTCTTTTTAAATCTTATCTTTCTCACCAGTTTAGAAATTAGGAATGTAGGGGCTGGCGCTGAGGTGCAGCAGGTTAATGCCCTGGCCTGAAGAGCCAGCATCCCATATGGGTGCCGGTTCAAGACCTGGCCACTACACTTTTGATCCAGCTGTAGAAGATGGCCCAAGTCTTTGGGCCCCTGCACCCATGTGGGAGACCCAGAAGAATCTCCTGACTCCTGGCTTCAGATTGACACAGCTCCAACAATTGCAGCCATCTGGGGAGTGAACCATAGGATGGAAGACTTCTCTCTCTCTGCCTCTCCTCTCTCTGTGTAACTCTGACTTTCAAATAAATAAATAAATCAATTTTTAAAAAAAGAAATTAGGAATGTGGCTGAAACTGTGGCATAGTACGTTAAGCATCCCTTACGGGCAAAGATTTGAGTCCTGGCTGCTCCATTTCCAATCCAGCTCCCTGAAGAAGACCTTGGAAAGCAGTAAAAGGTCCAAGACCTCAGGCCCATGCCCCTATGTGGGAACCTAGAGGAAGCTCCAGGTTCCAGGATTCAGATTGGCCTGGCTCTGGCCATTGTGGCCATTTAGGGAGTGAACCAGCAGATGGAAGACCTCTCTCTCTGTCTCCCCCTCTCTTCTGTAGTTATATCTCTTAAATAAATAAATAAATAATTCAAAAAAGGAAATTATGAAGAAGCGTTGTTATTTCTGAGAAAGCGAGTTATAAAAATGAATTCTCTTAACCAAAAAGCAGGAGAAGATATCTTAGTGACAGCAACCAACAGAGGAATGCTGACCAATCCTGATTTGGCCTTAAACTTTTTAAAGTACCTGAAATGTCTTAAGTTTAAGTAGTAAGAGAAGTCCTATGCACAAAATACCACCAATGTTACAGAGTCTTTAGTTGAGGTTAATACACAAATAAATAACTCTATAAGTACAATGATGGCCTACTTATTGTGCTTTAAATAATGCAAACTTACACACAACTGGAAATATTAAAGAGCTCACAGAAATCAAAGTAGTACTAAAGAACTTACTGAGAACCTTAATATAACCGCACTTACATTAATGGGGCCATTATGAAATCTACCTGATTTAATCTATATAATTCATGCATGCATGCACAGTACCTGTAATTCAGTAAGGTAAATGTTAACACTCACCAAAATATAATATCTGTTTTGGAAAGCTTCACAACTCAAGTTAGTCTCTCTCCAGACCATCAGTGTCTGACAAACACTAACCACTGACTAAATATCTGTTAAATGCAAGCATGTGATAGTTACTCTAGCACATTTCATGTTCTAGCAGAATGCCAACACAGGGTAAATGAGAAACAGCCACCCAAAGAAATGAGAACTGGAAAATGTCTTCTGGAGTCAAGACTTGTAATTACAGAAACAAAACTAGCAAAAGCCAACAGAGGCTCTGGATAAGCAATCCTATATTATTTCACTTAACAGGGCTACTCAGTATTCCAGTTCTTTTTTTAAAGATGTATTTATTTAAGAGGCAGAGTTAGAAACAGAGAGAGAGAAAGACAGAGAAACAGGTCTTCAATCTGCTTGCTCACTGTCCAAATGGCCGCAAAGGCCAGAGCTAAGTGGATTTGAAGCCAGGAGCCAGAAGCTTCTTCTGTGTCTCCTATGTGGGTGCAGGGGCTATATAACTTGGGTCATCCTCCTGTGCTTTCTCAGACAGATTAGCAAGGATCTAGATCAGAAGTGGAGTAGCTGGGCCTCAAAGCTGCGCTCTTATGGGATGCTGGCTCTGAAGGCAGACTGGGCCCACTACATGACAGTTCTGGCCCCAGTATTTCAGTTCTTGACTCAGCAAGAAATTATTATCAAGTAGTATTAGGAAAGGAGGTTGAGAAATACTTTAGTTGAGCACCTTTTTCTCTTAAAATATTTTTGAAGGAAAATAGGCAGCATAGAAAGAAGTGCAGTGTACTGGAATAATGTAGTCTGAGAGGAATCCTTCTTCCACTGCTAAATGGCTTGTGTGCTTCACTCCACCACCACCAAATAAACCACATGCACTAACTCACTCCAAATTCAGCAGGTCCAAAATACACTGGATATTATAGCCACCCAAAGCTCCAATAAGTTGAGAAAAATGTGCTTCTGGCTACTGAATCCTACATAAATGCTGAAAAATAAGGCAATGACTTACTGATATCAACATCTTCCCATTAAAACAATAGGTAGAAAACCTCAAAAAAAAATAGACTATTCCAAGCATTTAAAAATTAGATGGCATAAACTTTCTTCCATAAAGTTCACCCAAGATAAATAACTCTTTTTATTCTGAAATTGGCCCTCTAAGAAAGAGAAGAAAAATGTGACCTAAACATTTTTTCTAGGGTGGACCTATGGTGTAGTGGTTAATACATAGCTTGGATGCCTGAATCATGTATCAGTGTGCCTGGGTTCAAGTCCTGACTCAACTCCCAATCCCAGCTTGTAGCTATTGTAGACCCTGGTTGCAGCAGATGATGGAAGTGGTTAGGTCCCTGCCACCCATGCAGGAGACCCAGATTGAGTTCCCAACCTCTAGCTTCATCGACCTGGCCCAGCTCCAGCTGTTGCTGCAATTTGGGGACTGAATCGGTGGACGAGAGATCTCTGCATTGTCACACTTTCACATAAATGTATTTTAAAAAATTCTTCCATAACTCAGAAACCTATAGTACAACCAACTAAATTATTCAGATGTGAAATTACAACTTAACAGTCAGCCTGTGGTAAGGCTTATTTTATTGCTTTTCAATGAATACCTCCTAGGATGACTGCAGAGCTGCCCAGCAGGACCAAGCCCAAGATTCTGAGGATACTGATTCTGCCCAGGCCTCCCACCCAGTCACATCAGGTGATTTCTGGCTGCTGCACAACCACCACTACCAAACTGTGGTGACAATGACTTCAAAAATACTCTATATTGCAAGACATTCCAAAATGCTTGTGACTGTTTTACAGTAAAACATTCATCTTTGTATTTGAGGCAGCTCACTCTGAAACTGGTAAATGATGGAGCTCCTCTATAATAAATAGCTCCTCTATAATAAATTAGAGTGAAATGAGAATCATATGGTGAATATTTCTAGAAAGCTTCCAATTATGAAGAAAATGAAATAGTAGCTATTTTTCTCAAATTCTTGATTTTCAGAGAAAATGAGTACAATCCATTTTACCTTTTATATATTGAATTTAAAAAAAAAATTAGGGTCTGGCACTGTGGCATAGCAGGTAAAGCCACTGCCTGCAGTGCTGGCATCCCATATGGGCACCGGTTTGAATCCCAGATGTTCCACTTTAGCTCTCTGCTATGTCCTGGGAAAGAAGCAGATGATGGCCCAAGTCCTTGGGCCCTGTACCTGCGTGGGAGACCTGGAAGAAGCGCCTGGCTCCTGGCTTCAGATCGGCACAGCTTGGGCCACTGTGACCAATTGGAGAGTGAACCAGTGGATGGAAGACTTTCTCTCTCTCTCTCTCTCTCTCCCTCCCTCCCTGCCTCTCCTTCTCTAAATGTGTAACTCTTTCAATTAAATAAATAAATCTTTAAAAAAAGAATTTTCAATTGGGTGGTTTGATCAGGAAATGTTTAACTCATGTTTGAATGTAAGAGCACTCAAATCCTGGTAAAAGCATTTAGCCAACAAGCTGCAATTGATTTTCATGTCTGTAGCTTATAAAAACCCAGTTCATTCATTCAACAAATTTTAAGTGAGTCACTTCTATACATTAGACAACACTCTCCAAGCTAGAGATAGAGCAGTGACCAAAGATCCCCATCATCATGAGATTAGAGACACAGAACAAACAGAAGACAGGGAAAATCATACTTAGACCATTTGTGATAGCTGCCCAGGGAAAACACCACACAGAGCAAGGGGAGCAGAGTGACTGTGTGTGTGTGCATGTGTGGGCTTGTGCAACTATGTGTTCTCTTCTGTTTAGCATAGTCAGGAAAGATCTCCCTAATAAGCAGAGACCTGGAAAAATGGGGCTCAGAACCATAAAGATTACAGGTGGACAAGTCACCACTTAGAAGGAACAGCAGGGTCAGAGGCCTCAAGGAGCTCAGCCTGTGAAGAAAGGCTGGGGAAGCAGCCAGCGACAGATCTGCACAAGCAAAGGAAGCATAGAAGGGGATGGGGTGGTGCAAATTACATCCAACCTCATAGAATGGCATGGACACCACTGGAGGTTCTGTGCAGAAGAGTGGCAGTCCATGCCTTAGAAAGAACCCAGAGCTATGTTGCTCCACTGTAAGCAGGAGTGCAGCAGAGAGGTCAGCTAGAAGGTACCACCACCACTCAGGCAAGAGGGTGGGGAAGAGCAGCACCCAGAGAGGCAGGAGGATCATAAGCAAAGTCTGAAGACAGAACTCACAGGGGGTGCAGGGTTTAAAGAAAGTCCAGAGGACACCACATTTTGGGCTAAAATACCCAGAAATATAGAATTGTTGCTGACTTAGATAGAAAATACTGCAAGAGCACATTGAGGTGAAATAGAAAAATGGATACTCCAGAAATGTTAGGCTTGAGATCTGTATGAGGTATTCAGTGGGAGGTGGTTCAGGCAGTGTCTGGAGAACACAGAGGAGGTTTAGAGGCTCTTTGTGCCTTGGTCCATCTGTCAGCAACATGCCCTACTCATTATTAGCCCATGTGATACATGCAGCCCAAGCAATTACCACCAATAATTATTATTCACCAACTAATTCAAAAGCAGCAGGCAATATGAGACAAAGAGGGAAAGGAGAAAAAGAAATAGACATGAAGCTTACCCAGATGTTTTGGGTCAGAGGGTGTAGTGACAACACCACCATTTTTCCCCAAGTGCAGCAATGGCTAGTTCTGAAGCCATCTGTACTTCAGTATTAACTTTCCCCTTGAAGGTACCAGCACCCTGTATGAAGTCCAAATAGTCTGTTAGTAAACACAGTGGCCAAAACCAAATTAATGGCACCAGGCTTCCTTTCTGTGTTTTCCCTCTAAAGTTCCTGTAATAAAAAATATTTTCTATTTTAAATATCTGTGCTTTAGAGGCCAGCATTGTGGTTCAATAGGTTCAATTTCTGCTTGTGATGCTAGGATCTCATAAGAGCATCCACTCAAGTCCTGGCAGCTCCATTTCTGATCCACCTCGCTGATAATGTACCTGGAAAAGCAGCAGAAGATGGTCCAAATTCTTGGGCCTGGGCTACCTACATGGGAAACTTGGACAGAGTTCCAGGATCAAGATTTGAGAATGGCCCAGTCCCAGATTTTGCATCCCTTTGGGGAAGGAACCAGAGGATGAAAGATATTTCTCTGTCTCTCTGTATCTCTCTAACTCTGCCTTTCAAATAAGTAAATCTTTAAAAATTAGTAAACAAATACAGAAATATCTCTGCCTTGAAATGCTATCATTGTTTTTACATTTGTTCAGGATACTCTATTCCACAAATCTTCAGTCCTTGGAAGTACAATGGACTACATTTCCATTCCATTTTATGTACTCAGTAGACACAGATTCTTGGTCCTTCAATAAAAGGAATGTTCAGGCTTCACAACAACCCTGTGACAGGATCACTGCTTTATCAGCTTCATAGACAGGGACACTGAAGCACAGATTAAGTACTTTGCAGGGGGTCACAAAGCTGGGATTCTACTCCAGCACTCAATTCACAACATTTGTGTGAACACATTTGTGTGTTCTTAAAACACATTGCACTGCATGATGTAAATGAGATGTATTCTTACTTATCCTGCATCAGTAAGAAAAGTTGGTAAGAAGAGGTTGATGAGGTAGAGAAGTAAGCTGGAACAGCAGGAACAGAATTTGAAACTGAACTTCAGAGGACAGAAAAAAAAAAACCAGAAGACAACAAATAATCATCTTGCATTCAATACTTTTATTAAAGTCTCAAAGCTGAAAATATTAGAAATGCCAGGAATGTCCTTATGTCAGTCATGTGGATCTTTGTGAAATTTCCTAAAACTTGGTGGGAAAAAGCCTGGAAGAACTACCCACATTTTCTCTCAAACACAACCAGTTATTTCAATATATTTTGTTGAAAAATTAATTTTAACTTATATGAAATGTCATATTACCTTCTAATATACCTGTTTCTCTCATGTGGGCATGGAGATTTTTTCCCCATCGAATTTAACTCTGTTCCAGAAGTAAATCCAAATATCTAGGGGTTTGCATTATTCTACTTTACATTATTTTAACTACAATACCTGAGAAGAGTTTCTTTGGAAAGAAAGGATTTGTTTCAGCTTATGGTTGGAGGCTACAGAATCTGGTGGCTCCATAGTACATCGTGGATAGACATTGCTCATGGATGTGGAGGCATCATCATATATTGTCAGGAAGGGGAGATACAACAGTTAGGCAGAGCCTGAACTCAAATGATCAAATCTCTCTTGAGAACTGCTATCTCTGTGTGCTGATATCACAGTTTCACACATAGAAAATTCTAAAGACTCTATCAAAAATATATTAGAACTTACAAACAAGTTCGGTAAGTTTTAGGATACAAAATCAGCACACAAAAGTCATTTCTATTTCTATACATTAAAAACAAACTGAAAAATAAAATAAGAAAATAATCCTATGATGGCCTTAATGCTGGTAACAATGTCACAGGTATATGCTTATCACCAACAGAGCAAGCTGTGAATACCTATTTTTATATCAATCATACCACAGTAAAGTGTTTTTTAAAAGTTTTGTGTAAGGTAAGGTCCAGAGCTGTGGCGGGCAAAGCTTCTGCCTGCAGTGCCAGCAACTCATATGGGCACTGCTTCAAGTCCTGGCTTCTCTAATTCTAATCCAGCTCTCTGCTATTGCCTGGGAAAGTAGTAGAAAATGCTCCAAGTTCTTAGGACCCTGCATCCATATGGGAGACCTGGAAGAAGCTCCTGGCTCTGGATTGGCACAACTCTGACCATTGCAGGCATCTGGGAAGTGAACCAGTGGATGGAAGTGCTCTCTCTCCCTGCTTCTGCCTCTCTGTAACTCTGCCTTTCAAATAAATAAATAAATTTTTTAAAAAATTTTTTGTGTATGTCTGTACATGCATATATACATATGTATACATATATTTTTTAAATATTTATTTGAAAAGCAGAATGGAAGAAAGAAGGAGATAGACAAAGAGATCTTCTATTCACTGTTTTACTTCCAAAATGGCTCAAATCAGTTCTGGTCAGAACAAAGCCAGGACACTGGAACTCTATCTGTGTCTCCTAGATAAGGGTCAGGGGCCCAAGCACTTGAGCCAACTGCTGCTGCCTTCCCAGGTGCATTAGCAGGAAGCTGGATTAGAGGCACACCAGCCTGCATCCTAACTGACTCACTGATATGGGATGCCAGTGCTGCAAGTGGCAGCTTAACCTGCTGTGCCATAATGCTGACTCCTAAGTATGTATTTTTGAAATCCCCTCTGTGGAATAAGAGTAATGGTGCAACAATGCCAGCATCCGTGTCAGTACTGTCAGTCAATTTCTTTTTTTAACTTTTCAACTGTTTTCTTTTTGTAGAAAACTTTTAATAAATATAAATTTCAAAAGTACAACTATTGGATTATAGCAGTTTTCCCCCCATAACCTCCCTCCCATCTGCAAACCATCCCATCCCCTACTCCCTCTCCCATCCCATTCTTCATTAAGATTCATTTTTAATTATCTTTATATACAGAAGATCAACTTAGTATATATACTAAGTAAAGATTTCAACAGACTGTACCCACACAGACACACAAAGTATAAAGTACTGTTTGAAGACTAGTTTTAGCATTAATTGGCATAGTACAACAAATTAAGGACAGAGATCCTACATAGGGAATAGGTGCACAGTGACTCCTATCATATTGTAGAATACTCACAAACACTATTTGGTTCCATTATATTGCTCCTGGGCTAAAGTCTCTAGATGTGTCTAGGTGTAGTTTCATAATCAAGCCCAGTGTGGTCAGTGGGTATAGTTACCAATGAAGGTAGTTAAGCTACACAACTGGCAGGCAACTCATTGCACAAATCCTCTGACTACAGTGCCAGCATCCCATATGGATGCTATTTCCAGTCCTGAAAGCTCCATTTCTGATCCAGCTCTTTGTTCCATCCTGGAAAAACATAAGAAGCTGGCCCAAGTGCTTGGGTCCCTGCACCTATGCGGGAGACATGAAAGAAGCTTCTGGCTCTGGCTTCAGATTGGCCCAGCTCCAGCTGTTGCAGCCATTAGGGGAGTGAACCAGTAGATGGAAGATCTATCTCTCTCTGCAACCATCTCTCTGTAATTCTACCTTCCAAATAAGTAAATAAATCTTTAAAAATTTACTTTTCTATTTTAAATGAATTATTTATCTGAATGGCAGAGAGAGAGAGAGAGATCTTCCATCTGCAGGTTCACTCCCCAGATGGCCACAAAGGCCATGGCTGAGCTTGGTTGAAGCCAGGAGCTTTAGCTTTTTCCGAGTATCCCACATGGGTGCAATACCTAAGCACTTGAGCCATCTCCCACTGCTGTCTAAGGCACATTATCAGGGAGCTGAATCAGAACTGTACAGCTGGGATTCAAATTGGCAATGATATGGGAAGTTGGCACCACAGATGGCTGCTTTACTTGCTACACCACAATGCTTGCCCCAAGATCTATTAAGAAGGGATCATTTCATTTACTCATTAAAATGCCAGTACTTGAAGTCTGGCATTTTTGTTTATTTTTAGATTAATCAGTGTTTAAATTATGTTTTATTACGAAAGCACATTTTTAAATTAATTTTTGAAACTAATTACATTGTTATGTAAACCAAAACTTCTCATTAAGTTGTTTTTGAATGTTGGGTGAATTTAGTGGGAAGAAAAAGTAAATATCTTTACTTTTGTTTATAAAAACATAGTCTACCAGAGTGTTATAAACTCTAGAAATCACAGTAAATCTTTAAACTTGAGAGACAACATTTAAGTAGAGAAGCAATGCTCTAAGTAAAAGAAACAGAAACCTACAACTTGACTAGTTCAAGTCTCTATGAATTTATTCTTTTGTATGATCTAAAGTAACAGTTTTATAAATCTGTCAGCTTTCTTTAATCAGAATTTTTTAGTTTGTTCATTTCATCAGAAATCTGTATTTATAAATACTTGATAGAATCTTCTCTGTTTGTAAATGTTTTTAGCAAAGAAACAGCACTATTGATGGCAAAAAAAAAAAAAACTTAAAATCACCATAATTAAAATTTGAGTAACAATTTACTGGAAAACAAGGAGACATAGTTACATGTATTGTATATAGGATTTTGATAAAGACAGAAGTGTTTTTACAAACTCTTTTATGTTTTTTTTAGGCCAGCATAATCTGGGTGTGAATTTTCTTTTGCAGAATTCTGATAGGTGACAGGCAAAATGCTCAAAAGCAAGAATACACAACAAACTAACAAGAGTATTACAAATCAAATTGTATCTTAAACACAACAAGCAATATAATTGTAGGCATATTATTGCTGTCTGTATAAGTACAGTAAGAAAAGCTTATTTGTTACAAGATTAATCTCAGATTTAGAAATTTTTCAATTTTCCATTTTTATGTATTAAAATATTATATTTAGTATTTTTAAAGCACAATAGTATTTTCAAAACTATTTAATTTTTGAGGTCTCTATTGTGAAGGGAGGGGCAACTCCAAGGATTTTTACAGACTCCAGTCTTTTATTAAGAAGATACAATCATGAAAGATAACATTGTATCAGAACTACCAGACATTATTGTCATATAACCTATAGAATACTTACATCAATAATGTATCTATGTGAAAGTAACTTTAAATTTAGCATGAATCTACAATTCAGCAATGCTCCATATATATCACTAGGTGTCTAATTAGCAATCATCTCTACTGAATGACAGATAGATTCTTTGAGGACCCTTGGGCTTCCAGCTGGAAATCACAGTCAAATGACTTAATTTGAAACAACTAATTTTTCAAAATACATATTAATAATCTTAACTCTTGAAGTTAAAGTGAATTAGCAGGAAGCTAATGTAGCCTTCCAAGCCTCAGCTTAACCCACTGTGTCATAGCACAAGCCACTATCTGAGGCTTTTAAGATAAGCATTTTTAGGGTCTGGTCATAACAGAGTCAGGAGCTCCCTCCAGGTCTCTCATGTGGATGGCAGAGTTCTAGCACTTAAGTCATCTGCTGTTTCTTAGGCCATTAGCAGGGAACTGGATCTGAAATGAAGCAGCTGGGATTCAAACTGGCACACATATGGGTTGCCAGCATTACAGGCAGTAGCTTTGCCTGCTACACCAGGACTACCCCATTACTAACAATGTTTTAAGAAAACCTTGTTATTTTCACACAGGGGACTAAATTTTAGGGTTTTTTTTTTAAATTGTATATCTGAAAGACAGAGTTACAGAGAGAGGCAGAGACACAGAGAGAGATGTCTTCCATCCGCTGGTTCACCCCCCACTGGCTGCAATGGCCAGAGCTGAAGCCAGGAGCCAGGAGCTTCCCCAAGCTTCCCCCAGGGCTCCGATGTGGGTGCAGGGGCCGAAGGACTTGGGCCATCTTCCACTGCTCTCCCAGGCCACAACAGAGAGCCAGATCAGAAGGGAAGCAGCCAGGACTAGAACCGGTACCCATATGGGATGCAGGCCAGGGATTTAACCTGCTATACCACAGTAGCAGTATACTACTAAATGTTAGGTTTTATAAACATAAATCATTTTAATCTAGTCTCTGTCAATGCAATCTCTCAAAAGATTTCATTTTTTACAAACTTTTAAAATTTTTTCCTTATTTTTAGGATAATTGTCGCTCCCCCTCTTCGTGGAGGAACGACACAGGACCCTGCGCTGTTCTTTTGTCTGCTCGGCCCTCCCCGGGTTTGCTGCTGGTTCTTCCCAGGTTGGCTACTATCCCTTCCACCTCCGTGGAAGGGCAGTTCCCCCTGGCCACATTCCCCACTTCCGCAGGGGAGCGGCACACCGCCGGCCGGCTCTCTCGGGGGCTGCACAGGTGTTCCCTTAGATGTTCCCCTTAGATGTTCCTGGTGAATGCCGTCTCTCTCCTTCTTTATAGTCCTCCTCTGCCAATCCCAACTCGGCTGCCCACATGCCGAGCACGCCGCTCTCCTCCAATCAGGAGCAAGTCCTACAGTTTATTGATTGAACTGGAGGCAGCTGTGCGGAAGCTGTTTACTTCTCTCCCAGCGCCATATTGTGGGAGAGCAGATGCATAGAATAAGTCTTAATTCCAGTAACTCAGTCCAGTCCGGGCTGCTCCCCACAGATCCCCCTTTCTTTTTATTTTTTGGCGTTGATACGCGCCTGTCTTCGGTGTCCCGCGGCACACACTCTGCTCTACTTGCTAGAGTTGCCACAGGTTCTTACAAGTCCTATCAATCAGGCAAACCGAATCCGGGTCCTCTCTTCGCCATGTTGTGAGGAGGTTTTTAGGCGCTGATGCGTGCCTGTGTTCGGTGACCTGCGGCTCACACTCTGGTCAAGCCGCCTGCTGGTGCTTACCGCCTTAATCAGGCAGACCGAATCCAAGCCTCCTAATTGCTGTATTGTGGGGAGGCCTTACTGATGTTAATTCGTGCCTGTCTTCGGTGACCTGTGGCGCATAAGCTGCTAGCCGCCCGCAGGTGCTCATCGCCTCACTTAATCAGGCAGACCGAATCCAAGCTCTCACATTGCAGTGTTGTGGGGAGGCCTTATTGATGTTAATTCGTGCCTGTCTTCGGTGACCTGCGGCGCATAAGCTGCTAGCCACCGCAGGTGCTCATCGCCTCACTAATCGGGCAGACCGAATCCAAGCCTTCTAATTGCGGCATTGTGGGGAGGCCTTTCTATTTCTCTATTTCTCTATCTCCGGGCATTCCTATTTCTCCCATTTTACTTCTATCTTCCAGCATTCCTATTTCTCTCATTTTACTTCTAAACTTCTGTTTCTCTTATCCCCGCGGCTTCCTGGCACCCGCCCTGAGGCTGTTTCTCGGCGGCTTTCCGGCTGAGCCGCTTCAGCCCGCGTCTCTCTCATCTGCGCGGCTCGGCTTTGCGCGCACACTCCGCGGTCTCGCACTTAGCCCAGCGTTCCCTATCTACTTGTGCCCCGCACGCTCTCTCTGCGCACGGCAGCCTCCGCGAGTCACACAGCATAGCCTACGTCTCCGCCACTAGCATTCAATCTAAGTTCCCCGGGCTAACCTGGCGAATTCAACCCAGCTCACGTCTCCGCCCCACGATTTGGCTTCCCGTCCTTTGCTCCCCGGGCTAATCAGACGGATCCCAATCTGGCTTACGTTTCTGCTTCTGGTTTTTTCGCCCCCTATTCCTGGGCTAACTTGAGAATCCCAAAGTGGCTTTCGTTTCCGCCTCGGCCTGCCCCCCACGGCTTCAATTTCCCTAACATTTTTCTCTACCCGGTATGTTTCCCCAAGCTTTCCTCCAACAATACTCCTCCCTCATTTCTCCTGGCCTCTCCCCACAGTCCGCATCTGAGTCTGTTTGTTCTAGATTTCACTTTCGCTTTCAACCTTAGAGATTTCTCCCAGCTTCCCCCCGTAGTCCGTATCCGAGTCTATGCCTAGGCTTTCAACAGCTTCCTCCGGCACCCTTTTCGTCCGGCTTTTCCCTAGGCTGTTTGCTAGTCTCTCTCTCCGATATTTTCCCATTTCTTCCCGTTTCTTCCCTCCTAAGTTTTCTATCCGTCCTAGGTTTCCTAATCCGAGTCACGGCACCATTATGTCACTCCCCCTCTTCGTGGAGGAACGACACAGGACCCTGCGCTGTTCTTTTGTCTGCTCGGCCCTCCCCGGGTTTGCTGCTGGTTCTTCCCAGGTTGGCTACTATCCCTTCCACCTCCGTGGAAGGGCAGTTCCCCCTGGCCACATTCCCCACTTCCGCAGGGGAGCGGCACACCGCCGGCCGGCTCTCTCGGGGGCTGCACAGGTGTTCCCTTAGATGTTCCCCTTAGATGTTCCTGGTGAATGCCGTCTCTCTCCTTCTTTATAGTCCTCCTCTGCCAATCCCAACTTGGCTGCCCACACGCCGAGTACGCTGCTCTCCTCCAATCAGTAGCAAGTCCTACAGTTTATTGATTGAACTGGAGGCAGCTGTGCGGAAGCTGTTTACTTCTCTCCCAGCGCCATATTGTGGGAGAGCAGATGCATAGAATAAGTCTTAATTCCAGTAACTCAGTCCAGTCTGGGCTGCTCCCCACAATAATTATTATCATTAGTGAAAATATGTCTCTTTTATCCTATAGTTTTACTTAAGAAAAACACATTTTTATAATTTTAAAACATTTTTAGAAGCTATTGTAATCCATAAGCTGTACTTTGGAAATTTATGTTCATTAAATAAAATATAAAAAAATTTTTTTAAACTCCTTACCTAGTTTTCTTTTATATTTTATATGCTTCCATTTAATTTTTCTTTTATTATTATTAAAGACAGAGTTACAGAGAAAGGTAGAGATAGAGAGAGAGGTCTTCCTTCCGCTGGTTCACTCCCCAGTTGGCTTCAATGGCTGGAGCTGTGCCGATGCAAAGCCAGGAGCCAGGAGCTTCTTCTGGGTCTCCCACGTGCAGGGGCCCAAGGACTTGGGAATCTTCTACTGCTATCCCAGGCCATACTGAAAGCTGGATTGGAAGAGGAGCAGCTGTGATTAGAACCAGTGCCCATATGGGATGCTGGCACTTCAGGCCAGGGCTTTAAACCACAACACAGGCCTCTCCATTTAATTTGAAACATTCCCTTAAAAATATCTAAAAGCAAAACATTTTTAACAAAAGTATGATAGATTTTTTATTATAATTTATATATTTTTCCTTTTTCTTTTACTTTTTTTTGTTTTTTTTAAATTCATTTTTGCTTTACTTTTTCTTTTTTGTTTGTTGTTACATATAGAAATTTTGCCTTTCGTTACTTTGAAGCAGTCTTGAATTCTTTGTCATATATGAATAATTTTAATTAAATTTTTAAAATGTATATAAAGGGAACAAATTTCATGTATTTCTTATGCACATTTTTAAGAAAATAATATTTCCCACCTACCCTCATAAGCTTCCCTGCTCTTACCCTCCCTCTTCCTTCCTTATTTGAGTTCCTGTAATGACATATTTCTAATTTATTTTATAATCACAAGATTAACTTTCCACTAAATAAAGAATTCAATAAGTAGTTAGAAAAACCACTGTTCCTCAGGAGTAAAGAATATAAACAATCATCAAATCCAAAACTGTAAATTTCATTAATATAAATTACATTTTTGGATTCTGTATATTAATGCAAGTCAGAGAAAACAGCATTTGGCTTATTTCATTGAGCATAATGATCTCCAATTGCATCCACTTCTGTTGTGAAATCAGGGTTTCGCTATTTTTTATGGCTGGGTAATATTTCATCATGTGTATATAACACAATTTCTTTATGCAGTCCTAAGCTGATGGATATTTGGGTTGATTCCATATCTTAGCTATTTTGAATTGAGCTGCTGTAAACATGAGGCTACAGATAATTCATCATATGCTGTATATCAACAATGTATATAAGCATACTTGGTAACAGACCCAAAAATACTATTTTATACAATTTAAGAAGCCAAGGCATTAAACTGATATCAAAATATTTATTACATTTACATTCATCTAATTTATATTTTTTTAAAGATTTATTTTACTTTATTTCAAAGTCACAGCTACACAGAGAGAGAGTCAGAGAGAGAGTGAAGTCTTCTATCTGATGGTTCACTCCCCAGATGACCACAACAGCCAGAGCTGCGCTGATCTGAAGCCAGAAGCCAGGAGCTTCTTCTGGGTCTCCCAAATGGGTGCAGGGGCCCAAGGACTTGAGCCATCTTCTACTGCTTTCCCAGACCATAGCAGAGAGCTGGATGGGAAGTGGAGCAGCCAGTTCTTGAACTGGCACCCATATGGAATGCTGGTGCTTCAGGCCAGGGCGTTAACCTGCTGAGCCACAGTGCCAGTCCCATCATCTAATTTATATTTAACAAATTTTTTTTACTTTAGTTATGGAAACTGAAATATCAGACAAGCATATTCTAGTTCAACTGCTATCCTTGAGACACAGAACACTATTGTATTTTGACATAATTTATTTATATTTTTATAATCTTAAACATCTAACAGATATAACTTTGATCCTAATTGGCCAATAAACACAGGCAAACATATGTTAACAAACTTGAAGAAATCTTTTTTATTTTACCAACAAACTTTAGCTATTCATCAGATTTATAGAAGTCCTGTGCCACACAGCTTAATTTAATAGTTTTAAATGTATGTAAATATGTATGTTTTAAATTTTAATGTTTTAAATTTAAATGTTTTAAATAGTTTTAAATTTATGTAAATATGTAATATCAGTAAACCAAGCAAAATACAGCTCTTAAGGGATTTTTAAGGGATTTTTAATAAGTAGACACAAAATACAACATGTTTATAATTTAACATATATATAACATATATCACAAGAAAAATCAAGCAGTTCTGTAGCAACTTAAAAAAAAAAAACTATTACTGAGACTGGCGCTGTGGTACAGCAGGTAAGGCCACCGCTTGCGCTTGCAGTGCCAGAATCCCATACAGGTGCTGGTGCAAGTCCCAGCTGCTCCATTTCTGGTCCAGTTCTGTGCTATGGTCTGGGAAAGCAGTAGAAGATGGCCCAAGTCCTTGGGCCCTGTTCACCCACATGGGAGACCCAGAGGAGTCTCCTGGCTCTCGGCTTCAGATTGGCGCAATTCCAGCCGTGCAGAGGACCTCTCTCTCTCTGTAACTCTGACTTTCAAATAAATAATCTTTTTTAAAAAATCTATTACTTTCTTCTTTTAATAAAATTAATTTCTTTCTCTTAGTTATGATATTTTTCACTAAAAATTGTGTTTAATTAAAAAACAAAGTGATTTTAAACTATAACATCAACACCTCAACAGGAATATGCAGAGGGAAAAAATGTAACTTGAATATTTATGTCAAAAAAAAAAAAAAAACCCTAATCCCAGCAAAGGAGCTGAACATTTTCTCATGCAATGAATACTACACCTGAATTTCCGAGCCTTTGACACTCTAATAGAGAGATGTTTTCTATGGCATATTCTTATGGGTCTTGTTCCCCACTGGCAACTGCACCAGGGGCTTCTGTGGGGAGCTCCAACTGGCTTTAAGAGAACAAAGGGAGTCCTAGACCTGAGTCTTTGGAATCTACTACATACATAATAAGACCATGCAGTATTTCCAGTTTTGTTCTCATACAACAATAATTACAGGGTGCACAAATCAGCTGGGATATCTCAGAGGACTTTCAGGTGAATTGAGTTGCCCATTTTTTTTTTTTTTTTTGACAGGCAGAGTGGACAGTGACAGAGAGAGACAGAGAGAAAGGTTTTCCTTTGCTGTTGGTTCACCCTCCAATGGCCACCGCGGCCAGCATGCTGCAGCCGGCGCACCACGCTGATCCGATGGCAGGAGCCAGGTGCTTCTCCTGGTCTCCATGGGGTGCAGGGCCCAAGTACTTGGGCCATCCTCCACTGCACTCCCTGGCCACAGCAGAGAGCTGGCCTGGAAGAGGGGCAACCGGGACAGAATCCGGCACCCTGATCAGGACTAGAACCCAGTATGCTGGCACCGCAAGGCGGAGGATTAGCCTATTGAGCCGCGATGCCGGCAAGTTGCCCATATTTTACCAAAGATTAATTCTCACACAGTGTACTCATGGAAACCAAATCCTCCTTGCTGAGGGACTGGGACTAACTAGAGTCTTAAGATTCTTGTCTCACATCAACCAGAACTAAGACACATGACCTTAGTGAGGCCCAACTGGCAGGAAGCCCAAACAAATGGCACAGAAACAGGATTCCCAGTGTCCACTGAGTTCAACTTAGTTATTGAGCCCTGGGATTCCAAACAGTACCATTTCCTTGTACCAACAAAGTGCTTATAGGCAGCTGATGTCACAGAAGAACAGAAAGTAAAGTGTCCACAAAAATGGACTCAGCAGCTTCTGGAATATCCCTGAAATCCCAACCATGGGGTCAGCTCCCCAAGAGCAGCCTGGAGAACACAAGCAGTGCTTGCCTTTCCCCAGTAACATGTGAGGACTAGACCCCTACTGCTGACTGCCATTTGTTACCAGTCAATATGTGGCACAGGCTGCTCACCTCTGAACAGCCAGTTCACCAGAGATGATTGCTGATGCAAGTGCACTGCTTTATTTAAGACACCAGCATTCTTGGAGTAAAAGCAGACCTCTTGGATGCCAAATATGCTCTTTCCCAAGAATGATGGCTTCTTGAAGAAACCTGGTTCTTAAGGGAACCTGGTTCCTTTCACTGACTCTCATCTCTGATGAACTGTCTAGTGGTGGGCAGCCTGGACCTACTTTTGACCCCTAAAATACACCCTGGCACTCTGAAAAGAAATGTGGACATCTCAACCATTCACTTAACCACTAGCCCAAATGTCCATTCTTTTCTTAGTAAGTTTTGATAGCTCTTATTGTTTTTTTTCTTTGTACTATAACACCATCTGAAATAATTTTTTCATTACTATATATAAAAATATAATTCATTTTCTTACCTAAGAGAGATCATTTAATTCAAACAATAAGAACAACAAAAAATGCTTCTTGGAGGATTGAGACTTCAGTGACTCATGTGGGAACCAGAGCATTTGGTTTGGGAAGCAGAGGTAGGCAGCTGAGACACCTCCACTTGAACTGACCTACTGGCCACTTACCAAGGTGAACTGATGCAATGATTGTTGGTCCCTGGAAATACGTACGCCATAACACAGGAAACTTCACAACAGAGATTTGTTCATAGTAAGGACTAAAAATAATTTTCTCTACTAATATCGCAAAGAAATCACTTAAAACGCTGAAATAAATGTGTAGGGTTAGCTGACATGTGAGTCCTACCAATATATCATCAATTTAACACGTTTAGGTCCATAAAAATTCTCATTTAAACCAAGTCAAGCATGATAAAAGTACGAATAAGACGCCGTGTCCCCGCACAAGTCCCCAGATCGCCTATGCACTGTGGCGATCTCCTGCAGTAAAGCAGGGATTTCGCCCCAGCCCCTCCCCGTCTGACAAAGGTCTCTCAACATCAAGTCCTCCGGATTTCCTCACTACCTCTACACTTTTCAAGCTCGGGGCGCCCGGGCTCAGCTGCGGTCCCCCGTGCCCTTGGGGAACCGCACCACGTATTAGATCGGCAATGGAGCTGCTGAATAAATTAAATAGTAAGCGACTGAAAGACCTGGGCGGCAGGGGTTCCTCGAGCCCCGCGCTGAAATCAGTGGGGACGCTCGAGGAGAAATCCGAGTTCTCTTTTCCAACTGTTGAAAGGAGACGGGGAGCTGACCCCAGATCTGCACCCTGGGGTGAACCCCAAGGTGAACACAGCAACTGCCGCGCCCGCCTCCCCAGCCCAAACCTCCGGGCTTGCACAAACCAGTAGACTCTGGCCGCGAGAAACAGAGGAGCTTCTGGGACTGGCCTCAGGACGCGTTCTTCTCACACCAGCGCTGCAGAGTGGGCGACCAAGCCGGGCTCCGGGAGCGCCATCCCCGAAGTCCGCCGCGACGCCCACCTGGAGGCGACCTCGCAGAGGGCCCCTGAGGCCTGGCGCAAAGGGCGGGTCAGCTCCGCCGCAGCCAATCCCGGCGGAGGGAGGAACTCGGGCTCTGTGACGCGCGGAGGGGGAGGGCGGAGCGCCAGTCCTGGAGGGGTGCGCGCGAGCGCACAGGGGGAGGCGTGGCCCGGGTTAGTGCGCATGCGTCGCACGCTGCGCGGGCCGGGGAGGGGGGTGGGGTCGGCCTCACGCAGCCTCCGATCGAGGCCTGGAGCCGGTTTTCTGCATTTGGCTTCTGACTCCCTGTCGGCCAAGCAGTTCTGTGTGTGGGGTGATACCATGTCTGCACTGCTGGCCTTCTGCTCACAGCCTGGAAGAGCAGATTCGTTCCGGTGTGAGCACAGTAAAACAGCTCGGCTGTATAGAATGCAGTGTGCAGTTTTGTGTAAGCCTCGGGTAATTAGCCGTGGTTGGTGGTGGTTGTCGGGTTCTAGACTTTGCGTTCTTATTTTCTTGGTATGTTTTCTTTCCCATGTGGACTAGTTATGCCTGCTACATTAAATATGAATGTGGTAGTAAGAATTTCCTTATTCAACAAGCACTTGTTAGTATTATCAGAAATGCTTGGGGCCGGAGCTGTGGCTCACTTGGTTAATCCTCTGCCTGCGGAGCCGGCATCCCATATGGGCGCCGGGTTCTAGTCCCAGTTGCTCCTCTTGCAGTCCAGCTCTCTGCTGTGGCCCGGGAGGGCAGTGGAGGATGGCCCAAGTGGGAGACCAGGAAGAAGCTCCTGGCTCCTGGCTTTGAATCGGCGTAGCTCCGGGTGTAGCGGCCATTTGTAGGGTGAATCAATGGAAGGAAGACCTTTCTGTCTCCCTCTCACTGTCTAACTTTATCTGTCAAATAAATAAAAATTAAAATAGAAATGCTGTTGTGTACACAGATTTTTTAATTAGCTATTTTTGAGTTGCGAAGAGACGATATAAGTTAACCTTACATATTTAAGTTCTATAGTTTAGACTTCTGAATAAATCTAAGTAGCCGTCCAGAGAGAGAAGCAGGAGAGAATGAGTGAATAGAAATATTGTGGGAAAATATATCCTGTTGATTGCTGGACCCATGTTGTGGTGTAGCAGATTAAACCTTCACCTGCAATGTGGTCATCCTGTATGGACACAGGTTCAAGTCATGTCGGCTCCTTGTCTGATTCAGCTCCCTACAATGTGCCTGGGAAAGCAGCAGAGTTGGCCCAAGTGATTGGGCTCCTGCCACCTGGGAGTCCTGGGGTGGAGTTCATGGTCCTGGCTGCAGCCAGGCTTAGCACTGCCTTTTGTGACCATTTGAGTAATGAGTGAGAGGATGGAAGATCTCTCTGTCTCTCTCTTCTCTGGTATCTTGTATTTTAAATAAATAAATACGTTGTCACAGAAAAATGGTTACTGTGCCATTTGATTGATAGTTCTTTTCCTACTCTAGCTCCTAGGCCTATTTTATCCTTTGGTTAACTATAGGCTTCAATGTAAATGGTCCATTCATGACCTTGATTGACTTGCCACTTCCTTGGCCTCTTCTCTCCATCAGGGACATTTCTCTTCCATCAGCCTGAGTCACCCGCAGTCATTCTTTGGGTCCTGTCATCTGGAAGTCTCCTACTTTCAAGGCCACTTCATGGAGCCCTGTTAAGCATTCTGACTGGGTATCCTCTCAGTTTGCTTCTCTGTATCTACACTGCTCTGAGACCTTGTCATGACGTTCACTCTGGATCTTCTTGTCCCCTCTACCTGTACCACCTATCTCCAACACATCCCTGCATTCCTTCTTTATCCACTTCAGATTCTTTAGCAATCTTTCCAAGTTTCCATCCACCCAGGCTTTCCTCTTTGCTGTTGCTGTTGTCTGAACAGCAGACAGTGGCTGAACATCACATTTACCTCCTTGGATTGCTACACCTGGGTGTCCCCAGAACCAGTAAATACTCATCCTTCGGAGAGGGAAGAAATGGCAGTTTCTGCACAGGGCAACAGTGTGACACAAGCAGCGGTGGTGGCAGTGATGACCTGCCATTCAGGTTCTGAATGAGATGGGATGGGATGGGATGGGGAGGGATTCCCATGCCATGACCACCAGACTGCAGCTCTTTGCCTTTTGCAATGACAGCCTCAGGATATGTGGCTTCCTGCCCTGGGTGTGGCTTCTCACTTCATCATCATCATTGAGTTCACTTCCCCTTGAAGAACTGCAGGGATGTTTCAGTTTTCCCAAGTGTGTAAGGATTTAGTGTCACAGTTCTTTCACTGTTCTCAGCTTGCTTGTCACCTCCAACCCATGACTCTCCTGCTAACAGAAAGGTGGCAGGGAGAAGCAATGGTGAGATGAAAAGATCAAGAGGCAGCTATATCCAAAAAGAAGCAGAACTGGGATACTGGAAAATGCTAGAGGTGTCCAATGCAGAGTTTAGAGAACAACATCCAAACCAAACATCTGAGACAGAAAAGGCTAATTTTGCTGCTGCAGTATGGTTTCCAATAAACCAGTACACTTTCCTTGATTAACTATCCTAAGTTCTGTTCCTCTATCAATTTTAGTTAAGTAAGTAGAGCTTCAAAATGGAAATGAAAAACTGAACTTTCAATGTGTCTGAGGGAATCATTTACCTCACTCAAGCATATGAAGCTTTCCAGAATGTCATAATATTAGTAAAATTACTTCAGGGTGAGCATATGGTGCTGTTGTTAAGTTGCCCCTAGGGACACCCACATCTCTTATCTAGAGTGAGTGCCTCTGAGCCTCAGCTTTCTGCTAATACACATCCTTACAGGCAGTGGGTGATGGCTTAAGATATCAGGCCCCTGCCACTCATTTGGGAGAGGCAGAATGCACTCCACATCCTGGCTGTGTTCTGGCTCAGCCCTGGTCATTGCAGGCATTTTGGGAGTGAACCACTGAATGGGAGACATCTCCCTGCCTGTTTCTACCTTTAAAATTAGTAAAATTAAAATAGTGATTGGTGTGGTCTGTGGGGTTAGAGCCCTGGCTCTACCACTGCTGCTTGCTGACTGTGTGATTTACAAGTGGCTAGATCTCTTGGTGCCTTTGTTTCCCCATGTGTAAGATGGGGTAAGAGTAGTGGCTCTTCCTTCATAGAGAAACTGTGGGAATAGATGGCAATGATCCAGACCAGTCCTTGAGTACATAGGAGAAAATTACATTGGAGAAAGTTATACAAATCAGAAGATGCTCTGATCTTTTAATTTTAAGTACAATTTAAAGACCAACTTCAATTGCAAAAGACTTTTGCTCTGAATAAGCCTGAAATGGTCATTAATCACTAGGTGGATTCTAAATTCCCTGGGCTAAAACAACTATATGGTAGCAAGGTGTTCTTGTTGCACACAGATGTCTGGTCACATGACATCTTTGTATGGTCACTGTACAAGGGTTAGACAAACAGCTACCGGGAAATGCTTAATAAGGAGGCATTGAAATGATAGGAAAGGGATTGCAGATAATTTACTTTGTATCTTACCTCCAAGACAGGGCAGGTGATGGCTTTAGTCAGGGAGGTTTTGCTTGTTGATGGTTTCTACAGAGCCATAACAATAGCCATGGCTGAGCCAGGCCAAAGATAGGAACCTGGAACTCCATCATTGTCTTCCACAAAGGTAGCTGAGGTTTAAACCCTTTAGCTTCCTTCCACCACTTTCCCAGGGGTATCAACATGGAGCTGGATCTGAAGTGGGGCAGCTGAGACTCAAACTGGCTCTCATTTGGGATGCCCGTGTCCCAGGAGGCAGCTTCACCTTCTCTGTCAGGATGTCATCTCTTTTGGTCTTTGGATCTTGGTTTAGACTGTCTTGGTAATGAGCTCCAAGACAAGAATGCCCACCAGGCTAGGACAATTCAGAAAGACATGCTTTCTTGTGTCTGTTAGGATGGTCCTTTAGGTTGATCCTTTTGGGAAGAATGACTTTTGGTGTCTAAAATACATTTCTCAGTCTGCTCAGGGTATCTGTGAAATGTAGTCTGAGGAAAAGCATCATGATCTTTCCTTTCTTTCCACCATGATGGCAAACTCTCTGTGTTGGCATTTCTAGACTACTACTGTACAGATCCACACACTCCTCTGGCTGCCTCAATTTGTCAAAGGCAAAACTATTTTCAGAGTTAGATTTTTCAGGATATAATATGTTTCTAGCTTCATATTCCAACTGTGCACTGGTAGATGCTATACATTCATTGTTTTCTGATGAACTGAGCACCTCTTGAATGGGAGGATCTTCAACAGTAGTGCTAGTGCAGTCTGAAGACAATGTGGGTTTTTTTAAGGTACTGCTGGAACACTCATTGTGGAAGCAGTATCCATCACTCTTTTCAGTTTTCTATTGTGTATTAACAGAGCATGTTTGAAATCTATCCTTACTTTTCCTAATGAACAATCTGCTTTTAAACTGTGGTGACTCCAAACCCCAAATTCCAATGTAAATCTGTGGGGTTAGCTGTTCATTCCATTTAGGATTATAAGGACTACTGAATTTTGCTGGTTCTTTTCCCTCTATATACAACTACTCATATATATATATATATATATATATATATATATATATATCTTCCAAACTAGTTCTTTTTTCACTTAAACTTGGTGTTAGAAACAGTTCCCTGCAACTGCAACCTTCCACTGTCATTATTATTAATATCAGACCCTGGTAAAGCAGTGGCCATGTCCCAAAATTCAGCAGAAACTATGTATCAGGAAATGTAGTAGACTCTGAAGATGAAAACATGAATAAAACATAATTCCTTAGCATAATATAAAAATAACATGCAAAAGTCACATGCAGGAGTGGGAATTTAGTACAGGGAATTTAGTAAGCATGCACATGTTTGACATCGGAGTATGTGGGGTTGTTTCTCAGCTTTGGGACTTGACCCCAGCTCCCTGCTAATTTGGACCATGGGCAGGAGTGATGATACCTGAGGTGTTTGGATTCCTTCCATCCTCATTGCAGACTCAGACCAAGTTTCCAGCTCCAGGCCAAGGTCTTCTTCCTTCTTTTCTTCTTCTTTTCTTCTTCTCTTCTTCTTCTTCTTCTTCTTCTTCTTCTTCTTCTTCTTCTTCTTCTTCTTCTTCTTCAGGGAGGGAGGGAGGGAGGGAGGGAAAGAAAGAATACACTGGCAATCTGGGGTGACTGAAAAAGAACAAACATAAACATGACCCTTTTCTTAATGGAAAGATCCATGAAAAAATGGTCTTTCTTTCTATCTTCAGTTTTTTCAATACAATATCCTCATACTCTCAGGCAGGTGTTTTCAAAGGAATGCAGCCTCTTTTGGAAGTTATCCATGGTGTTGAATCAGTGGTTCCTCTTTGCTCCATCTCAGGAACACTTGAAACAGAATCAAGATTTCTTTTCTGATACAGCGACAGTAGGGAGCTGTTCATGTGATCTTCCATATTTGAGTCATCATCAGAGTAGCCTTCAGAAGATCTCAGTCCTTATCCTCTTCATATTGTCTTGCTTTTTTTGCCCTATTCTTAAAATCCTTCTCACTACCAATTATGCTAAAGGTATTTTCCCACCTTAATCCTAAAAACATTTCTCTTTTTTTGCTCATAATCTATACTGCACATTGCTTGTAAATCAGGTGCTCAGATTAGTGTCCACATATGTGCCACATTTGTTACTGGGGGGATAATGGATAATGTGATGCTTAGTTGATTATCTATGAAACCTGGGTCTGAGTTTCATCGCATCTCACCTTTATGATTTCTTTCTTTTTTCAATATTTATTTTATTTATTTGAATTGCAAAGTTACAGGGAGAGAAAGAAAGAGAGGGATGGAGAGAGAGAGAGAGAGATCTTCCATAAGCTGGTTCACTTCCCAAATGACCACAGGCCAGGGCTGGGCCAGGCTGAAGCCAGGAGCCAAGTGCCCCATCTAAGTCAAGTGCCCCATATGGTGCAGGGGCTGAAGATTTGAACCATCTTCCACTGCCTTCCCAAGCATATTAGCAAGAAGCTGTATCTGAAGTGGAGTGGCCAGGACTTGAACCAGTGCCCATTCAGGATGCCAGCATTGCAGTTTGTGGCTTTACCAGTTAAGTCACAATGCCAGCCCCTCCAATTTCTTAATGTAGGCACTAACAGCTATAAAATTCCCTCTTAACACTTCTTTTTCTGTATCCCATAAGTTTTGATATATTGTGTTATTATCTCCATTCATTTCCAGATTTTTTTATTTTCCTTTTTATTTCTTCTATGACCCACAGTTCATTTAGGAGCATGTTGTTCAGTCTCTATGTATTTGCATATTCTCTAGAGTTTCTTAAGTTGTCAAATTTCAGCTTCATTCTGTTGTGGCCAGAAAATATATATGCTATGATTTCAATTTTTTTGAATTTGTTGAAACTTGCATTATGGCCTAGCCTATGATCTATCCTACACCTTCACAGGGTTAGGTGATTAAGCTATAAATTCAATAAGGAGATATGATTATAGTAAATGAATATACAGTTAATGTATACATTTAATGCTAATGGATCTAAAAAGAGATATAAACTCCTGTACAGTAGTAAAGGGGGACTTTAACACCCCACTTTCATCAATGGACAGATCAACTAAACAGAAAATCAACAAAGAAACATCAGAGCTAATCAATGCTATGAACAAAATTGACCTAATTAGTAATATAGAACACTTTATCTCACAGTTGCAAAATATACATTCTTCTCAGCAGTGCATGGAACCTTCTCTAGGATAGCCTTTGAATCAGCTGCTCCACTCCTGACCCAGCTCTCTGCTATGGCCTGGGAAAGTGGTAGAAGATGTCTCAAGTGCTTGGGCGCCTGTAATCATGTGGGAGATCAAAAAGAATCTCCTGGCTCCTGGCTTCAGATCAGCTCAGCTCTGGCCCTTGTGGCCATTTGGGAAGTGAACCAGCAGATGAAAGACCTCTCTCTCTCTGCCCCTGCCTCTCTATAACTTTGCCTTTCAGATAAATAAATAAAGTAAGTAAATCTTTGACAAAGTGTCTTGGCTTTCCAGGCCTAAAATATTCTCATGGGTTCTTCAGCCAGATCCAAAGATTAAAGGCTTATTCTGAGACCAGAGTGCTATTTAGGACATCTGCCATTCTATGAGTCTGCTGTGTGTCCCACTTCCCATGTTGGATCGTTCTCTCCCTTTTTGATTCTATCAGTTAGTATTTGCAGACACTAGTCTTCTTTGTGTGATCCCATTGATTCTTAGACCTATCAGTGTGATCAATTGTGAACTGAAATTGATCACTTGGATTAGTGAGATGGCATTGGTACATGCCACCTTGATGGGATTGTATTGGAATCCCCTGGCACATTTCTAACTCCACCATTTGGGGCAAGTTCGATTGAGCATGTCCCAAATTGTACATCTCCTCCCTCTCTTATTCCCACTCTTATATTTAACAGGGATCACTTTTCAGTTAACTTTAAACACCTAAGAATAATTGTGTGTTAATTACAGAGTTCAACCAATAGTATTAAGTAGAAAAAATAATACTAAAAGGGATAAAGTATTAAATTGTACATCAACATTCAGGACAAGGGCTGATCAAGTCACTGTTTCACATAGTGTCCATTTCAAAAAAAAAAAAAAAAAAGAGGACCTAAATGAAAGATCTCTGTGAGTGAAATCCCAGTAGAAAGAACGGGCCATCAAAAAAGGAGGTGCCTTTCTCTGATGGAAGGAGAGAACTTCCACTTTGACTATGACCTTGTCTAAATAAGATGGAAGTCAATGAACTCAAAATGCTTCCATAGCCCTGGCAACTCAGGACTAGGGCCTAGGGAAATTTCTGACACCATAAACAAGAGTGTCAAATTGTTAAGTTAACAACAGGAGTCACTCTGTACTTACTCCTCATGTAGGATCTCTGTCCTTAATGTGCTGTTCAATGTGAATTAATGCTATAAATAGTACTCAAACAGTATTTTACACTTTATGTTCTGTGTGGGTGCAAACTGATAAAATCTTTACTTAATATATACTAAATCGATCTTCTGTATATAAAGATAATTGAAAATTAATCTTGATGTGAATAGAATGGGAGAGGGAGCGGGAGATGGGGGGGTTGCAGGTGGGAGGGACATTATGGGGGGAAACCATTGTAATTCATAAACTGTACTTTGGAAATTTATATTTACTAAATAAAAGTTTTAAAAAATTACAAAACAAAACAAAACAAAAAGATTTTCAAGTCTCCAAGTGCTGTTGTTGAATGGTCTATGCATACCTTTTTATTTTTTATATAACACTAAACATTATGGTAAACAAATATGTTATATATAATATGTATATAATTGTTGTTCTAAAAGAATTGTGTTATTCCTTTTTTAAAAGATTTATTTTATTTATTTGAAAGGCTGAGTTATAGAGAGAGAGGGAGAGACAGAAAGAGCTCTTTCATCTGCCTATTCATTCCCCAAGTGGCTGCAATAGCTGGGATTGCACTAAGCTGAATTCATTAGTCAGGAGATTTTTCCAGGTCTCTCACATGGGTGCAGGGACCCAAGTGCTTGGGCCATCTTCCACTGTTTTCCTAGGTACATTAGCATTGAGCTAGACTGGAAGTGGAGCAGCCAGGACTGGATCCAGTTCCCTATTAAAACCAGTTGTTTATGGCCGGCGCCGCAGCTCACTAGGCTAATCCTCCGCCAAGCGGCGCCGGCACACCGGGTTCTAGTCCCAGTTGGGGCACCGGATTCTGTCCCGGTTGCCCCTCTTCCAGGCCAGCCCTCTGCTGTGGCCAGGGAGTGCAGTGGAGGATGGCCCAGGTGCTTGGGCCCTGCACCCCATGGGAGACCGGGAAAAGCACCTGGCTCCTGGCTCCTGCCATCGGATCAGCGCGGTGCGCAGGCCGCAGCGTGCTGGCCGCGGCGGCCATTGGAGGGTGAACCAACGGCAAAAGGAAGACCTTTCTCTCTGTCTCTCTCTCTCACTGTCCACTCTGCCTGTCAAAAAAAAAAATAAATAAAAATAAATAAATAAAACCAGTTGTTTTATCCGGATTGCTTGAAGCCTCCATTACTGTGAAATGTCCCCATTTATCTCTATTTAACATCTTTTGTTTAAGTATTATTCTGTTCATTGTTTAGATAGCCAGCCAATATAACCATCTTTCTTACATGTGGGTATGTCACTCCCCCTCTTCGTGGAGGAACGACACAGGACCCTGCGCTGTTCTTTTGTCTGCTCAGCCCTCCCCGGGTTTGCTGTTGGTTCTTTCCGGGTTGGCTGCCTTCCCTCCACCTCCGTGGAGGGGCGGTTCCCCCTGCCACTTTCCCAACTTCCGCGGGGGAGCGGCACACCGCCGGCCGGCTCTCTCGGGGGCTGCTCAGATGTTCCTCAGGTGTTCCTGGTGCATGTTGTCTCTCTCCTCCTTTATAGTCCTCCTCTGCCAATCCCAACTCTGCTACCCACATGCCGAGTACGCTGCTCTCCTCCAATCAGGAGCAGGTCCTACAGTTTATTGGTTGAACTGGAGGCAGCTGTGCAGAAGCTGTTTACTCCTCTCCCAGCGCCATATTGTGGGAGAGCAGATGCATAGAATAAGTCTTAATTCCAGTAACTTAGTCTAGTCTGAGTTGCTCCCCACAGTTCCCCCTTTCTTTTTATTTTTTGGCGTTGACAGGTGCCTGTCTTCGGTGCCCCGTGGCACACACTCTGCTCTGCTCTGCTAGAACTGCCTGCAGGTGCTTACAAGCCCTACCAATCAGGCAAACCGAATCCGAGCCTTCTCACTGTCGTATTGTGGGGAGACTTATTGATGATGTTGATTCGTGCCTTTCTTCGGTGACATGCGGCGCATACTGCCTGCAGGTGCTTATCGTCTTACTAATCAGGCAGACCGAATCCAAGCTCTCTCATTGCCATGTTGTGGGGAGGCCTTATTTTTCTCTATTTCTCTATCTCCAGGCATTCCTATTTCTCCCATTTTACTTTTTTCTGCCAGCATTCCTATCTCTCTCATTTTACTTCTAAACTTCTATTTCTCTTATCCCCGTGGCTTCCCGGCGCCCGCCTCAAGGCGGCTTCTTGGCGCCTCACCCCACGGCAGCTTCCCGGCTCTGCGCGGCTTCAGCCTGCACTTCTCTTATCTGCGCAGCTTCCCGGCTTCGCGCGCGCTCCGCGGTCTCTGCACCCTTCGTGCCCGCACCAAGGCCTCCGCGCCAGCCCCACATTCCCTATCTACTGGCGCCCCGTGCACTCTCTCCATTTGTGCCCCGCACGCTTTCTCTGCACGTGGCGGCTTCCGCAAATCACAGCCTAGCTCACGTTTCCGCTTCTCAGTTTTCAGTCTAAGTTCCCCGGGCTAACCTGATGAATTCCAACCTAGCTTACGTCTCCGCTTCTGGTTTTAGATTTTCGCCTTTTGTTCCCCGCGCTGACTTGACGAATCCCAACCTAGCCCATGTCTCCACTTCGGCCTGCTCCCGCGGCTCCATTTTCCCTAACATATTTTTCTCTACCCGGTATATTTCCTAACTTTCTTCCAACAATATTTCTCTCCCATTTCTCCTGGCTTCTCCCCACAGTCCGTATCCGAGTCTAAGTTTCTTGTAGCTTTCACTTTCGCTTTTAATCTCCTAGCTTCCCTGCCATAGTCAGCATCCGAGTCTATGTTTCCTCCAGCCTTCACCTTCGCCCTCAATCCTAACTTCTTCTGGCACTTTTTCCGTCCAGCTTTTCCCTAGGCTCTTTGCTAGTCTCTCTTTCCGGTATTTTCCCACTTCTTCCCGCTTCTTCCCTCCTAGGTTTCCTATCTGAGTCATGGCACCATTATGTCTCCTAGGCTTCCTATCCGAGTCATGGCATGGGTATACTTTTTTAACTCTTAATTTTTATCTTTTTGTATTTTTTAATTTAAAATTTCTTTTCTCATATAAGCAGTGTATTGTTTGATCTTTAATTTTTTTAGATACTTATATGATTTATTTGAAAGGCAGGGTTACAGAGAAAGGGTGGGGAAGAGAGAGAGATTCCATGTGGTGGTTCACTTCCCAAAGGACTGTAATTGCTGGAGCTGGGCCAGACTGAAGCAAAAAAGTTCATCTGAGTCTCACAAGTGAAAGCAGGGGCCCAAACACTTTGCCCACTATACCATAGTGCTGGCCTCTTGGATGGACCTTCCAGCTTCTGGCTTCAGCCTGCCTTGGCCATAGATATGCAAATTTGAGAAGAGAAACAGCAAAATAAAGGTTTCTCTCTTTCTCTCCCTATGTCTCTCTCTCTCTTTTAAATAAATAAATTATTTTAAAAAGTTAAAGGTTTTTATAAGGATTTAAGTAACAAAGGCGGGACTGTAGTTGTGACATAGTGAGTTAAACCACTGCCTGCAATGCTAGCATCTCATATGGGCACCAGTTTGAGTCCCATTTGCTCCTCTTCCAATCTGCTAATGCTCCTGGGAAAGAAGTGAAGATAGCCCAAGGGCTTGGGCCCCTGAACCCATATGGGAAACCCAGAAGGAGCTCCTGGATCCTAGCTTCAGACTGGCCCAACTCCTGCCATTGCAGTCATTTAGGGAATGAACCAGCGGACGAAAGTTCTGTTTCTCTGTCTTTTTCTCCCTCTCTTTCTCTGTAACTCTCCCTTTCAAATAAATAAATAGATCATTTTTAAAAGTCCAAGTGCTTGTGTTTCTGTGTCTGTCTGTCATTAATGATATTCATCCTGCAGTTCTGAAATTTAAAAAATTATAATAAAGTATCATATTTTTACCTGGAAAAAAAGTCCATCTGAGTCTCCCACATGAGTAATAAGTAGCTAAGTTCTTTCTTTAGCATCCACTGTTTGCCACACAAACATAAAAAGCTGGATTGTGAGTACAGAATAGTGGGAACTGACACAGGCACCACATCATGGGCTGTGAGTATCCCAAACAGTGGCTTTATCTACTATACCACAAGGTCTGCCCCAATCTTTACCTTTTAATTTTATTTTTAAAAGATTTTGTTTTATTTATTAGAAAGGCAGAGTTGCAGAGAGAGAGAGAGAGAGAGAGAGAGCCATTCATCTGCTGGTTCACTCTGCAGATGGCCATGATAGCCAGGCTGGGCTGGGTCATCTTCTGCTGCTTTCCTAGTTCCTATTAGCAGGGAGCTGGATTAGAAGTGGAGCAGTTGAGACTCAAACCCATGTCCATATGTAATGTCAGTAACACAGGTTACACACTTGCTGCCTGGCATTTTGCTCTTACAAATTTTAAGATATTCCTCTTATGTTTCACTTTTGAAAATTTGACTCTAATGTGTCAGGGCAGGGGTCTTTCCTTATTGTATCTATTTGAGGTTCTATGCATTTACTGTATTTGGATATCTATATATTTCTCCAAAATACAGAAATCTTCTACTGTTATCAATAGATTTTCCAAGCCTTTCTTTTCCCCCTTTCTTCAGAAATTTTTGAGACTTTTATATTTGATATATTTGATCATTTGATGGTATCCCATAGATCTTGAAAACTCTTTTTGTTTTCTTTGTCTCACTGAAATATTTCAAAAGACCTATCTCATGGATCAGATATTCTTTCTTCTGCCTCATCTAGTCTTTTAAGGCTTTCAACTGTATTTTTTATTTGAGTTATTCAATACACTTCATTTCTAATATTTATGTTTAGTTCTTTTCAATAAATCTGCCTCTAGTAAATCTATCAGCATCATGTATTGATTCCTGATTTCCTTTAATTGTTTCTCTGTCTTTTGAATTATTTTCAAGCATATTGGTTATCTCACTTTTTTCATGGTCCAATATTAATGCATTATTGTGTTCCTTTTGGGTGTTGTATTGACTTCCTTGTTCATGCTTCCTATATTTCTACATTGATTTTTGAATGTCTGGGTTATTCATTGCCAGCTTTACTTCTGGAGATATTTCTCCACATATTGGTTTGGTGGGGTGCTTTATATTTAGTTTCAGTTAGATTTTGTGGTGTACTCTCCCTATGCTTTTATTTGTTATTGTTTACATAGCCATAGCAGGAATCTGCATTTTCCCTGTGGCTCAGTGTAGTCACCGAGACTCCTGTTATGCAGGTCTGCAGCCATCTCTTGAGGGCAGGACTGCTATAATGAGCTTCCTAGGTATTGGGAGCAGACCTTACTGGTGTTGTGGGTGTGCCTGGCAGATAGATTCCCAGCCAGTATATCAAATCAACTGGAACTATGAGGTGAGTGCTTGATCTAGGATCTGAGTGCATTTAGAGACTGTTGGCCAATATCCAGATGCAGAATTGCAAGAGTTGCACTACTGGTGGGTGGAGGAGTTTAATACTCACAGATGCTTGCTGAGAGAGTGCTCAGATGTGAGGGTGACTTTGGCTTTGTATCAGCAGGACAAGATATCTTGGGCCACTCTGTGCTGCTTACTGGTTTGAGTTGGGTGCAGCTATCCAGGAACCAAGTATCAAGTGAGCAGAGTACCAAAATTCTGCCATCTTCTATGGAAGTGTTAGAGCTGGGAGCTATGAACTTCATGCTTTACCTATACAAAGCACAGATTCTTTATGCCAGAGATCCTGGCAAGCCATAGTGTTGTATTGTTTTAGGCTCTGCAAAAAGAGCACTGTCATAGTCCTGTTGGTAAGGTATTAGGAAAATTTTCAAAGTTCTCTCAGAGTTTGGGTGTGTGTGGCATACACAAAAATCTAAATTTCCTTCTATTTCTATTATGTTTCCAATATAAATCAAGGAATTTTCATCCCATCTCCCAAGTAAGACTGTGTGACCCCAAGTGATGGAGAGAAAGAGGAGAAAATAATATCCTGATATACATCTTACATTAGGAAGTGGCACCATTGAGTCAGTCTCAGGAGACAGAAAATAAAAGAATAGGATAGTATTATTGAGAAACAATGGGTGTTAAAGTTAAAAGGTACATGTTATGAGGCTTCAGAGAGGCAGGTAAGCAAAAATAGAGGAGCAATCAATGTGATGATTAGCATAAAGTGCACCTAGCATTTCAGTCACATAGAGTTGAAGCAGAGACTCAGAGAACTGTACAAAATAAAGCAGAATGCAAGGACTATAAATAGAATAAAAAGAAACAAGATGCCTAGTATTTCAACTGTTGGCTCACAGAGATAATTAAATTCAACTTATGATGTTAATTTCTTTTGGAACAGCAGCATGAGTCACTCTGTGGCCTTGCAAGAGTAGTCAGCTTTTTCCTCAAAAGCACTGGAGTTGTCCTTCAGAGCTGGACCAACGGTCATTTCAGAATAGTGGATGCAGGATGTTAATCCAGACACTTTTACTGCAGTGAGGATATATAAACTTGCTGTTTAGGGTCCCTCCTGGGTTTCTGATAGTGAATGAGAATGACTGGAAATGGTTTTAATTTAAACAAAGTCTCCAGGGTTAAATTTTGGAGTCCTCATGATTTGAGGCTGTTTCCCTGGTAATTATAGAAGAATCTGTTGAAATTGAGCCAAGACTGTCATTTACTTAACTAAATCAAAGACCTCTTTATCCCCAATCAGATCCTAATAAGGAAAGGACATCCACACAGCACTTGGAAGGCTTAAATCTAATTTTGAAGGGGAGGGTGATTCTGATTCATATTAAAACTATAGGCAATAAGGTGGTCTAGGGAAGGTGTGTTTCTTGGGATAACTTTCTTAGTGATCTCTTGAGGAAATAGTCTTTTCTCCCATACCCTAAAGACTGAGATCTTCAGGCACAGTGGAGATGGTAT
This sequence comes from Oryctolagus cuniculus, assembly GCF_964237555.1. Taxonomy (NCBI): domain Eukaryota; kingdom Metazoa; phylum Chordata; class Mammalia; order Lagomorpha; family Leporidae; genus Oryctolagus; species Oryctolagus cuniculus. The sequence continues at coordinate 95,724,485 of NC_091433.1, forward strand.
TGTATTTATAGTGCCATAGAAACCCTTTGAGTGACAGCTGACTTGAAAGAGAGACTATGGTAACTTTGCAGGATTTCAGAAATGTCTTCAGAACTGAAGTTCTGAGAAGAGCTTCATTTGTGGCCATCTCAGTTCTGCAAAGAAATGTTTCTACCTAATTATTAAAGGCTTCTACCCAAACTAGGAGGTACTGAATACCTTTAACTTTTGACATGTATATGAGTTTAACTGCCTGACTTCCCCTGGGTAGCTTGCCCATCTTTAAAGGAAGTGGGAGTCCCTGGTTTACATGATTTTTTTTTAAACTTTTATTTAATGAATATAAATTTCCAAAGTACAGTTTATGGATTACAATATCTTCCCCCCCATAACTTCCCTCCCACCTGCAAGCCTCCCATCTCCTGCTCCCTCTCCCCTTCCATTCATATCAAGATTCATTTTCAATTTTCTTTATATACAGAAGATCAGTTTAGCATATTTTAAGTAAAGATTTCATCAGTTTGCACCCACACAGAAACACAAAGTGAAAAATACTGTTTGAGTACTAGTTATATCATTAAATCACAATGTACAGCACATTAAAGACAGAGATCCTACATGAGGAGTAAGTGCAACAACTCCTGTTGTTGACTTAACAAATTGACACTCTTGTTTATGGCATCTGTAATCACCCTAGGCTCTTGTCATGAGCTGCCAAGGCTATGGAAGCCTTTTGAGTTCACCGATTCTGATCATATTTAGACAAGGTCATAGTCAAAGTGGAAGTTCTCTCCTCCCTTCAGAGAAAGGTACCTCCTTCTTTGATGACCTGTTCTTTCCACTGGGATCTCACTCGCGGAGATCTTTCATTTAGGTTGTGTGTTTTTTTGTTTGTTTGTTTGTTTTTTGCCAGAGTGTCTTGGTTTTCCATACCTGAAATACTCTCATGGGATTTTCAGCCAGATCTGTGTGCCTTAAGGGCTGATTCTGAGGCCAGATTGCTGTTTAGGACATCTGCCATTCTATGGGTCTGCTGTGCATCTCACTTCCCATGTTGCATCTTTCTCTCCCTTTTTTATTCTCTCAACTAGTATTTGCAGATACTTGTCTTGTTTATGTGATCCCTTTGGCTCTTAGTCCTATCATTATGATCAATTGTGAACATAAATTGATCACTGGGACTAATTAGATGGCATGGGTACATGCCACCTTGATGGGATTGAATTGGAATCCCCTGGTATGTTTCTAACCTACCATTTGAGGTAAGTCAGCTTGAGCATATCCCGAATTGCACATCTCTTCCCTCTCTTATTCCCACTCTTATATTTAACAGCGATCACTTTTCTGTTAAGTTGCAGCACTTAAGAATAATTGTGTATTGATTGCAGTATTCAGCCAAAAGTATTAAGTAGAACAAACAAGCAAAAAATACTAAGAGGGATAATGTATTAAGTTGTTCATCAACAGTCAGGGCAAGGGCTGATCAAGTCACCGTTTCTCATAGTGTTCATTTCACTTTAACAGGTTTCCTTTTTTGGTGCTCAGTTAGTTGTCACCGATCAGGGAGAACATATGATATTTGTCCCTTTGGGACTGGCTTATTTCACTCAGCATAATATTCTCCAAATTCCTAACAGGGATCACTTTTCAGTTAAAATTTAAAAACCTAAGAATAATTGTGTGTTTGTTCTACATGATTGTTTTTAAGACAAAGTTCACCAACCCCCAAAATATTCTTATTTGTCTCTTGACTGTCACTTCCAGTAAATAAATGGTGAGGTGTCTGTAGAGTTTTATCTCTCCCCAGGTGGAAGGCCTAATGAAGTGTTTGAAGGAGCTTCCACTTGCTTGGGGCTAGCAGAAGAATTTTATCTTCCTTAGATTCAAGTTATCTGGAGGCTGGATAACCTCAGAAAAGTGTCCATTCAGGCTCTTCAGGTGAATATTGGGGTTTGATCTCTTGTGGGGGTTCTCCCCAAAGTAAAGAAGCTTCCAAAGCCTCAAGTGATGGGGTCCTTTTAGTTGCTGATTGAGTTGCTAGGTTTTTTTTTTTTTAAGATTTATTTATTTACTTGAAAGTCAGAGTTACACAGAGAGAGAAGGAGAGGGGGAGAAGAGAGAGGTCTTCCATCCAATGGTTCACTCCCCAATTGGCTGCAATGGCCAGGGCTGCACCAATCTGAGGCCAGGAGCTTCTTCCAGGTCTCCCATGCAAGTGCAGGGGCCCAAGCACTTGGGTCATCTTCTACTGCTTTCCCAGGCCATAGCAGAGAGTTGAATTGGAAGTAGAGCAGCCAGACCTTGAACTGATGCCCATATGGGTTGCTGGCACTGCAGGTGGCGGCTTTACCCACTATGCCACAGCACCAGCCCCATGACAGTATTTCTTTATCAGAGCCCGAAGGCAGAGAATGTCAGTAAAGCTCAGCACATGGGCATATTATTTTCCATGAGTGTGGCATGCTTCACACTCCTGCCTGTATGTAATGCAAGATGTCATTCAGTGTCCCTCATGAATGTTACCTGTCATGGTGAAAATGCACTAATGTTGAACGGAAACATTCCACTGATGATTCAGAATTCTAGGTAGTAAATGTATTCTTGTGTGAATGTGATCAAATTGCCTGACTTTTGTGAACTCTCTGATAAGGTCTTTTGGCATCATCTTGGTGCTGTTTCATTTTTTACTTCAATCAAGTTGTGAATCATTTCTATTAACTTTTTTAAAGATTTATTTATTTATTTGAAAGAGTTACACAGAGAGAGGAGAGGCAGAGAGAGAGAGGTCTTCCATGAGATAGTTCACTCCCCAATTGGCTGCAATGGCCAGAGCTGCACCGATCCAAAGCCAGGAGCCCGGAGCTTCTTCCAGGTCTCCCATGTGGGGGCAGAGGCCCAAGGACTTGGGCCATCTTCTACTGCTTTCCCAGGCCATAGCAGAAAGCTGGATTGGAAGAGGAGCATCCAGGACATGAACCAGCATCCATATGGGATGCCAGCACTTCAAGCCAGGGCTTTAACCTGCTGCACCACAGCATTGGCCCCCTTATTAACTCTTCATATATTAAAGATAATAACCTTTTGTGTGCCACATTTGAAATATCTTTCCTAGCTTGTTTGTCTTTTGAATACTTAAAAAAATGGTTGTTTCGGAATTTTAATTTCATCTGGGGGCCGGCTTTTTGCCCGGTGTTCTGACACCGGAGTCCTACAGTGGAGTACCTGGGTTCAATTCCTGGCTCTGGCTCCTAACTCCAGCTTCCTGCAGATACAGATCCTGGGAGCAGCAGTGATGGCTCAAGTCAATGGTTTTCTGCCACCCATCTGGGAGACCTGGTGGAATTCCTGAATACTAGGAATTTGGGGGAGTTGAGCCAATGAATGAGAGCACACTCGCTTTCCTTCTCTCTCTCCTCTTCTGTCTCTCAAATAAATAAATTAGTTATAAATATTCATTCAGTACAATATACTGATATTTTTATGATTTATTTCAGAGCTTTATAAAAACAGTAACATTGTTATTTTTCTGAATGCAGAGAGAATAGAAAGAATCACACAGCGGTTCTCCACCCATGTAACTTTAACTAACAACAAGAAGGTGGTATCTGTGTGTAGATAGCAAATGTAGTAGTAAAAATGCCTCCAACTCTTTTTCTCTTCTGTGAGATATTCTTTCTGATTTCTCCCAGAGAAAGCACAAGGTGTATTTGCAAATAGTTTCACCTGTCCTGCACCTTGCATTTAATCATTAAAAACACATTTTGAAGATACTACTTCCTTATGGACAGTGTACACCTGCTGTGTACATATGCCATAATTATCTACCACTGTATGTGTTGTTTTTTTTTTTTATTTTTTTAGATCTATTTGTTTATTTGAAAGTCAGAGTTACACAGAGAGAAGAGAGGTGGGGGGGGGTCTTCCATCTGCTGGTTCACTCTCCAATTGGCCACAATGGCTGGAGCTGCACCGATCCGAAGCCAGGAGCCCGGAGCTTCTTCTCGGTCTCCCATATGGGTGCAGGGGCCCAAGGAGTTGGGCCGTCTTCCACTGCTTTCCCAGGCCATAGCAGAGAGCTGGATTGGAAGTGGAGCAGCCAGGTCTCAAACCAGCACCCATATAGGATGCCAGTGCTTCAGGCCAGGATGTTAACCCATTACACCACAGCATAGTCCCCTGGACATGTTTTATAGCTACACATGCACAGACAGACCTTCAGTCTTTTCCAGGTAGTTCTATAAATTTTAAGCTAAGTTTTCCACATCCAGAGGTTTAAGAAGTACACTTTTTTTCCCTTTCAGGGTGCAAAATCCCTCTTTGTGCCCAGGACACTTTTTTTTTTTTTTTGACAGGCAGAGTTAGACAGTGAGAGAGAGACAGAGAGAAAGGTCTTCCTTCCATTAGTTCACCCCCCTAATGGTTGCTACAACTGGCGTGCTGTGCCAATCCAAAGCCAGGAGCCAGGTGCTTCCTTCTGGTCTCTCATGTGGGTGCAGGGCCCAAGCACTTAGGCCATCCTCCACTGCCCTCCCGGGCTACGGCAGAGAGCTGAACTGGAAGAGGAGCAACTAGGACAGAACCGGTGCCCCTACTGGGAATAGAACCCGGGGTGCCAGCAGGTGGAGGATTAGCCTAGTGAGCCATGGTGCCAGCCCCAGGACACTCTTGAGATGTAATTAGCAGAAGACAAATGTCTGCATCAGAATGGTGGGACATAAAAAGGGCTTGGGAATTGTGAAGACTTAACTTTGTGTTTTAAAACAAGGGTGATTTTTAAAATTGTCTTTTGGGAAACATGTTGAAATACCATCGCTTCCTCATAATTGCACATTTCACAGCTTAATTCATCCAACATCCTGCAAGGCAATGTTTAATCATAACAAGAATCACAAATCTTACAGACAGGTAAAAGCACCTCAGATCAAAATGAGACTGGCAGTGAAGATAGTGCCATGGCATGGAAGAAATGCATGGAGAATAATCGATGATAAACTATATCTCACAACCCCAGCTGCCCTCCAGATGGGCATCTGCCAATACCAGTGTGACAGTTTCCATTTCTGTCCTGTAATGAAGCCCTTGGCCTCCACTCTTTAGTGTTTCTTGGACCTAAGCTTGGCCGGTTTGCTCAGGAGCTGTGTCCCTTGGATATTTTGTCCCCAGAGTGAGGGTTAAAAATTTAAGCCATTACCCACACTGTTTGGTTTTCTCTGTGCTTAGTGAATAACGAATGGGTCTAACCCAGCATACTAAAATGTGTTTGACCTGGAAAAACTGTAAACAATGAAATCTGCTACAATTGCCCTGTTTTCAAAACATTTGGATAGAAGCTAAAACAGTCAGTAGTCAGGTTCTTGACAGAATAGATTTTTCACAGGGCTCCCCGAAGTGTTTGGTCTTTTTTTACAGTTTTATATTATTCATTTGAAAGGCATAATAACAGAGAGATGGGGAGAGACAGAGCAAAAGAGGTCTTCCATCCACTGGTTCACTTCCCAAATGACTGCAACAGCCAGGACTGAGCCAGCTGAAGCCAGGAGCCCTGAACTCCCATGTGGGTGCAGGGGCCCAAGTACTTGGGCCATCATTCACTGCTTTCCCAGGCATGTTAGCAGGGAGCTAGATGAGAAGGCGGAGCAGCTGGGACTTGAACCTGTGCTCCGATAGGCGATGCTGGCATTGCAAGTGGTAGCTTCATCTGCGATGCCACAACACTCATCCCAGTGTTTGGTCTTTAAAATTCTTTATTTCATACTAAATACTCAAATCAATGCAGACAAATGCAGGTCACATTTTCACTGAACATGTTATTTTCTTTTTTTAATATTTATTTATTTTATTTGAAAGGCAGAGTTACAGAGAGCAGAGGCAGAGCAAGAGAGACAGAGAGAAGTTTTCCATCGCTGGTTCACTCCCCAAATGGCTGCAATGGCTGGAGCTTTGCCGATCTGAAACCAGGAGCCAGGAGCTTCTTCTGGGTCTCCCATGGGGTTGCAGGGGCCCAAGGACTTGGGCCATCTTGTACTGCTTTCCCAAGCCATAGCAGAAAGCTGAGCAGCTGGAACTCAAACTGGTGCCCATATGGGATGCCGGCACTGCAGGTGGCAGCTTTACTCAATATGCCACAGTGCCAGTCCCTGAACATGTTATTAAAACATAAACTTGTTAGGGCTCTTTGGACTCCTGTCCTCCATGCTGTAGCACAGCGTGGCTCAGGTGCCTTTGGTTCAGGAAGATGGTTCCTCATGAATTGATTGCATGGGATGAACTGAAAATAGAAATGTGCACTTTTCCAAAACAACGTTGTGATGACCCAAATGGCTCACTGGGCTTCTGAGAGCCAGGCGGTTTTGTGCCCAGGGTACAGTCACAAGATATGGGCTACAGAGCCCTTAAAGGGTGTACCTGTCCCTGGATGCTGACACTGCTCATCCCCCGATGGCTCGTGAGTGGCACAGCCCTGGTCATGCCTCTCTCATACCCCCAGGATGCTGCCTCTGTAGGACTGAGCAGGTGCTGTTTGGAATTTCTCTGTCTTACTAAGACTCTGTGACTGTGCTCATCCAGCTTTTCCCCCTGCCCAGGGAAAACACTCTTGGGTACACCGCCTGCTTTCCCCTGGGGACTACATCTCTTTTCTCCTTGTAAGGCAAGGGGAAAGTCCTCTTTGGAATGTGCCTTCAGGCTGTGGGGCCAGGCCTCACTTCAATCAGGCAAAGCTTATCAGTAGCCAGGCTGCCCCTCCCAGCCTCTCCTGGAAAACCAAGGATCCTAGCTTTGCGTTAGTGGGTACAGTCTGGAAAGCTTACGCAAATAGCAGGGGTGATTGTGTGTTGGTCATTGACAGGGCCGTTCAGATTCACCTGCTTCCAGGAATCCATAAACGGCCGCATATCCGGCCCCAGGTGTTCCAAGGAAGGAGGCCACACCTTGGAATCCTCTGCCATCCCTTTTTAAGGTCCGTAAGTCTTGTGATTTATTGGGCCAACTGTGGTGTGAGGTACATTTATTCAGGGGGGCATCTCCACTGGGATCACAAACCACTGTAACCCATGAGGTGGAATCAGGCAATAGAATGGCATGCATTGTTGTCTACTGGAGAAGAATCCTGATTCTGCAGCTGCAGACAGATATTTGCTTTTGAGGAAGCTGGTGGCTTTGTTCCCATTGGCAGGAGCACATGCTGTCCTGCCTTCTGAGCATGCAGAAGCATGGCTGAACAGATCATCCTGGAACACCTGGAATCCGATGCCTGCTGCAACTCGAAGCTGGATAACCTGCGGCTTCATCCTCTGGCTTCTGCCTCCCCTCTGCTGACTAAGCTCATTTCTATTATGGGATCTGCCTTCACCCATGCAGGCTGGAGGGTGCTGCAGACATGTGTCCCTGTAGCTGCAGCCAGGGGTGAATATTCCTCATGTGTTCTTGCTGTGAGCCACCTATCATCAGAGAAAGAGGCCTCACATCCTTTATCTCTGGATGAGGTGAGAAGCAGTGGCTTGGGAGTAAGGAGGCTGGGACTTCTGGGAAGCCACTTAGCCTCTCTGAGCCTGAGTTACCTCCTCTGTCTATGAGGAAAAAGAATTCTAACAGCTCCTGAGTATTTGCTCCTACAGTCACAGTGTCCTTAAATGAATTAACGGCTATCATGTGCCCAGAGCAGGCTCCCCCGTCTCATCAGGACTCTGTAAATGTTAGCCCCAGGGCAGGTATCTGTCCTAGCAACAAAAGACACCAAAAAAGATGCCTGCTTCTGTATTGGAGTCCTGGGTTCTAGTCCCACCCCAAGCTTCTGACTCCTGGTTCCTGCTAACGCAGACCTGGGAAACAAGGATAATGGCTCAAGGGATTGGGAGTTTCCAGCTCCTGGCTTTGGCCCAGCCCAAAGCAGGCATTGAGGAATGAACCAACAGATGGGAGCTGTCTCTGTCCCTCAAATAAATAAATACATGCATACATAAAAATGTTAGTTCTGAATGCCATTGTCCCTGGCACAGGAGGGCTCAGAGTGTACCTTGGCCGGGTGCACAGAGAACCCAGGCTACCCTGTAGCAACTACTGTCTCTACCATCAGCCTCTACTGCTTCTCAGGAAGATAACAGCTTTCCACCTGTCACACAGTGCCATTATGGAAATGAAAAAAAAAAAATGGGACAATGTGTGGAAAATGTATGTGGTTGTTTTCACTCAGCAGAAGTGGACTACACACTTTTCCTGGGGTCTGCAGGGGCTAGGTGCTGGGCAGGTCACGGTGTCAGAGGGAAATGAGGCCTGATCCCAAGCCACTGCAGTCCAGAGAGGCTGAGTGAGCCATGAACCTACAACCATGGTGCTGTGTTGCAAGTACCGAGAGGACTAGGTCTCAGGACCAGGAGTCTGCCAAGGACATGTTTCTTGAACTGGGAAGGTGAGGTTGAATGGTTAGGTGTGTTATGGGTGTAAGTATCTTAATTTTTATTCCAAGTTCTTGCGCCCCTCCCCAAATAAGAATTTAAAGCAGAGGCATAAGTACAGTGCACAAGTGAGAGCAGAATTTATTTTTTTATTATTATTTATTTACTTGAAAGTCAGAGTTACACAGAGAGAGAAATAGAGGCAGAGAGAGAGAGAGAGAGAGAGAGAGAGAGAGGTTTTCCATCCACTGGTTCACTCCCCAATTGACTGCAGTGGCCGGAGCTGCGCCGATCTGAAGCCAGGAGCCAGGAGCTTCTTCTAGGTCTCCCACATGGGTGCAGGAGCCCAAGGACTGGATGGGAAGTGGAACAGCTGGATGGGAAATGGAGCATCTGGGTCTTGAACCAGTGCCCAAATGGGATGCTGGCACTGCAGGCAGAGGCTTTACCTGCTATGCCACAGCACCAGCCCTGAGAGCAGAATTTATTTACGAGAGAGAGTGAGCAATCAGGTGAGACTGTGGACCACCCGTACAGAGAGGTGCCCATCATGTGAGTGCCAGAGCATTGCCTATGGGGAGGGAGAGTGGGAGGAGACCAGGGAAGGGCCCATAACTGTGGGAGAAAAGGGGCTGCTCCCACATGACCCATCCTTTCATGAGTTCCGGGGCAGTACCCTACTTGACTATTCAGATGGGTGGGGTTTAGTGCATGTGGGGCTTTCTGGGGGTTATGGGTGTCTCCATGTGGCACTTAACTTCCATGTGGCCATCATCACATTCTTCCTTTCTAGCCCCAGATGAGACACAGGTCACCATGGGAAAGTGGGCATACCAATTGACAGGTAAGGAGGTGGAGTTCCAGTGTAGGACTATGCAGAAATTTTGAGAAAATATTCCAGCTTAGGGATGCCTTCCACATCAGGTGAAAGGGTCCAGAGGAGGTGATGCTTTGAGGTCTTTGTGCAAAACGCCAGTGTAAGGCACAGAAGGTGTGAGGATTGTACCAAGTGCTTGGAGCCCAGCTATTTGCTTCTCAGTGCACGTTCCAGGTTAAAAAGAGGTGTTTTTGTTTGTTTTTGGCATAGCTACCTGATCAGATAAAAATTTTTTTCACCAGAAGAGAGCTCTCGGTAGCTCAGTGTAAAGCTAAAGTAAAGGCTGAGGAATTTTTCTTTGTTCCTGAGGAGGAGAGGGAAAACACTGCAGAGTGAACCAGGGAGGGGGGAGGGGTCAGGTTTGTAATTTGTAAGAACACTCAGGGTGGCAGCATGGAGGACGGATGTGCATGGAGTAAGACTGGAGACTGGGGGACCACTGGGAGGCCATTCAGCCAATAATAAATGGTGCAACTCCCAGGCAGGACCCTGGGGACAGAGAAAACCACAATGTCATGGAGGTGGAGTCCCAGGCTCTTGTCCTCCTAGCTCTGAGATCTCCCAGGGAAGGAATCTCTCCAAGCCTCAGTTACCTTGTGGGTCAGATCCAAAACACAACCCTTCATTTGAGAGTATGGTTCACCACAGACTGGGGTGTTTTAAAATAAAAGCAGGAGTGATTGAATACAATGGAATGCAACATAACTGGTACGCGCTGCTGGCTGGCCTTATTGGCTTATTCAGGATGTTGGCTCACCCTCCCATGCTGTATACCAAGTGAATTCTAGAAGGTTTATAGTCTTAACATTTGTAACTGTTGCCATTTGCAAAAGAATGGAGTCCCTCATTTCTTAAATTTGGAAGAGTCAGGTAGAGATGAGAGACTTCATAAATACCTCCTAACCTTTTGCCACTTGAAAATATTGAAAGGATAAATGATGCTGATGGAGCTTGCTTTGCATTACAAATTATGCATGTGACATGCCCTGGAGTTCTTTATGGCTGTGCATAATGAATCATCTTTTGTTCTAGCTTATTTTGGTGGTGGTGCTTGTCAAAGAAGAGGTCAAAGCAGATGCATTCAATTCAAGGAATCTGTTTGGTAGAGATGATTGGGTTTTGCCGTCCTATTCTGTGTGTTGCTTTTGTCTGTGCTTTGTATCTTCATTATCAAATTTGGGGGGAGAAGTCCCCAGTGGCGTTCACAGCTGCGGGTTGGGCTGATGACAGCGCACAGACTGGACTCACCTCCTCTTGGTCCATTGCATCTGCAAAGCAGCTCTCCTCCTGGCCTCTTCCCCCTCTTCTACCTTTTAAAATTCTGCAAGGCAGTGGACCCCTGTGAAGATCTTGATACTTTATGTAAAAGAAATGAGCTCTTAACTACTTTCTTACCTAATAATAAATAAAGCAAGTTGGAGTACATGATTGGAAGTATGCCCATGATTGAGTCTCCCATGAATTTTCTCTGGACTCCAAATATAATTAGGGAAGGCTAAAAAAGAAGGAAGCACAGCAGAGAATTATTTTGAGGTTTCTCTCTCTCTCTTTCTCCCACTCCCCTACCATTGATTTTTCAGCATCTGAGTGAGAGATCAAAGGTACTGTTTAAGTTTCACACATGAAGTATTTGATGTCTGTAAGTGGAAGCCAATTGTAACCACCCACCTCAGTCTTTCATAACTTCTTTCTATAGTGAAAACTGTGGAAGTATGAAGGAGGAGCCTCCCAGACACAGGTGTCATGCCTGGCTCACCAGTAATGAACTAGAAAGGGTATGGGGCAGGCATCGTGGTGCAGCAGCTTGTGCTTCTGCTTGGGATGCCCTCTTCCATATCAGAGTGCCAGTTTGAGTCCTGGCTGCTCTGCTTCCAATCCAGATTTCTGCCAACATATCCTGGGAGGCAGCAGGTGACAGATCCAGTGACACCAGAAGGAATTCCACCTCCTGGCTTTGGCCTGGTCCAGCCTGGCTATTGCAGGTATTTGGCAAATGAACCAATGAATGGGAATTATATCTATCTGTCTGTCTGTCTCTCTTTGCTTTTCAAGTAGATGAAAATAAATATTCTTTTTTCAAAAAATAGAAACTTACATTTTATTTATTTGAAAGAATTATGGAGAGAGAGGGAGGGACACACACACACAGAGATTCATGACATGAACATCTTAATTACTAGGACAAGCATCTTTCCTAACAAGCTTTTTTCTTAACAGCCAGATACTGGAAAGAACTTGTCTAGTGAATGGATAAGTGATTTGTGGTATACTACCTTCCAGTAGAAAGACATGAATGACTGATAAGCAACATGGATGAGTCTCAGAAGCATTCTGGTACATGAAAGAAGTGAGACATAGTAGACCATGTACTGAAAGAATCCCTATGAAATTCTGCACAAGGCAGAACCTCTATACCTCATACTATGAAAAAAAATTTCTGCACCAACATAAACTCATCCTGCAATTTTCCTGCAAGCTCTTTTGGAAACACTCTGATATCCATACATAACCAGGTGTGCATATGAACTAGAAAATAATGGTAAATGGTAACAAAGCCAGTTTGCCTGAAAATAAGAGTGGTCAGCCCAGTGCCTCACCTCTCTTAACCTCTTCAGGAGAGGGTTTGCCTTTATTTAGCGGGTGACCTGGTGCTGAGTATTCCTTTGTTACTGAGGGAATCCCTGAACCATTTGTCCTCAGTGAGACAGCCTGGCTGTCTTCTTGGCCTTTCATTTGGAGTGGGGAAGACTCTGGGAAAGTGGCTTTCACTTCATCCCCAAAGCCCTGGTGTGCTGTGTGTCAAATGAAGAGCCTGGAAGCCTGGACTGCTATCAAGAGCACACAACACAGCTGTGTCTCTGGGCTGACGGCCTTGGTCCATGTTTTCTTAGATCCATGCTGGAAACTGTCCTGGAGAAGATGGACACCAAGAGGATGCAGGCGTTCAGTTTCCTAAGTATGGCATGTTTCCTCCTTTCCTGTTTCCAGTGCTTAAGGACAGGCATCTGAGAAGGCAGGTGGTGGTTATTATTTTTATGTGGACTGAACTCAGCACCTAGTGAGCTGAGTCAAGCCGAGACTGTTGACACATAGTGTGTGGTCTGTTGTGGTTGGACATCTGCCACGGAGCAGAGTGTACCCAGGAAGCAGTGTTGTGAAAGTAGGATGGGTTTCCATGTGTTCCATGCTCAGCCATGGATTCTCAGGCCTGTGTGTGAGTCCCTCCGAGAGCACCTTCACTCTTGGTTGAGGGCCCACAGCTCAGGGAGGGAGCAGGCATACCCAATTTCATGTCTTCCCTAGTTGTTTTGTGGCTCTTTGGGACAATGGAACCAAATATAGGCTATGCTGCCAGACAAATGTGGCTTCAAATCTGAGATCCTCCTCCTGTTGTGTGTGCTCCTGGCCAAATTCTTTGAGCTCTTTGAGCTGCTACTTTCCTTGTCTGAAAAATAGAATTAATATCAGCTGTAACCTTAACATTTAAAAATGTAAGCAGTACTATTTAAAAATATTTTAGAAGTTATCATATAATAAAATTGATTCTTTGGTATACAATTCCACAAGTTTCAACTCATTTATAGATTTATTTCCCTGTAATGAGGGCATAGAATATTCTATTACTCCAGAAAATCCCCATCCTTCTGTCCTTCTATGATCACTGTCTTGCCCATCATAAAGACTTATTTTTAAGAATGGTCTTGGGGTCCAAACCACTCTTAACATATTTCATGTTATCATCAATTTAGGAAATCTTTATCAAATAAAAAAAATTCCCTTGCAGCTGGAATGAAATGTGCTTTGAGAAGTATTAAAGAAATCCAGCTTGTGTTCCTGGATAGCTTTTTTGTCTCATCAGTATTTTCACTTTCCTTGTCTTTATTACATCTGATTTGGAAGGTTTGTTTGTTTTTACACCGCTGTATGCAGGTGTAAATGACATACAGCAAACAGCACATGTTTCAAATGATCAATCTGATAAGTTTGGGCATAGGTAATTATCCGTGAGATCATCACCACAATCAAGATAATGAAGGTATTCACTTCCTGAAAGACAAACATTTTTATTATTGTTGTAATCCTAACATTGCATAATTACTGTAAGTGGGATAGACATAGGCTGTGGTTCTAGGTCCTAATAAAATAATTCATTCACTCAATATTGAACCCTTCTTAGCTGTCAAAACTGGACAGACCATTCAGTAGAATTTGCAAATATTTAATACAATGATAAATTTTAAGTTTTAAGCCTTCTTTCACATTATAAAATTTTCAGAGGGTAATAAAAGGAAGTATGAAAAAAAGAATTTGATATTTTTAGATTTAGGTGACATGGAGACATCTGAGAATGTTTCTCTAGCTATAGAGTAGACTATGTAACAGCATAGTCAGGGCAGCTGTATGACCTAGTGGTTAAGAGACCAGTTAAGACACCTGCATCCCATATCAGAGTACCTGGCTTCCATGTCTACCTCTGGCTCTGGACTCCAGCTTCCTGTTAATGCAGACCTGGGAGGCTGTGGTGGTAGCTCATGTAATTGGGCGCCTGCCACCCATGTGGGAAAGCTGGATTCAGTTCCCAGCTCCCAGCCTCTGCCTTGGCCTAGCCACAGCCAAAGAGGGCATTAGGGGAGGACACCAGTAGATAGGAGCTGTCATTTTCTCTTTCTCTTGCTACTGTCAAATATATATTTTTAAGACTTATTTATTTATTTGAAAGGCAGAGCCAGAGAGAAAGAGAGAGAGAGAGAGAGAGATCACCCACTTGCTGGCTCACTCCCCAGATGGCTGCAGTGGCCAGAGCTTGGCCAATCTGAAGCCAGAAACCAGGAACCAGAAACTTCCTCTGGGTCTCCCACATAGGTGCAGAGGCCCAAGCACTTGGGCCATCCTCTACTGCTCTCCCACGCCATAGCAGAGAACTGGGTTGGAAGTGGAGCAACCGGCACTCAAACCGATGCCGGCAGTGTAGGCAATGGCTTTACCTGCTACACCACAGCGCCGACCCCTGCTGTCAAATATTTTTAAGAAAAGCAAAATCTACGTCATAAAGCCATTATCAGATTAAATAAGATAATGTGTGTAAGGTACATCACACAATGCTTGCACATAGTTTTTCTGTTCCCTTAATCCCTTCTTGCCCCTTCCCCGCATTGCCCAATTTGTGGTCAGGTAATTTGATAGATGACTGTTGCTCTGGGATAGGTCAGGAGCTTTGGTCTTGGAGGCAAGGAGATGGCCTCCTCAGTTTATGCCTCTTATTGTATTAGTGTATTTTGTTTGGTGCCTCTCTCTTGAGTCACCTTGCTTTTTGTCATCTCTTTAGGCAATGGTTTATCAGAAATTGATGCTGGTTTATTACTGGTGGTGACGCATGGGTATCAACAAGTACAGCAGTCAACAGGTGGAACTTACCCAACAGTAGAGGAAAACTTGCTTTGGGCACTTAAAAATTAACTTATCCAAGTTATCTTTTGTTAGGTAAACCCATAGTTGAAAGAGAGTTCTGTATCTCTTCAGTTTATAAATCAAAAGACTGACATTGAACTTTCTGATTAGAAATACTATTTAAATTTATTTCACTTGGCAGTTGTCTTACTTTTTAAAATTTTATATATTTTTTTACAGAAGATCAGTTTAGTATACATTAAGATTTCAACAGTTTGCACCCCCATAGAAACACAAAGTGAAATATACTGTTTGAGTACTCGTTATAGCATTAAATCTCAATGTACAGCAAAAAAAAAAAAAAAAAAAAAGAAATTATCAATTCCCAACTTGACTCTCACTGGGATTAAACATGACAATAGGTCTGATCTGATTTCATCATCATTTAAAAAATCATCTATTATTTTTCACTTTATGTTTCTGTGTGGGAGCAAACTGTTGAAATCTTTACTTAATGTATACTAAACTGATCTTCTGTATATTAAGAGAATTGAAAATGAATCTTGATGTGAATGGAAGGGGAGAGGGAGTGGGAAAGGGGAGGGTTGCGGGTGGGAGGGGCGGTATGGGGGGGAAGCCATTGTAATCCATAAGCTGTACTTTGGAAATTTATATTCATTAAATAAAAGTTTAATAAAAAAAAAGAAAAAAAAATTATATATATTATTTGATATATACTACTTAACATTACTTATATACATATACTCATCCATGTTTTTAATTATATGCTAGCAAATGTTATTAAATGTAGTCAAGGGACTGTACCATTTGTGGGATGAATGAGAGGAAAAAGAAGGTATGTAAGCCCAGAAGATTCACAGATTTGTTTCAAGCCCAAAGAAAATTAATGTATTTGACTTGGAAGATAGCTTATTATAGAAAAAGGATAGTAAATTTGAAGCAACTTCTGGTCTGGTTAACCAGTGGAGGTTGGACTGACTGTTTTCGCGGAGGAGCGGCACCGGCGAACTCTCCGACCGACTCTTTCAGGGGGGCCGGTGTTGTTCTCCCGGGAGCCCTCGGAGGAGCGACAGGTCTTGCTGCCTTTTGCCATTTCTAGGACACCTGGAGCTCAGTGCCATTCCCTGGAGAAAGCTGATCCCCTGGGGAATGCAGGGGCACCTGGAAATCCTGGAGATAGGGCTGGGAGCTGAGAATCAAATCTGGCAGGAGCCAGGAATCTCTGGTCCTGGGAGTCCAGCACCAGCCTCTCTGGAGGGCCGTGCTGCTGTGTGCTCCCCATTCTGGTTCCTTAGGGCCTCGCCTCTAGCTTGCTCACCTGTTCTCTGACCCATTTTCTTTCCTTAAACTTCAGAATTATTTGCTTCCAACCCACTTTTTTTTTTTAAGATCGATTTATTTGGGGCCCATTGTGGCATAGTGGGTATGCTGCAACATCAGCGACCCATCTGCTCCACTTCCAATTCAGCTCCCTGCTGGTGGCCTGGGAAGGGTGGTGTGGGGCCCTGCTACCTACATGGGAGACCTGGATGAGGCTGCTGGCTGTTGAAGCCATCTAGGGAGTGAACCAATGAATGGAAGCTCTTTCTTTCTTTCTGTCTCTCCCTCTCTCTCTGTAACTCTGACTTTCAAATATGAATAGATCTTTTTTTAAAAAATAAAGATTTGTTTGACAAGAAGAGTTAACAGAGAGGATGTCAGGGAGAGAGGGGAAGATCAATCATCCATCCGCTGATTGATTCCCCAAATGTCTACAACCCCCAGCCAAAGTCAGGAGCCTGGAACACAGAACTCGGAATTCCATTTGGGTCTCCCACGTTGGGGGCAGGAGACCAGGACCTTGGGCATTGTCTGCTACCTTCCCAGATGCGTTAGCAGGGAGCTTAAATCAGCACTCCCATATGGGACAGAGTCAGCAGTGGCAGCTTAACCCACTGCACCACAGTGCCGACCCCACCTCCCTCTGCCTCGATGCCTTGCCTTGTCTCTGCTGCTCCCTCTTGGCTGCACATGGCTTCATCTTCTGGGAGGGACATGCATCTATTTACTGGTGAGATCTGAGAGCGAGACCCGGGTTACACAAGGGACCTTGTGAATAGCAGCAAGCATCTCATTCTGCTTGTGATGGAGCAGAAAGGGATGCCTGTGTGAGTCCCGTTGCCCTTCCAAGCATCACTTCAACACTGCATCTGAGCCAGGGCCAAAGGAACCCCCAATGGTGTGCAGGGAATGTTCCAGTTAAAGGGAGGCTGAATTTTTTCTGGTGCCAGCAAGGGCCCCCTTTCCTTGGCTGGAGTAGGAAATGGCTCCAGGAGCTCCCATATTTCTTTTTTTTAAACTTTTATTTAGTAAATATAAATTTCCAAAGTACAGTTTATGGATTAAAATGGCTTTTCCCCCCATAATTTCCCCCTCACCCGCAACCCTCCCATATCCCGCTCCCTCTCCCATTCCATTCACATCAAGATTTGTTTTCAATTATCTTTATAAACAGAAGATCAATTTAGTATATATTAAGTAAAAATTTCATCAGTTTGCACCCACGCAGAACATAAAGTGTAAAATACTGTTTCAGTACTAGTTATAGCATTAATTCACATTGAACAACACATTAAGGACAGAGATCCTACATGAGGAGTAAGTGCAACAACTCCTGTTGTTGACTTAACAAATTGACACTCTTGTTTAAGGCGTCAGTAATCTCCCTAGGGCTTGTCATGAATTGTCAAGGCTATGGAAGCCTTTTGAGTTCACCAACTTCGATCTTATTTCGACAAGGTCATAGTTCTCTCCTCCCTTCAGAGAAAGGTACCTCCTTTGATGGCCCGTTCTTTCCACTGGGATCTCACTCGCGGAGATCTTTCATTTAGGTTTTTGTTTGTTTGTTTGTTTTTTTTTTTTTTTTTTTTTTTTTTTGCCAAAGTGCCTTGGCTTTCCATGCCTAAAATACTCTCATGGGCTCTTCAGCTAGATCCAAATGATTAAGGGCTGATTCTGAGGCCAGAGTGCTGTTTAGGACATCTGCCATTCTATGAGTCTGCTGTGTATCCCACTTCCCATGTTGGATCATTCTCTCCCTTTTTAATTCTATCAGTTAGTATTAGCAGACACTAGTCTTGTTTATGTGATCCCTTTGACTTTTAGACCTATTATTATGATCAACTGTGACCTGAAATTGATCACTTGGACTAGTGAGATGGCATTGGTACATGCAACCTTGATGGGATTGAATTGGAATCCCCTGGCACATTTCTAATTCCACCATTTTGAGCTCCCACATTTCTAACAGATGCTCAGCTGTCTGAAGCCAAGCAATGGGAGGTTGGCCTCTGGCCACCCTGCTCCCTCTGCATGCTGAGCCGAGAAGTTGGCTTTATCTGGGGACGTAGACCAGTTCCCTCTCACAGAGGCAGGCCGAGAGCCTGGCTGGGAAGGGAGGCCTGGTCAGTCCCATGTCAGAGCTGAGAGCATCCCAGAAATAAATATTGATGTCCACTCAAAGACACGGAGCCTGGGCTCCTGAGGGGATCTTTGGCTGTGTGAGGAGGGAAGAGGACATGTACAAGGATGCACGGATTTCAAATGTATTTTGCACCAAAATAAACTTACCTTTTCATACCATTTCCCACAGCCTTTTGCAAGCACCCTCCTATTTCTAAGGTAAAGGAAGACTCGCCTCTTTTTCTACCATTTACCTTTGTTTCCTTGGCTCAGGGGAAATCCACAGGGATAGGGACAAGACACCAGCCTGTGCTGCGAATGCAGCTTGGTTCTGGGCCACCAGGAGACGGGGGCCTTTGCTGGAGAGGTGGCTCCTTTTTTTGGCCCTGACAGTCCTCTGTGCTAGATTGGAGGCTGAGCATGGCGCTGTGGGCCCCGCTGGTGTTTCACAGATGACACTGTCCCTGGTGCCCGTGTGTCCAGGGATGAGGAGGGGAGAGCTAGGGAGGTGGTGGGAGGGTGGCCAGGGAGACTCAAGGACATGTTCATGGGGTAGACGATTCTACCTCATGCTAAATTTTCAAGGTGTTTAACTTGAGAAACCTGGAAAATTTGGGAGAAAACACATTTTTTCACAGTGTTTTAGGAGGAACAGGCCATAGGGAGAAACCAGTTCTGCCTCTTCATTTTGTTGTGGAAACACTAAGGGCCGGTGCTGTGGCTCAATAGGCTAATCCTCCACCTTGCGGCACCGGCACACTGGGTTCTAGTCCCGGTCGGGGCTCTGGATTCTGTCCCGGTTGCCCGTCTTCCAGGCCAGCTCTCTGCTGTGGCCCAGGAGTGCAGTGGAGGATGGCCCAAGTGCTTGGGCCCTGCAGCCCATGGGAGACCAGGAGAAGCACCTGGCTCCTGCCATCAGATCAGCACAGTGCCAGTCGCAGCGGCCTTTGGAGGGTGGAAACACTGAGGTGTGGGGTTGGGGGAGCACATAGAGGGAGTCAGTGCAGTGTCAGGATCAGAACCCAGAGCCCACGACCCCACTCCTTTCTTTCTGGGTCAGCAGAAATGCTGCCTGGTCACCCATTTCTTTGCAGTGCATTTCTATCTATGGAGAGACAAACATTATTCATCTTAAGCATGGTTTCAAAAGCTATTTTGATGGCAGATTTTAAAGCCCCATAATAACTTGTAAATAATACTGTAATTAATGAAAGGAATTGATGTTTTCTGTAAAAGCTGTTTATATTTTCAGGGACAGACAGAATTCTTCCATCTGCTGGTTCACTCCCTGAATGCCCACAGCACCCAGGACTAGGCCAGGCTAATTTAATGTAACTAATTTAATGGAACCAGGAATTTAATGTAGCCCACATGGTTGGCAGGGGTTCAAGTACTTGTGCCATCACCTGCTGCCTCCCAGGGTGCAGATTAGCAGGAAGCTGGATCGGAACTAGGCCACTCTGATATGGGGATGCAGGTGCCCCAAGCAACAACTTAATTGCTGTGCCATACACTTGCCCCCTAAAATCCATTGATTAATTAGTATGTTGTAGTCTGAGCTCTAAGCTAATTTCAGTGAAAAGCAGTGTTGTGGCAAAGGGAGAATGATCCACGGTAACCAAGTGTAGGCTTTCCTTGTGTGATTGTGGCTCAAAACTGCTCTGCTTCTGTCTGTCTGTCCCTCCACCCCTGGCTTGTCTCTGTGTCCTCCATTACATAGCTCATGTCTGTCTCCACTGGCCCCAACCCCGTGTACTGGCACCTCCTGTCCTGCCTGTTATTCCGGTTGCCAGTCACCCTGTCCTCATCTCTGTTGCCATGTTGTATGTCTCTTGGCCCCTGTCCCAGCTCTGTCTCCCTGACTTGGTCCCCTGCCCACATCCCAGACCCTGCCTGATTCTGTCCTTGTGCCTCAGGCTGTCTCATCTCTCCTTGAGGTCTTCTTCCATTTCTTTTCTCCCTGAGACCAGCTTCCTCTGTGGCTTGCACATAATCCACATGACTGCTCCAGCCTCCCTCTGCTCCAGTCTCACCCACAGACCGTTCTGTCCCACCCTAATTTCAGGTGCCCCAGGGAGCCAGCTGACCTGCCTACTGCAGCCTTGCTCAGCACAGTGTGTGCTGCTGCCACTGAGGAGCTGGCTGCCCATAGCCAGGTGGATTGTCCTGGTCTCGATGTAGGGCCAGGGACACAGGTGCCTGGTGCAGAAAGCTTGGGTGTATGCATTCTGTCCACCCTGTGAGATGTGCAGAGCTGTCAGAGCCATTTGCCCAGGAACCCACTGCTGAACGTGGCAGATTTCAGAGCCAATCTCTGCAAGGTGATGTACCTGCTACCAGGCTTTTCTGGAGTTCATCAGTGGTATCATGATTACAATAACCCCCTTATCCTCCAGTGATATGACCCCAGGCCCCCAGCCGATGCTTGAAGCCGCAGCTGGGAAAGAACTCTGGAAGTACTATGCTGTTTTCTCCTGGAGGCCCCGCAGTGGGGCCACATGGTAGCAGAGTTAGTTTGTCCTTCTGTTCACGTCCCCTGCCTCCTTGGCATCATTCCCCTTGTGCTTCTGCTTCATGGTTAGGTGAGATAAGGGTTACTTGAACACAAGCACTGCCATCCTGGGACAGTTGTTCCAGCACATGGTGAACAGGAGGGGAGTGTATACAGTGTGGATATGCTGGACAAGAGGGTGAGTCATGCAGTTGGAGGGCAGAAGCCATAAGTCAGAATGTTCCCATGCTTAGAACCCCAACTGTCTTCTGTGCATGTGTTGAAAGTGACTGTTTGGGCACTTGGTCTGATACCAGTGTTGTTAAAACCCTGTGTAGTATCCGCTAACATCTTCACATGTGTGGGGCAGAGGAGGATTGCTTTGATTCTGGTCAGGTTCCTAGAGAAACACTGGAAGAAGATTTAAACATTGTTGGCTAGTTTGTGGAACTTTTCAAAGCCTCCCTCCATCCTAAAAATTTAAAGCTGTGGCATAAAACACATTTTGATTAAGCACTGGTGTTTGACTTGTACGTTCATAACCACTGGCAATAGTCAAGATCTTGTAGGGTTGATGGTTGGCTGACCCAGTTAGGGTGTCTGGGTTCAGTTCCTGGCTGCTGCTACTGACTCCAGCTTCCTGCTAATGCAAACCCTGGGAGCCAACAGTGATGGCACCACATGATTGGGCTCTTGCTACTCACATGGAGGCATGGATTGAGTTCCCAGCTCTGTATCGGCCCTGGCTCTATTGTTGTTCTCTCTCTCATTCTCAAAAAAATCTCATTTATTAAAAAGAAGAATGGCTGTGTGTGGACATGAGAATTATGAGGGAGGAAGATGGGCCTTCTGCACTGTTCTCCTTGCCTAACAATGATTGTAAGAGTAGTAGTCCCCTCACCCCCAGTTTCCCTACCCCCAGTTTAAATATCCTGCAATCAAGCATGGTCCAAAAATACTAAATGGCAAACTCCAGAAAGAAACAACTCATAGATTTTTAAATAATGTTTTTTCCAGTATATTGTTATATATGTCATCATCAGCTAATGTTCATCTCTTAACTGTGCTTAATTCATAAATTAAGCTTTCTCATGGATAATGTGTTATTAGAAAAGCAAAATCAAGGTACCTCTAAAAGTTCATGGAGAGATGGAATTAAAAGAGTTTATTTTGCTTCAAAATACTCAGAGAAAATCATGCATGATTTCAGAAGAATTTTGTACCAGCAAAAGCGCGTTTTTCAATTTCATTTTCCCCTGAACTCTTTGAAGGGCTCCCTTGTAAACAGAATTGAGTGCTGTCTGGCTGTAGGCAGCCAAGGATCCAGCCTCTGTGGATAAGAGGGCCAGGGACTCACTTGCATTCTGAACAAATCACTGTGATGAAATCTAAGAACTGGGAAATGCAGAATGGAAACTGGCTTAGTTGTGTGCGAACTTCTATTTCCACCCCCTTCTCCTTACTGAAATTCTTTGACCTCCTGCCACTGAGGGCCTTAGCATGGCTTCTGCTAATCCCCCAGCAGCTGCTCCCTGTCACCCCCAAGGCCTGCAGGCCAGGCGGGATGAATGTGTTTGTCACTGAGCACCAGATGCCTTCCCCGTGCTGACTCACACACTCTGTCCCCTTGGCTGGCTTGTAACGGCAGAGGGGCAGGAGGACCCGAGAGCTGCCGGCTTTTACCTGCTGGACAGCCTTGCTCAGCCACCTGTGCTAACGTTCCTTAATCAAATTTGAGAGTTGTTAAAAGCATCCGGTGACATCTCCCTTTCGATTGTTCCATTCCTTGCTGCACCCGGCCCAGCAGCCTCAGCCTGGAGTTGCACTTCATGCTTGGCCCAGAGCCCATGTGTCACAGAGCAGCTGGTAGGGGCTGGCCTTGGGAACACCCTTGGCATCATCCTGCCCCTGCCTGTGAGATGCTCCCTGCAGGAGCCAGCCCCAAGTGGCAGGGCCTGGGACCACAGGGTTGGGACAGAGACCTGTAGACCCCTGGCTGAGGTAGACACAAGTGGATTGTTCATGGAAGGAGGGATCCCATTGAAAAAAATAATGTGTGACAGGAGTGCATTTTGCAGCATTGTTTGTGCAGGGGTAGGAAAGAGAATGACATGGAGATTAGATGAATAAGGAAATTGGGGACAAATACGCATGGACTTTGGAGAGTTTGTGGGAAAGCAGAATGAAAAGTCATTTTAGTAGGAAAAAAGACTGAAATGCATGCAGAGTTTCTTCCTAAGGCATTTTCTACAAACATTTTGAAGACCCCCTCGTATCATTCTCACCCTCACTTGACCATCAGATGACATAACTGTCAGATGAAGAAGGGAGTGCAGCAGCTGGGCTGATGGTATGATTCTGTTTGGAAGACATCAGACACTCTTGCTGTGTTCCTGGGCTTTTGGAGAAAGAGAAGGAAAGGCTGACTGCCAGCCACCAGGCACTTAGGGGTGTGTGGGGGATGGGGAGTGGTTGTATGCTTTTCTGTATACATCTTTATATTCACTGACTTATTAAGATAACCGTTGTGACTTCTGTAATTCAATAAAAGTGAAGGGAGTAGCAGTACTGGTTAAGACTCCAGTTAGGAAGCTCAGCTGCCCTGTGAGAGTGGTTTGATTCCTGCCAGAGTGCTCAGGCATTGATTCCACTCTCAGAAAGGCACAAGTCTGGGGCATCTGTCATGGAGGAGCAGGTTAAGCCACCAGCTGCGATGCTGGCTTCCCATGTGGGCACCGGTTCAAGTCCTGGCAGCTCCAGTTCTGATCCAGTTCCCTGCTAATGCACCTGAGAGAGCAACAGAAGATGGCCCAAGCTCCTGAACCCCTGCCACCCTGTGGAAAACCTGGGAGAAGTTCCTGGCTCCTGATTTTGGCCTTGCCAGTACTGGCATTGTGGGCATTTGGGAAGTGAACCAGCAGATGGAAGATCTCTGTCTCGTCTGTCTTTCTTTCTATAACTCTAACTTTCAAATAAATAGGTCTTTGAAAGAGAGAGAGAGAGAGAGAGAGAGAGAGAGAGAGAGAGAGAGAGAAACCTCTGTGGTTCTTGCATTGTGAAAAATTGGGGGTTGCATTGAGTAATGACCAGATAGAAGAGCAATTTGACCGGAGGTTCGTTATGATGTGTGACTCTGCTGGTTCCCCAGGAGTCCCTGGTAACAGATTTGTGGCTTGTCTTCAACTGCAAAGCACTGTGTTCCAGAAATTCTCTGTAGTCTCCTGCTCTTAGGGAGGAGACACAGCCCTGAAGCAGCAGTGGTATCTGTCAGTGCTGGTCAGGCCTCAGGGCTGGCCCAGAAAGCCATGTCCTTAATTTCTTGGCACTCTCAGTCCACAGTAGAATGCATAGTGAGAATGTGTGAAGAAGTAAGGGCTAGAGCCACGGCAAGGAGAAAAATCAGGAGGAGCAAGAAGAGCTCCCCCATCCGTGGGCCAGGACCAAGTTCAGGGCCATGGATCAGCACTCAAGGCTGCAGGGAGGCTGGGGCTGGGGCCCAGGATCCTGGGCTGCAGATGGCCTGCTCAGGTGGAGCTGCCAGCAGCATTCTAAAAGGACTGGAGTGGAGTATTGTTTTTGGATGCCAAGTATTTGTAGGTTAGCGACTGCCTGCACTTTGCATTTCAAATACCTTTATTTAGACCAATCATCTCTGATACACCTGATACACATGGGCTCCCACTAAACAGCCTGGATGTAATTGGGTGCAATTACTCAGCTCAAGAAATAAAGTGAGTTTTTTTTCCACAAAAGCCGCAGTAAATCTTCTCATGGATGATAGAGATTGTTACAGTAGTTATGCACTTTTCTGCTCATTTTATCCAAAACACTGTAATCCCCAGTCTAGGCGGAGAGCAGAGGATGCTTCTTTGAGCAGCCAGGTTGCCTTGTGCTTCAGTACCAAAAGGAGCTGGTGTCCTGTCTCCATTCACCCCAAGCCTGGGCTTCTCCTCGAAGTTTGAGAGTAGTGGTGGATGCCCCACTTTCATTTTATGGTGCTCTTAACCTCATAGCAGGCAGGGAGTAATTCTTTGAGGTGAAAGGGGCACAGGTGTATGTGTCTGTAGGTGATTAGAGGCAGACTAGAGGCAGGTGAGGTGTATTTACCATGACTTACCTTACCTGAATGTCAGCTTTTTGTGCCTGTCTTTCATCAGGTCACCAGATCATCAGGTGTCCTATGAGAAGTTACAGCCACTCATTAGCTTTAACTAGCTTGACTTATAAAGTGTAACAGCCACTGGGGGGTGGGGTGGCCAGCCAATTAGTATGAGGTCTTATCCAGTATTATTAACATTAGAAGTTTCTACAGGACTGGGTATGGCTTGAGCTTGATTTTTATCTAACAGTAAATAGATTTTGTCTTTACCCGTATTACAGGGAGGCATGAATGAAATAACTGTAAATAAAAGCTGATGAAAGGAACCTCAAGATACAAGCTTAGATGATTTCATGCCTTTCTGGGGCATTGATCTGTAGGAGTCAATGATCCTTTAGCAAGAAACTCACAGGATGGGTACAATGGGTGAGAGCAGCGAGGGGCCACCCGTGAAGCAGAGAGCCCTCCCCAGACTCCTCCCCGGCACACGCCCTGGTCTTGTACTTCCCAGTTCCAGAACCATCAGCAGTGCCATTCTCTTTGTTACAGCAGCCTACATGGACTGAGACGCTGGTTATGTTGTAACAGAAATTGGTGTTTCTTAGTGATAGTTTAGTTTTTGGGCTAATGTTTAGGGTTTTTTGTCTGTTTCTTTGCTTGTTTGTTGTGGGGAGCAACTCGGACTAGACTGTTACTGGAATTAAGACTTATTCTATGCATCTGCTCTCCCACAATATGGCGCTGGGAGAGGAGGAAACAGCTTCTACACAGCTGCCTCCAGTTCAACCAATAAACAGCAGGACGTGCTCCTGATTGGAGGAGAGCAGTGTACTCTGCGTGTGGGTAGCAGAGTTGGGATTGGTGGAAGAAGACTATAAAGGAGGAGAGAGACAACATGCACCAGGAACATCTAAGGGGAACACCTGAGGAACACCTGAGCAGCCCCCAAGAGAGCCGGCCGGCGGTGTGCCGCTCCCCCACGGAAGTGGGGAAAGTGGCAGGGGGAACCGCCCTTCCACGGAGGTGGAAGTGTCGGTAGCCAACCCAGGAAGAACCAGCAGCAAACCCGGGAAAGGGCCGAGCAGATGAAAGAACAGCGCAGGGTCCTGTGTCGTTCCTTCACGAAGACGGGGAGCGACATAATGGTGCCGTGACTCGGATAGGAAACCTAGGAGGGAAGAAACGGGAAGAAGTGGGAAAATACTGGAGAGAGAGACTAGCAAAGAGCCTAGGGAAAAGCCGGACGGAAAAGGTGCCGGAAGAAGCTATTGAAAGCCTAGGCATAGACTCGGATACGGACTACGGGGGGGAAGCTGGGAGAAATCTCTAAGGTTGAAAGCGAAAGTGAAACCTAGAAGAAACTTAGACTTGGATACGGACTGTGGGGAGAAGCCAGGAGAAATGAGAGGGGAATATTGTTGGAAGAAAACTTAGGGAAACATACCGGGTAGAGAAAAATGTTAGGGAAAATGAAGCTGTGGGGGCAGGCTGAGGCGGAGACATAAGCTAGCTTGGGATTCAGCAAGTCACCCGGGGAGCAAAAGGCGAAAAGCTAAAACCAGAGGCGGAGACGCGTAAGCTAGGTTGGAATCTGTCAGATTAGCCCGGGGAGCAAAAGACGGGAAGCCAAACCGAAGCGGAGACGTGAGCTAGGTTGAATTCGCCAGGTTAGCCCGGGGAACTTAGACTGAATACCGGTGGCAGAAACGTGAGCTAGGCTGTGTGATTCGTGGAAGCCGCCACGTGCAGAGAGAGCGCGTGGGGCACAAGCAGGGAGAGTGCACGGGGCGAGTAGATAGGGAATGCAGGGCTGGCGTGAAGGCTGTGGTGCGGGCACAAAGGGCGCGGAGACCACGGAGCGCGCAGAGCCGGGAAGCCACCACGGGGCGAGGTGCCGAGAAGCAGCCTCGGGGCGGGCACCGGGAAGCCGCGGGGATAAGAGAAACAGAAGTTTAGAAGTAAAATGAGAGAAATAGGAATGCTGGCAGATAGAAGTAAAATAGGAGAAATAAGAATGCCCGGAGATAGAAAAATAGAGAAAAATAAGGCCTCCCCACACCATGGCAATGAGAGAGCTTGGATTCGGTCTGCCTAATTAGGTGATAAGCACCAGCAGGCAGTTCGACCAGAGTATGAGCTGCAGGTCACCGAAGATAGGCACAAATCAACATCAATAAGTCTCCCCACAATACGGCAATGAGAAGGCTAGGATTCAGTTTGCCTGATTGGTAGGGCTTGTAAGCACCTGCAGGCAGTTCTAGCAGAGCAGAGCATGTGCTGCAGGGCACCGAACACAGGCACGCATCAGCGCCTAAAAACCTCCTCACAACATGGTGAAGAGAGGACCCAGATTTGGTTTGCCTGATTGGTAGGGCTTGTAAGCACCTGTGGGCAACTCTAGCAAGCAGAGCAGAGTGTGTGCCGCGGGGCACCGAAGACAGGCGCGTATCAACGCCAAAAATAAAAAGAAAGGGGGATCTGTGGGGAGCAACTCGGACTAGACTAAGTTACTTGAATTAAGACTTATTCTATGCATCTGCTCTCCCACAATATGGCGCTGGGAGAGGAGGAAACAGCTTCTACACAGCTGCCTCCAGTTCAACCAATAAACAGCAGGACGTGCTCCTGATTGGAGGAGAGCAGCGTACTCTGCGTGTGGGTAGCAGAGTTGGGATTGGTGGAAGAAGACTATAAAGGAGGAGAGAGACAACATGCACCAGGAATATCTAAGGGGAACACCTGAGGAACACCTGAGCAGCCCCCGAGAGAGCCGGCCGGCGGTGTGCCGCTCCCCCGCGAAAGTGGGGAAAGTGGCAGGGGAAACCGCCCTTCCACGGAGGTGGAAGGGACGGTAGCCAACCCAGGAAGAACCAGCAGCAAACCCGGGAAGGGCCGAGCAGATGAAAGAACAGCGCAGGGTCCTGTGTCGTTCCTCCATGAAGACGGGGCGCGACAGTTTGTGTTTGGTTTTCATTGAAGATATAGTGGTCATACAGTAAAATGCATAAATTTTCAAAAATTGTAAAAGTATACAATGGGTATTTATTAAACTCATGTACACCCATAAAATCATCATCGCTGTCAAGATAACAAATGTAGCCTTCACCCTCAGCAATGTCCTCTTGCTCCCTCTCACCCCTTGCTAGACCCTGGCGAGAGCTTGGGCTCTGTTCTGCTGAGAGTTCAGTCTTCTGAGCACAGGGTCATGTGTCAGACCCGCTGCATAGGAGGGGCAGGGTGAGCAGGTAGGAAGCCGCTGGGCAGTGCAGCATCTGTGTGTAGCCCTGGGAGGCCAATGCATACCTTGCAAGGAGATCCACAGGAGATGCTGCTGCATCCACAGTTGGGTATGGTGTGGCAAGATGGTGTGAAACATGATGGGGGTGGGGAGCATCCTGGGAAAAGAAGAACTTGGAGAGGGGACTGAGAGTCTGCTACTGACCCTCACAGCATCCACAGGCAGCCGTGTCCTGGTCTGTGGTGCAGAGGAACAAGTCAGGACTGCAGGGCAGCTGGGGCCATTTAGGGATGTGTAGGTGGGGAGCCAGTGATGGTCTCTGTGTCGGCTGAGCCACAGCTGAGAAATGGCTTCTCCAGTTACCACCTGGGTGCCCACTCCTCTTAGCTAGTGAGGACCTTTTGGCTCCGGTGCCTTCATGGGGACATTCTCTTGTTTTTAACATTCAGATTTAAATTGTACTTACTTGAAATGCAAAGAGACACACAGAGAGAGCTTCTGTCTCCTGGTTCACTTCCCCAGGTAGACATAACAGATGTTGCTGGGCCAGGCCAAAGTCAGGAACCTAGAGCTCAGGCAGGGTATCCCAGGTGGGTGCCAGGGACCCCAGCACTTGAGATATCATGGGCTGCCTCCCAGGGTGGGTATGAGTGGGAAACTGGAATTGGAAGCAGAGCCAGGACTCAAGTTCAGGCACTGGGATAAGGGATTCAGGCATGCCAGGAAGGGACCAAACGCCCAGCCCAAGGACCTTCTCTTCCTGTTGGTCTGTGTTTAGAAGTCAGTTTGCACATCCGCTGTGTCTGCTCGCAGGTAAAAGTGTCACTGAGGCATAAAACAATTAACCTTGTTCACCCTGAGCACTGGGTGAGGCTCAAGAGTGCTGAGTTCTGGCTGTTGGCTCAATGTCATGCTTCTCAGGCCATCCTAGATGCTGTGTTTAAAACGGCCTCAAGAACCAGACTAGACCTTTTCTGCATGATCCTGGGGATGGATCAGGAAGGAGGAACTCCTGTTGGGTGAGCCCAGCTGGGGTGCTTTGCCCTTCTTGCTTGTGCATGTGTGTGGGAGCGGGAAGGATCCGGGGGTCTGACTCAAGGCCATGGATGTCTTTCTGTTGCCCACTGCCCCCCTGGAGAACCCCCAGCCCTGCCAGTGCACCCGGCCCTGACTTTACACTGCTCCTCCTTCATCCCCTTCTCAGAGAGGCATAAATTTGCACACGGCCTTCAGCCTTCACAGTTCTTTGTAAGGAGGCAAGAGCAGGTATTTAACTTCTGGCCTTAGTACTTCAAAACCAGGGGAATTTGGGGGGTTGGTGCTGTGGTACAGCCAGTTAAGCCACCACCTGCGACACCAGCATCCCATGTGAGTGCAGGTTTGAGTCCCAGCTGCTCCACTTCCCATTCTACTCCCTGCTGATACACTTGGGAGCCTAAGCATTTGGGCCCCTGCCACCCATATGGGAGAGCCAGAAGAAGCTCCTCCTGGCCCCTGCGCTGAGTCCTAGCTGTTGCAGCCATTTGGGGAGTGAACCAGATGATGGAAGATCTCTGTCTCTGTCTTCTCTCTCTCTCTCTCTGTAACACTTTCAAATAAATAAATCTTTTAAAAAATGCTAGGGGGATCCAGCCACTATATGAAATTGCAGGCCGTAAATGTTCCTGTTCTTTTCCTCAGAGAAGGGAAGGGAACGTGTCAGTCCCAGTTTTTTCCTGCTGTCTGCATCTGCTTCTCTGAGCCTGGGACCACTTGCCAGGAAGAAGTAGGTGATAGCCTACAAAAATAAGGAGCAGCCTTCGGAAAGTAGGTGGGCCCAGTTGTGTGGGCTTTTTGTAACCCTGCAATGCATTTGGAGAGCAGACTGGGGCGGGCTGGGGCTGAAGTCTGGGCCACACCCCCACCCCACCCCTACTTTGATCTTTGAAGCTTGTCTAATCCCCTGCCAAGTCTATGGGACTTTATCCAGGGCAGGAAAAGGGAAAATAGTTTTCCTTTCTTGGGTGGATTTGTGTTTCTATAAACCCTTCACGGTGAAAACCAGGCAAAGTGGCAGATGCACACGTCTGCAGGCAGGCTCTGGGGTGGGTGAGTGGTTGGAAGGGGCCTGGGTGCTCTGTCCCTGTGCCACCATCAGATTTAACCTGGGTCAGACGCTGTCAGTCCTCTCCAGGGGCAACAAGGGGAGGATGGGGTGAGCCCAGTGCACAGTGTCCTAAAGACATACCCAGAATTACGGCCATGATGGGGCAGCATGCATGCAGCTGAGCCCACGGCCAATCACATCACACCAGCATGTGGGTGTGTACGCGTGTATGCACGAGGGAAATTCAGAAAGTTCATGGAAAGTGAAATTAAAAGACATGCTTATTTGGTGTAAAAAGGATTTTGAAATCTAAGAACAGGTGTCATGGCGTCACAGGTTAATCTGCCACTTGGGCTACCAGATCCCCTTTCAGAGTGCCTAGGGCTGAGTCCCAGCTCCACTTCCCATCCAACTTCCTGATAATGCAGCAGATATTGGATTGGGCCCTTGGGTCCCTGCCACCCATATGGGAGACCCTGAGTGGAATTCCTGGCTCCTGGCTTTAGTCTGGCACAACCCCTGGCTGTTGCAGCATTTAAGGAGTGAAAAAATGGATGGAAAAATCAATCTCCCTCTCTCTCTCTCTCTACCTTTGAAAGAAATAAAAATAAACAATATAATGAAATCTGTGCATATGATAAGTCTCCATGAAAAATGTGTATTATATTGGCTGGTGCCGTGGCTCAATAGGCTAATCCTCTGCCTTGCGGCACCGGCACACCAGGTTCTAGTGCCAGTCAGGGCACTGGATTCTGTCCTGGTTGTCCCTCTTCCAGGCCAGCTCTCTGCTGTGGCCAGGGAGTGCAGTGGAGGATGGCCCAAATGCTTGGGCCCTGCACCCCATGGGAGACCAAGATAAGTACCTGGCTCCTGCCATCGGATCAGCGCGGTGCGCTGGCCGCAGCATGCCAGCCACAGTGGCCATTGGAGGGTGAACCAATGGCAAAGGAAGACCTTTCTCTCTGTCTCTCTCTCTCTCAGTGTCCACTCTGCCCATCAAAAAATTAAAAAAAATTAAATTAAAAAATTGTGTATTATAAAAAACTGCCTGGCTTTAGAAATGTTTTTTGTACCAATGGGCACAGCAATTGAGACCCCACTTAGGACTCCTGCATCCTATATCAGAGTGCCTGGGTTCAAATCCTACTCTGCTCCTGATTCTAGCTTTCTTTCTTTAATGCGCATCCTGGCAGGCATCAGGTAACTTCCTGCCACCAATGTGGGAGACCTGGATGGGGTTCCCAGCTCTTGGCTCTGCCTGAGCCTATCCCTGGCTGTTATAGGCCTTTCAGGAGAGAAACAGCAGACATAGGGGTGTGATATCGCTTCCTCTCCCTCCCCCTCTTCCTCTGACTTTCTATCTCCTTTTCCCTCTCCCTCTGCCTTTCAAATACCTAAAATAAAATTTTTTAAAATAATATTATGAAAAACCTGTGCATGAATTTGTCTAAACTTTTTAGACCTGCCCTTTCCATATCCTGTAGAAATGTGCATGCCAGTGCTGCAGGCTCTTTCTTGTCATAAAGCCACCTCATTTAAGGTTAAAGCAGTGGATGGGAAGTGAAGCTGGGACTCTGCACCCTGATACAGGATCCGGGTTTCCCAAGTGGCCCAAGAAACTGCGACGCCTACCCCGTGCTTCTCATTTCCTAGCAGGAGGGCTGACTCATTTTTAGACATTCTGAATACAGAAACCTCAGCTGGAATTTGAAGAAAGAATTTCTCAGTCTTGGGCACTTCAGTTTGCATAGTAGCTGGGCTAATGAGACGGCCAGAAGCACTGAGAACAGTGAGCTTAAAGAACGTGGATATAAGGCAGTCTTTCCCTCTGCCGAGCCCGAAGCGAAGCCCTTCCTAGCAGGAGAGTGAGCTTCCTGCAGCCTTGCCAGGGTAATCTCTCCTGTACAGTTACAGACACCAGGGGTGTCCATATAACATGCTGCCCTGGGATGTTGGCTCTGGCCTGCAGGAATATTTATTCTGTGTCTGTTAGAGCCTCACACTTGCCAGTGGATTCCTCTCCTTGGAGTTGCAGCCCAGTCCTGGATGGTCCAGTTGGGAATCTCCTTGGGAACCCTGGAGCCTTGAGGCCCTGAGGGTTTCACAGCAGGTGCACACCTTGGACAAAGAGCAGCCTGGAAGTGGAAGTGGGGGGCTCTCCTCTCCCACAGGTGCAGAAACAGGGGAACTAAAAATATCCTGGCCTGAAGAGGGTGTGGGGCAGAGTGTCATGGAGGATTGGATTTGTGTGTGTGAATAGAAACAAGGGGATAAGAGACATTGATAAAAGAGACGTGTAGGTGTACAATGTGGGCAGAAGGAGATGTGAAAAAGAAGTTTTGTGATCGGTCTTTTCCCCTTTGCCAAATACTTTGGAAAGGGCACTTTAATATAAGGCCTTTGCTTTGGGGGGGGAATATTTATTCCACACATTCACACTGTAACAATATTTACTCAAAGCATTCCCTTTGTAAATGGGGACAAAAACACCAAATAGCAAAGCCCCCTGATATGTGGGGATGCCTGTTGAGTAAGTACCGTTATAAAAAAACAGCACGCTCATCATCGTGGTGGTGGAATTAGGAGCAGTGGCACTTTTTTATGTTAATTCTATACATTTTCTGTTTCCCTGGTGAGCCTGTGCTCCTATAATCAGAGAGAAGTTCTTAGTTTTTGTGTGTCAGGTAGGCTCCATCTGTTGCCTTACCAGCATTTGGAAAGCACCTGGCACACAGGCGTCAGTGGCCAGTGTCCCCTACCTTTGCGCCGCTGAACAGGCTATTTTTTTGTAAAGATTTATTTATTTATTTGAAAGTCAGAGTTACTCAGAGAGAAGGAGAGGCAGAGGGGGAAAGAGAGAGAGAGAGGTCTTCCATCTGCTGGTTCATCCCCAGATGGCAGCAACAGCTGGAGCTGTGCCAATCTGAAGCCAAGAGCCAGGAGCTTCTTCTGGGTCTCCCACGCAAGTGCAGGGGCCCAAGAACTTGGGCCATCTTTTACTGCTTTCCCAGGCCATAGCAGAGAGCTGAATTGGAAGTGGAGCAGCCAGGACTCGAACCGGCACCCCTATGGGATGCCAGCACTGCAGCATCCCACAGCCACAGCGCTGGCCCCTGCTGGACAGACTTTGCTCAGAGCACTCCCATCCCTGTTGTACAGTGATGCTTCGGAAGATGTCATTTACACAGACACAGCCAATGGAAAACTGACAACACCATTGTTTTATCCCTCTTTTCCACTCAGGTGCTTAGGTTTGGGCACACATGAATCAGAGAGAGGTCCTCAGTCAAGGACAAAATATGACTCGTTCTCCAGCTTTGCCTTCCCAGCTGGGCCTGGGGATTCTCAGGCTAATGCCCCCAGCCCTTCTCCACCTTCTCCACAGGGAACTTTCCTGTCAGTCATCAGGCTCCTCCCATGTGGGTATGCCAAGAAGGAAAACCTTTCTGGGTGCACTGGGCCTTTCTGAGGTCACAGCTGTTTTCTCAAGAAGGGAGCTGAGTCAGCAGGTGAATGGTGAACCAGTCGTAGCCCTTTCCTCAAACCAACCAATCAGTGGAAGCCAGAAGGCAGGCTTGATGTGATGAGCATGCAAGCTGAGCTTGCCAGCTGTGGCCAGGGCACCTGCCTTCAAGTGGCTTGTACCCAGTGTGTGCATCACAAAGGTCAGGGAGCAAACACACTCAGGGTCATAGTGAGAGTCGCAGGAGGCCATTGAGGTGAGATCTTTGTTTTTCCTCCGGCCGGAGCTGCCCTCACCATCATGGCATTGGAGGATGTTAGCAAAAGTGTTGAAATGAGGGTTGTGTAGTGTTGATTGCACCAGGCTGTGAAAAATCACAGAAAGACAGGTTCAGAGTTGCCCCTTTTAAGTCCAAGGGCTTCTCCAAGGACCCTGGTCAGCCTGATCCTGCTCAACTTGTCAGTTGTATTTTCTTACTGTTAAGACTTAACAAACTCTCTCCAAAGCGTCAATGCACAGGAGGCCATTTCTGAGTAGTTGTTGTGGCTGCTGTTGTTTTTTAAGAAGTCCCGGTATTCAGAATCAAAGTGTGCCTTGGCTAGAGATGGCAGGCACTTTACATTGTTAAATTGTATTTCTGAATTTTGCAGGGGTATTCCGGAAAGCATGTGTTCCTGCCCCGGCTGCCTTAGCAATGACCAGGCAGGCAGGCTGCTGCTGAGTCTGTGGGTAACTGCAGCCAACTTCCTGGCAGGTGCAGCAGCAGCTCCCATGAGCCCCTTCCCAGAGTGTTTTGAGGTGTTCCAGCACCCTTCCCCATGAATTCAGCAAGACTTCCAGGTACTGGTGCTGTTCCTAGTCCAACAGATGCTCCCCAACCAGATGACTTCTCCAGGAATTTTGTGGGCACTGAGGGCAGTTCCCTGGCCACTAGCTGCAGCCAGGTGACTGTGGACTGCTCTGGCTGGAGGCAGCCCAACAGCCTTCTCCAACATCAGAATGTCCATGCCTTATCCAAAGAGGTCTGAATCTCAGCTGGGGTGGGCTCCCTTGGATATTATCCAGAGTCTTAGGGCATTCTTTAGAGTCTTTTCCTATTCCCTGTAACCAGCTAATAAATTATTTGTATTAACAATTAGTCTGTCAATGAGACCTTGACTGATTTATGCATTCATTTGTTTGTTCATTCTGTCTTTCATTCAGTCTCTCCTTGCCATGGTCTAAATATTCCCCCAACATCCATAAGTATAAATTGTTCATTTTTAATTGTTTTAATGTATAGACCATCTTTGATATTTTGAAGGATGCTTATAACTTTGGTCTTTATCCTAGATCAGGAAGTAGCTTTTGTGTACACTGAAAACATGTGGGACTTTTAATACTGTGATTTGGGTTGTTGATATGATGCACTTGTAGTGTTTTGCCTCATGTGCTCGATATTTGAGAATTCCGATGACTAGCTCGTTTCACTTTCTGTTGATTAAAAAACAAATCATCATGAAACTTGGTATTGTGTTCTTCTGTGGGGGTG
Source organism: Oryctolagus cuniculus (assembly GCF_964237555.1). Lineage (NCBI taxonomy): Eukaryota > Metazoa > Chordata > Mammalia > Lagomorpha > Leporidae > Oryctolagus > Oryctolagus cuniculus. The sequence continues at coordinate 95,759,492 of NC_091433.1, forward strand.
GGAGGTATCAGCTGATAAGGGTGTGCTGGCATTCTCCTGGCAGAAATGTTGGGCCAGAGTAATTAAGCACATTTTTCATCAGTTTAATGGGCACAAGGAGCCTGGGTAGTGGTCTCAGCTGCCATAAGAGCCGTGTTCCATTCAATGGGCCAGATTTCTGTGTCTTCAGAAAGTGATTGCATTGTAAACTGCAAGCAAGTAGGAAGTCTCTGATGGAGGAGAAAGCATCAACATTTGAACCTCGCTATCCCCCAGTACAAATAACACCCTCGTCTCTTTGTTATTGATTCGCATGTAAACATAAAAAATAACCTCGGGGCCACTTGATCTTTTCTTATAAAGGTTTATTTTATTTACTTGAAAGGCAGATCTACAGAGAGAGAGAGAAAGCTTGCATCCAATGACTCACTCTCTAAATAGGTGCAAAGGCCAGGGCTGGGCCAGGCTGAAGCCAGGAGCCTGGAGCTCTGTCAGGGTCTCCCACATAGATGGTGGGGGCCCAGATACCAAGGCCATCTTCTGCTGCTTTCTCCAGGTACAATAGCAGGCTTCACAGGCAGCAGCTTAACCCACTATGCCACAATGCTGGCCCCTGGACCACTTAATCTTAAATGACCCATTTCCTTCTGAATTCATCTATGTCCTTTGTTGGTTTGCATTTCTAGTTAGAATGTACTTTTAGATTTAAATTTCCATGTAGAAATTTTGGTCTCATAATATGAAACAAATATTCCATTTTTTGCTCTTGTGTCATAGTTGTAACCACTTCCCCATTGTTGGACACCTGGGAGGGTTACTTAGTTTTGCTGTGTTATAAATAGTGTTGCTGTGAGCAGTCATCATATAATTTTTTTTTGTCAGAAAGAAAGACCTACTTCCTTTAAGCAAATTCCTGAGGGTAGAAATATACCAGGTCACATGTGTACTTCTTCATCTGTTGTTACCATGTTCTCTGTTAAGTCCTTTTTTTTATGTAGCTCCCACCAACTTTGGTATTTATCTTTTAAATTTACTTTTGCTAGTGATGACAGATGTGAAACAACATCTAATTTTTTTTTTCATTTGAGGCGGTGCTTTGTGAACTAACACTGGTCTGTTGCTACTGCACAAAGACTCAGGATGCTGGCTGCATCCTATGTGAATTCTTTGCCTTCTCTCTCATCACTGTAATAATAGTATAAGAACTTCCCAGGTGCCAGATATGATCTTTAACATTTTTCCATATGTTCTCTAAATTAATTATGATGGAGTTCTTATCTCAGGATACTGTGATCTGGTGGTTGTGAGCTCACTCAGAGTCCTGGGTTCAAATTCTAGCACTGCTACCCTGTTCTGTGACCACTGGCAAATGACCAATCCCCTCTGAGCCTCGGCTCCCTCTTCTGTATAACAAAGATAATAGTTGTCCTGAGACTGAGTGAGATTATACACACAGCAGCAAGCACATAATTAATGCTCATGAGTGTCTGTTTTGTCATGGCGAGCATCTTTGTGTCCCTCTTGAGTTAATTCTGGCGTGTTTTTCTATTTGCTACATCTCACAGCATGATGGTAAGGTATGTACACAATACATACTGTTGTCCAGTCTAGTAATGAGCTGGACAAATACTAATAACAACACTGCTGGGACTTTCAGCTAAGTGCTCCCCACTTGAAGTAACACCTTGACAGTAGGGACTCCATTTTTGAGAACCTGAGACTCCATTCTGGGAAGGTACCTCCCCCTCCTGTGAGATCATGAAACCATGATCTAAAAAAGTCAGACAATAGCAGTCCACTACATCACAATTGGCAGAACATAGAAACTCCCTAGCATGATCATTCAAGCTTGGGAGTGGATAGGCTGCACCTGGGTTAAGGATAAAGATGTAATTTGGCTATGTCCTACATATGATTAAAGCCAATACCTGGATTAATGTCAAGATTATAATTGAAATTGTAAAGATTGTAACTGGTATTGTCAAGATTATAATTGATACTAGTTTCACATAGGTTTTAGGTCAGCTTGACACCGGTAACCATGCATTCCCCCTGATCCTAGCAATCATATATTCCCCTCCTGATTTTGCAATTTTTGTCTTTATAAACCCTGTTGCTTTGGGTTTCATGGTCAAGAGTTCTTTAGGGCATGAGCCCACTCTCCACCGCCGGCAATAAAGGACCGTCAAATTTGATCAATGTGTGGTACTCCTTTGTTTACACTCACTCAGGTACAACACACTCTTTGAGACCTTTGCCAAACCTGTGAATCAGAATTGATCGCCCCTTCTGGTGACTCCATGGGTATCTCCTGTGCTTTGCCCTGGGGTCCAAACTTGCAACATTGTGGCACTCATCTCTGCAGACACTGAGCCCCTGCATGGTGGAGGCTATGTTCCTGCAACCCCCCACCCCCACCCCCCAGCTCCTGCAGTCCTCTCACACAGGAGGGGATCAGTGTCTAGCTGCTCAGCCAGAGGACACTCTGTTTTGGAGATCAAGTTTGTAAAGTTGTATTTGAGGACAGTTAGCTTCTGCCATTTTCCCAGATAAACATACATGTTATAAACTTAAGATAGATTGGAGAGAGAAAAGGCTGTTTCCCTTTTGTCCTTAACCTAGGAACTGTGTGCATTTCTGACATCCTAAGGATAGTGGTACCAGGCAGTGGGTTTTTGGAGCATACAGATGTCCTGAGGATTCTGAACAGTTCTGCCTGTGGCTCAGTGTTCATCTGCATCAAGTAACTTTTTCAACTGTGTGAAACTTCTCCATGCCTCCCCCTTTTGTGCTCTGTTTCCATGACTTGGGGCACTGCCAGGGTTAGGACCCAGCAACCAGTTACTGGCTAGACTGAAACCTAGGGGGCTGGCATGATGCTGAGAGTCTGGGGAGAGTAACGCTACTGGTTTCATACAAACGTGGCCTCAAGGCTTAGTAGTCTGCTGTAAATTACTTCATTCTCTAGCAAACTGATCTGCCCACTGAAAGCTGCAACATCCTTAGCAATGACTTCAGCTATGCCAGGCTGTGCCAGGGGACAGGGATTGGCACTGTGATGGTGATCCTGGGTACTCAGGTAGTTAGAAGCAGATGGAGCTGAGATCACATGAAATTCCAACCAGGAGAGAGTTTTCAGAGGAAACCAGAGAAGCCCAGTCTATGGTGCAGCCTTGGAAAAGCTCTCAGGACAGAATGTGGAAGTTGACAATATCAGGGGAGGGGTTGGAGTAGGACAGTTCAGGACCAAGGTTCTGAACAGCCTGGGGATGCTCAGAGCATCCCTGGTTACTGTTGGAGCTCCATGGTCCACAGTGGGTTGATTGGTTTACAGATACCAGCTCTCTGTGGGACTTGGAGCCAGTCTGTTTAACTCAGAGAGGCTCCTGGCTTCTGAACTGATGATTTTGCCTGGGTGACTTCCAGGTTCCTTTCCTTTCCTTTCCTTTCCTTTCCTTTCCTTTCCTTTCCTTTCCTTTCCTTTCCTTTCCTTTCCTTTCCTTTCCTTTCCTTTTCTTTATTTAATGATAAGGCTGTTTCTTTTTTTTTTTTTTTAATTTGACAGAGTTAGACAGTGAAAGAGAAAGAATCAGAGAGAAAGATCTTCCTTCCATTGGTTCACCCCCAAAATGGCCACTACGGCCAGAGCTATGCTGATCTGAAGCCAGGAGCCAGGTGCTTCCTCCTGGTCTCCCATGTAGGTGCAGGGCCCAAGAACTGCCATCCTCCACTGCACTCCCGGAGCACAGCAGAGAGCTGGACTGGAAGAGGAGCAATAGGGACTAGAACCCGGCGCCCATATGGGATGCCGGCACCCCAGGTTTCAGTCTAGCTGCAGCATGCTCCTATTCAGTTCCATTTTTTTACCAGTTTGATCGCATTTCCATTTTTAACATGAGCTTTCATATTTAGGGATCTTTTCCTAGCTGGGGTCAGAACCGTTGTCTGTATCCTGGAGACGAGCTAAGGATACTAAGTTAACTTTTGCCATGGCTTGGTGGTTGCTGTAGTTCAGTTATAGAACACAAGATTCAGTTCATGTGGTGCAAAGTCATCGAAAATGCTTCAGTCAGGTGGCTAAAGTCTTTCATAAAATATTATAAACATATCAGTACTAAGTTCATTATTTTAGAAAACTGTTTTTAGATGGTCCATCCAAGAAAGATGTATTCTGGCTCAGAGAAGTGGTTCCTGCTTTGGGGTGGGGCATCTACTTTCTATGCCAAGGGCCACTTGGATATTTATAGCATCAGGTGCAGGCCACACAAAATTCTCAGCTTTACAGTTGAGCCACCTGTAGATGTGTTGAATTTTGAGTCTCACCTGCAGTTGCCTGGAGCAGGGCTGGACCCAATGATTAATTTCACTGGCCTTATATGGCCTGCTGGCCAGAGGTTCCCCATCCCTATTAGCGGCTAGTAGTACAGCAGGAGGGTCCCAGAGATGGGTTCCCAGGTTCACATCCCAAGACTGTTCCTAACTCTGGCTCCATCACAGAGCCTCCCTGTAAGATGAGGCCAGCCCCTTCTGGAGCACTATGAAGATGAGAAGAGACATGCCAGGGTGAGGCAGAGGCATTGATATCATGTGTCGGCAGGTGCTTTCGCATCTCTAGAAGAGATGTGGAGGTTTGAGTTTCAGGAGCTTCTGTCCCCAGTTAGTACACAACTTTACGTCCTTGGTGTGACTTGTTTCCTTCCAGAGTTTAAGTGGGGGCACTTTGGGCAGTCACATGGCCATCATCCATCAGAAGCTGTTTACTAAGTACCCTCAATGTGAGTGCAGTGCTGGCCACGAGAGCAGAGGGGCAGCAGAGTACTGGGTGCAGGGGTGTGGACAGCAGGAGGGAATGCAGTATGGGAGGTCACCATGGCCCGCAGGGTTGGAAGGAAATCACTGGGTCCAGCCTTGTCAAGGCAGCCTCAGACAGGACTCTGAATTCAGTCAGTGTACTGCAGGCCGATTTTTAAGTTGATAATTTTGTATGGCCTGGAGAGAATGATGTTATAAATATCCAAATGGCCATTGGCAGAATAAAGGTTTGCCAACCCTGTTAGTGTGAGAGAAATTATATCCAGGGCGTGTGGTGTGCCACATTTCCTTGTTACTGTGCTAATAGTTGAATTAACTGTCTGTTTTTCACTCGAGCCCATCAGTCCTGGGATAGTGTCCTGATGGTGCTTTAGCTGGCACCTCCGCCCACTCATGCAGCCCTCTTTGCTGGAAGGTGGCAGGACCAGCCTCATGCTGCGTACCTTGGTACCTGCTTCTGCCTATGTGCAGGGCTTCCTGGAGAGGCTGCTGTGGACTGCCCAAAGCCCCATCTGCCCCATCCTAATGAGCCCATCCTTGCTAGCCCTTGTGCTGATGGGCTCTGGGGAGCCTGGCTCAGTTTGTACCAGGGAGCTGCGGGTGTCCGGAGTCAGGTTGTGGAAAGGCAGGCAAGCAGGGCAGCAGTAGCTGCTGCCTTTGGTCTTTATCTGGGACACAGCCTTCATGCCGGAACCACCGGGATGCATTCCTTATTCTCCTGGGTGACACTGGTGAGCAGGCTGTGGTCAAAGTGGGAGCCAGCTGATCTGCAGTCCACACCTGCACGTTGGCTCTGACTGCATGGCCTAGAAACCCTTGGCTTCCTCGCTTCCTGCCCCTCCTCCTCCTCCCCAAATCTCGCCCCACTGCCAAGCCAGGCATTCCTCTGTGAAATGGGCCCGCTTTGAAAGTGAATCTTAATGGCATTTTTCTCCCTCCTTCTGCAGGGGAGTTGCTGAGTCAGCCCAGACCAGAAGGAGTGGCAGAGATCATTTGCCCCAAGAACGGCAGCGAGCGAGTGAATGTTGCCTTGGTTTACCCACCGACGCTGACTGTGATCAGTCCCTGTTCCAAATGAGATCTGGAAGTCATCTGTGCCCTGCCTGGTGCTCCTGATTGCACTGCAGATGTTGGAGGTCAAAACACCATGCTAAGGTGCATTGACACGACACCTCCCCTGAGCCCAGGGCTGACACAGCCTTCTCTTTGGCCTCCTGGTCTGGGCTGATGCAGCAAAATAGTGATGACTTTCGCTTTCTCTTTTATGATTTTTTTTTCAATTTTGCTGATAAAGTCAGCACATTTTTTTAAAACAGCTTTATTGAGATATCATCCATGTGCCACACAGTTCACTCACTTAAAAAGTACAGTGCCTGAATTTTTAGTATATTTGCAGCTACACGATGGGTAGGCTTAACTGTGTCATTTCAGAAGTGGGCCCTGGCTTTAGAGAACAGAGGGGACCATTAAACAAGGAAAGCCTGGGAAAATCTGTAATAGGTTAGTTCAGGTTTTTTTTTTTTTTCTTGTATTGATTTGCCCTAAAGCTCTGACACTCATGAACTGCTATTTACCACCATCTTCCCCCCAAAAATAGACTTAGAGAAATGAACACATGTTACATAACTTCTGGACAGAATGTTAGCTTCCTACTCTAGATAAACCCATCCTGGTGTTTTAGGGTGCATTTTTTTTTTGGAATATTCAGAACCAACAAGGCCGCTTGCTAGGCAAGTGGAAATGCCTCTTGACCCGAGTATTGAAACAAAAGCCACAGAGCTTCCTGGGTCAGGGCTCACTGTCTGTGGGTTATCAGCAGAGTGCTGAACCCGGCCAAGGATGCACATCATATAGCTAGCTTTATTTTTCTTTTTTAGCTGGCCCCATATTTTTTTCCCCACATATAATAAGCTTTTTGTAGGGAGACTGGAATGTGTGCCTTTGAGAACTGTGACCTGTCCTCTCACCTTGAGAAATTTGCTCCTGGGGTGCCTTCCAGAGCTTGGGGTGGTGCCCTGGATATGGGGGGAGGGGTCTTCCCTGCCCTTGGTGTGCCCTCTGGGGAGCACAGTGCCCTGTGCTGCTTTCATTCATTAGTGACTGTCATGCACGTGTGATGCCACTTTCTGTCCAAACTGTGCAACTCATTAGACAGCTTGCCCAACCTATCTGTGCTGGGAAAGATCACGGAACACCACCAGGAAGCTCTTATCTCATGTTCCAACTTCCAGAATGCTATTTTAGCTACCAGGGTGCATAGTTTCATTTATCACTAACGAGACCCTACAACGCTGCAAAATCTCAAAGTGCTCCTTAAATATTAGAGCAGGGGGACATAGCAGCATCATATTAACCAGACATGCCCCATGCAGGATGTGTCAAAAACAGGAATGTCACCATTGTTTGGTTTGTGCATGTTGGTCCCTTTCTTTGAGATGCACCTAGGACAGGGATAAATGGACATGATGGACCCAGCAGGGCAGGGAACAGTGGGAAATGGTCATTCAGCACACTGAGCTGAGAGAGGCATTAATCCATTGTTTTTTTGTCATAGATGCACACCATGTAATAGGCAAGTGAGAGGCAGGAGTTAGATTGTCCATCAGCACAAGGGACCTCAGTGGCACCGAGCCAGCTCTGTCAGTGTTTTCCCATGCTTCTCATGCAGCCACAGAGAGACCATGTTTATACCAATCTGGAAAGGAATGCTATCAGCCTCTCCCTCTGATGATTTATTGAATCTAATGAGCAGATTCAATAAATTTATGAACCTAATTTATGAACCTAAATGAACAAACTTTCAAGGTGTGGGTGATCTGGAGCTCCCGGCCTTAGCTGTCTGGGTGCTGGAGGGAACCCTGTGGTGGCACTGAACCCCTTTAGACCTAGTGATCTGAGACATTTTATTTTGAAAGGGATCAAAAAAGAGTCTCATTAAATGGATGGCAGTTTTGCTATCTAATTCTCCACTCTGAATGAAGGAATATCCTCTGAATAGGGAAGTTAACACTCCTAGCAAGACTTTCCTTGGAAATTACCTTTTTTTTTTTTAGTATGGAGGCCAGGAGGAACTGAGCTCTTGTCTCCATTTATACAAAAGCACAGTCAGATTCAAATCCCATGCTTGTGCAGTCCAGCCTTATACCATACCACCAGCACCCACAGCCCACCTTCCTGAACACCAAACCCAAACAGACATGCATGGAGGCAGGGCCTGGCCCTGTGGGAGGGTTAATTCACAAGTGATTGACAATGTGTTGGAAGCAGGAGACTCAGGACATCCATCAGGATAGCTGTTATAGGAGGCATTCGCTACGCCTGCACAGCTTGGGCCTGAGCCTGAGGCTTGCGGTTCCTGCAGGCACCAGAGATGGGGAGCCTGGGGCTGTTGCACTGGATTTGCTACTCCACCAGGTTAGCTTGAGCAGGGAACCACGGAGTAAGATTTCATTGGTCCACCTTCTCATAAAATGCAGGCGATGGCCAGGAGCCATCTCTGCCAATCAGGTTAGTACATTAGAATTTTCCCAGAAGAGCAGATTGGGCAAGAAGCTCTGTGAAACAAAGACGTCCCTCGGAGGATTGCAGTGTGTGTGTGCACTGGATGTTCTGAGCTCTCAGATCCCATCCGTGCCTGTGAGGGTGGGCACCCTGGCCAGTGCGGCCCTGCCTTTGGCCATGTGGCCTCCCGCAGGTGAGGCACAGTTGTCAGTGCCAAGGCGGTGGCCCATGCCACGTTGCCTTCAGCTTTGAGTGGACTGATCACTGTTGTCGGAGTCCACAGAGGGTGGAGAGGAACAGGAGTGATGTCCCCGCAGATCAGGACGATAATCACTACGCCCTTGGGCCACTGGCCTGGATCTTACGGGAGCTTCTAAAACACCTCCGGCTCTTCTTCAGTGAGTTTACGCCTCTTCTTTAGAGCCCCAGTCAGCCTTGTCACTGCTCATTTGTAAAATGACGGTGACCCTTTCTTAGGAATTGCAAGATTTTTAAAAATTCCCAGGTATCTTAATCACTCAGAAGGAAACAAAGCAAAAGGAGGAGGCCATGATCCTTGTTTTAAAATGTGTTTTACCTGCACAACTTATCCCAGTTGGGGGGTTGAAGTCTTCAGCTGGAGGTCATGGTGACTGGATGCAGGGCCTCCACTCCTGCACCACCCCCTCCCTGGGGCCTGGGACAGGGTGGGGGTGGGGGTGCTGCCTGTCCTCTTGATGAGTATCAAGTAGTGTGTCAGTCCTTTTTCCTGGCTCTAAAGCACCCAATATAGCTTGCTGGGAAGGGAAAGGTTGCATCTCCAAGGTTCACCGTTCATGATCAGGCAGGCCCATTAGTCTGGCATCTGGGAAAGGCTGCCAGTGGCAGAGCAGGTGCAGAAGACCAATCACACAGCAAGCCTGGGAGCAGACACGCAGGAATCAAGTCCACTTACTTCATGAACTGTCTCTCGAGAACTGCCTTCTGAAGACAAACCCTGACGCCCTAAAGACCTCCCACCAGGCCCACCTCCTGGCCTCCATAATCAGATCAAGTCTCCATCCTACTCCAGCCATCTTTGGCATTAAACCATTAACTGTTTTTTTTAAGATTTATTTTATTTATTTTAAAGACAGAGTTACAGAGAGGTAGACACAGAGAGAGAGGTCTTCAATCCACTGGTTCACTCCCCAGATGGCCACATCAGCTGGAGTTGTGCTGATCCAAAGCCAGGAGCCAGGAGTTTCTTCCTGGTCTCCCATGTGGGTGCAGGGGCCCAAGCACTTGGGCCATCTTCTACTGCCTTCCCAGGCCATAGCAGAAAGCTGGATTGGAAGAGGAGCAGCCAGGATTAAAACTGGCACCCATATGGGATGCCAACGCTTCAGGCCAGGGCTTTAACCTGCTGCACCACAGTGCCAGCCACCCATTAACTGTTAACATAAGACTTTGGGCCTTAAATGTCTGCCTAAGTCTGGGGAGCTGAGTCCTGCCTGATCCATAAGAGATGGAATGGTGAGTAATTTCCACACTTTGCGTATCGTGGGTTGATTGCCAAGGACACCTGCTATTGAGATGATGGATGAGCATTCACCTAGGAGCCAGTTTGCTGGTGTTACTGGGAAGGATTTTGATTTCCTTGATGGTACAGATCATGTCAGGCACATTTTCTCAAGCTTCATTGGTGTATAGTTTATATATTGCAAAACGCACCCATTCAGTCATTGTCAGTGTTTGCATAATGTGCAACCCAACCCCACAAGCTAATCTGAGGATGCTTTTATCGCCCCAGAAAGAAAGCATACACCTAATTGCTGTCACTGGATCTAGTGTCACACCTAGTTCCATGTAGTTCATAAGTATGTTTAGGGTCAACTTTTCTTTTTAAAGATTTATTTTTATTTATTTGAAAGAGTTACAGAGAGAGGTAGAGACACACAGAGAGAGGTCTTCCATCCACTGATTCATTCCCCAGGTGGCTGTAAAAGCCTGAGCTGAGCCAATCCAAAGCCAGGGGCCAGGAGCTTCTTCCATGTCTCACACACAAGCGCAGAGCCCCAAGGACTTGGGCCATCTTCCACTGCTGTAGCAGAGAGCAGGATTGGAAGTGGAGCAGCTGGGACTAGAATCAGCATGCATATGGGATGCCAGCACTTCAGGCCAGGGTTTTAACCCAGCCCAGCCCCTAGGGTCACTTTGAAGAATGGCGCTTGTGCCTGGTAAGTCGATAGTGAACTGATTTCTGGTGGTTAAAAACATTCTCATAAAGCCATGTTTCCCCTGGCCACAGTTCAGTCTGAAGGCAGCACACCCACTTGCTGGCCCTTGGTTCCTGGATGACAATGGAGAGGTGGAGCAGTGGGAAAAGCCTCCCTTGCACATCAGGAGCCGTAAGGGACAACAAATAATAAAGAATATTCTTTCAGTGGGACAGCTAAAGTGATCATAGGAAGATAGTCTTAGAAATTCTATTTATTAATTCCATCTCTGCTCAGTTGCTCTCCAGGTTGAGACACTCGATATTTCAGTTCGCAGGGAGTGTGAGCTTATTTGGTCAGATGGCAGCTTGTCAGCGCTGTTTCATTTTAAGGTGCCCTGCAGAATGTTTCTTTCCAAAAAGGTTTAAACCGGCCTCTCCACCACCAGTTGAACTCCGTACTGTGTGTTGACCCAGCAGAGAACCCCATAACCACAGCCCACATTCTTCCATGCGGTTTCCTAATGGACTGGCCCTTGTGTCCACAGAATGTGTCACTCTTGCTCCCTGCCCATGACACTTCTCTGGGGGTCGTCCCAGGTCAGTCTGTGCCCTGTTCTCTTGGGAGCGCTGGCAGTGCCCAAGGACTGAGGAAGGAAGTGACTTTGGATTGGGACAGGTCACAGGTTAGAGAATTAGTGGACATGGGCTTGTTGGAAAACTCTTGGGCTAAGCTTTCTCCTTTTCTGGAAAGCACTGACAATCATAGAGGGCAAGGCGCTGGTACTACATTTCAAAACTGCCCTTTGAAAACTTGGCTGTCTGCCTGTCTACTGCAAAGGTCCCACTCAAGAAAGCTTCCTTGGCATGCCAGACTCTTCACGCAGATTGCTTCACACAGGAATTCTGGCAGTTACACTGCTAGGACAGAGGGGTAGTTAAGGCCAATGGAGAGCGCCTTTTATGAAGGTGGTATGAAGACTCTGTGTGCTTTGTAGAGGGTGGCCACATGCACTCCAGTTAGTGTGGACTTGATCACTTTTTCATGAAGCCTTGGAGCAAGATGAAGCTGGCTTTTTTCAAATAACCACAATCGTCAGACATGGGAGATGGGGAGAGGTAGGGGACTTGGGTGAAAAGACGAAGTGTGGGGGTTGTCTGTGGCATGGCTCACTCAGGCATGCATTGATTTGTTTTGTCTTAGGCAAGGGGCAACACTGCTCATTGCTGTGTTACAGGCTGTGGGCTATTGTGTCTCTTTAACTGTCTGGTCTTCCATCAGCCGCATTGATACTGGAATTTCTCCCCCTCTCTGCTTAGGTATCTTCATACTTTCTTGGAAAATTAAATGCAAAGCTAGTGCTTCTTTCCCTTATGCCACCATTTTTACTGTTCCCAATCTGTGACTTTAGGAGCACCTGTATTTAAGGGTAAGTCTCTGGGAAGCACAGAGTTTCTTGAATGGGGACAGCCCCCTTGAGAACTTGGAGAATTTAGGGAAAATGAGGGCCGAGATGGGTGGGCCAAAGTGATCCCATACAGTCAGGAGTCCTGGATAACAGGCCTTTCTCTTGCTCAGAATCAAATCACGTTCGGAAACTAGGAATAAGGAAATTGCTTAAGCTTTTGCTTAATTTGCTATATTATTGCATATACCGGTAATCTGAGATCCTTGTTGGATAAAAGAAGTAATTTCTAAAATGTACTGACATTACAGAGAAAGAAGCCCCAGATGATCAGCTTAGCATATAGATTTTTCTGAGCAGTGGTTTGTATTTCTTTCCTCAAGGCAGTTTGAGCTTCCAAGTTGCTTCCCGAGTTTGAATCTCTACCACTTACCATGGCTAGGACTCAACACAGCACTAAGATGCAGACCAGAGGTACAGGGGTCTTCACAAAGTTCATGGAGAATGTGAATTATGGAAAAATTTTGCACAGATTTCAAAGTTTATAGCACCAAAATACTGACTTGAATTCCATTTTCCCATGAACTCTGAGAAGTGCTTATCTCATGAGCATTTGTCTTGTGAGCATTTAGGCAGTTGTAGATAAAGCATTTTGTGTACTTCTTGACTTAGAGTCAATAAATAAATACTCAATAAAAATTAACCAGGGCTGGTGCTGTGGCTCACTTGGTTAATCCTCCGCCTGCGGTGCCAGCATCCCATATGGGCACTGGTTCTAGCGTCAGTTGCTCCTCTTCCAGTCCAGCTCTCTGCTGTGGCCTAGGAGGGTAGGAGTAGAAGATGGCCCATGTACTTGGGCCCCTGCACCCACCTGGGAGACCAGGAAGAAGCACCTGGCTCCTGGCTCCTGGCTTTGGGTTGGCGCAGTGCCGGCTGTAGCAGCCATTTGGGGAGTGAACCAATGGAAGGAAGACCTTTCTCTCTATCTCTCTCTCTCTCACTGTCTATAACTCTACCTGTCAAATAAAAAAAAAATCAATGGCTGTTATTTATACTAGGACTATAAGCAATGTGTACTGGATGGCATATAAATGTAAGAATAGCAAAGTGTCTCTGCAAATGTAGATACTAGCATGAAATCAACACCCTGGCTTTTCTTTCTTTTCTTTTTTTTTTTTTTTTTTTTTGACAGGCAGAGTGGACAGTGAGAGAGAGACAGAGAGAGAAAGGTCTTCCTTTGCCATTGGTTCACCCTCCAATGGCCGCCGCTGCAGCCGGCGCACCGCGCTGATCCGATGGCAGGAGCCAGGATCCAGGTGCTTTTCCTGGTCTCCCATGGGGTGCAGGGCCCAAGCACCTGGCCATCCTCCACTGCACTCCCTGGCCATAGCAGAGAGCTGGCCTGGAAGAGGGGCAACCAGGACAGAATCCGGCGCCCCAACCGGGACTAGAACCCGGTGTGCCGGCGCCGCAAGGTGGAGGATTAGCCTATTGAGCCACGGTGCCGGCTAACACCCTGGCTTTTCTAGTACCCATCCATGGATGGGTTCTGGACAGGCAGAGGAGACTGCTGGCATCCCTGCCCCTCATTGCTACACCAGGGGCAAGTGACTACATGAAGACCTGTATAAGGCCTCCTGCAGCAGACCTCAATGCCCTGACCTAAGGTCATGGGATAACTTGGGGGTGGAGGGGGTCCTTTATTTTATTTTGTAGTCACTGTGGCCTACAGTGCCTAGGTATACACTCAGAGCCCAGCCCCAGACTCCTGAGCCTGCCCACATCCCTGTAAGTCACAAGACAGAGAAGAGCTGAGGCCCACACCGTGGCATTCCCCCCAACACACAGTTGCTGAAGTCCACGCCATAGCTCCCAGCCGTGAGTGCTCTCGCTCACTTGCACACATGTTTTCCGACATGGTATGTAACAGGACCTGAGGTAGGGGCTTGAGATGACAGCCACTGAGAAGGGAGTCAATCCCTCACAGTTTTCATGTGGAGGGAGCCTGCCCAGCCTATGGCAGAACTACACAGAGAAGCACGGCAGTTGGAAAAGAAAGGAGAGAGAGCTGTGTGTGGGAGGCTGCCCTGTTTCTTCCACAGAGGGGCTCAGGTCAGGTAGGGGAAGCAGGCTGAGGATGGCCTGGTTTGCACAGTGTCAGTGGTTGTGGAGCAGAGATGGTGTACTTAGCTGCCAGGTGCCTGGCACTGGGGTGGAGGGGCAGGTAGGGTGTGGCCTTCAGCAAGAGTGCCTGGTAAGGAGGCGGCTGGGGTGTGCACTCAGGATTGGTTGGTCTTTGGAAAGTACCCTCCTGGTGAGTTGTTTACCATCTCTAGGACCTGGCTCCCCCGGGAGGGGCAGAGCCATAGGGGCCAGATGTCAAGGTGCGGGATACAGGACACAAAGACCTGGAATGATAAAACACGTTGTTTCTGCCTAAGTAGCTAAATACCTGGAGCCCTGACTTCTCTATCAGAAGCCAAGGAGGCTATATTCTCTGATTTTGGTGCTTTCTGGCTTTGAGCCCCCCATGCAGACTTCCCGTCTCTAGCATCTCTCCTGGCAGCCGCCCCGTATGTCCTGTAGGCATCACAGGTGGACACCAAATTTACTGTCTTCCTCCCCAAAGAGCCACATCGGTCTGGGCTTCCTGTCTCAAGGCCATGCCATCGCTCTGCCCCCACCTGCACCAGTCTGGGAATCCATCAGCTTTTATGCCTTCCCCCCTCCCTTGCCCATACTGTCTCTCACAGAGACCTGTGGTCCCATCACCCCATTGGGTCCATGTGCCTTGATACAAATGACTTTGCCTACATGCCTTTCTCCCCGGGTCCCCAACCCCTGTCCCTGCCAGGATTCCTGGGGTTGAGTCTCATCTGGTATCTGGCCTCTCTTCTCTGGCATTATCTTTTAACGCCAGACCCTGACACATCTCTCCCTATTTAAAAGCCTTGGCTGGCTTCCTGGTGATTACAGGGTCAAGTTCAAAATGATGGGCAAGGCCCTTCACAATCAGATGCCAGCCCCTCTGGACAGGTGAGTTGCTCCCTTACTGTGGGAGGGGTCACCCTCAGTGTGCCCCTGACTGTCCCTCCCAGTGCACGCCTGTGGTCCCTAAGGCTGAGTTCCTGCATCAGCTCCGCTGGGAGGCATTCCCCAGCCCTGACTCTAACCGTCTCCTAATACTACATGACAGGAATGATTGCTGAGTCCGTTGGTTACTTTCCACCTGTGGCTCTTCTGCCACATTGCATGGGGGTGTCAGCAGGGGCCTGTAGGCATAGTACCATAGGAGGAGTCAGCCCAAGTTCCAGGAAGCAGTTTTGGAAGCGGATTCTCAAAGATGGAGAAGAGGTGTTTGCTTTTTAAGGTTGATTTATTTGAAAGGTGGAATGATAGAGATAGAAGACACAGAGAGAGAGCAACTGATCCATCAATCAATCTTCCATCCACTAGTTCACTCCACAAATGGGAGTAACAGCCAGGGCTGGGACAGGCAAGCTGAAACCAGGAGCCAGGAACTCCTTCCAGGTCTCCCACATTAGTGGCCAGGGACTTGAGTAACTTGGGCCATGATCTGTCACCGCACAGAGACACACTGGCAGGACGCTGGATCAGAAATGCCGAGTAGCCAGGACTTGGCCCAGAGACTGGGTTATGGGCTGTGGGGATCCCATGCAGTGTCTTTGCCTGCTGCACAACAACAGCAGCCCCAAGATGAGTTTATTGAGATGGAGAAGCAGTGAGAGACTGAGAAGGCAGAGGATTTGATGGCCCTCAGGACCCAGTGAGAGTGGGGGTATCAGTGTGGAAAGATGTTCAAGCTGGCTAAGCACTTGGTGCCCTTGATTAGGTACCCTTGTGTTTCTCAGTCTTACATGTGGCTTGGGGGAGCAGACAGCCACACATGATGCCTCCAGGGTTCCTCGAAGTCAATGAGAGAGGCATTTAGGTGACCTGTCTCCCACGTGAACCAAACCTTGGTACAATGTGTTGGGGGGCATGTGTCTTCACAGTGCTGTCCCCTCCTAGCTGGATTCATCACACTGTCACTGCAATCGGAGGCACTTTTCAAACCCTCCTCTGCCAGAGGTCTGCTATATTAATTGGCCACCAGAAAGTTCTTAATGGTCAAGTGCTTTGAAAAATATGCTACTCTCCCTATGGCTCCACGTGCCCAGCTTTGCCTTTAATCATCAGACATACTTGGGAGTCTGATCCTAGTTAAGGGTCAGCCTGGCCATGCCTGTCACTGGTACACCCTTCAGGATATCACCTCCTGGAACTTTGGTTTCCTCTGAGTAAAACACAGAGCAAGATTGACTCTTAGCTGGAGTAAAGACTTAGATACAAGTACTCCAGAGAAAGGCACCACTCCTGCCATGCAGTTAGTAGAGGGAAGAGACTAATTTTTGGTGATATCATTGTTGCTGGGCTCAGCTGAGCCCATTGCTGATTCTTACCTGGGCCAGATGGACATTTGATGTCTCTGCTGGTGGAATTGCCAGAGTCAGTGAAGTTGGGTAGCATCAAGAGAGGCAGAGTTTGAGGGAAACAGATCATAACCTCACCTTTTCCTTTTCTTTGGTTGTCCTCACGTGTTTTATTACATGTTGCAAAAACAGTTGCAAAAACCTTATGTCGTATGTCACTATTAGGGGTAGGGATGGCTGATGCTTTTCCCTCTAGCTGGTTTGTTGGAATTGAATACCACTTGTTTCAACAAGTGGAGGCTGTGCAGTCTCTTCATTTTATGTTTGTCAAACTCCAGATTCTAGTTGACAGCCCTATGCATTACGCGTCTAAGTAAAATCGTGCTTTTTACTACAGATAAACACCCATTCTTGATTTCTAGTATGCAGTGCCATTCCTGGCAGGGTAGTCGGTGTGTGCCTATGCATGTGCATGTCTGCTTATGAGAGGAAGCAGATGTGTGTGGAGCATTTGGGTCTGTTAATTAGAAATCCAGTTAGATTATAAAAGTATGATAGAATAAGCCAATTAGGGTAGTTGCCACTTTTTTTGACTAATAACTACTAAAAAGTTTCCTCCCTTTGTGGGGACCCTAGTAGTCACCTAACATTCACACATTTATGAGGAGCTCCAAAGACAGTAGCAATGAAAATTGGTGCAGGACACAGATTTCTGTCCTGGCTTCCTGTTATAACCCAGTGTCATTCTCTTCTACCTTTTGTCAGCTCTGCGCTTTCTCTCTAGGAAGAACATTAGTGAGAAGCACAGAAACCAGTGACTCTTGTGGCTGTGGAATTTAAGTGGAGCAGAGAGTGGAGCAGGACCTCCCAGGCCCACCGGCTGGGCCTCCACACTCCTGAGCTTGTTTTGTGAACTTGAAGGAAGCAGTGTTCCGGACAGGGAGGGAGCAGAGAAAGGGTGGGAGAAGCTATGGAGCAAATGTTTTACAACCTGAACCTCAGAACTGTGATGCCCCAAGGAGAGCACTACTTGAAGGCAAGAAAAAAAAAGTCAAATGATTTCTCAGGGATTTTGTTTTCCATGTACATAAAAGCCATAGTTCCGTACAGGTGGCAGTATTTCAAGCACTTAGATTTCAGTTCTGTTCAATGTGAAAGAAGAATCGACTGATGTTCATTGCTGTTCCATAACTAGTGTAAAATGTGTATATGCTTATCTTTATTTTTATAATATGCAAATGAGTTTATATTTATACAGTTTGAATCTTCTAGCGTTAGTTGACACTGGGTGCAATGCTTTGCATGAGAACTGTGCCTAAATGGGGCCCATCTCATTTTCCCGCACCGGCAAGTCTTGTTTGTTCTTTCTTTATTCTTTAATCTGCCTTCTCAGATTCAGAAAAAGAAAAGAGATATCTGTCTAGGAGCCCAGGGTCTGGAGAGATTGCCAGAAATGAGCAAGGGCCTGACATGTGGGTCTCAGACATTGTCCCCACCCTGCCTGTGAGTCACCAGGGGTCCCCTCCCTTTCCTCGCACAGCCTGAGTGCATGGGTGCCCTGAGTCCTTTCAGTAACTTAAGAGCATCAGGGATCCATTCTGGATTGTGCCAAGAACTCTACTGTTAAGTCTCCATCTTGGCTAGAACAGTCTGAGATGTAGCACAGCACTTTGAGGGCCCCCCACATCTGGCCAGCAGACCTTCAGAGAGGGGACTGCCTAATTGGAGAGTGACATTGCTCCTGAGTTACTGGTACACATGGAGTCTCTCATTGGACCAGTAAGACCCTGGTTTTTTTGTCTTGTTTTGTTTTGTTTTGTTTTTGACAGGCAGAATTAGACAGTGAGAGAAAGAAACAGAGAGAAAAGTCTTCCTTCTGTTGGTTCACCCCCAAAATGGCTGCTACTGCCGGTGCACTAAGCCCATCCAAAGCCAGCATTACTAGTCCATATGGGAAAGAAAAAATACCAAGAAAATAAGAATGCAAAGTCTAGAATCTGACAAACACCACCAACTCTCTGCTATGGCCTGAGAAACCAGTAGAAGATGGCCCAAGTCCTTGGACCCTGCACCCATGTGGGAGACCCGGAAGAAGCTCCTGGCTCCTGGGTTCAAATCAATGAAGCTCCGGCAATTGCAGCCAGTTGGGGAGTGAGTCATCAGATGGAAGACCTCTCTTTCTCTCTCTGTCTCTCCTCTCTCTATGTAACTCTGACTTTCAAATAAAAAAGTAAATCTTTAAAAAAAATCTTGATGCTTTCTTCACTGATCCCCTAGATTTCTAAATCAGCTTGTGGATTTGCAAGTGTTGAAGTTCCCTTTTCCCTGAGCTGTCTTTCATGGGCTCTTCACAAAAGTCCTACCAAACCCCTTACCCCCCACCACCTTGTAACTATTACCTAACCCCATGCCCCCCAACCCCCGGGGCTGTGTTTGAGGCAGAAAGGGTGGGCCCCTCAGGCACCCTATCAGAGGCTCTGTAGCTCCTGATTTGCAGATGAGAAGACAGCAGAGGAAGAAGCTTGCGGCTGAAGAAGCAGTAGCCCCAGACCAAGAAGACCTCCAGACAGTTAGGGAGAGCCACCCACTGTCCTAGCTGCACACACACACATTACCAGGGAAAAGCAGAAACCATGGGGTGGCCAGCATTTCCAAGGGAGTTGTGCAGCCAGAGGTGGGCTCCCAGGGAGAGACTGCCCTAACAGCTGTATCCAGATAACACCAAGGACTCGGGCTTTTCGCCACTGCTGTCCCTGCCTTTGGGAGAGCACTCAGGAAGCATCTGTCATCCATTTGGGCTCTGTTTTTCTTTGGCAAGCAACTCTGAGTTCTTTAAACTTGCTGAGCAGGTCACACAGATAAGCAGATGTTGATGATGACAACTAGAAATGCATTATTTATCACCCATCTTGTTCCCATCCGAAGCTGTTCTGTTTCAGGTTTCCTGAGCTTTGAAAGCAGGGTGCCAGACACAGAATGGCAGCTCTGGTGCTGAATTCAAGTGCCTGGGGTTTCCTTCTCCTATGACAGTTTCTGTCTCCCATGAGGGAGGCTGCCTGGTGGAACTTGACTTTGCAATGAGTAGGAAGGGGGTGTGGTGGGCAGAGCATGAGACAGTTCCCCTGGTGACACACACCATATTAGAATACAGTCATGCACCACATAGGTTGTTCCAGTCTGCAATGGTCCACCTATGTATACAATGTTAGTCCTGTAGCAGCCTACCACCTAGTGATCAGTTATATCCTGGAGTCTGCTTGTGTCAGCACACTCCATGATATTTGTACATTAAAAGTTCGCCTAACAGTACACAGTGCATGTCTCAGTGTACTCTTGTCAGTGACGCTACTACTACATGTGGCCCCTCTATGAAGCTTCACCCTCTTTATCTTGTATCCATGTACAAGAAATATTTTGAGTGAAATGTGTTTTGCTCTATGCAATGAGAATAACCCCTAGTTTCCCACATTGCTCTGTAAGCCATTTGCGTCTTCTGAGATACTAAACACCTGCTGCTCTTGAAAAGGGCTCTGAGGTCCAAGAATTTGGGGAATAATGAACTAAATAAAGCAGAGAAGTCCTTCCTGCAGGACTCAGAGGCCATTTAAGATGCTGATGTGCATGATGAGTCTGCAAAGGGGCAGAGAGGTGTCGCTCCCCCTCTTTGTGGAGGAACGACACTGAACCCTGCCTAGGCTTCATATCCGAGTCACGGCACCATTATGTCGCTCCCCCTCTTCGTGGAGGAACAACACAGGACCCTGCGCTGTTCTTTCGTCTGCTCGGCCCTCCCCGGGTTTGCTGCTGGTTCTTCCCGGGTTGGCTACTGTCCCTTCCACCTCCGTGGAAGGGCGGTTCCCCCTGCCACATTCCCCACTTCCGCAGGGAAGCGGCACACCGCCGGCCGGCTCTCTCGGGGGCTGCACAGGTGTTCCCCTTAGATGTTCCCCTTAGATGTTCCTGGTGCATGCCATCTCTCTCCTCCTTTATAGTCCTCCTCCACCAATCCTAACTCGGCTGCCCACACACCGAGCACGCCGCTCTCCTCCAATCAGGAGCAAGTCCTACAGTTTATTGGCTGAACTGGAGGCAGCTGTGTAGAAGCTGTTTTCTTCTCTCCCAGTGCCATATTGTGGGAGAGCAGATGCATAGAATAAGTCTTAATTCCAGTAACAGTATAGTCCGAGTTGCTCCCCACAGATCCCCCTTTCTTTTTATTTTTTGGCGTTGATACGCGCCTGTCTTCGGTGTCCCGCGGCACACACTCTGCTCTACTTGCTAGAGTTGCCACAGGTTCTTACAAGTCCTATCAATCAGGAAACCGAATCCAGGTCCTCTCTTCGCCATGTTGTGAGGAGGTTTTTAGGCGCTGATGCGTGCCTGTGTTCGGTGCCCCGCAGCGCATGCTCTGCTCTGCCTGCAGGGGCTTACAAGCCCTAACAATCAGGCAAACAGAATCCAAGCCTTCTCATTGCCGTATTGTGGGGGAGACTTATTAGTGTTGGTTCGTGCCTATCTTCGGTGACCTGCAGCTCATACTCTGGTCGAGCTGCCTGCTGGTGCTTACCGCCTTACTAATCAGGCAGACCGAATCCAAGCTCTCTCATTGCTGTGTTGTGGGGAGGCCTTATTGATGTTAATTCGTGCCTGTCTTCGGTGACCTGCGGCGCATAAACTGCTAGCCGCCCGCAGGTGCTCATCGCCTCACTAATCAGGCAGACCGAATCCAAGCTCTCTCATTGCCGTGTTGTGGGGAGGCCTTTCTATTTCTCTATTTCTCTATCTCCGGGCATTCCTATTTCTCCCATTTTACTTCTATCTTCCAGCATTCCTATTTCTCCCATTTTACTTCTATCTTCCAGCATTGCTATTTCTCTCATTTTACTTCTAAACTTCTGTTTCTCTTATCCCCGCGGCTTCCCAGCGCCCGCCCCGAGGCTGCTTCTCGGCGGCTTCCTGGCTGAGCCGCTTCAGCCCGCGTCTCTCTCATCTGCGCGGCTTCCTGGCTCTGCGCGGCTTGGCTTCGCGCGCACACTCCGCGGTCTCCACGCCCCTTCGCGTCTGAACCACGGCCTCGCGCCAGCCCCGCGTTCCCTATCTATTCACGCCCCGTGCTCTCTCTGCACGCGGCAGCTTCCGCGAGTCACACAGCGTAGCTTACGTCTCCGCCACTAGCATTCAATCTAAGTTCCCCGGGCTAACCTGGCGAATTCAACCCAGCTCACGTTTCCGCCCCACGATCTGGCTTCCCGTCCTCTGCTCCCCGGGCTAATCAGACGGATCCCAACCTGGCTTACGTTTCCGCTTCTGGTTTCAACTCTTCGCCCCCCATTCCCGGGCTAACTTGAGAATCCCAAAGTGGCTTTCGTTTCCGCCTCGGCCTGCCCCCCACGGCTTCAATTTCCCTAACATTTTTCTCTACCCGGTATGTTTTCCCAAGCTTTCTTCCAACAATATTCCTCCCTCATTTCTCCTGGCCTCTCCCCACAGTCCGCATTCGAGTCTGTTTGCTCTAGCTTTCACTTTCACCTTCAACCTTAGAGATTTCTCCCAGCTTCCCCCCGTAGTCCGTATCTGAGTCTATGCCTAGGCTTTCTTTTTTTTTTTTTTTTTTTTTTTTTTTTTTTTTTTTTTTTTTTGACAGGCAGAGTGGACAGTGAGAGAGAGAGACAGAGAGAGAAAGGTCTTCCTTTTGCCGTTGGTTCACCCTCCAATGGCCGCCGCTGCAGCCGGCGCACCGCGCTGATCCTGGCAGGAGCCAGGAGCCAGGTGCTTTTCCTGGTCTCCCATGGGGTGCAGGGCCCAAGCACCTGGGCCATCCTCCACTGCACTCCCTGGCCATAGCAGAGAGCTGGCCTGGAAGAGGGGCAACCGGGACAGAATCCGGCGCCCCAACCGGGACTAGAACCCGGTGTGCCGGCGCCGCAAGGTGGAGGATTAGCCTATTGAGCCACGGCGCCGGCCGCCTAGGCTTTCAATAGCTTCTTCCGGCACCTTTTTTCGTCCGGCTTTTCCCTAGGCTGTTTGCTAGTCTCTCTCTCCGATATTTTCCCATTTCTTCTCGTTTCTTCCCTCCTAAGTTTCCTATCCGAGTCACGGCACCATTATGTCGCTCCCCCTCTTCATGGAGGAACGACACTAAACCCTGCCTAGGCTTCATATCCGAGTCACGGCACCATTATGTCACTCCCCCTCTTCGTGGAGGAGCAACACAGGACCCTGCGCTGTTCTTTCATCTGTTCGGCCCTCCCCGGGTTTGCTGCTGGTTCTTCCCGGGTTGGCTACTGTCCCTTCCACCTCCGTGGAAGGGCGGTTCCCCCTGCCACATTCCCCACTTCCGCAGGGGAGCGGCACACCGCCGGCCGGCTCTCTCGGGGGCTGCACAGGTGTTCCCCTTAGATGTTCCCCTTAGATGTTCCTGGTGCATGCCATCTCTCTCCTCCTTTATAGTCCTCCTCCACCAATCCTAACTCGGCTGCCCACATGCCGAGCACGCCACTCTCCTCCAATCAGGAGCAAGTCCTACAGTTTATTGGCTGAACTGGAGGCAGCTGTGTAGAAGCTGTTTTCTTCTCTCCCAGTGCCATATTGTGGGAGAGCAGATGCATAGAATAAGTCTTAATTCCAGTAACAGTATATTCCGAGTTGCTCCCCACAGAGAGGGCACAGCGTGTCCTTGTGTTTGTGTGTCTGAGCATGGAGGGTATCCTTTCTTGGGAGGTGGCTGTGGACATGGGTGTGCACCACCCACATGGCCACAGGAGGCTGCCTGAGGCCTTTCAGATGACCACAGCCTGCTTTTGTTTCTGTCACACAGGAGACATTGTGGCTAAGAGTGCTGCATCCAGACTGCGCTCAGCTGAGTCTTGTGCCCCAGTTTTCTCGTGCATCAAAAAGGGAACACAATCAACCTCCTACACTTGGTAGGAATATTAAATGGGATACCATGGGTGTATTGCTAACCAAATACAGCTAATGTTATTCTGGTGCATAGTTCTCTCTCTCGGAAAAAAAAAACACATCATCAATCTAAGATACATTATCTTTCAATATCTACAACTTCTTGATGTAATTGTACAATACCTTTACAAACTTTAAAAGAATAAAACTTTCTGAGAACCCAAAAACATGTACCATAAAAAATGCACCATAACTCTTTTTTTAAAAAAAAGAGCAGACTATAAATTTAGAGACTTCTACAGTATCCAGCTGGAATTTTTAACAATTTTTGTCTATTACATGTATTAATTGACTATTTGCACTGATCATCAAATCTTTGCTTTAAAAATGAATGCTAAGTAAAATATGAATTGAATATGTACAGGTTATACATAAAGCCAGAAAAAAGTCAGGAAGCTAGCTGCAATTATGAAAATGTTATGTGAATGTCTGGCTCACACAATGAAGAGATACCAGGACCACTGAACTGATGTGATCCCACTGGGTTGACACACTCTGCACGGAGATCAGGTGATTGGCCCGAGTGAGTCTGGAGGACCCCAAGAGCTTTTTTTCTTTTTTAAAAAGATTTATTTACTTGTAAGTCAGTTACACAGAGAGAAGGAGAGGCAGAGAGAGTCTTCCATCCGCTGGTTCACTCCCCAATTGGCCACAATGGCCAGAGCTGCACTGATCCGAAGCCAGGAGCCAGGAGCCAGGAGCTTCTTCTGGGTCTCCCACATGAGTTTCAGGGTCCCAAGGACTTGGGCCATCTTCTACTGCTTTCCCAGGACATAGCAGAGAGCAGGATCAGAAGTGGAGCAGCCAGGACTTGAACTAGCACCCATATGGAATGCTGGCACTGCAGACAGCTGCTTTACCCACTTCACCACAGTGCCAGCCCATGACAAGAGCTTTTAAAGGTAGATTTCTTCAGGCTGGCACTGTGGTGTAGTAGGTTAAGGCTCTACCTGTGGTACTGGCATCCCATATGGGCATCAGTTCATGTCCTGGTTGCTCCACTTCACATCCATCTCTCTGCTAATGTGCCTGGGAATGCAGTAGAAGATGGATCAGGTTCTTGGGTCCCTGCACTCTTGTGGGAGACCAGGAAGAAACTCTTGGCTTCTGGCTTCGGATAAGAGTGAACCAATGGATGGAAGATATTTCTCTTTCTCTTTCTCTCTCTCTCTCTCTCTCTCTCTCTCTCTCTCTCTCTCTCAAACTCAGCCTCTCAAATAAATAAATCAATCTTTAAAAAAAAGAATTATTTAAAAAAAAGATTCCTCCCCCGCCCAGGGACTAGCATTTGGCACAGGGGTTAAGAGATCCCTTGAGAAGCTTGTATCCAATCTCAGATGGACCACCTGGGTTTGAATTCCAGCCCTGCTTCCAATTCCAGCTTTCTGCTAAAGCTGTCCCTGGGAGGCAGCAGATGATGGCTCAAGTACTTGGGCCCCTGCCAACCCTGTCAGAAGGCCAGTTCCTGGCTCCTCGCTTTGGCCTGGACCTGCCCTGGC
The DNA here is from genome assembly GCF_964237555.1 of Oryctolagus cuniculus. Lineage (NCBI taxonomy): Eukaryota > Metazoa > Chordata > Mammalia > Lagomorpha > Leporidae > Oryctolagus > Oryctolagus cuniculus. The sequence goes on from NC_091433.1 coordinate 95,784,258, forward strand.
TGTCATGGCCATTTGGGGAGTGGACAAGTTGTTGGAAGGTCTCTGATTGTGTCTGTGCCTCTCTTTCATTCCGCCTTTCAAATAAAAAATGAAAATAAAAAAATAGTACCCCAGTTTTAAAATTTCCAACAGAAAAAATTATTGTGGTCAAATAGACAGGGACCCTCTGTTCCCCAGCTCCCTATGGGAGGAGGGGTACAGCTTTACCTTGAGCAGGATGGGCTGCTGGTATTCCTCATCTTACCCAGCTGCTTAAGATGGGAGCCCTTTCCCAAGTCCTCTTGCACTCACAGGGCAGGGCCAAGAACATGGGTCTGACTGCCCTGCCCAGCTTCCACACCGGGCGAGGCTCCCCATCAGTAGAGGCAGGAGATGGAAGGCAAAGCTCCAGTCTGACCCTGCAGTGGGATCTCTGCAGACACATCAGTGTCTGTGGGGTCAGACTGCAGTGGACCCTGGTTGCCAGCTGTATAGAACTACAAGTCCAGTCCCTGAGTATTGTAATCCCTGGGATCTTTCACTTCCTGAGGCTGTCCAGCTCTTCTGTTTCTCAATTCTCCAATTCTGGGTTCCCAGGGGTAACTTCAGTGCCAGGCGTCCCCCTTGAGGTCATAATCCTCCTTTATGTCCCTGTGCGACTCCCCTGCTCCCTCTCAATCTAGTGCAAACCTGCTTTAGGCCGGCTTGGTGTTGAACTCTGTAAAAACACACTTAAGAACTGGCGATTTAGTAACTGCACTTTTGTGGCTGGGAGGCGTTAGGGGAAAGAACGAGGTGGGGTTTGTGGGTCTCAGAGGAAATACGATTAAAGGGGCAACAGCCTGGTTGCAGGGTCCCTCCTAGAAGGCCCCTCTGCCAGTCCCAGGGCAGGGCGCAGGCCTCTGTCCAGGGGAAACATCAGTGATCTGAGTCCTGAGGACACTAGCGTTGCTTGGGGCAGTCTGGAAAACCACTGCCTAAGATGGAGACCTGGGGGCTGGTGGAAGATGCTGGGAGCCCCGTGATGCTAGCGAGCAGCCGAGAAGCCCGGAGCTCCTACAGGAGCCGCAGAGGAGCGGAGTCCACGCGGAGTGGGAAGGCCAAGCACCTGCGCCAGGCTGCACCCCCTCAGGGGCAGTCAGAGCAGGACTGAGCAGGCCTGAAAGCAGCCACAAGCCACACGGACCAATCAGCGCATAGCTGAGGCCTCTCTGGCAGAAGGGGCTGATCCTCACCATCCCACTTGTGCCTGGGTGGAAGGCTTTGCGCAGGCTGTTTAGGAGGTGATGGGGTCGCTAGCAGGGAGCCCTCGTGAATGGCATTAGTGCCCTGGTAACAGATGCCCAGGAGAGCTCATTGGCTTCTGGTGCCTGCACGACACCTTCTACCAAGCAGAGAGCAAGCTCATCAGACACGAAACCACCGACGCCTTTTTCTTGGACTTTCCAGAGTCTAGAAGTGTGAGAAACAAACTTCTAGTGTTTGTAAGTTTCATAGCCTAAGGTGTTCTTTAGAGCAGTCTGAATGGACTAAGGCCGCACGCACTTGCTGGAAGCTATTTTGCTGTTTGGGGCAGTGGAAAGCCAGCACCGGAGAAGACCTGTGCGTACGGCTGGTTTTCCCGTGGTCGCAGATCCTCCATCCTCACGCTGGGTTACACACTGGGTTACTCACCCTCACCCTCGAGGCCTGCTCACAATATTTCTTCTTCATAGCATTCCCTTCACCAGCTGAATGACCACCCCTTGTCCTGGTCCAGCTCACTTGCTACCTCCTCCTTGTTGCCATCTAGAATCTTTCAGGTGCAGTCACCTTTCCTCTTCCCCATACCACCCAGTGCCTCAGTGGGCAATGCAGCAATTGTATCATCTGCCTCCGAGCTAAAGTTGTTTCCGTGCCTATTTCATCTTCAGAAACTTAAGCTCTAGAGAGGAACAACTGGGCCTGGGTCCCCCTCTCCCTAGCGCCTATTCCAGAATCTTCCATGCAAGATCTATTCCATGCATATAAATTAAAATTAATTTTTAATTAAATTAAAATTATTTCCTATTTGAATCTAGGGAGGGTGGGAGTAAGGAGGATTATTATTCCCAGCTTCCACATCCAAGAATATGGCCATGAAGCTTTATTGCCCTATCTGCTATAGTAAAATGAAATAGTGATGTGTAATTAAAGACATTAGTCCAGCTCCTTCCTTTGTACAAATCCAAATTCTCACTCACTCATGGACACACACTTGCCATTTTTCAGCCTTGGCATGTGGTCACTCTTGCACAGCAAGGAAGAGAGCATAATGAAATATTTCCCAGTGCTTTGGACTGGCAAAACTGTGTTTATACAATTACATGAAAACAAGCTAATGTGATGGCATTGCTGAGGTTTAATGGTTTGGGGTCAGGAAATTACAGTTCCCTGGTTACACATTTCCCTGCAGATTGGTTTACATCTCATCAGAAAGGAATCTTGCTTTGGAGTTATTCCTTCATGCTTTGGGGCTGATTATAAATAAGGGACTGGGGAAATGACTTCTTATGCTACCCTTGATCTTAGCTAAAATGACTTCTTAAGTGAATTTCATTTCTTCCTGAGAGACAAATATGCAGAGAAGTGCACTCAGCTTCCAGAGGCACCAGAAAATTCCATGAACTACCTTTATGAGGCGGCAACACAAAGAATGATAAGGATGGCTTCTCAGCTGGTCAGATTTGTCTTTCAACTGACTTGTCAAGCCCTGTGGGCCTTGCCAGTACCCCAGGGACATCAGCTATAGCAAGGCACTAGGAACAGCACTGGACATGTGATCAGAAAACCTGGTTAAAGACCGAGAGAGGTCCCAAGAAGCCATAGGACCCCAGGCAATGACATGTAACTTCTCAAGGACTTAGAGTGTATGTCTATGTATGCAATGATTTCTTGGGCTTCTTTGCACTGAGCTGAACCTATGCCAGTTCATTAGACTCCTATCCCACATCTACCAAATCCCTGGAGCTGACCCATCAACACTGGGGTCATTGTTCTAATTGTGCTGACTCACACACATGTTCTGACCTGGTTCTCTTTGTAACTAACTCTGCACTTGCCACACTGTGGCCTGAAGCAATGGGATTTGACTGAATCTGGGACAGCTTCCCCTTGTCCAAACATGGCATTAAAGGAATGGCTCTGGAACTTCTGCCTTAACAGATAATCAATGAATAATTTATATGATCACTGACATTTAAGGATTTCTTTGGGGATTACTTTGGAACTCAAAGGCAAATAACTAAATGTTTATGTTCTGAGCCAAAGAGGTTGGATGAGTGGGACATTGGCTGTTCAGGGACAATCACTTGAAAAATGAGGCAGACATTCTATACCACTCAAGGAAAAAGTAAAGCAGGGCTTACCAGACAAGTTTACAACTCTGGGCATCTCTGTAATACCATCTGAGAAGCTCTGTTTTTGAAACATGGACTGGCAAGACCATAACATGAGGCATCTCTGAAGTCAAGCTCACCAGATGCAATTGCAAACAGACTTGTGTTGCATGATAAGGATTGTAAAATAAGGAAGGTCAAAAGGATCGTGTTAGCAAACCCACCTTGGTTTTGACATCTTGTGCACCTGGAGCTATTGGCATTCCCAAACACTATTGTTTTGAGGTTTGCCCTCTTTGTACTCATCTGCTGAGGGAACAATGGAAGCTGGATCACTATAGTAGCAATTGGGAATATCTATCTATAGTCATCAATGTAGGGCCTGGGGTTATGGTTCAGTGGGTTAAGCTGCTGCTTGTGATGCCAACATCCCATATGAGCACCAGTTTGAGTCCTGGCTGCTCCACTTCTAATCCAGCTCCCAGCTAATGTGGCTAGGAAAGCAGTAGAAGATGGCCTGACTACTTGGGCCCCTGCACTCACGGGAGAGACCTGGATGGAGTTCCAGTCTCCTGACTTCTGCCTGGCCCAGCCCCTATTGCTGTGGCCATTTGGGGAATAAACCAAATGATGGAAAGTCTCTTTGTCTCTCTATGCCTCTCCCTCTTTCTCTGTGTGTCACTCTTTCAAAGAAAATAAAATATTTTTAAAAACCAATGTGTCCAACTGCTTTCATCAAGTTGCTTGAATCAGAAATCTATCTCCGAATCTTAGATAGATAGTCAAAGATATATAAGGAGGATTTAAAAAATTTTGGAAAATGGACTTAAAAGATTATTTTTGATGCAAAAATATAAATCATGCATAGTTTTTTTTTTCATAATATACATTTCCCCAAAATTTTTGAAGACCTCCTTATGTATAATGATGTTTTCAGAAAAAATTTAAAGCAACAATGGGGAATTATTCAGTAAAATATATGATAGAAAATATCACTAAAATGATGCTTCTAAAGAATGTTTTGGGGCCGGTGCAGAGGCATAGCAGGTAAAGCTGCCATCTGCATTGCCGGCATCTCATATGAGAGCAGGTTTGAGTTCCAGCTGCTCCACTTCCAATCCAGCTCCAAAGCAGTAGAAGATGGCCCAAGTCCTTGGGCCCCTGCACCCATGTGAGATACCTGGAAGGAGCTCCAGACTCCTGGCTTTGGATCAGCCCAGCTCTGGCCATTGCAGCCATTTAGGGAGTGAACCAGCAGATGGAGGACCTCTCTCCCTCTCTCTCCCTTGTCCTCTCCCTCTCTCTTTCTCTCTCTGCCTCTCTGTAACTCTGCCTTTCAAATAAATAAATAAATCTTTAAAAAAATGCTTTATGGAACAGGCCTTGTGGTTCCCCGGGTTAAGCCACTGTTTGAAACACTTGCATCCCATATTAGAGTGCCTGGTTCAAGTCCCAGTCATTCTGCTTCCAATCCAGTTTCTTGCTAATGTACCTAGGAGGCAGGAGATAATGGCTCAAGTATTTGGGTTGCTGCTACCACCCAGGTATGAGACCTGGATGGAGTTCCTGGCTCCTGGCCTTGGCCCAGCACAGGCCTGCCTGGTTGTTTTTTTGTTTGTTTGTTTTTTGTTTTTTGTTTTTGACAGGCAGAGTTAGTGAGAGAGAGAGAGAGAGAGAGAGAGAGACAGAGAAAGGTCTTCTTTCTGTTGGTTCACCCTCCAAATAGCCACTACGGCCAGTGCACTGTGCCAATCCAAAGCCGGGAGCCAGGTGCTTCCTGCTGGTCTCCCATGCAGGTACAGGGCCCAAGAACTTGGGCCATCCTCCACTGCCTTCCTGGGCTACAACACAGAGCTGGACTGGAAGAGGAGAAACTGGGACAAAATCCGGCGCCCCAACCAGGACTAGAACCCAGGGTGCCGGTGCCGCAGGTGGAGGATTAGCCAAGTGAGCCATGGTGCCAGCCCAGGCCTGCCTGTTGAGGCCATTCTCTCTCTCTCACTCTCTCTCTCTCTTCCTCTCTCTCCTCTCAACCTCTCTCTTGATTTCAAATAAATACTTTCTTGAAAGTGTTTTATAATATACATTTTTGTTGCATTGTGAGCTAATATAGCTTTTTCTAATACATGAAGACAATGATACACGACAACATAAGCAGAGATTACTTTTGATTTCGAAGGAGGGTGATTTTTTCCCCTTCTCCTTTACTCTTTGCTCTACTTCCCAAATACTCACCATGAGGTTTACCTTGAGAGGTGAGCACTTGGCCTAGTGGTATGGGGATATCCAGCTTCAGTTCCTGGCTCTGGCTCCTGACTGCAACTTCCTGCTAATGCATACCCTGGGAGGCAGAGGTGATGGCTCAGCCAACTGTGTTCATGTGGGACCAAGACTGAGCTCCTGGCTCCTGTCTTGGGCTTCAGCCAAGCCTTATTTTTCTTTAAAGAATTATTTATTTATTAGAAAGAGTTACAGAGGGAGAGAGCGAGAGAGAGAGACAAAATGACTGAGGGGATCAATCTTCCATCTCTGGTTCACTCCTCAAATGGCTGCAATGGCCAGGGCTGGGCCAGGCCAAAGCCAGGAGCCAGGAGCTTCTTCCGGGTCTCCCACATGGGTGCAAGGGTCCAAGGATTTGGGCCATCCTCTGCTGCTTTCCCAGGCCATGGCAGGGAGCTGGATAGTAAGTGGAAGAGCCAGGACTTGAACCAGTGACTATATGGCATGCTGGTGCTACATATGGCAGCTTAACCCACTGTACCACAGCATCAACCCCTAAGCCCTGACTATTGTGGGCATTTGAGACAGTTAAACAGCAGATGAGATCTCTCTCTCTCTCTATCTTTCTCTTTCTCTTTCTCTTTCTCTTTCTCTTTCTCTCTCCTTCTCAAAGAAATTTTATCCTAAAATTATAAAAATAACTTAAAAACCAACAACTGATGCTTGTCCCTTTAATAATGACCCCTCATTATTTGACATGAGTTTGTGTCCTGGCTCATCCCCCACTCTCCCCTCTCCCCTCTCCCTACAAATACACTGAAATGAGAAATGCAAAACCACAGGCCTCGCTTCAGCAGTGTAGTTACAAATGTCACAGCCCATACAGACACAGTTCCTGGGAAATCCCAAGGTGGAGTGCGGTGGAAGCAATGCCTTATCTGTTTCCAAATGATTGTTTGGAGGCCATCAGGAAGAAACCCAGATGGGCATTTATTGGTGACTGTCAACCTCTGAAACCCTAGGCACAGTGAGGTAGAAGAAGAGCAGCTTGTTATCAACACTGCTGTGTCTTGGAAGGGGTCCTGGATGATTGGACACTTTTTCTTAGGAACTCCAAGAAGGTTCCAGAGATTTCTCCTCTAAGTTTATCTACCCTGAAGAAGTCAGGGTGGTGCTTGGGAAAGGGGTACACTTCAGGCCTACATGAAGCTTTTCTGCATTTTCTGATCTTTTTGCGTGAGATCGTGCTCCTTTTACTAGAAGATTTTCTATTTTTGACATCATCATCAAGAGGGATATGTAAAAAGGGTGCATGGAAAAGAAGACTCCGAAGGTGGTGGAAGAGAGAACTTTTTACTTTATTTTTTATACTTTCTCTGTATTTTCTAAGTGCTTTGCCATGAAACTATATTCCATTTTCCATTAGAAAAAAAAATCCTTTAAGTGGATTCTAGAGAAATGTTTCTGTCCATGGCTGGCTATGCTTTTATTTCTGGAGTTAGGAAAGGGATTTTTCTCAGCCACTCAATGGCTCTCATTGACTAGAAGTCCACATACCTCAATTCCAGTGCTGTCTGTCACAGGCATTTACTGAGGATTTGTCAGATACTTGGGACTGTGTAGGAGTTCATTTGCTTCATTCCTTCAAGAAAAGTTTTAGATAGTTGGCATTTTTAATGCATTAATAAATGCATTTGTCTCTGCACTTAAAATGAATACATAAATAAAATCTTTTAAAAAGTATTGATGCATTTCACCAAACAAAAATATTTTGCAAAAAAATGCCAAACTGAGAGGAAATACTATGAATATTTGCCACAAATAAGAAGCTAATGTCCCTAAAATAAAAATAACTCCTTAGGGGAATGCAGGCCAAAAGTAAGAGAGAAAAGAAGGCAAAGGCACTCACAGATATTTCACCCAAACAGAGGAGAAAAATAGCCTAAACATGGGAAAAGGTGTTTAACTCCACTCGTAATGATAATGCAAATTCCAACTTCACTGAGATGCCACTTCTCCTTAATCTGATGGATGGAAGTTTGACAGTGTGACACCACAGTCCCTTAGAGAACTCGCAGGAACCATGCACCCACATCCATTGTTGGCAATGGCGCAGCACCTGTAGCAATGATTCAGGCATGCTCTGTTTAACACCACCTGCTGACCTTGACATTCCACTGCTAATCATTTAGCCTGAAGATACACCTCATGCAAAATGACAATTCATATGCCCAGAGTATTCATTGCAGCAGTGTTTATAATTTCAGAAAATTGGAGTGTGTGTACATAGGGAGACATTGAATAAGCTATGGTGTTTCCACATCAGAAGTATTATGATGTTATGAAGAGATATAAGATCTTGGGGACTGTGGAGAATCTATAGGTCTGTGGCATAGCAGGCTAAGCCTTTGCCTATGGCACTGGCATCCCATATGGGCATTGGTTGGAAACCCATCTGCTCCACTTCCAACCCAGATCTCTGCTTGCAGCCTGGGAAAGCAATGGAAGATGGCCCAAGTGCTTGGACTTCTACACCCCTATGGGAGACCCAGAAGAAGCTCCTGGCTCCTGGCTCCTGGCTTTGGATTGGCACAGCTCTGGCTGTTGTGGCCATTTGAGGAGTGAACCAGTGGTTGGAAGACACCTCTCTCTGTCTCTCCTCTCTCTCTCTGTAACTCTGCCTCTCAAGTAGATAAATCTTTTCTTAAAAAAAAAGAGTTAGGTTCTCTATGAAAAAATGGGGAGTAATTTCTGGGATATATTGCTATGTGATGAAAAAAAACAGTATCTATTGTATAATAACTCTTGTGTATGAAGGAGAGAGAAATAAGAACATGCTCACATACCTGCTAATCTGTGCAAAAAGAACCAAAGGAAGAAGAGACCAGATATACATGAGAGTGGTTGCCTTTGGAGTTGGAGCATGGAAGCAGGGTAGAATAGAGAGAGAATGAGAAAGCTCTCCGTGCAGTTTTGATTTTTGGAATCATTTATGTGTCACATACTGAAAGAATCAATGAATAAATAAATGTATTAATAAATGTAGTCAATGAGCAGTTGGCAAAAGTTGAATATGAACAGAAGCAAATAATTCTCAGCTGCCACTGTGGCTCAATAGGCTAATCCCCACTTGCAGTGCTGGCACACCAGGTTCTAGTCCTGGTCGGGGTGCTGGATTCTGTTCTGGTTTCCCCTCTTCCAATCTAGCTCTCTGTTGTGGCCCAGGAGTGCAGAGGAGAATGGCCCAAGTACTTGGGCCCTGCACCCCATGGGAGACCAGGAGAAGCACCTGGCTCCTGGCTTCAGATCAGTGTGGTGCGCTGGCCACAGCGTGCTGGCCACAGCGGCCATTGGATGGTGAACCAACGGTAAAGGAAGACCTTTCTCTCTGTCTCTCTCTCTCTCTCTCTCTCACTGTCCATTCTGCCTGTCAAAAAAAATAAATTTAAAAAAAGAAGAAAATAATTCTAATAGTGTTTAAAATGACAAAAAGCATCAGAAAGAAAGCTCAGAGGAGCTAACCAAATATTTTTGGGCATAGGAATTTCACTTCACATCCTCAATCTAAAGATGAAAACTGTAAGCAATTATTGTAGTAAGTAGTTTTGTTTTTTTCATAGTGATATACATTAGCAATTCTGAAATTGTTATATGTATTGAGCAAATAATGGTATCCAGGGCTTTCTTCTATTGTCAGATAATGGGATTACAAATAATGAAAGGGAGAAGGCTAGACCGGCATTGGTTAGAACTGGAGGAATCAGCAAAACCACATGGCTTTATATACATAGATACAGAAATTGAAATGAGTCTCAAGACACAGATCTGTGGCCCTGACTCTGTTTGATGAGAGTGTCTAGAAGCAAGGACACCCCAGTAGCAATGGATACACTCATCCATGCCACCCTCCACTGCCTGGGGCAGGAGCTCCTTGGAGAATGGGCTAACTCCAAGGCTGGAGCATTTTGATGTGGTATAAGGAAGGCAGCTCCAAGATCAATGGGTCCATGTTGACCAGGAGCCAGATTAAGGAGTTCTCACTGCCCAACTCCAGGGCTATATGAGCATAACACAGCAACAGGTTATAATTCATAGACGAAAATTAGGACCCATGACTATTGATGCCACTGCCAGCAAGTGAGTAAATGAATGGAGAGCAGAGAAAGTGCTACTTTACAGTCAGTGGAAATCATCACCCCCACCACCATCACCATCATCACTGTCATCATCAGAATCGCTTTAGGCAAGACCACCAGGGGATGATGGCCTAGGGAAATCTTGGAGGTACTCACTGCTGTGGAGGACTTGCCACTGCCTAGGGCAGGACAAGGTTTATGGTATCGCACAGGCAGATAGGACCTCACCGGTTCCCAGTGCATGTGCCAGAGCCACAGCATGATCCCCTGACCGTGAGCTGAGAGCAGACACTATCATGGTGAGAGAGCCCACAGCAACTCAAAGTCTGCTACAAAGTGATTATCTGCACTCTCAAAGACCTCCTTCAGATGTGAAAGACTTGAGAGCTCTTCGAGTGAAAGGAAACCAAGAGAAAACCCCCAAAGTGGTCTTGGACTAGATCCTGAACCGGTGTGCATGTGTGTGTGAGTGTGCATGTGTGTATGCATGTGCAAGAGAAAGAGCAATAGTGAGGCAATTTGTGAAATTAAATACATTCTGTCCGTTCAGTGGTACAATTGCATCATTACTAATTTTGTGACTTTTAGAAGTTAACATGGCTATGTACAATGTAGGTCTCATTTTTAGGGGATACACAGGGAAGGATTTGGAAGAAAGAAGGTGTGAGGATTGCAATTTACCATCAGATGATGTAAGAGAGAGAGAAAGAAATATAGAGCAGATGGTATACAGCATTAATATTTGGGGAATCTGGGTGGAGAGGATATCGGAATTTTTTATTCCATTTTTGCAAAGTTTGCATAACTTTGAAATTATTCCAAAATAAATAATAGTGGTAAAGAGGAAAAAGAAAGTGCCTCTCTCTCTCTCTCTTTCTCTACACAGACATATACATATATGTGTCTGAAGAAAATTTAGCAAAAGTGTTAATAGTGTTTATATCTGCATGGTGGGATTACATATTTATTGAAACATCTCACTTAAAACTAATCTCCTCTATGCTTTTATGATTTGCACATAATCAACTGTGAGCATACATTGCTCTTTATAACACCCACTTATTTAAAATCTAGAGGGTGCCACCAGGGTCTCTGGTGCTGGCCTACCTGTCACAAGGTGGTTTCCAGGGCCTGTTGTCCTGTCGCTGTCACTGTTTGGTTCATGTGTGGATACACCTCTTGGGCTGCACCAGCAGCTGTGGCAGTGCCAAAATAGATCTGAATGGGATCATGATGGTAGGACAGCTGTAGTCTCAAGTGACTTGGCATGTCACATGCTTGTCCCCAAGGTGCTGGCTATGCTGCATGACAGGAGGAATTCTAGAAGTGTCAGCATACTCCTTGGTGCAGAAGTACTCTTGCCACTTTCTGGTGGCCTCAGAATTCCATGGTGACGAATATGGAGAAGTGAATCTGTGTTGTTCTGACATCCTTTGGGATTTTTTAAAAACAAAAGTATTACTTATGCAGATGTATGAAATATGTCTTCTTAATCTAGGGTACCTTGGAAAAATACTCTTCTCCCTTTAGTAGTAGTTTTTTTAATTCAAAAAAGATTTATTTATTTTATTTGAAAGGCAGAGTTACAGAGAGAGGAAGAGACAGAGTTTTCCATCCACTGATTCACTCCTCAAATGGTCGCATGGCAGGGGTTGGACCAGGCCAAGGCCAAGAGCCAGAAACTCCATTCAGACCTCCCACCTGAGTGGCAGGGGCTCAGGCACTTGGACCATCCATCCACTGCCTCCCAGACTCATTAGCAGAGAGCTGGATCAGAAGTGTAGCAACCGGGACTCAAACTGATGCCCATATGGGATGCTGGTGTCTCAGGTGGTGGCCTAACCCTCTGTGCCACAACACCGGCCACAAGTTATAGTTTCTTAGAATAAGTTTTGAAACAGCACACCTCACTGTGTTAAGCAGAAATAACAGAGGGCCGATAAATATTAGTGTGATGAACAGGCAACTGAAATACATGAATCAAAAAGGCCTAATGACTGGTAAGAGTAGAAAATGCTGCAGTTCATGCTTTAAAGTTTAGCTTATGGGACTGGCCTGGTGCAGCGGGGTTAGCCGCTGCTGTGGATATGGGTATCCCACATGACAGCACCAGTTCAAGTCCCAGCTGTCCCACTTCTGATCCAGCTCCCAGGAATGTGCCTGGAAAGGCAGTGGATGATGGCCTAAGTACTTGAGCCCCTGCCACCCACATAAGAGATGCAGGTGGAGTTCTGGGCTACTGGCTTTGCCTTGCCCAGCCCTGGTCATTGTGGCCATCTGAGAGTGAACCAGTGGGTTAAGATTCTCTCTCTCTCTCTCTCTCTCTGTGTGTGTGTGTGTGTGTGTGACTTTGTCTTTCAAATAAATAAATAAGCAAATATTTAAAAGATAGACTTTGGCTTGTGCAGTTGGTCTGATGGTGTCACTGACCAGCTGATTGCCCAACTTTCCAATGACTGCTGATTTTATGTGTGGTCTGTGGATCCCTGGGTTTCCTGTGGCCTCAGGCAGGAGAGTGCCCAGCAGGTTGGGAACTCAGAGAGTAGCTTGTTCTCCAGCTTCCTCCAAACTTCCAGAAAGGGCTTTGGAACTTGATGTCAGCAGATGTCCTAAGTTCTGTGTCCATCAAAACCCAGACCTATGATGATGCTCTTCACATCATAAAGCTGGCCCTTTTCTGATTTGTGGTCTCAGAAAATCACACATGGCATTGCTCTAGAATCCTGACTCCCCTTCTGTCACCATAAGAGATCTCTCCATGAATTATTCTTAAAGGCTGCTGCCATTGAAAAATGGAGAAAAGTTCTTAACTCCTCTTTAGATGAAAGAGACATTGAGTTTCTATTAACATAATTTCTGCTGAGCTCAGTTTAAGACACACTCGTGTGTTAAATAACATAATTTTGGAGAAAACCCCACTGATTTCCTGATATTTGTAAAATATTGATGGAAACAGAATACACACCTTTACAAGTAAATCTTGGATTTTTTATTTACTTCCCAAATATTGAAAAGGGAATGCATGATAATAAAAATGTATTATTCTGGATCAAAATCTGATGTTGTGTTAGGTTCCTTCCAGAAAATAATTTTAGTTATGTATTATTTATTAATACTGTATTATTTACTAATAATCATTTAATTATTCAATGTAAATAACATAATGTGAAATAATTCAATATAAATAAAACAAAGATGGGTAAATGGTCTTAGGATGCAAATGCATCTCTGTTATTAGCATCTCCATACTTTCTGTATTAATAATTTCATTGCTTTTGGGTAACAATGATAGCTAACACATACAGCTATTTAAGGTGACTTTACATATTAATTCACCTAATCATTAGAATTATCTTATGAAGCAGGCTCTGATGTTCCCTTTTCCCAGATGATGAGACAGACACTGAGAGTTAACTCCCCAAGTTACACAGCTAAGAAGTGGCAGAACAGATTCACACCTGGAATTCTGAACTCAGAGCCCAGATTTTAGTTATTTTTTGCATTCTGCTGTGCCTGAATTACCTTCAGAGGCAAATTACAAGACCAACTTTCCCTTCTGCCTTTCATCATAATTTATGGTTGTTCTCCTCCAAGTGGTGTGTTAACATGTAACTGCAGCCCTCCTCCAAAAGCTGACTTGCAGCATTTGCCAATTACTGTGGTGTAAATATTCCTCCCATGGCCAATTTCACATCATCCACTTGATGTCACTGAATGTGGAGTTGGGAAGAAGCATGCAACAGCACTCCATTACATCATGCACACTACATACACAACCTCAAGAGCACTGAAAATAATAAAATGCAGTTAAAAAGCTAAAGAATGATTGATTTTCAACATTTATTATTTTTAAAAGTATTTACTTGTTTTAATTTGAGAGAGAGAGAGAGCACAAGCTTACATTCACTGGTTTGCTCCCCCAAGTCAGGACTGGACCAGACTGAAGCCAGGAGCCAGGAACTCTGTCTGGGTCTCCCATAGAGGTGGCAGGGACCCAATTACCTGAGCCATCACCTGAGCCTCCCAGGGTGCACATTAGCAGGAAGCTGGAATGGTGAGTGGAGCCAAGATAGGAACCTATGCACTCAAATATGGGATGCAAGTGTCCCAAGTGGCATATTAAATGCTGTACCAAATTCTCATCCCTATCTTCATTTTTCATTTAACTTAACTCCAGTTTTTAAAAAAGTTTTGAATTACAGTTGTGGGTTACAGCCTCTATACTGGCTCACTCTGAGCCCTGCTCCAGACAAATCCCTGGGGTCATCAGGTTCTCCTCTGGGGAGATCACTGATGGAAGGGCTTGCTCAGTGCAGCTGAATGTTGCTCTGTGTTCCAACACCTGATGGTTGGAATTGGAACTTGCTCTGTTTTCTGTGGCTGTCTTGCTCCATGCTGCAGGCTCGCCTCACTGACACTGAGAGTATTCTTTACCCACTAGCACTTGCAGCTACTTATTAGGCTTGCAGAGGGTAATTGGACTCTTTTTGCTTATAATCCCCTGTACCAAGGGCTTTAACCTAAATTCCCAGGCATTGGGCCAAAGGGCACTCAAGTACCAAAGTAACTGAGTTTTTCTCCTTCCCTGAGATTCTCACCCCAACCATACAGTGTAGGGGGAGGAGGACCTCTCCAGGCTTGGCCCATAAGGGGCAGTCAGAGTATCAGTGTCCGAACACAAATCTGAAAGTCCTGTGTCTGTATTTCTTTCTTTTTTTTTTTGAGATTTGTTTTATTTAATTGAATGGCAGAGTTAGAGAGAGGGATACAGAGAGATCTTCCACCTGCTGGTCCAACTCCCCACGTGGCTGCAACAGACAGGGCTGGACTAGTCTCCCACATGGGCAGCAGAGGGTCAAGCACTTGGGTCATCTTCCACTGCTTTCCACATCAGCAGGAAGCTGGATCAGAAGAGGAGTAGCCAAGAAACAAACTGGCACCTATATAGGATCCTGGCACTGCAGGTGGAGGCTTAGCCTACTATGCCGTGGCACTGGCCCTTTTGTGCCTATTTTTTAAGAAGCTGATAGGGTTCATGTGGGTATACCATGCTTCCAAAAAGGGAAGATTTAATCACATCCTCCATCCCATAAGTCAGCCAAGAGATGCGGGCAGCTGAAGCTGCAACTTAAATCTACTATGCCATGATAAACCAGATATCTTGTCAGATGTAAATGATTTGGAGGTTCCAGTTTGATCTCTGTGGTCTGTTGAGCCTTATCCCTATATTATGTTCCTATATCAATGACTCTTCCCACCTTTGTCCTTTCACATTCCCCATTTCGTACTGATCCATTCATACAACAAGTTTCTTTGGAGCACAGCAAGGTACCAGTTGCTTGACTATGGGATGTGGCTATGCAGATGAGTGAGGCACGGGCCCAGTCCCCGCTCTTGGGGCTCTGTTTGGTGGCAGTAGAGGCCCAGATACACATTTGGAAGAGTCCAATAGAGCAGGATTCCCAGCAAGCAGGATAATGCAGCCCCCTCTCAAAATGGTGGTCAAGGCATGGTCACTTTTAACAAGACACAGAGAATGTTGGTAAGCCACGTTAGCCAGTTCTGGAAAGTCCTGTTCCTTGAAATGAACAAGTGCCCTTCCTCATAAAAAAAGAGGAGGAAGAGATAATATGAGCTGAGGGGAACCATCAGCCCAAGGAGGGAGAACAGGTCTTGACCTAGGATGGCAGGAATGGAAAGAACGGATTTGCAGGGGGAAGAATTGGTGGGTTTTATTGGCATAGAGTTTCAGGAAATGGAAAGTTGAAAAGTGATTCAGAGAGCTTTTCTAAAAATGATTTGGGAGCACATCATGGAAGCCTTAAATATTCCTACTCCTTGATTTAGTAATTTTACTTCTAGGGGTTTATTTAGAAACTAATCCCAGATGAGCAAAAAATGTGTATGTAGGAGCTGGCACTGTGACATAGTAGGTTAAGCCTCTGCTTGCGACTCCAGCATCCCATGTGGACTCTGGTTCATGTCCCAGCTGCTTCTCTTCCAATCCAGTTCTTTTCTAATGGCCTGAAAAAGCAGTGGAGGAAGGCCTAAGTCCTTGGGCCACTGCAGCTGCATGGGAGACGCGGAAAGAAGCTCCTGGCTCCTGACTGCGGATGGGCTCAGCTAGAGCTGTTGCAGGCATCTGGGGAGTGAACAAGCAGGTGGAAGACCTCTCACTCTCTCTCTCCTCTCTCTGTCTGGAACTCTACCTCTCAAATAAATAAATTAAAAAATCAGAAAATGTGTATGTAATATGCTTATCACAGTATTGGCATAGCAGAAAATCACTAGAAAGTCAATAGAGCTATAAATGTATGAATTTTGGTACAACCGAAAGAAAAGATAAATTAAAAATGAATTCTTTGAAGGCCCCTGTGGAAAACTGAAATGCATTTTAAAGTTTGGCTTTAGTTTGTCAGGATTTTGATTCGTCTTCACATTCCTTTTTGCTCCTGCATTTTGAAGAGTGTGGTGTTTCTTCAACTACTGAATTCCTTTTGGTTTCATTGAACATTTTACTGCATTTTCTTCTCATCTCTTCTCCCATATTTTTCAGAATTGGTCATCCTGGACTCTGTGGATTGGCAATAAGTCTCAAGAGAGTCATTTAGGGAAGCACTGGACATGGGGAAACCATGGACAGCAGACAGAGGCAGTGTCCCAGGCCACTGGTCACAGCCTCTGCTTTCCACCAAGCAGAGGATGTAGCCACATGGGTGGTGAGTTGGGCTGAAGATCAGGTCCAGAAGCCTCTTCAAATGGGAGCACATGGCTTAGCTGTGTATGTCACTCTGGGCGACACTGAGTCTAAAAGGGCAGTGGCGCTGCCAGGACTCAGCTGCTTCCTCAGCTCCAGGGTGGCCCTGCTTGGACAGAAAGGGGTGCCAGGCCCATTAGTACCATGAGGGAGTCAGGGGCCAGCACAAATGCCCCACGGTATCTCACCTACCTGCTTTGGAAGCCACCGCCTTTCAGCTAATTTCTCTTTTTCACTAATTAAATTGGGAGGGCGTTGGCATTGCGACACCAGGTTAAGCTACTGCTTATGAGGCTGGCATCCCATATCTGAGTGTTGGTTTGAGTCCTGGCTACTCTGCTTCTAACCCAGCTCCCTGCTAATGCACCTGATAAGGCAGCAGAAGGTGGCCCACATACTTGGGCCCTTGCCATCCATGTGGGAGACTGCGATGGAGTTCCTGGCTCCTGGCCTCAGCCTGTACCAACCCTGGCTGGGCAGTCATTTGGGGGAGAGAACCAGTGGATGAAAGATTATCTCTCTCTCTCTCTCCTTTTCTCTTGCAGCTCTGTCTTTCAAATAAATAAATAAATCTTTTTTTTTTTTTTTTTTTTAATCTTTTATTTAATGAATATAAATTTCCAAAGTACGACTCATGGGTTACAATGGCTTTCCCCCCCATACCGTCCCTCCCACCCACCACCCTCCCCTTTCCCACTCCCTCTCCCCTTCCATTCACATCAAGATTCATTTTCGATTATCTTAGTATACAGAAGATCAGCTTATTATACCTTAAGTAAGGATTTCAACAGTTTGTTCCCACACAGAAACATAAAGTGAAAAATAATAGATGATTTTTTTTTAAATGATGATGAAATCAGATCAGACCTATTGTCATGTTTAATCCCAGTGAGAGTCAAGTTGGGAATTGATAGTTTCTTTTTTTTTTTTTTTTTTTTAACAGAAGATCAGTTTAGTGTACATTAAGTAAAGATTTCAACAGTTTGCACCCCCATAGAAACACAAAGTGAAATATACTGTTTGAGTACTCGTTATAGCATTAAGCCTCAGTGTACAGCACGTTAAGGACAGAGATCCTACATGAGGAGTAAGTGCACAGTGACTCCTGTTGTTGACTTTACCAATTGACACTCCTGTCTATGGCATCAGTAATCTCCCTATGCTCCAGTCATGAGTTTCCAAGGCTATGGAAGCCCTCTGAGTTCTCCGACTCTTATCTTGTTTAGACAAGGTCATAGTCAAAATGGAGGTTCTCTCCTCCCTTCAGAGAAAGGCACCTCCTTCTTTGAAGACCTGTTCTATCCACTGGGATCTCACTCACAGAGATCTTTTGCCAGAGTGTCTTGGCTTTCCATGCCTGAAATACTCTCATGGGCTTTTCAGCCAGATCCGAATGCCTTTAGGGCTGATTCTGAGGCCAGAGTGCTATTTAGGACATCTGCCATTCTATGAGTCTGCTGAGTATCTCACTTCCCATGTTGGATCACTCTCCCCTTTATTTATTCTATCGGTTAGTGTTAGCAGGTATTAGACTTGTTTATGTGCTCCCTTTGACTCTTAGTCCTTTCATTATGATCTATTGTGAACTGAAATTGATCACTTGGAATAGTGAGATGGCATTGGTACATGCCACCTTGATGGGATTGAATTGGAATCCCCTGCTATGTTTCTAACTCTACCATTTGGGGCAAGTCAGCTTGAGCATGTCCCAAATTATACATCTCTTCCCTCTCTTATTCCCACTCTTATGTTTAACAGGGATCACATTTCAGTTAATTTTCAACACTTAAGAATAACTGTGTATTAATTACAGAATTAAACCAGTAATGTTAAGTAGAACAGACAAAAAAACTACTAAGAGGGATACTGTATTAAGTTGTTCATTAACAGTCAGAGCTATGCTGATCAAGTCACCATGTCCCATAGTGTCCATTTCACTTCAGGAGGTTTCCTTTTTGGTGTTCAGTCAGTTGTCACCGATTAGGGAGAACATATGGTATTTGTCCCTTTGGGACTGGCTTATTTCACTCAGCATGATGTGTTCCAGATTCCTCCATTTTGTTGCAAATGATTGGATTTCGTTGTTTCTTACTGCGGTATAGTATTCTAAAGAGTACATATCCCATAATTTCTTTATCCAGTCTACAGATGGATAGACCAATGGAACAGAATTGAAACACCAGAAATCAACCCAAACATCTACAGCCAATTTATATTTGATCAAGGATCTAAAACTAATTCCTGGAGCAAGGACAGTCTATTCAATAAATGGTGCTGGGAAAATTGGAATTTCCACGTGCAGAATCATGAAGCAAGACCCCTACCTTACACCTTACACAAAAATCCACTCAACATGGATTAAAGATCTAAATCTATGACCTGACACCATCAAGTTACTAGAGAACATTGGAGAAACCCTTCAAGATATTGGCACAGGCAAAGAATTTCTGGAAAAGACCCGGGAGGCACAGGCAGTCAAAGCCAAAATCAACTATTGGGATTGCATCAAATTGAGAAGTTTCTGTACTACAAAAGAAACAGTCAGGGGAGGTTTGGCCAAGATGGCGGAATAGTGAGGGCACGCACCGATAGTCCAGGAAAATTTAGTTTAATAAAAGGGGAGTTACGGTAGCCTCAGAAAAAAGAACCAGGAAAATATTGCAGAGGAAACTCTTCTGGATCAAGTAGCCGTGAATCGGAGGACCTACTGGTAGAACAAGGTTGACCACAGCGCGTAAGCCGAGCCGCGGGACCGAGTCGCGGGACCGAGTCACGGGACCGAGCCGCGGGACCGAGCCGCGGGACGGAGCCACCCAAGCCGCAGGGTCTGTGCGCCAGTGCTCGGAGGGGAGTGCGTGCCACACAGACAACAGTGGGGAGACTTGGGATGTCCAGGGCTCCGAGTCCACACATCGGCGCTGGAAGGGGAGCAGACCTGCGTGGAGAGCGTGGGAGCCCACAGTTCGGGACACCAGCGGCAGACTCAACACACCAGCGCTGGAACGCGAGGTGAGCCGAACCTCAATAGCCCGAGACACCGGCAGGCAAGCAGAGAGAGGAGACTAGAGGGAACGACCCCCGGGGGGGGGGGAAACTTCACCAGGCTAACTGGGAGACAGAGAGGAAAAAAAAAAAAGGTGACTGGTACGGACACGGGTTTCTCTCTCTCTGCTCACCTCTCAAGGGCGAGCAAGACAAAGAGCAGGCGCCATCTTGGACATACGTCATAAGCAGAGCGACCTCAGGTCTGCACCGGCCCTGAGTCTAGCAGAAAAACCTGACTCTGGGCAGGGCGAATTAACAGGAGATTAGGACCTTGTAAATTTTTGGTGCTACTGAACTGAGACTGTGAAAAAAGAGATGCTGGGGGAGAGAACTCACGGAATTCATGTGAGCACTCTCCAGAGACGCTACAATTCCGTAACTTTGGCAACCCAGTGGGAGACTGAAGGAGAATTTGAGCCCACTCTGAGGGCCGAACAGATTCCCTGTGTGGTCCTTGGGAAAGAGCTTCTGATCTCTGGCTCCTGTGGGTATATCATTTGCCTGCTAACTACCTCCAACTTCGTTCAGCTGTGCAGAATAGCTTCCCTTTTGAATCAAAAAAAAAAAAAAGAAAGAGAGAGAGGTTTACCATGCCTAACCTGGGAGTGTCACCTTTGGCACACCAAACAGAACTCTCAGGCCACACCCATCTCAAGCCCTAAGGCTCCATCAAAAACAGATAGTCCACTTAATCTAGAGTCATAGTATAACAAGAAAAAGCACCACAGTGAAGAAACCAAATATCTCCAATATGCCAAATAACAAATGCAAAAACCAAGGTAATAAAAACAAGGAAGTCACCATGAAGCCCTCAAATGAAAAAGACACCCCAATTCAAGATTATGAGGATGATGACATAGAAGAAATGCAAGAAGCAGATCTCAAAAATTTGATAAGAACATTAAGAAGTTCTCAAAAACAAATTCTTCAACAACAGAAATCCTTAATGGACAAGATAGAAAATCTCTCTCGTGAAAATGAAATATTAAGGAGGAATCAAAATGAAACGAAACAACTAGTACAACAGGAAACTGTGGTAGTGACTGAAGTGAAGAATTCAATAGATCAAATGAAAGCCACAACAGAGAGCCTTACAAACAGAATGGGTGAAGCAGAAGAGAGAATATCGGACTTAGAAGACAGAGAACAGGAAAGGATACAGTCAGACCAAAGAAAAGAAGAGGAAATTAGGAATCTAAAACATACTGTCGGGAATCTTCAGGATACTATTAAAAAACCCAACATTCGGGTTCTAGGAGTTCCTGAAGGCATGGAGAGGGAGAAAGGATTAGAAGGCCTTTTTGGTGAGATATTAGCAAAAAATTTCCCAGGTTTGGAGAAGGACAGAGAAATCCTAGTACAGGAAGCCCACAGAACCCCTAATAAACACGACCAAAAGAGATCCTCACCACGACACATTGTAATTAAACTCTCCACAGTGAAACATAAAGAAAAGATCCTAAAATGTGCAAGAGAGAAACGTCAGATTACTCTCAGAGGATCTCCAATCAGACTCACAGCTAACTTCTCATCAGAAACTCTACAAGCTAGGAGGGAATGGCGAGATATAGCCCAGGTACTAAGAGAGAACAACTGCCAGCCCAGAATATTATATCCTGCAAAGCTATCATTTGTGAATGAAGGTGAAATAAAGACTTTTCATAGCAAACAGAAATTGAAAGAATTTGTTGCCACTCGTCCAGCCCTGCAAAAGATGCTTAAAGATGTGTTACACACAGAAACAAAGAAACACGGTCATCAATATGAAAGAAGGTAAAGGAAGGAAACCAAGGAAGGAAACCTCACAGCAAAAGATCACAGGGAATTCAAAGCATATATTAGAACTTATCTTTGGCAAATGGCAGGGCAAAGTTACCACTTATCATTAGTCACATTGAACGTGAATGGCCTGAACTGTCCAGTTAAAAGACACCGATTGGCTGATTGGGTTAAGGAACAAAACCCATCTATTTGCTGCTTACAAGAAACACATCTTTCCAACAAAGATCCATACAGACTGAAAGTGAAAGGCTGGAAAAAGATATACCATGCCAACAGAAATGAAAAAAGAGCGGGCGTAGCCATCTTAATTTCAGACAACATAAACTTTACCACAAAAACCGTTAAGAGAGACAAAGAGGGACACTACATAATGATTAAGGGATCAATTCAACAGGAAGATATAACAATTATCAATGTATATGCACCTAACTACAGGGCACCGGTTTATCTAAAAGATTTGTTAACGGAGTTAAAGGGAGACTTAGACCCCAATACAATAGTACTGGGGGACTTCAATACTCCACTCTCAGAAATAGACAGATCAATAGGACAGAAGATCAACAAGGATACACTAGATTTAAACAACACTATAGCCCAAATGGATCTAACAGATATATACAGAACTTTCAATCCTACAGCTAAAGATTTTACATTCTTCTCAGCAGTACATGGAACCTTCTCTAGGATTGGCTACATACTAGGCCATAAAGCAAGTCTCAGCAAATTCAAAAGAATTAGAATCATACCATGCAGCTTCTCAGACCATAAAGGAATGAAGTTGGAAATTAGCAACTCAGGAATCCCTAGAGCATACGCAAACACATGGAGATTGAACAACATGCTCCTGAATGAACAATGGGTCATAGAAGAAATCAAAAGAGAAATCAAAAACTTTCTGGAAGTAAATGAGGATAACAGCACAACATACCAAAACTTATGGGATGCAGCAAAAGCAGTGTTAAGAGGAAAGTTTATATCAATAGGTGCCTACATCAAGAAATTGGAAAGGCACCAAATAGATGAGCTTTCAATTCACCTCAAGGATCTAGAAAACCTACAGCAAACCAGACCCAAATCTAGTAGGAGAAGAGAAATAATTAAAATCAGAGAAGAAATCAACAGGATTGAATCAAGAAAAACATTACAAAAAATCAGCCAAACGAGGAGCTGGTTTTTTGAAAAAATAAACAAAATTGACACCCCATTGGCCCAACTAACTAAAAAAAGAAAAGACCCAAATCAATAAAATCAGAGATGAAAAAGGAAACGTAACAACAGACACCACAGAAATAAAACGAATCATCAGAAATTACTACAAGGACTTGTATGCCAGCAAACAGGGAAACCTATCAGAAATGGATAGATTCCTGGACACATGCAACCTACATAAATTGAACCAGGAAGACATAGAAAACCTAAACAGACCCATAACTGAGACAGAAATTGAAACAGTCATAAAGGCCCTCCCAACAAAGAAAAGCCCAGGACCAGATGGATTCACTGCTGAATTCTACCAGACATTTAAAGAAGAACTGACTCCAATTCTTCTCAAACTATTCAGAACAATCGAAGAAGAGGGAATCCTCCCAAATTCTTTCTATGAAGCCAGCATCACCTTAATTCCTAAGCCGGAAAAAGATGCAGCATTGAAAGAGAATTACAGACCAATATCCCTGATGAACATAGATGCAAAAATCCTCAATAAAATTCTCGCCAATAGAATGCAACAACACATCAGAAAGATCATCCACCCAGACCAAGTGGGATTTATCCCTGGTATGCAGGGATGGTTTAATGTGCGCAAGACAATCAATGTGATACACCACATTAACAGACTGCAGAAGAAAAACCATATAATTATCTCAATAGATGCTGAGAAAGCATTTGATAAAATGCAACACCCGTTCATGATGAAAACTCTAAGCAAACTGGGTTTGGAAGGAACATTCCTCAATACAATCAAAGCAATCTATGAAAAACCCACAGCCAACATCCTATTGAATGGGGAAAAGTTGGAAGCATTTCCACTGAGATTTGGTACCAGACAGGGATGTCCACTCTCACCACTGCTATTCAATATAGTTCTGGAGGTTCTAGCCAGAGCTATTAGGCAAGAAAAAGAAATTAAAGGGAAACAAATTGGGAAGGAAGAACTCAAACTATCTCTCTTTGCAGATGACATGATTCTTTATTTAGGGGACCCAAAGAACTCTACTAAGAGACTATTGGAACTCATAGAAGATTTTCGCAAAGTAGCAGGGTATAAAATCAATGCACAAAAATCAACAGCCTTTGTATACACAGACAATGCCATGGCTGAGGAAGAACTTCTAAGATCAATCCCATTCACAATAGCTACAAAAACAATCAAATACCTTGGAATAAACTTAACCAAGGACGTTAAAGATCTCTACGATGAAAATTACAAAACCTTAAAGAAAGAAATAGAAGAGGATACCAAGAAATGGAAAAATCTTCCATGCTCATGGATTGGAAGAATCAATATCATCAAAATGTCCATTCTCCCAAAAGCAATTTATAGATTCAATGCAATACCAATCAAGATACCGAAGACCTTCTTCTCAGATCTGGAAAAATTGGTGCTGAAATTTATATGGAGGCACAAGAGACCTCGAATAGCTAAAGCAATCTTGTACAACAAAAACAAAGCCGGAGGCATCACAATACCAGATTTCAGGACATACTACAGGGCAGTTGTAATCAAAACAGCATGGTACTGGTACAGAAACAGATGGATAGACCAATGGAACAGAATTGAAACACCAGAAATCAACCCAAACATCTACAGCCAACTTATATTTGATCAAGGATCTAAAACCAATTCCTGGAGCAAGGACAGTCTATTCAATAAATGGTGCTGGGAAAACTGGATTTCCACGTGCAGAAGCATGAAGCAAGACCCCTACCTTACACCTTACACAAAAATCCACTCAACGTGGATTAAAGACCTAAATCTACGACCTGACACCATCAAGTTACTAGAGAACATTGGAGAAACCCTTCAAGATATTGGCACAGGCAAAGAGTTTCTGGAAAAGACGCGGGAGGCACAGGCAGTCAAAGCCAAAATTAACTATTGGGATTGCATCAAATTGAGAAGTTTCTGTACTGCAAAAGAAACAGTCAGGAGAGTGAAGAGACAACCGACAGAATGGGAAAAAATATTTGCAAACTATTCAACAGATAAAGGGTTAATAACCAGAATCTACAAAGAGATCAAGAAACTCCACAAAAACAAAACCAACAACCCACTTAAGAGATGGGCCAAGGACCTCAATAGACATTTTTCAAAAGAGGAAATCCAAATGGCCAACAGGCACATGAAAAAATGTTCAAGGTCATTAGCAATCAGGGAAATGCAAATCAAAACCACAATGAGGTTTCACCTCACCCCGGTTAGAATGGCTCACATTCAGAAATCTACCAACAACAGATGCTGGCGAGGATGTGGGGAAAAAGGGACACTAACCTACTGTTGGTGGGAATGCAAACTGGTCAAGCCACTATGGAAGTCAGTCTGGAGATTCCTCAGAAACCTGAATATAGCCCTACCATTTGACCCAGCCTTCCCACTCCTTGGAATTTACCCAAAGGAATTTAAATTGGCAAACAAAAAAGCGGTCTGCACCCTAATGTTTATTGCAGCTCAATTCATAATGAAAAAATTTTTAAAGAAAAAGTTATCTCAGGAATTCCTTCCAACCTTATTTTCAGTACTTTTATTGACTTTTTAAAAAATGACTATCAATATTTAGTGACCAAGTTTTTTGTGTCCTTTACTCTGAAAATCTTACCCTGCTCTTATTTCATAGAGGCCATGTGTTTGTCAGAGCATACTCACCGTCTTCTGTGAAATCGTCTTCCACTCCCTGTCTGTTTCTTCTGACTTTCTGGTTTCTACTTGTTGGTTGTAATGTCTTTTACTTTGCTCCTATTTTAGATCTTCCCCTCAGATATCCATCAAGTTTTGCCTGGCCATTTGTGAGTTGACTGCACATTGTGTATCTTGTGAGGCTTGCATCTGGGGGGCTTTAGCGCAATATGGCAGGGAGAGGCTGGGTTTCTCTATGTTTTCATCTCCAGGGAAGGATGTGATCCCTGCTTCCGGTCCAGCTGTGGGTGTAGGGAACTGGGCAGGGAAGAGGCAGGTGCCGTCTGGTGTGTGCACTTTTGCTGGTGCCTTGCTGTGTTGATCTGACATCTCACTCCACCTGTTGGAGGAGTCTCGCTAATCATCTCTACAGAAAGTTGTGACTGTTTTGATGGTTTCCGGATGTTGAGATACCAATCGAAGCCTTTCTCCATTGTCTTTCATAATCTTGTTACTTACAGTCCATGTGAGCACCAGAATTCAAGCCATTGATTCTGTGGCCATGGGACAGGGAAGACAGAGTGACTGCTCACTACTATCCACAATCTGAGCTACTTACATTTCAAGTCATGATATATAAGGGAAAGAAATCAATAAAGTGAATATTTTACTGACAACCCTTTAAATACTGGTTAGTGTAAACAGTCAACAGTATTGATTTATAGCTGATGAAATTGAAAGTTTCAAGTCAAGAGAAAGACAAATTTGTTTAGAAATCTCTGTCGATGACACCATGGCAAGCATTGGCAAAGGAAGGCAAACATCTTGTGCTATTGATATGAGTCTGAAATGGCACCACCACTCCTGGTTCAGGACCTCTTAAGATCATAAGGTAAGAGAGAGCTAATGACTCTCAGAGAATGCCTGGGCTTATTTCCTCATTTTACAGAGAAGAAAAAATGAAGTTCAGGGTGGTAAAAAAAAATTGGCTGATCTTCACAATTGACTATTACATACTTCTTAATGCATAGTTATGCAATTTTAAAAATTTTTATTTATGATGCCAACATCCCATATGGGTGCCAGTTTGAGACTGGATTGTTCCACCTCCAATCCAGCTCCCTGCTAATGTGCCTGGGTAAGCAGCAGGTGATGGCCCAAGTGCTTAGGCCCCTGCAACCCACATGGTAGACCAGAAGTAGTTCCAAGCTCCTGGTTTTGGTCTGGCATAGTCCTAGCTGTTGCGGCCATTTGGGGAGTAATCCAGTGGAAAAAAGATATCTCTCTCTCTCTCGCTCGCTCTCTCTCTCTCTCTTTCTCCCTCTCTCTGTAATTCTCTTTCAAATAAATTTTAAAAATTGAAAACAAAATTTTTAGTTATTTATTTGGGAGACAGATGGGCAGAGAGCTCCCATCTGTTGGTTCAATTCCCAAATACCCAGAATGGCTGGGGCTGGGGCAGGCCAAAGCCAGGAGCTGGGATTTAATCCAGGTCTCCCACAGGGGTAGCAAGAATCCAATCAATGGAGCCATCTCTGTTGCCTCCTAGAATCTGCATTAGCAGGAAGCTAGAATCTGGGCAAGCCAGGACTCAAACCCAGGCACCTCAACATGGGGTGTGGGGACCCCAGCCAGACTCTTCACTGTCACTTCTGAAGTTATACAATTTGAATTAAATAGAAAGCAATTTAAAAATTTTAAACTTTGAAATAAATGCAAAAAAAGAAAAAAAAGAGAAAGGTCTGGGTCAACATCCTAGGGTGTGTTCTTTAGTTTTTGTGCAAAAAGGGTCTGACAAAGAAGAAACAGAAATTGACTTCAGCTGAGTGCTGTTGGTGATCACATGCTCCACACACACTTCTGTGCTCCCCATCCGCATGTCATGGCTGGGGTTATGTAGCTGGTAGAGCACTGAAGAGCATGTTGGTGTGGATGCATGAACGCAACAGTAGAGGTTTTCTGCACTGGAAGAGCTCATGTGGTCTTTTTTTTTTCCTTTCTTTTCTTTCTTTCTTTTTTTTTTTTTTTTTTTTTTTTTTTTGGACAGGCAGAGTGGATAGTGAGAGAGACAGAGAGAAAGGTCTTCCTTTTGCCATTGGTTCACCCTCCAAAGGCTGCCACGGCTGGCACGCTGTGGCTGGCGCACCACACTGATCCGATGGCAGGAGCCAGGTGCTTCTCCTGGTCTCCCATGGGGTGCAGGGCCCAAGCACTTGGGCCATCTTCCACTGCCTTCCCTGGCCACAGCAGAGAGCTGGACTGGAAGAGGGGCAACCGGGACAGAATCCGGTGCCCCGACCGGGACTAGAACCCGGTGTGCTGGCGTTGCTAGGTGGAGGATTAGCCTATTGAGCTGTGGCCCTGGCCAAACATTCCTTTTTTTCTTTTTTTTTTTTTTTTTTGACAGGCAGAGTGGACAGTGAGAGAGAGAAAGAAAGGTCTTCCTTTTGCCGTTGGTTCACCCTCCAATGGCCACTGAGGCCAGCGCATCACGCTGATCCAAAACCAGAAACCAGGTGCCTCTCCTGGTCTCCCATGCGGGTGCAGGGCCCAAGCACTTGGGCCATCCTCCACTGCCTTCCCGGGCCACAGCAGAGAGCTGGCCTGGAAGAGGGGCAACTGGGATAGAATCCGGCGCCCCAACCGGGACTAGAACCCAGTGTGCCGGCGCCGCTAGGTGGAGGATTTGCCTATTGAGCTGCAGCACTGGCTCTCATGTGGTCTTAACAGTTCTTCCCAAGAATTCAAGAGTTTCATGTAGTCAGTTACTCTAGATTGGGGCGTGGAGGGGGGGACAAGGGGAGAGTGGGTGTTGGACAATGATGCCACCAGGGAAATATGATGTGGAAAAGCATCACAAGAAAGGACTGTCTTTATCTCTCTTTAGGGAAAGTGGTCCAAGTTTCTCAGCTGTGAGATGGATTTTTCTGTGTACTTGAGCAAATCAGTCATGTCATACTGTAAAGCACTGTTGACTATGAACTTCAGCATTTGAATTTAAGCCTAGAGACTCTCACTATCAGTTGCTTTTTTTTTTTTTGATAAGCTACTTGATTTCTCAACCTTGGTTTGTATCTTTGTAACTAAGAATAACTAAATCCGAACGCTGTTGTGAAGAGTAAATGAACTAATGCACTTTGAGATGGCTGGTGCATTGGAGGCAGGACATAAACTTTGTCATTCCAAGGATTCTTTAAGAAATAAGTTAAGGAGCCGGCACTGCGGTGCAAAGAGTCAAGCCACCGCCTGCGATACCTGCATCCTAAGTCTATACTGATAGAGCATTTTAATCTATGATCCATATTAATATTTTGTCCTTGGCTTACTGATGTCTTCTCATGTCCCCAAGTTCTCCTGCCTTAGTTGTATGTTTCCAGCCTTCTGTAATCAGGAACCATACACAGCCTTTCTTTCTCTTTAAGATTTATTTTATTACTGCTTCCCACCCCAGCTGCTCCACTTCCAATCCAGCTCCCTGCTGATGTGCCTGGGAAAGCAGTGGAAGATATCCACATGCTTAGGCCCCTGCCATCCACATTGGAGACCTAGAAGAAGCTCCTGGCTCTTGGGGGTCGTGGCCATTTGGGGAATGAACCAGTGGATGGAATCTCTGTCTCTTTCTCTCTCTCTGTAATTCTGCCTTTCAAAAAATCAAATCTTTTTTTAAAAAAATAAATTTATTTTTGTGAAAAAATTTTGAAGTCCATGCATACAAGTTGTGGTGATCATTATTATTATTTCTATGTGGAAATGTTATATAACCACCCAGTAGTGGGGGGGAGGGCTCATCTCAGACCCTCACTGACTTAGGGGTCAGGAGCCGGGCTGACCAGGGGGAGAGGATGAGTTTCCAGGCTGGGAGTATTGAGTGATGCTGGGACTGCACACTCAGTGCTCATCTCCGGGCCTGTTAAGAGTTGTTCCTGGTGCAAATCAATTGTCTCATGGCTCTCCTTGCTGTAGAAGATGTTGTACCCACAGATCTTGTATGCAATCTTTGCTGTAGTCAGGGAGGCTGGATATCTTTGGTTCTTTGTGCTTTAAGGACAACATGCTATGACTAGGTTGTGTCTCTAGGTGGCAACAAAAGATCAGACATGGAAAAGTCAGTTGGCAAAGCCTTTTGCAGAAGCGTATCACAATGAGTCTGCTTCTTTGAGTGGCTTACAGAAAAGACCTGAAGTATTTAGCAGCCATCATTTCAGTAGATGCAACACATCGATTGAATCATCTTGTGTGTTTTTCCATGTGATTAAAAATATCTGAGGGGGCCAGAGCTGTGGCTCACTTGGTTAATCCTTGGCCTGCAGTGCCAGCATCCCATATGGGTGCCAGGTTCTAGTCCTGGCTGCTCCTCTTCCAGTCCAGCTCTCTGCTGTGGCCCAGGAGGGCAGTGGAGGATGGCCCAAGTCCTTGGGCCCCTGCACCTGCATGGTAGACAGGGAGGAAACACCTGGCTCCTGGCTTCGGATCAGCTCAGCTCCAGCCATAGTGGCCATTTTGGGGGGTGAACCAATGGAAGGAAGGCCTTTCTCTCTGTCTCTCTCTCACTAACTCTATCTGTCAAATTAAAATATATCTGAAACTTTCGGTGCAAATGTCATACAGTAATGCACTGCCTAGCAATTTTCAAACAGGCTGCATATATGATGGTGGTCCCATAGGATTATAACGGAGCTGCAAAATTCCTACTGCCATCACAACGTCCTTGTGCAATGCATTACCTGTGTATTTGCAATGTATTATTTATACACTGGCATAAATAAACCAACTGTGCTGCCTCTCAAGTAAAAATACAGCCACACAATGACACACAGTACCTGATAATGATCATAACAGTTATGCTACTGCCTTACATATTTTATGTACTATACTTTTTAGCATTATTTTACTCTACTTTTTTTTAAAAAAGTTACTGTAAAACAGTATGCCCTGTTACCCAGGCAGCAGCCTCACACATCCACGTGTTCTATTCCTTGATTGCAGTAAGAGGCCACATGGTGTGACTGACCTGTATAGTTTAGTTTTCTGCAAGTGCCCTCTGTAGTGTTTAGCTGACAATGACATCGCTGGTCCCCCATTCAGATTTCTTGCAGTAGCTGATAGGTTTGATTTCATATCTTCTTCCTTACTGTATATTTTACTACATTGTATCTATTGTTGTCCGTGCTTTTCTTCTTTTCAGATTTCTTCCAGATTAATCAGGACATTAGTTTTAACTAATTCTCTCTTTGCTTCTTCCTCTCAAGCAATACAAAATTTTTATTTCATATTTAAAGATCAAAGTCTCTATGAATGTATGTAAATTCAGGGTCACTTGGATTCCCTGAAGCTTTTTTTTTTATTGTATTCGAAAGGCAGAGTTACAGACAGAGAGATAGAGTGAGAGATCTTCCATCTGCTGGTCTACAAATGGCCACAACAACAGAGCTGGGCCAATCCAAAGCTAGGAGCCAGGAGCTTCTTCCAGGTCTCCCATATGGATACAGGGGCCCAGGCATTTGTGCCATCCTCTACTGCTTTCCCAGGCCATTAACAAGGAGCTAGATCAGAAGTGGAGCAGCTGGGACTTGAATTGGTGCCCATTTAGGATGCCAGGGCTGCAGGCAGAGGCCTAACCTACTAGCCATAGTGCCAGCCCCCTGCCTGAAGCTTAAACACCATCACTCCCACTCTCTCCCTACCTTGGGAGACAGAATGTGTTTGGGATCTCATATATTTTCTCATTCTTATCCTCTATATTTTGTTAATTCAATTAATAATTTATATGAGGGTTCAAAAAGTTCATGGAAAAGCAAGTTTAAAGATAAGTTTATTTTGGTGCAAAAAATTTGTGTAGTGCAGTTTTTAAAAACAATATGCATTTCCCATGAACTTTTGGATACCCCCTCCCTCATTTAGGGAGTTTATAATTTTTTTGAAAACAACTCTAAAATTGGGGAAATTAAAATAGCACAGAGAATATCTGCAATTACCTTCACTCTGATTTGTCAATTATTATTAACATTTTACCCCATTAACTCTGTTATTGGCTTTCTTTTTTTCTTTTTTAATTTAACAGACATATACCAATTGTACATATTTGTGGGGTATTTTGTGATATTTTGCTAAATATATATAATGTATAAAAGTCCAATCTGGGTAAATCTATTTATCCTTTCAAGCATTTAACGTTTCTTTATTGTGAAATCATAAAAAAAAAAACTATCCTCTAGTTCTTTTTAGAGAAATACACAGTAAATTAATATTATCTATCTTTATCCTGCTGTGCAATAGAACCCCAAAATTTTACTCCTGTTTGGTTATAACCTTGTACCCCTCCCACCCTCTCTTTTTCTCTCTCTCTCTCCCTTTCTCTCTCCCTCTCTCTTTCTCACACACACATCTGTACCATCTGAGGATAAATTACATGTGTGTAATTGTCCTATCCCTCGACACTTCAGTGTGAACTTCCTAGGAAGAGTGACATTCTCTTACATAGTCACAGTGCAGTCATCAGTTTCCTAAGTCTATACTGGTAGAGTATTTTAATCTATGATCCATATTAATATTTTGTCCTTGGCTTACTGATGTCTTCTCATGTTCCCAAGTTCTCCTGCCTTAGTTGTATGTTTCCAGCCTTTTGTAATCAGGAACCATACACAGCCTTTCTTTCTCTTTAAGATTTATTTTATTTATTTGAAAGAGTTACAGAGAGAGGTAGAGACAGAGAGAGATATCTCCCATCCACTGGTTCACTCCCCAGTTGGCTGCAACGGCCGGAGCTGGGCCAATGTGAAACCAGGAGCTTCTTCTGGGTCTCCCACATGGGTGCAGAGGCCCAAGGACTTGGGCCATCTTTTACTGATTTCCCAGGCCATAGCAGAGAGCTGGATCAGAAGAGGAGCAGCTGGGACTTAGAACTGGTGCCTCAGCTGGCGCCGTGGCTCAATAGGCTAATCTCTGCCTTGCGGCACCAGCACACCGGGTTCTAGTCCCGGTCAGGGTGCCAGATTCTGTCCCGGTTGCCTCTCTTCCAGGCCAGCTCTCTGCTATGGCCCGGGAGTGCAGTGGAGGATGGCCCAAGTGCTTGGGCCCTGCACCCACATGGGAGACCAGGCAAAGCACCTGGCTCCTGGCTTCAGATCAGCACGATGCAGCCATTGGAGGGTGAACCAATGGCAAAAGGAAGACCTTTCTCTCTGTCTCTCTCTCTCTCTCTCACTGTCCACTCTGCCTGTCAAAAATAAAAAAAATAATAAAAAAATAGAACTGGTGCCTCTATGGGATGCCAGTGCTTCAGGCCAGGGCTTTAACCCACTGTGCCACAGCGCCGGCCCCATACAGCCTTTCTTAGTCTGCTAGCGCATACACATTCTTTGAGAATACAGCTCCCCTGCCATCTTTACAGTTGGATGTTGTTTGATTCTGTGTGATTCAGCACAGGCCTTCTCACTCAAGCTCATCAAGGAGTGTTTTCCTCAGGGTATCCCACTGGAGGCGCTGGGGAAATCTCTGTCCTCCCCTGGGAATGTTAATGTTGATCATCTGATTTCTCTAGCATGATGGTTCTGTTTTTCTCCCTTGCAATGAGTAAGCAATCTGTAGTGGTTTATCTTGTTAACATGCACGTATATGCCAAGTTTTCTCCCAGATTTACACATTGATGTGTCTTGTTTGAGATAATCATTACTAATGATGTTTGCAAAATAGTGGTTTCCCATCTCCATCGTTCCCAAGAGATTTGTCAGTCATCTCTTGCCGTTCAACCAGAAGCAAGAACCTGCTGCCTTCTAACTCTCTCTCTCTCTCTCTCTCTCTCTCTCTCTCTCTCTCTCTCTTTCTCTCTCCCCTAAACAGTGGCTTTGGACTGGTGTCCTCTAAGCTCTTCCGACGCTGTCAGGTGGTGGCCCTGTGGGCATCCTGCTAGCTCTGGTTGAGTTGTTCCATCAAGTTCAAGGTCACAGTGCCTGTGCTGTGGCTCGCTGAAGCGCCTCCTACAGACTGCAGTAACAATGACCTTCTTCAGGCCTTTTGCGGGGGTTGCTTTGCATTGCTGGTCTGTGGCTCACCAACCTGAGGGCTGACGTCTCCAGCGCTGCTCCCCTAAACTCAGGGTCAGTGATGCCCTCACTATGCCTGAGTGCCCCTGGAAGCCGGGAGCCCCGCAGTCACGGTGCTGCCCTGGCTGTGGAGTCACCAAGCCCTTGCTTTTCAAAGCGGCCGGAGGACCCTCAAAGAAGGCCTGGAAGCCTTAGGTCTCTGATGGACACAGAACCTCCGCTCCCGCCCACACCTGGGAGCGCAGAATCTGTCTTCTAAGATATGCAGGGAGTACATCCAGGGTCGCTGATCACCCTTCCTCGTCCCTGAGTGTGACAAGAGCCGGGTCTCGGGATGGCTGCACCTCGGCTGAGTGCGCTCCATCGCGGCAGGGGCCTCAGGGTCCAGCCACTACTCCCCGCTAAGGAGCTGAGGAGCTGTCCAGAGCAGCCAGAGCCCCTTGCCCTGCAGGTCTTCACCGAGAGCCCGAGACATCAATGATCCCTACCCCTACCCCATGTCCGCACCCCGGCAGGGAACAAAGCGCGTCCCTGGGCTCCACGCAGCCCGCGCTTTGCTCAGGAGAGCGCAGCTCCATCCTGGGCGCCGGCACCAAGCGCGGGGTCCCCGGTGCCTTGTCCCCTTGTCCTCTCCCGGGCCGTGTGCGCGGGAGGCGTCGGGGACTCCCGCGCAGGCGGGCAGAGCAGCGCTGCAGAGAGGCCACACACCTCGCTCTGCAAGGCGCAGGGGACGCGGGCTACCAGGTGCTGTGGGGCCGGTAGGCGGAGAACTTGGGGTCCCTGGCGGCCAGCCCATGGGCATTCTGCCCTCCCGCGTTCCGGAAGATGTAGGAGGGTGAGGCTGGCGGTGCTGTAGGGGACGCCCTGGATGCGGGAGGAGTCGGTGCCCCAGCCCCTCTTCTTGCCGCTTTCCCAGCCTGCAGGTGTGCTCGGTGTTTTTCACTCCCTGGGTGTTCGGCGGGTGGAAAGGGAGCTCCTCCACACCCCAGTGCCCAGCAGCCATAGCTGGGCCGATGGGAAGCCAGAAGCCAGGAGCTTCATCCCGGTCTTTCACATGACTGCAGGGGCCCAAACAGTTGGGCCATCCTCCATTGCTTTCTCAAGCTCATTAGCAGCGAGATGGACCGGAAGTGCAGCAGCCGGGACTCCAACCCAGTCCACATGAGATGCGGGCACTGCAGGCACCGTGTTAACTTGCTCCATGACAGCACTGCCCCCCCCCCAACTCTAACTGTCACAGTTAAAGCTCTGGCAGGTCACTTACTTCCAACTCAGTTGCCGTCTCTGAGGCTGGGCTTGGGATTTAAAGATCAAACACGTCCAAAATAATGTGATTAATAGCTTTTTGTCATGTTTAGATTTTGTTTCTACCTCTACAAGTGGAAGTTATGGAACCAAACTTCCCTTGCACATGAAACACAGGTTCTGCAGCTACAATTTGATGAGCGGTACAAGGTCAAGTGCCCTGCTGGAGCCATATTTGCTGGATCTCTTGCTGTTCTCGGGACCTGGCTGCTACAATGGTAGGGTGTTTTTAATATGTGTGGAAGACAGTAAAGTCACATGCTCTCTCACAGAAGAAATAAGCCCCTGGCTTTTCTGGAGCTTAAACCTAAAACTGGATTATCTTTAAATGTATAACTAAAACCTGTACAGCTTGGTAGAAAATAATGTGCTTATTGGGTCATCAAACTCTAAATTGTACCCTCAGCGTGGGTCAGTATTTTGGCAAGAACTTGACTCTTCCTTAGGGTTGCAAAGTCTGAGTCTCCTGAAAAGTGAGACCCCACATTCTTGGAAGAAGTCCTGGAGCAATGGGGGTTCCAGTGGCCTATGGGCTCTGCTGTTGGCTGCAGATGAGGCTGCTCTTGTGTGACAGCAGGACATGGGGAGCCCTTCTTTGTGTTGAAAGAACCACCAATAAATAAAGAAAATGTTCGTCTTGGCAGTGAACTGGGAGCCTTCCTCCATCAGCTCATTAGAGATCTGGTTCAGCTGACCTTTCTTGGCATGTTTTTAGGATAAAATCTTGGGCATCCTAGTGTGCATTGGCAGTGTCCAAGCCCAACAGACCTTCTCCCTAACTTGTTCATGTTCTGGGAATGCTTTAAAAATAAGTAAAAACCCAGACACAGCTTTTTCATAATATTCCTTTCCCATGAGCTTTTTGAAGACCACCATGTATGCATGGATTTCAAAATTTCTTGGCCCCAAAATAAACTTATCTCCTAATTCCATTTCCCACTAATACTTTGACGTACCCTTGCATGAGAACCTGACACATTTCTCAAAGTTGCTAAGTGACACCAGTTTCTGAGCAGTACTCAAAGAAGTGTGCAGCCCGGAGCCATTTTGGTAATTACTCAGCATGTTAGCATGTTCAACACTCTTGGTCTGGCAGGAAAGCAATCCATTTCATCTGCTCCAAACCACTTTCCCAAACTGATTTCACAACTCCCCCCCTTTTTTGTGGAATACATATTGAGAATGGTCATTAAACACCCGGTCCATGAAGAAATATTTTACAGATGTTAAAGAGTTAAGTTACATCTCTTTCCAGCTGTCACTTTTCAGATGAAAGAAAAGACCAGGAGTAACGATCAATCTTTGCCCACAGTAACATTGGTTAATATCTAGCTGGTCAACATTAAGATTATCGAATTCTCTTGGGCTTCTACTACATTCACAGTCTTTCTCAATTCACTTGTGTCTAGCTATCTCTTACCTGTATTTGGATTCTGTTCTCATT
This sequence comes from Oryctolagus cuniculus, assembly GCF_964237555.1. Taxonomy (NCBI): domain Eukaryota; kingdom Metazoa; phylum Chordata; class Mammalia; order Lagomorpha; family Leporidae; genus Oryctolagus; species Oryctolagus cuniculus. The sequence continues at coordinate 95,820,156 of NC_091433.1, forward strand.
GACTCCAATTACCTGGTTTCCCTCAATTGAGAAAAAATCCCATTTTGGGAATTAACTGAAAGCCTCATAACAAATCGCAGTTGACTTGGACTGACAATTAAAATAGGGTACAGGGACAGGCATTTGGGTTTGCAGTTAAGCTACCTGTTAGGATGCACATGTCCCATACTGGACTATCTGGGTCTGATTCCTGGTTCAGGCTCCTCATTCAGCTTCCTGCTAATATGGATCGTGAGAGGCAACAACAAAGTCTCAAGTTGTTGGGTTCCTGCCACCCACATGAGAGACCTGAACTGAGTTCTGGCTCCTTGTACTAACAGCTGCCAGCTGTTGTGGGCATGTGGGGATTGACCAGTGGATGGGATGTGTGTGTGTGTGTGTATGTGTGCACATGTGTGTCTACCTCTTAGTTTTTAAATAGTTCATAATTCCTACAGTAATAGCTGTAGAGAACAAATCAGCCCTTTCTAATAGTCCCTCAATCTCAGCTTCTACCTCCAAGAACAACTCTCTTGACTTTGCCTCTTTGTGTTCTAGAACAGTATGGCATCACCAAGAAATCCCACCTGCATTAAAGAAAGTCACCAAGAGGAAGAGCATGTGCTGAGCAGTGAGATGTTGTTGGTGAGTCCTGGGATGAACAGAGATGCTGAGGAAGTCTGGGACATCTGTCTCTGAGGAAAATGTTTGTGGGACCTGGTGGAAGAATGTCCCTTGGGAAAAATCCTAGCCAGGTGACAGTATTCAATGGTAACTTCTTGCCATTGGTGAAGCTGCTACTATGTGTATCAAACTCTTTTTGGATCTCTTTTGTCTTTAGCTTTGATTTTTACCTTCAGCTTTGGATTTTAATAATTAAGGGCTGAATGATGTGAAATATGCATGAAATAGTCATCAAGGCATGAGTTTTTGCTGGACTTCCACAAGGAGCTCAGCCCTATGGTGGGCTGCTGTTGTAGGGGCTGTTTGGAGTCTCTCTTAAGACTTATCTCCCTCTGTGAAGTCAGCTAATTTCTGAGTGGCTCAGCCGTCCCACTCAGTGTGTGTTCTCTAACTTCAATTCTCTTTTCCCACAGGGCTTGTTAACCTCTTTACAAGTGGACTGACCTTAGTAAAAAGAAGCTGAAACATTCGGATCAGAATTGCTTGTATCTTTCATTGTGTGCTGTTTTAACTTCATTCTGTGCTTTTCCATCAGTTAAAACATTCCCAAATCAAGATCACCTTGACCTGAAGAACCAGTGTGAGGGGAGCATGTGTCCTGAGGAGCCAGGGTGAGGACTCTGTAACTGGGAGACAGAACAGGCATAAGAAGATACCCCAGGGTCTTAGCACCACTGAACCCTACCCTCCCCTCCTGCACAGAAAGGATTAGGTTTCTCTTGCTACTCTCTCCCAACTTTGCCATTGCAAGTCTGCCTTTGCTGATACACAAAATGCATAAAAGTGTCCAAAAACCAAGCTCGAACGCTTGTATAAGTGATGTCCAACCATATTCCACCTTCTTTGGACAGGCTGTCTTGGTCTCTTTAGACCTTCAGCCTTCCACCAGATTTCCAGGGCTTGTGTCCAGGCTAGCTCAGTGGACATCCATGGGCCCCATTGGGAATGTTCCTCTCAGTCCCATCTTTCTACTCTGAAGGCCCTATTTCTAGCTTGAGCCCCAGAAATGCTTGCCACTTCCTGAAGGATTTTGGATCCAAAAGACTTCCATAGCCTAGGCAGCTCATGTTGAGAGCCTTGGGTGATCACTGACATCATACGTAAGAGTGTTAACTGTTAAACTAGCAACAAGTGTCACGGCACTAACTTCCCATGCAGGACCTCTGTCCTCAAAGAGAATGGGACCGGGAATGGGAGAGGGAAGGGAAGGAGGGGTGGGAGAGTATGTGGGAGTGTGGGTGTGGGGGGAAGAATCACTGTGTTCCTAAGGTTGTGCTTGTGAAATGCATGAGGTTTGTATTCCTTGGCTAAAAGGTTTCTTGGGCGAAAGATAAAAATAATAATAAATAAAGCAACACAATCAGAGAAAAAAATGCCAATCATGAGCATCGTAGCCACATCACCAGTCAATGCTCTCTCACATGAGGGAGGAAGCCAGAGACCAGGAATAGAGTGACTGCCACACTTTCTCACAACAGCCCGTTCTTTCCTTGAACAAACTTGAAAAACCTCTGCTGTCCTACTCCTACTTTTGTCTCTCCAAGCTGTAATTCCTTGTTCCCACAGTGAAGAAGGATCAAGAGGCAAGCTGGGCACCACCAGTGACACACCCACCTTTGGTCTCCTGTGAAAGTATTCCCAAGTATTAGCTGCCTGGAATCTAATTCAACACACCCAAGTGTTCCCCACTGGAGAATTTACCAGACACATCGCAACATCGTGTTCACTGGAAAGACTTCATTTTATAAACAGAGACTCAAGATTTTATATCTAACAATCCCTAACCATCCTTACCTCCTCAACTGGCTTTTTATGGCCATTTCATAACTTATCCCTATTTGTAGAAACTGCATGTAATCAACTGCTCCTCTAAGAACCTTGTATTGTGCTAGTCTTAATTTCTTAATCTGATAGATGTAATGGGAAGCCTAAAGCAGATTTAAATCTGAATTTTCTTCTAGGAATTTAACTTGTATGATACAGGTTTGGGTTTTCTTCTGGAGAATAGGAATCTTTAGAAAAGTTACTTGGGGGCCGGCACTGTGGCACAGTGGGTTAACGCCCTGGCCTGAAGCACCAGCATCCCATATGGGTACTGGTTCTAGTCCTGGCTGCTCCACTTCCAATCCAGCTCTCTGCTATGGCCAGGGAAAGCAGTGGAAGATGGCCCAAGTCCTTGGGCTCCTATACCTACATGGGAGACCTGGAAGAAGCTCCCGGCTCCTGGCTTCAGATAGGCGCAGCTTCAGCCATTGCGGCCAGTTGGGGAGTGAACCAGCAGATGAAAGACCTCTCTCTCTCTCTCTCTCTCTCTCTCTCTTTCTCTCTGCCTTTCCTTTCTCTGTGTAACTCTGACTTTCAAATAAATAAATAAATCTTTAAAAAATAAAGAAGTTACTTGGTTCATGAATCAAGCCCAAAAGGCCCCACACTTGGGCCTGAAGTGTGTATTGCTAGCAATTATGAGTTAAATGAAACACTTTATATTCGTTCCCTATAGGAAACAAATGATGATGGGAGCTCTGTGTAGGAAGTTCTGACCACTTGAACTTCTCAGAGGCTATGGAATTCAGAGAAAGTGAGAACTTGAGTGGGGAACTTGATCTTCTCCAACCAATAACTAGAACCACATGTCAACCAGCCTCCCAGGTCTCCACTGTTCAAATTCCATATGTTTCCTCTCAGTCTCTTCTGATTCTTAATTTTTACCCTTGTTATATTAAAGTTGGAGAGGACCTCTGTTAGATATAATTCCATCTTCCTGCTTTTACAGATGGGGAGAGAAGTCCAGCAGGCACGAGACTTGTACTATCAGGAGGCATCTATCACACAGTTCAAGCAAACTTGGCAGCTCCGTGGAATCCACTGACATGCAAGGCCTTCATGCTAGTGGGGGAGGAAGATGGCAGGAACATTTGCCATTCAAAAGGCAAAGGTGCTCAGGACCTGTGAAATGCATGCACCTACCCTCCTGGACTCTCCACCTATGGGTCACACTGGCCAGCAGGTGGAGCTGCTGGTTCACCTCCTTGTCAGAGTCCGTGTAACCTGGGAAGGTCAGCTGGACAGGAGTTAGAATCCTGTTTGAGTCAGGTCTTGAGCCATTCTCTCCACATGTTATGGTCAAGCACCCAGTCTTCTAGTCGGCACTGTCCCTGGCTAAGCTTTGCCTATATATGCTTTGACCTGTGCAGAGCAACCCTTGCTTGCGCATGCTCAGACTTGCTTAATGGAGACTCCCTGGCAGAAGTCTTGTGTCATGCAGAGAGTGATAGGGGAGTGTGGGTGCAGTTTGTTGGGAAGATTGAGTGAGTCTCAAACGAGGTTTTATTTGAAGTCATAATTGAACCCTTTATTTTCTTCCCTCTCCATTCAAGGAGAAATATCTCATTTGTAGAAACACCTCATTTGGGTGTCAGAGCCTCGGGCTAGGTCGCTTCCCATAAGTACAAGGTAAAGGAGCACTTAGACACAGAACACTTTTACAAGTCACTTATTCAGTTGTTAATAGGCACTGAAGAAGGATTAGGACCACAAGACAAACAGAAACCCATTCTAGGACTATAAGAAAAACAGAAACCATTCCTGCCTTCACCTTCAATGTAGAGGATCATGAGAAAGCAAGGTAGGTGGGAAGTCACATGTAACTGACATGCTGAAATACAAGTGTCACTCACGTTAATGGGAAATGGAGCTGAAAGCTACATTTATTTTAGTGGAAAAAATTCGAAATCCATACATATGTTTTTGCATTTTTCATGAACATTTTGGAAACAGCTAGTATGGCACCCCTGAGTTACTGGGGGGTGGGAATATGTTAGGATGTGCTTGTATGAAAGAAGGAAATGAAAATGAAAACTTGACCTTGACCAAATCATGAAATGAATTTGAGCATCACCTGTATAACATCAGGAAGATCCTGAATGACAGACCTGCATTTCGGGTGAGAGTTTGAGACTTCCTCTCCCTAACCTGCACCCACTCTCCTCTCTCCCTCCCTTACACACAGTGAAACAATCTCCTCCAGTAATTCTCCATTAATCCCCGGGGTGGGTTTGGGGGGAGACAAGGCTCAGAGGTTCTGATTTCTTTTCTACCTTGCTGTATTGTGGGGCTGGGGCTACACTAACAGAATGCAAGGATTCCCACCAGCTAGTCACACATCCAGTTGTTTATAGCTGATTCTGGAAACATGCTATAAAACAGATTGACTTTGCTCCAGACTGTGGGCCCTTCTGTAAGAAGCTGTTAGCCTGATAAAGGGTAGATAACACACTTTACTCAATTCCACATCAGCTTCTTCCTGTCCTCCCTGCCCTCTTCTGGGATTAATCGGAAGCAAAACATGTTTGAATCATGCACCTGCTTTCACTGATCTTTCTTTAGTGGGAACTTGGAGTTTGCTGTTCCTGCCACCTGCAATGCGGCCCTCTCTTCTTTCACTTCTCTGCCCATGGGTCACCTCTTTTCTCACCACTTTTCTTAAAATGCCACTGCTTTTCCTCCACCCCTTCATCTTGGCTTGTTCTTGTGCATTCTCACGTGAGAGTAGCAGGGCCCCAAGTGGTTTTGTTTTCCACGGTGTCCACAAATGTCCTGGCAAAATGTCATGTGTCCCCCAATGTACAGGCAGAATCATCTGCCCAGTGAAGGGGGGTGGGGCAGTTGCTTTGGTATTCTGACAGCTCCTCCCATAGCCTCAGGGTGGATAAGCAGTCAGTGTTCTAAATCTGCTACCCTCCCTAGTGAGGGAGGGAGGGAAGGAGGGAGGGAAGAAGGAAGGGTATGGGTCTGGTTGAGGGCTAGACTGTACAATAGGTGGAGCAGGAGCATCATGAAAGCAGTTTCTGCTCCTCTGTCCCCAATGCCTTGGTGCTCTGGGCAGAACTTGAGTCACCTTGCAAAGACTTCAGTCATAAATGGGGACACACACTTTCAATGCTCGTGGGAAGATAGGAATGGGCAGTGATGGCACATTATGGGTACAGAGGACTTGAGGCAAGCAGCAGTTTGATTGCAAGCTGGTGGGCTTACCATGGTGTGGCTGCGTGGCTGGTCAGTCTTGATTGTGGGGTGTAATCTCACCCACAGCAGCAACCCCTGAGACCTGGCCTCCTTTATCCTCTTACACAGACACAGGGAGACAGATAGATCTTCCATCTGCTGCTTCACTCTCCAAGTGGCCACAAAGACCAGGGCTGGTACAAGCTGAGGCCAGGAGCCTGGAACTCCGTCTTCCACATGAGCACAGGGGCCATCTTCTGCTCTTTTCCAGGTGCATCAACAGGGAGCTGGGTCAGAAGCAGAGCAGCCAGGACTCAAACTGAAGCTCATATGGGATGGTGGCATGGCAGTTGGCAGCTTAACCCCTGGACCACAAAGTTAGCCACAAAGCTGATATTTTTTTAAGATATATTTATTTATTTGAAAGGAAGAGTTACAGAGAGGCAAAGAGTAAGAGAGAGAGAGAGAGAGAGAGAGAGAGAGAGAGAGAGAGAGAGTTTTCCATCCACCAGTTCACTCTCCAAATAACTGCAATGGCCAGAGCTGGCCCAATCCAAAGCCAGGGGTCAGGAGCTTCTTCCAGGTATCCCACATGGGTGCAGGGGCCCAAGGACTTGGGCCATCTTCTACTGCTATCTTAGGCCATAGCAGAAAGCTGGATTGGAAGAGGAGTGGCCGGGACTAAAACCAGCACCCATATGGGATGCCGGAGCTTCAGGCCAGGGCTTTAACCCGTTGCGCCACAGTACTGGCCCCCTTTCCAGATTCTTTACTGAGTGAAACCATTCCAAAATATGAGGTTAATAAGGGCAAGCTTTATGGCACAGCAGATTAAGTTGCTGCCTGGGATGCTTTCACCAACCTGCCTGCTTCTGCCACTGCTACCACTAATGCTGCTCAGAGAAGCATGAGATGATGGTTCAAGTACTTGGTCCCCTGATCTCTGCAAGGGAGACCTAAATTGTATCCTGTGCTCCTGGCTTTGGCCGGGCCCTACCTGACTGCTATGTGCATTTGAGGAGTGAATCAATTTATGGAAGATCTGTCAGTCTGCCTTCCAAATGAATAAAAATACATAAAAATTAAAACATGATGTGAATAAAGAAAATTTCCAGACAAAAGTACTAACATAATTAGTCATCAGCAGACCTACACCATTGAATGCTGTAGGAAGTCTACAAGCTGAAAAAAAAAATGTTGGAAGATTCTTTATTGGATGTACAGTGACAAATCAGAATCACTAAAGATGACAAGCATGTGCAGTGGTGAATATAGATAATTAATTTCCTTAAAAGAGAGATCATTATTTGAAGCAAAAGCTATCACACCATGTGTGGCACACATGTGTTAATTCAGTATGTACACATTGGTATAAAAATAGCACATTGCAGAAGGATCATAATGGAATTGTTGTTTGAAAAATACCCTATATTCATATGATGCAGTGCAGTGTTAATCATGTATATTGTGGCAAATTATTCATATTGTAATTCCTTAGAACAATTAATGCATATGGTTATGTGTCAATTGAAGAAAATTAATACAAGAAAGCATGGTAGGGGCCAGCACTGTGGCGTAGCAGGTAAAGCTGCTACCTGCAATGTCAGCATCTCATATGGGCACTGGTTTAAGTCCTGGCTGCTCCAGTTGTGATCCAGGAAAGCAGTGAGGATGGCCCAATTCCTAGGACCCCTGCACCCATGTGGCAGAGCCAGAGGAAGTTCTTGGCTCCTGGCTTTGATAGCTCCGGCCATTGAGGCCAATTGGGGGGTGAATCAGCAGATGGAAGACCTCCTCTCTCTATGCCTCTCTTTTTCTCACTGTAACTCTGACTTCCAAATAAATAAATAAATCTATAAAAAAGAAAGAAATAAAGCATTGTATGCCCTTGCTAAGGTCGCCATAATTCAATACTATAGACTGAGTGGATTAAACAACAGAAATGTATTTTTTCATAGTTCTGGAGAATGAAAATTCAAGAGTGAGCTTCTTCAGACTTGGTTTCTCCTAGGCCTTTTTCTTTGGTTGGAAGATGGCCAAATTCTATGTCCTCACTTGATCTTTCCTATGGCCCATCCTTGGTGTTTCTCTTCCAAAGACAGCAGTTGAATTGGATAAGGGCCCATCCAAAGGACCCTATTAATCTCAATTACTCATTTGAAGGTCCTATGAATGTCCACATACATCTTTTGGAAAAACATGTTTCATCTATAACATAGATCTAAATATACAACAGGAATGCCATATGAAATATTTAAAACACTTTATTGGCACTGGCTTTTAGCCTAGTGCTTAGATGTCGGTTAAGATGCATGTGTGCCGGATTTGAGGGCCTGGGCTCAGACTCATAGTGCTAGCTTCCTTCTTGGGAGGACCCCAGTAGGCAGTGGCAATGGCTCAAGGGGCTGGTGTTCAGACATCCACGTGAAATGGGAGGAAGAGCTTCAGTGAGTTTCCAGGTTCTGGCTTCAGCCTGGCTCAGTTGCAGTCATTGCAGGCAGCTGCGGAAGTAAAATAGTGAATGGGAATTCTCTCCATGTGTGTACCAAATAAGCAATGTAAATAAAAAGGTTTTTAAAAATAATTTAAAATATTTGATGACCTCAAAAGAAGGTAGAAAAACAGAGAAACAAATCAAATGAGATAAACAGAAAATAAATAATAAAATAGCAGACATAATTTCAACCACATTTTAATTAAATGTAAATGGACTGATGATTAACACAGAACTCGTCAGGTTTGATTAAAAGAACAAGACATTTCATTATGCAAATCCATAAGTGATCCATTTTAATACAGGTACACAGACTAAAAGTAAAAGAAGATGCACCATGCAGAGTGGGATGTACAGTGTAGTAAAGAAAACTGCATCCCATATTGGAGTATGTTGGTTTGATACACAGTTCTGGCTTCCAGCTCTACTTTCCTGCTAATTCAGACTCTAGGGGGCTGGATGATGCAAGTAACTGAATTGCTGGCTGATGATTTCAACACAGCACAGTCCCAGTCATTGCAGGTATTTGGAAACTGAATCAAGGATGAGACCTCTCTCCATCTCTGCCATTTAAATAAAAATAAATATTTTACAGAGATATGAACATATCTCTGTATATGAACACTATCTATATGAACACTAATCATAAAAAGCTCAAGTTGAGGGGGCTGGTGCTGTGTGGCAGTAAGTTAATCCTCTGCCTGTGGTATCAGCATCCCATGTGGATGCCGGTTCTAGTCCCGGCCGATCCACTTCTAATCCAGCTCTCTGCTGTGGCCTGGAAAGGCAGTAGAGGATGACCCAAGTGCTTGGTCCCCTGCACCCACATGGGAGACCAGGAAGAAGCACCTGGCTCCTGGCTTGGGATCGGTGCAGCTCCAGCCATTGCAGTCATTTGGGGAGTGAATCAATAGAAGGAAGAATTTTCTCTCTGTCTCTCCCTCTCACTATCTGTAACTCTACTTCTCAAATAAATAAAATCTTTTTAAAAAAGCTCAAGTGTGTATTATATTTTGTACAAAATAACAATATTTATGTAAAATATGTTACCACAGATGTAGAGACTTTTCTTCACAATAAATAGCTCATGTGTCATTATGATATAATAATCATAAATGTCCATGTTCATAAAACAAAGTTTCAAAGGACATGAGGGGGCAGCACTGTGGTGCAGCAGGTTAAAGCCTGGGCTTGCAGTGCCAGCATCCCATATGGGCATTCATTCGAGCCCTGGCTGTTTCACATCCCATCCAGCTTCCTGCTAATTTTCCTGGGAAAGCAGTGGAAGACAACCCATGTTCTTGGGCCTCTGCACCTATGTGGGAGACCCTAAAGAAGCTCTTGGCTCTTAGTGTCAGATCAGCTCAGCTCTGGCCATCACAGCCATTTGGGAAGTGAACCAAAGGATGGAAGACCCTTCTCACTCTTTCTGTCTCTATTTCTCTCTGTAAGTCTTTCAAATAAATAAAAAATAAATCTAAAAGAACATGAGACAAAACCCACAGAACTAAATAAGAAACTGAAAAAAATCCACAAAGTTAGATAATTAATACTTTTCTTTTAGTAACTCATGGACCAAACAGATAAAAATCAGCCAGATATATATGAGTGCATTGATCAATGCATGTCAACCACTTTGTGGAACAGTCACTACAACAGAACATTGCCTGCACAGTAACTGGCGGACCCCAACTGAGTCATCACAACTGCCTCCTGGGATCTTCATTAGCAAGAAGGTGGAATCGGGAACCAGAGTTGGAAGTCAACCCCACGCACTCTAAAGTAGGACTTGAACATTTTCTTTGGTATCATAGCTACTAGGCTAAATGCTAACTCTCCCTTTACACATTTTTTTTTCCTCTGCTTTATTTGAATGTACTGTGCATACTCTTCTGCAAATTCTGTTTCTACTAGGACCACACTGATGGCATCTTATCTTTTTCCCTGAACTATTCTAGTTTCTTCCACTTAACATGACCCATCTAAGTATTCCTTCTGGTCTTCTGTGCATTCTATTCTGCGGTTCTCCTTGTTAAATTTGTCCCTCTGTAGTCTGACATTCTTGTTTCCCTCTAGTTTGTGTCTATCCCACAGCCTTCAGACCAAAGCTTCTACTGCAGGTTGAATCCTCCTTTATAGCTGTCTAAATCACACCTCAAGCTCAAAAACATCTAACTTGAAAATCATATCATGGGGGCTGGCATTGTGGTATAGCGGATAATATTGGGGCCAGTGCTGTGGTGTAGCCAGCATCCCATATGGGCCCAGTTCAAGTCCTGACTGCTCCACTCTGGTCCAGCTCTCTGCTATGGCCTGGGAAAGCAGTAGAAGATGGCCCAAGTGCTTTGGCCCCTGCACCCACATGGGAGACCTAGAAGAAACTCCTGGCTCCTGGCTTCAGATCAGCCCAGCTCTGGCCATTGCAGCCATTTGGGGAGTGAACTAGCAGATAAAAGATCTCTCTTTTCTCTATTTGGCTCTCTCTCTCTCTCTCTCTCTGTAACTCTGCCTTTCAAATAAATAAATACAATCTTTTTTAAAAAGTATATATATTGCCACCTGATTTTTTTACCCACTACTCCATAGGGAAAATATAAATATGTATTGTAGTAAACCTTTTTGGTAATTGTTCCAAAAGACACGCCTCCCTGTATCCAAGTCTTCAAATGGTCCTTCAACACAGTTACCCTTGACTGTGCCATTTTACTTGGATTAGCCCATGGGCCATCAATATATATCGGACAAAGTTTGAAGAGCTTTGCCAGGGCCAGCCCTGTGGTGTAGTGGGTAAAGCCTCTGCCTGCAGTGCTGGCACTACACATGGGTATTGGTTCAAGCATTGGCTGCTCTACATCTGATCCAGCTCCCTGCTAATGTGCCTGGAAAAACAGTGAAAGATGGCCCAAGTACTTGGGCCCCTGCACTACATGGAAGACCCAGAAGAAGCTTTTGGCTTCTGGCTTCAGTCAGACCCAGCCCTAACTATTGTGGCCATTTGGGGAGTGAACCAAATGAATGTTTCTGTCTCCCTCTACCTCTGCTTTTCAAATAAATAAATAAAAGCATCCATCTCAATCAAGATATCAGATGATTAAACCCTACTTTAAGATCCAAGGAAAGACATGTCTATGTAGTGTAGCTCACCTCCAAAAGATTGATTCAAAGTTACAAATGAAAGCATTGTATTTTCAACTGCACATCTCTTGTAGGTTCTCTACACATCAAATGCTGATGTATATCAGGGAGTAGAGAAGAAAGAACTGAAATTCACCAGCATTTTATGGTCTCACATAGAAGTCGCCACAAGCATGATACATACCAATCACACAGCCATTGTCTGGAGATTATAAGACTATGCTTACTGTTTTACATATGTGTGGGCATTCAATTATGCTATATTTGTATTTAGCAAACTACTTAGCAACAAACTATGATTTTTCCACTTTAAATAAATGAAAATAGACTAACTTTAAAATTCTTTTGTATTTAATGTTGCCTAGAATGGATAACTGATATTAAAGGGGGAAAAATATAGCAATTTTAACACAATCTTCAAAAGTGCAGTGTTACAAATTGATTCATTTCTGAAAAGTATCCCAAAACTAAATATAATTTTTTAACTTTTATTTAATAAATATAAATTTCCAAAATACAGCTTTTGGATTACAGTGGCTTTTTCCCACCCACAACCCTCCCATCTCCCACTCCCTCTCCTATCCCATTCACATCAAGATTCATTTTCAATTATCTTTATATACAGAAGATCAATTTAGCATATATTAAGTAAAGATTTCAACAGTTTGCACTCACACAGAAACACAAAGTGTAAAGTACTGTTTGAGTACTAGTTATACCATTAATTCACATAGTACAACACATTAAGGACAGAGATCCTACATGGGAAGTAAGTGCACAGTGACTCCTGTTGTTGATTTAACAATTGACACTCTTGTTTATGACATCAGTAATCACCCTAGGTGTGTGTCATGAGTTGCCAAGGCTATGGAAGCCTTTTGAGTTCACCAACTCTGATCTTATTTAGACAAGGTCATAGTCAAAGTGGAAGTTCTCTCCTCCCTTCAGAGAAAGGTACCTCCTTTGTTGATGGGCCGTTCTTTCCACTAGGATCTCATTCACAGAGATCTTTCATTTAGTTTTTGTTTTTTTTTTTTTTTTTTTTTTTTTTTTTTTTTTTTTTTTTTTTGCCAGAGTGTCTTGGCTTTCCATGCCTGAAATACTCTCATGGGCTTTTTAGCCAAATCAAAATGCCTTAAGGGCTGACTAAATACAATTTTCACTATGAAAAATGCAGAACAATTATCAAAATTAAAGGTGGCTGACATCTACAATGATATGACTGTAATCAACTCACTTATCTCCTAAAAATTTGTTCCATCTTTCTTTTTTGTTCTTGCTGTTTTTAAATATTTATTTATTTATTTTAAAGTAAGAATTACAGAGACAGAGAGACAGTGGAGAAGAGAGACAGAGAAGTCTTCCATCTGCTGGTTCACTTTCCAAATGGTCACAATGGCTGGGGCTGGGCTAGACCGAAGCCAGTAGCCAGCAGCTTCCTTCAGGTCTTCTATGTGGGTGCAGGGGCCCAAGCACTAGGCCCTCTTTTACTGCTTTTCCTAGCAGTTAAAGCAGTTGTTAGCAGGGAGCTAGACTGAAAGTGGAGCCGCTGGGTCTCAAAAAAGCACCCATATGGGATGCCAGCATTTTACCTGCTACACCACAGCTCTGGACCATTCCATCTTCCTTGTCAGGTAAAAAGATTGTGGCAATCTTCCTGTGATACCAGAGCTATCAGGATTTAGGAGGCATCAGCACATTTGCAGTCACCAACTGTGTTGAAAGACTAGGTTTCAGAGAGCTCCAATTCAGGAAATAATGGAGGTAAAATGAAGTGGTAGAGAGCAACACAAATAGATTCTCAGAAAAGGCAGGTTATCCCTCCAGTGATGGCCATACCTTCAATAACTTTCTAAGTACTACTTCCTAGATCCTTGCCTGTCCTCAACCCACTCACATATCTCTTCTAAAAGCTTATACAAACTTTCCAACATCACACTGTCTTTGATAGCTTATGGATTAGGTGAGCTATCATCACTTAAATCTTAAATCACTCTTGGCATCAGAGTGAATAATTAATTGCTTGGGCCATGCAAAGCTATGGCCTTCACCCTTCTAGGATTCCCTTGCTTCTGCTGTGAAGAACTATTGAGAACATTTGGGCCAGAGGGATGTTCCTTCAGGCGAAATCCCTATTCATGGAACCCACTGCTTCACACACCATTAGCTACTTTGTTCTAAACTAAACAGGATCAGGGCTGGCACTGTGGCATGGAGAGTTAACACCCTGGCCTGAGGTGCCGGTATCCCATATGCGTGCCAGTCCTGATCCTGGCTGCTCCACTTCTGATCCAGTTCTCTGCTATGGCCTGGGAAAGCAGTAGAAGATGGTCCAAGTCCTTGGGCCCCTGCACCCGCATGGGATACCTGGGGGAAGCTCCTGGCTCCTGGCTTCAGATTGGCCCAGTGTCAGCTGTTGCAGCCAATTGGGGAGTGAGCCATCAGATGGAAGACTTCTGCCTCTCCTCTCTCTGTGTAACTCTGACTTTCAAATAAAATTAAAGAAATCTTTTAAAAAATCTTTAAGAAAATAAACCAAACGGGATCAGCATTCAGTTTCCTAATTGTTCTCACAGAATCCACTGTGCTTGGAAAGTAGATTTTGTGTAAACAAGAGCATGGGCAAGATACACAGTGCAGGAATGGGTCAGAAACTTCATTATCTGAGAAGGCAGCACAAAACCTACTACTGTCTAATAGTAGGGCAGCCTGCACCACTTCATATTCAATTCTCTGTGAATTTTGGGGTATTTCACTGGTATTGTTAATATCTTAATGCTACAATGGATAAAATAATGTCATCCAGGCCACTAAAAGGATTCCTCAGTGGTTGAGCTGGAAGTGGACTTATACCACAGGCCTCCCTGCTGCTCACACAATCTGTAGGCTCCCCTTTCTCCATTGTCATCTTGGATTGTCCATTCCATCTGTGGAGATTCTGGAACCACATCTGCACATGTGAAAGAACACACTGGCTTTCTGGAACAGCACCCACAACTGAGGAACATCTGTCTCACTTTCTAGGGCTCCCTGTGGGCCTGTGAGGCCTCTATTTACCTTATCCCCAACCTTCAGGGAAGAAGAATTCATTCACAGCTTGTGGAGCAGCATTGGGAGAAACACAGGGCCTAGAAAATCTTGGAAGAACAGGGCAGGGCTGAGAAGGATGGCGCATGCTCAGAAGGAAATGGAAAGGCCTTCCGATAGTTCTGCACTAATGGTGTCACAAGATGATGAGACTACATTTCTCATAAGCCTCTGCACCCCTCCACTAAGAAACAAGAAGAGTGGTATGTCTATTTGCTCACTATTCAGCCCTACTGCCTGGAGAATACATGTAATGCATTGAGATTGGTCTGTATCCAAGTGGAATTCTCATGATCAATTCTTAGCCTGACAAATTCACATTTGAAAGAAATGTGCTAGGAATGGAGAAATTTGAACATTGCTGTTTAATGCTATTTGTCACTATTTTATTTCTATTTTTCTGTTAACTGCTTTGTAGGTATAGAACACACATCTAGGGGCTGGCACTGTGGCATAGCAGGTAAAGTCACTGCCTACAATGTGGGTATCCCATTTGGGCACCAGTTCACATCCCAGCTGCTCCACTTCCAATCCAGCTCTCTGCTGTGGCCTGGGAAAGCAGTGTAGGATGGCCTAGGTCCTTGGGCCCTTGCACCCATGTGGGAGACCCAGAATAAACTCCAGGCTCCTTCCAGATCAGTGCAGCTCTGGACATTGCAGCCAATTGGGAAGTGAACCAATGGATGGAAGACCTCTCTTTCTCTCTGCCTCTCTTGCTCTCTCTGTGTAGCTTTGAATATCAAAAAATAAATGTCTTTAAAAAAAGAATACATATCTATTTGTTACAGATACTTAAAGCACGAGGAAAGTCACAATGACTCTACATTAAGATACTTAAACAACAAACTAATATTCTGTGGCAACTCATATTTCACCCTTGAAAAAGAGGCTTTCTCTAAAGTACTACAGTAATTCATTACCTATCAATGGATCATATTTCCCAGTTAAGAAAACTATCCTAGAGCATATACTGGAATAAAATAGTGGGCCTTAAGGTGGATATACCTCAAAATCACTGTACAATCACAGATCTGCCATTGCCTGGAACGAAGGAACTCATAAGGCCTCTCTGTCCAACCCATACACCATCTATCTGACTACCTAATAAATTTTCATTGTCTAACTGCTGAACCTGAACTTTTCCCTCCATTTGTGATTTCTGCCACCAATTAGGCAAGGAGATCAGTGCAAGGGTTTCATGGCACCCCCACCCCTATTGCTGCTCTCCTTCCAATAGAGATAAGCCTGTATACTATAGTCAGAGTTGGTGTGGGTTTGAACAGGGATGTGAAGGCATACTCACTCTTACCCAACAATTTACCCCTTGTTGTTTCTATGCATAAGATATGGTTTTCCCTGTTCTCTGATCCTGCCTTTGCCCTTCAGTGATTGTCTTCTGCAAATTAAGAAACCTGCCTCTAAATGTTAAGCCTAGATCTCTCCATTTCAGATCAGAGTGGCAATTGCACCTGAATATGTAGTTCTCAAAGTTGTATTCCTTGAAATAGAAAATAATTTGCAGGAATCAAAGAATTAGCTTGAGGGCCAGCATTTTTGTGCAGCAGGTTAAGCCACTCTGCAACAATGTCATAACATATGGTCACAAGTCTGAGTCCCAAATGCTCCACCTCCACTCCAACACCCTGCTAATGCACCTGAGAAAGCAGTGAAAGATAGCCCAAGTTCTTGGGCCTCTGCCATTCACATGGGAAACCTGGATGGAATTCAAGGCTCCTAGCTTTGGCCTGTCTCAACAGATGGAAGATCTCTCTTTCCCCCACTCTTTCTCTGTAACTCTGCATTTCAAATTAACAAATAAATCTTTTAAAATTTTTTAAAATGAATTAGTTTGTTCCATGAAGTAGCTAGTTGATTAGTCCTTTTCTAGTAATTACTGCTCCAGAATGGTGGTAGTCACACACCTCTGCCAGCAGGAGTTGTTCATACTAGGATTGGAGATGTGGATTCCATGAGGAGTTCTAATAAGAGAAAAACTGGAAAGATCATATCCATTTATAGGTAGTTGACCTCAGGCACTCACTTCCTCTTTGTTTTACCTGTACTCTCATTTATTTTTATTTATTTATTTATTTTGACAGGCAGAGTGGACAGTGAGAGAGAGAGACAGAGAGAAAGGTCTTCGTTTTGCCATTGGCTCACTCTCCAATGGCCACTGTGGCCTGTGTGCTGCAGCCGGCACACCACGCTGATCCGATGGCAGGAGCCAGGTGCTTCTCCTGGTCTCCCATGGGGTGCAGGGCCCAAGCACTTGGGCCATCCTCCACTGCACTCCCTGGCCACAGCAGAGAGCTGGCCTGGAAGAGGGGCAACCGGGACAGAATCTGGCGCCCCAACCGGGGCTAGAACCCAGTGTGCCAGTGCCACAAGACAGAGGATTAGCCTAGTGAGCCGCAGCGCCAGCCACCTGTACTCTGTATGTAATGAGTAGAGCTCATGATTTTGAGCATTAACTAAGTGACAGGAGTTCTCTGATTTGTACCAAATGCAGAAGAATTAATAGTCCCTCATGTGATGATAAGGGAAATGATGACCCAACAGTAGGATTGACTAATTGAGAATACCATAAGGAATAAAAGCTGAAATAAGTCCTTTCTGATACATCACTAATAAAAATATTTAGGCATATACCTGTAGTGTCTGACCATGCTTGGTTATCCATTAATTTAATTCATGAATATATTTTCAAAGAAAGACATATGAGATAAGACTAATATCACCTTTCTCCACCATCCCCTGCCCCAAATCAATCATTGTACTTCATCCAGTTCTATGCTGCCATCACTTTCTCATGCATTTATATCTATATCTACACATAAATGTGCAGTACAGCTTACATAGGGGAAGTCACATTTTACATGAATTTGAATTTGAAAGGCATTAAAAATGTTACATAAAATTTTGATAATTCAATACACCTGGCTAAAATTTTGTAAATATCATATCACATTCTTTCTTTCTTTTTTTTTTTTTTTGACAGACAGACAGTGAGAGAGAGATACAGAGAGAAAGGTCTTCCTTCTGTTGGTTCACCCCCAAAATGGCCACTATGGCTGGAGCTGTGCTGATCCGAAGACAGAAGCCAGGTGCTTCCTCCTGGTCTCCCATGTGGGTGCAGGGCCCACACTTGGGCCATCCTTCACTGCCCTCCCAGGCCACAGCAGAGAGCTGGACTGGAAGTGGAGCAACCGGGACAGAACCAGCACCCCAACTGGTACTAGAACCTGGAGTGCCGGTGCAGCAGGTGAAGGATTAGCCTAGTGAGCCATGGCATTGGCCAATATCATATTCTTAAGCAGCAGAACTGAGGTATGAATATATTTCACTTACCATGAAATTCATCCATTAAGGGTGTACATACAAGCCACCAGCTTCCAGTTATGTGTAACAATCACTACCATTACTTTTAGAATATTTTATCACCCCCAAAATACATAGGGATAGGCATTTGACCAAGTGGTTAAGATCTACCTGGTTACATCCACATTCCAGAGTGACTGGGTTCGAGTACCAGTTCCACACCTGATTTAATTCCAGCTTCCTACTAATGTGCGCCCTGTGAGTACATTGCCCAGTGAGCAATAACTTAAGTAGTTTTGACCCTTTGAGCCATGTTGGAGACCTGGATTGAGTTCTAAGCTCCCTACTCCTGATAAGTTGTGTGGTTTTTTTAAAATATTTATTTATTTATTTATTTGAAAGGCAGAATTACAGAAAGGCAGAGGCAGAGGCAGAGGGAAGTCTTCCATCCACTGGTTCACTTCCCAAATGGTTGCAATAGCTGGAACTGGGCCAATCCAAAGCCAGGAGGCAGGAACTTCTTCCAGGTCTCCCACATGGATGCAGGGACCCAAAAACTTGGGCCATCTGCTGCTGCTTTCCCAGGTACATTAGCAGGGAGCTGGATTGGAAGTGGAACAGCTGGGACTCGAACCATCACCCATATGGGACACCAGCACTGCAGGCAGTGGCTTTACTTGCTATGCAACAGTACCAGCATCTCCCTTGAAGTCTTTAATGAATTAATTAGAAAACAGTAAAAACAGAGAGAGATCTTCCCTCTTCTGGTTCACTTCCCATGGTGGGCTATATTACAACTAGGAGTCAGGAATTCCACCCACACTTCCCATATGATATAGCACTCTATCATGACATGAAAAAACCAACAGTATGTGAATTTGAAAATATTTATCTTTTGTGTTTACTAACTTATTTTAACAATTGTAGATTTTTTAAGAAACTAAGATATTAAAAAAAAACATGGTTATAATTTGAAGTCATGTCTTGCCAAAGAACAATTCTAGAAACTAAGAGCCTGGCGCTGTGGCATAGAGGGTAAAGCTACCTCCTGCAGTGCCAGCACCCCCCATATGGGTGTTGGTTCAAATCCTAGCTGCTCCACTTCTGATCCATCTCCCTGCTAATGTGCCTGGGAAAGCAGTGGAGAATGATCCAAGTGCTTTGGCCCCTGTGACTATGTGGAAAAACCAGAAGATCCTGTCTCCTGGCTTCAGAGAGGACCAGCTCTTGCCATTGCAGCCATTTGGGGAGTGAACCAGCGGATGGAAGATCCTCTCTCCCTCTGCCTCTTACTCTCTGTAACTCTACCTTTCAAGTAAATAAGTAAATCTTTAAAAACTAAAAGAAACTAAATTAAATTATACTTCTTACAAATGAAATAAGGAACCTTGCATCACACCTTTTATGCACTATTGTTCTTAGGTCAAAATTATACATTATTTTAAAGTATCTAAGAAAAACAAGTATACCTTTTGCAAGCAAAAAAAAAAAACTAATGGCTCTGAAAACATCTTTAGTTTGCTTTTACCAACAAATTTGAAACAATATAAGGTGTCACATGAGCCAAAATATATTTGGATTAATTTAATAGTTTTAATTTATGTGAGTCATCACTGATGTATGTCAAATAAAATAGAACTCTTAAGGAATTTTTACCATGTAGGTGCAACATAGAACATATGCACACACACACACATAAGAAACACATAT
The DNA here is from genome assembly GCF_964237555.1 of Oryctolagus cuniculus. Lineage (NCBI taxonomy): Eukaryota > Metazoa > Chordata > Mammalia > Lagomorpha > Leporidae > Oryctolagus > Oryctolagus cuniculus. The sequence goes on from NC_091433.1 coordinate 95,839,567, forward strand.
ATCATAAGACAGAATAATAAAGCAGTTTCTGTTCGGTGCCATGGCTCACTAGGCTAATCCTCTGCCTGTGGTGCCAGCACCCCGGTTTCTAGTCCTGGTCAGGACTCAAGATTCTGTCCTGGTTGCTCCTCTTCCAGTCCAGCTCTCTGCTGTGGCCCAGAAAGGCAGTGGAGGATGGCCCAAGTGCTTGGGCCCTGCACCTGCATGGGAGACCAGGAGGAAGCACCTGGCACCTGGCTTCAGATCTGCACAGTGCACCAGCTGTAGTGGCCATTTTGGGGGTGAACCAACAGAAGGAAGACCTTTCTCTCTCTCTCTCTCTCTCTCTCTCTCTCTCTCTCACTGTCTAACTCTGCCTGTCAAAACAAAAATTAAAAAAAGCAGTTTCTGTCAGGGCTGGTGCTGTTGCATAGTGGGCTAAGCCTCTGCCTGTGGCACCAACATCTCATATGGGAATCAGGTTTGAGTCCAGGTGTTCCACTTCTGATCCAACTCTCTGCACAAGGACTTGGATCATCTTCTGCTGCTTTCCCAGGTTGCATTATCAGGAAGGTGGATTGGGAGTGGAGCATCTGGGACCCAAACTGGTGCTCCTATAGGATGCTGACATTACAGGAGGAAGCTTAACCTGCTACACCACAACACTGGTCCCTGGGGTCCAGTTCTTCCCACCACTTTTCTTTATCCTTCCCTCTTCTGGGCAAAGGACTTGCCAGATATGAAATAGGTAAACTAGCTCCCAAGGTTTTATTACTGAATGTTATTAGATTGGTAGCCCAGATGGTACCAGGAGATTCCTCTGGGGAGCTTATCTTGGGAGAAGGCTAGGACCACCAGTAATGTTATCAGGGTAGGAGTAGTATTCTATGGTGGAAAATGCTAGGCAGGACAGAATGTGTGCTTCTGAGGCTGCTAAGGGCTGCTGCAGTGCTTTCCCTTCTGTGGTGCCTTGTGTTCCTTAGGTCCCTCTTACATGCATAGGCTAATTTTTAATTTCCTACCTAACACATTGGAGCTGAATTAAGTGTGTCATAGAGAAAAAATAGTTGACAGTTTTGGAAGTATTAGAGGAGAAAGTTTTCAATTGGTAATGTGGAAAAAGATCTGAATACATATGCATTTATTGCCAGACTGATTGCTATGGATTGATCATGTTTTGTCCACTCTGACAGTCATTGGGAGATTGAATCCCAATAATGAGTTATTAGGAAATAGAACTAGATGACATCTTATAATGTTATGGACTAGGTGTAGGGCCTAAATTAACTTTCCAGGTTCTTGCTTTTACTTAGAGAAGAATACTAAATACAGGCCCAAACACAGCATGCAATGTGATAAACTATTTACAAAGTGAGAAACATACACACACCCAAAAGGGCTTAATTAGGAAGAATGGGGCTAAAGAAAGGGAGTTATCATAGCCTGCTCTGCTCCTCCTGAGTCTAGGAGGATGACAGAGAGCTTCTGTTCTTCCTAACTTTTTATACTCTTAGAAAAATGGAAGTGTTGGGGCCCATGCTGTGGTGTAGTGGGTAAAGCTGCTGCCTGCAGTTGAAATTGGAGAAGACCCCTAAAATCTACACTAAAAATGTGGCCCTTAAAGTTCTAGGGTGTCACATGTGCTACCAGAAATTGGGGTGCCATACGATTTCACCATGGGCTTATTACTAAATCCCCAATATTAATAAGCCCTAGAGGCTTCTTGCCTATTATTTAAAGAAGAATTCTAAATATCGGCACAGATAAACGAGGCAGCATGGTACATTTTAAGCTTTTATTTAGTGAGAAAAATGCATAGGAGAGTTGAGAGCTTTATTTAAGAGAGAGGTAAATAGGGGTTCATACCGAGCACCAGGAACCAGCCACATGGAAGAGCATCTAGGCCAGGAAGCCTGGAGCATATGGCCTGAAGGCCATGTGCCCTGGTGGTGCAGGGCTACAGCCAACCCCCTCCTGGCAAGAGTCCAGGGAAGAAGAGAGGGCCAGGCCACACCATGTACCATATTTTAACCCACTTCCAAAAGCGAGTGGTTAATTAACCTGATTGGCCGGTGGGCACCCAAGTGTGGCCAGGTAGGGGAATGAGGCCACACAGGGCCATGGTGAAGGCATCAGTTAGGGGCATGTGGTCACACAGGGGTGTGGTGAAGGCGTGGTCTTCCAGTTCACAAATCTAATCAATTTTAGCCTGTATGTCTGCCTACTTCACAGTGCTGGCATCCTATATGGGTGCCAGTTCATAGCCCAGCTGCTCCACTTCTGATCCAGCTCTCTGCCATGGCCTGGGAAAGCAGTAGAAGATGGCCCAAGCCCTTGGGTCCCTGCATCTGCATGGGAGACCTGGAAGAAGCTCTCAGCTCCTGGCTTCAGATCGGCACAGCTCTGGCCATTGCAGCCAACTGGGGCATGAACCATCGGATAGAAGACCTCTCTCTCTCTCTCTCTCTCTCTCTCTCTCTCTCTCTCTCTCTTTCTCTCCTTCTCTCTCTGTATAACTTTGGCTTTCAAATAAATAAATGAAACTTTTAAAAAAGAAAGAAAAATGGAAATGTTTACATGGTACAACCCCCATTTCCTGGGTAAGAGGAGGTACTTTCTGGGGAGGGGATCCCTGATTGACAGGAAGATGAATATGAAAACATAAAGTGAACTAGGTGTGACTTCCAGCTCATAAACTTAAAATTACCTATCTAATCTTCATCAATAAGAGGTGATTAGGATAAGTCTTTTCATGTGATTAATGAGTTATTGCCAGAGGTCTACTATAGAAATTACTTTGGGGGACTGGCTTTGTGGTATAATGGGTTAAATTGCAACCTGCAATGCCAGCAAGCCATATGGGTGCCAGTTCAAGTACTGACCATTCCAATTCTGATCTAGCTCCTTGCTATGTGAGAGTGGCAGGGATGTCCCAAGTGCTTGCCTCCCTGCACCCATGTGGAGATGGGGATGGCATTCCAGACTCAGCATTGGCCTCATCCAGATCTGGTCATTTTGACCACTTGGGGCATGAACCAGTGGATAGAGGATCGCTCTTTGTGTCTCTCTGTGTGTGTATCTCTTAACTCTTCCTCTCAAGTAAATAAATATATCTTTATTTAAATATTTTATTTATTTATTTGAGAGGCAGAGTTACAGATAGAGAGAGGGAGAAACAGGGAGAAAGGTCTTCCATTCACTGGTTCACTCCCCATATGGCCACAATGACCAGAGCTGCAGCAATCTAATGCCAGGATCTTCTTCCAAGGTCTGCCATGCGGATGCAGGGGACTAAGCACTTGGGCCATCTTCTACTGCTTTCCCAAGCTATAGCAGAGAGGTGGATGGGAAGAGGAGCAGCTGGGACATGATCCAGCATCCATATAGGATTCTAGCACCACAGGCAGAGGCTTTGCTCCTTACTCTTCAGTGCCAGCCCAGCAAATATATTTTTAAAAAGTCACTTTGGATTGGCCTCTCCTACATTCCTTTTTTTGGGCCACATAGCCTCTGTACCACATCTAAGCCTCTGTCAAAAAGAACACTGCAACCATAGACTGCTCCCAACCTTGGATTTGAGCCAAATAAAGCTACTTTTTTATAACTTACACAATAACTCTATAGTATTGTGTTATTAGCAACAGAAAACAGCATCAGATACTGAGGAAGGTCTATGCTAAGAGTATTGGGTTGTGGGCTTGATGACATCTTTCCCAACTAAGAGTAATCAGGTCACCCCTGGAGAGAAAGGAGGGAGAGAGGACCCTATATGTCACAGCTTCTCTTCCATACATGATGAAGTCTGTATTCTCCCTGAGAATTCGCTCATCCTCACAACACAATTTGGCAAGATTGGCTCTAGGACTGAGCCAAGGAAACTAAATGCAGGGATGAGAGAGCATACTCATAATCCCAGCTGCCAGCCCAGCTCACATCCTGAAAGCTTGAGGGGGTTGTTTCCACACACTCTCCATTTTTCAGCTTCTGAGGTGTTTGGGCATCCTTCTGATGGCTCCTGTGGTGAGGAGAATTCACAGAGCAGCAAAGGCTGAGCCACCAAGGGCCTCCTCTCTTGGGAACAGACTAGAGAAGCTGTGTTTGGCAACACCAAGATCAAAGATCCCATATAGTACTGCAGTGTTGTCTCAGCATACCTGATTGGACAGTTTGTTCAGCTGGTGATTATGCATGACATCAGAAAAGATTCAACCAATCAGAATTGCCCTAGCATAGGGGTAGTCCTTTGGGCAGTTTCTGTTGGGGGACATTCAGCTCAAGTCTAAAGCCACCTCATCTTCCTGGGGGCTGGCTCTCTTGACAGCAGCCTGTACTGTCATGTCCCTGATGATTCCACCTGAGATCCCTCAATCCCCACCATGTCTGTGATCCTGCTGGGATCTTGTGACCTAGAACTTAGCCTCACAGTCACAATTTACTAACATTTACTGAGTCTTGAGCCTTTCAGTTTCATCATATTCTTGGCATACTTCTCTTGTATGTCACTTCAGTATTTTTTATTGTTTTGAAGAATATTTAAAGATACTGAAAAGACTCATTTGCTTCTAGTCTGTATCTTTTTCCTTTAAAATAGATTTCTACTTATTTCTTAGTGATATATAGTAACCCCATTGATGGTATAAGTTGATCTTGTACCCAGGATTCTTGCTTAGTTCTCCTATCAGTTTGTTTTAGGATTATCTCTGTATAGATAGTTTTGTTACTTAAAAATTTATCTTTGGGGCCAGCCACTGTGGCGCAGGCATCGCATATGGGCACCAGTTCGACCCGGCTGCTCCACTTCTGATCCAGCTCTCTGCTATGGCCTGGGAAAGCAGTAGAGGATGGCAAGTCCTTGGGCCCCTGCACCCACATGGGAGACCTGGGAGAAGCTCCTGGCTCCTGGCTTCGGATTGGCAGAGTGCTGGTCATTGCAGCCAATTGGGGAGTGAACCATTGGATGAAAGACCTCTCTCTCTCTCTCTCTCCTTCTCCTCTGTGTAATTCTGCCTTTCAAATAAAAATAAATAAATCTTAAAAATGTATCTTTATACTGTGTTTAAATTTTATTGTTTCATTTCCCTGATTACACTTTTAGTACAATATTGAAAAGAAAGACCCATCTCACATGGGTCTGCTGCCATAGGAAAGAGCTTTATTTCTTTTTTAAAAAAAGATTCATTTATTTATTTGAAAGGCAGAGTTACAGAGAGGCAGAGACATAAGAGAGAAGTCTTCTATCTTCTGGTTCACTCTGTAAATGACCACAACAGCGAGAGCTAGGCCGATCTGAAGCCAGGAGCCAGGAGCTTCTTCTAGGTCTCCCACTCAGGTGCAGGGACCCAAGTGCTTGGGCCATCTTCTGCTTTCCCAGGCCATAGCAGACAGCTGGATCAGAAGTGGAGCAGCCAGGACTCAAACCTGGCACCCATATGGGATGCCGGCACTGCAGGTGGTGGCATTACCTGCTATATACCACAGTGCTGGCCCTTGAGAAAAGAGCTTTCAATGTTCCATGTTAATTTTCCTGTTTTTGGGCCAGCGCTGCGGCTCACTAGGCTAATCCTCCACCTAGCGGCACCGGCACACCGGGTTCTAGTCCCGGTCGGGGCGCCGGATTCTGTCCTGGTTGCCCCTCTTCCAGGCCAGCCCTCTGCTGTGGCCAGGGAGTGCAGTGGAGGATGGCCCAGGTGCTTGGGCCCTGCACCCCATGGGAGACCAGGAAAAGCACCTGGCTCCTGCCATCGGATCAGCACGGTGCGCCGGCCGCAGCGCGCCGGCCACGGCGGCCATTGGAGGGTGAACCAACGGCAAAGGAAGACCTTTCTCTCTGTCTCTCTCTCTCACTGTCCACTCTGCCTGTCAAAAAAAAATAAAAAAATAAAAATAAAATAAAAATAAAAAATAAAAAAATAAAAATTTTCCTGTTTTTGTTCATTATAGACAATCTTAACTATAATAGGGACATTCCTATATTTTACTGCTCTGTTAACAGTTGCTTTTTTATGGTCAGATGCTCAGCTTAATTAATGCTTTTAAGCATTTAGTTTAAATAATTGTGATTTTTCTTTTTGTATTTTTTAGTGGTTTATTTGAAAGAGTGACAGAGAGAGTGAAATGGAGAGGAGGGGAGGGAGAGAGAGAGAGAGAGTTATCAAGCTTCATCAACTAGTTCACTCCTCAAATGGCCATAGCAACCAGAGCTGGGCTGAGTTGAAACCAGGAGCCAGGAACTTCATCTGGATCTCCTGTACAAGTGGCAGAGATCCAAGTACTTGGTTCATCTTCCACTGCTTCCCCAGGTGCATTAGCAGGGAGCTAGGTCAAGTATAGATCCAGGATTCAAATCAACACTCTGATTTGGCATCACAATTCATAGCTTAACCCACTGTGCCACAATGCCAGCCATTGGTTCTGGTCCTTTTTCTGTTTTAGGCAGTAGCCTGATTGACAAGATTTCTTTTCAAATAACTATAACGCTTGATATCTTGGGAGTATAGCTATCTTGCCAATGTGGGAAATCTAGTAATGTTTACAAATGAGTAAACTCACAGTGTCCCGGAGCTCAGGACACACCTGGCTGTCCGGCGCACATTTGCTGAGGGCCTCAGGCCATGGCCGGAAGGAGATGGAATAACTGCGGGGTGCCAAGGCAGGACTGGCCAGATTTAAGGCCACCCCTGCTGCAGCCCCAGTGGCACAGTGGCACGCCACGAAGGAGGCCATCTCTGCCCAGCGAATGTGTTAACTCCACGAGGAGCCGGTGAGGGGCACAAGGCGGTTTCCGAGGGAGCGGCGGGAGACTTGACCGACACCCACTCACTCACCTCACAAGATATATGGAGAAACGCTGGAATGAGAGTTCATTGCGGGTACAGGTGGAAAACAACTCCAGGGGAGCAGCTGAACGTCTGTGGCTGCGGCAGCTGGGAGGCAGAGGCCTCTCTCCACACGCGGGTGCTGGGTGCCCACGCTCCTCACACTCGGTTCTCGGGGCGCACTGGGTGGCAGATGAGGGCACAGGCCCAGCAGGTGCTCTGTGGCGGCGCCCCCGGGTTCTGCCCAGGCTTGCAGCAAGATGCAGACCATGGCATTGGGAGCACCAGAGCTGGGGCCAGGTCGGGGAGGCCAGCACTGGAGACCAGGACGCTTCCAGAGAACTCTGGCCGACCTGGTATGCTGGCGATGTGACTCGGCGCAGCCCGGACAAGTGGTTAAGCGGCCACAGGGAGAGATCTGTTCTAGAACGTTGATGACACAGAAGTTCATTTCCATCGCTGCCGTGTGGCACAGGGTCGGGGAGGCCTCTGCTTCCTGCTCCTGGGCGCTGCCTTCAGCACAGGCCGAGGTGATCCTGTGCCGTGTCCAGGGACGAGACATCGCCCACTGGGTGTCGGGTGTGGGGCCACCGTTGGCATCCAGGCTTCTGGCTGTGTGATTTGCTGCATGCCTCCTTCCCGGTGAAGCCCCCAGCTGGAAGGGGGCCACCTTGGCCCACCCGGGGCCTGGGAAGCACCTGTGGACACCAGGTGGGGGCTCACCTGTGCAGGCCATTCTCACAGCCCACTGGACATGTGCGAGCCGTGGTGGCCTGAGGCCTCTACTCAGGGTCGTCCCAGCCTCAGGCTGACTCGCGCCAGTGGGGACTTCGTTGAGTTTGCATACAACCCGACAAACTGAACTTTTTGGTCAGTCTCCTGTTCCTGTCCAGCCCTGAATTCCTGTAATTTCAGAATGAGGTCAATGTCATCCACATTCAGAGGTCACTTTCCAGAAGTCTCAGGCCAGAACTCCCAGGGATGGCCGGGAGCATCCCCTTAGAGTGAGGAGGGTGGGGGAAGCGAGGAACCTGAGACGGGGGGACCTCAGCCGTGGGTAGGCAGAGCTGGCCACAGACCGTGCCGTGTGCAGTAGGGGCAGCAGTGACGTGTGCAGCTGATGGTGCCGTGTGCAGCAGGGGCAGCAGGTGGGGCCATGTGCAGCTGCCTCTGCCACCTTCTCAAGAGCTCTATCTCCCCAGCCCAAAGCTGTGTGCCCACCTGTCACTGACTCCTAGGCCCCACCCCAGGCAGCTCTGCTCTGCTTCCTGTCTCTCTGGGGTCCTCCTGTGAGTGAGGGCTACAGGCATCCTTTGGCATCCACTAATGTCACACAGCACCCAGGCCCGAGCACAGAACTCCTCTGCTCCTCTGTCCATCTGTCCATCCATTGGGGGATAGCTGCCTTGCTCTGCAGGGTGGGGGCTGGGTCTTGGGGAGACCTGGGCTTAGCTCTGGGGCAGGCACTCTGCTTGGCCCTCATCTACTGAGACATGGCCCTCGCTGGTCCAGATCTGAGTGATGGTGATGTCTTGAGCAGAGTCCAGCTGCTCTCTGGGTTCCTGGGTGAGAATCCCTGAGGTCAGAACGCACCAGCATTTCCTCACCGACCACAGGTTGCCACTGTCCCCTGGTGCTGCGTGTTTTTTTTACTTAACTAACTTACCTGAAAGACAGCTCTACCTGCTGGTTTACTCCCTGAATGCCAAGCCATGTGGGTGCCAGGGAGCCAGGTCCTTGAGCCATCTCCCCGGTGGCTGTCAGTAGGAGGCTGTAACTGGGAGTGGAGCTGGGACTCAAACCCAGGCTCTCTGGAGTGGGCTGTGGGCCCCGCACCCCCAGGCCAAACAACCACCTTGATGTTGTCTTTGGACTGCGAAAAATTTCCATCAATGTGATTCTCACGGAGCACACACAGGGCACAACCAGGGAACCTGACAGACACTGAGGGCCAAGTTTGGTAGTATACACACACACACACACAAGCACACGTACACGTGTGCACACATGCACGCACTGCACACACATGCACTCACATGCAAGCACACATACACACAAAACACAATACACACACGCCCACACACAAGCACACATGTGCATACATGGGCACATGTATATCAACATGCACACACATACATGCACACACAGCACATGCAAAATACATGCATGTACACACACGTGTGCACAGTTCTGTCAGGTCTGGGGCTGGACATACATGGACGACAGAGCTCCTGCATCTTGGCTAAGCTCACTGGGAGCCCCAGGGGGGCGGCTCCAGGGGCAGCAGCCAGTCTGTGATGGATTGGTCACTCAGCTGCAAGGCGGCCTGGTCCTGCCTGGCTCCACAGGTGCTGCCCGCCCATGCTGGGGCTCCTGGGCAGTCGCGGACTGGGAGGGCCACCCGGCTGGCACTGCACAGCCCCTACGTGGCCCCTCCAGAAGGGAACCTGCCCTGACTGGTGCTGCCTCCCCAGGGGCCTTCATGATCCCATTCCTCATCCTGCTGGTCCTCAAGGGCATCCCCCTGCTGTACCTGGAGTTTGCCATCGGGCAGAGGCTGCACAAGAGGCCTGTGGGCGTGTGGAGCGCTGTGCACCCAGCCCTCAAGGGTGTGGGTAGGCCCCTCCCTGGGCACCTGGGAAGTGTGGGCAGTATCGGCATAGAGTGGAGGGGCACAGCCTGCCTGCCCAGAGTAAGAGCCCAGCAGGGGGCGCTGGCCACCTGCTCAGGCGGCCTCCATCTACTCCCACACCCTGCCAGCCCCGGGGGTCACTCATTGACCAGCTCTGTGACCAGGGCACTGGCTCCCTCAGACTTCCAGCCAGGGCAGGGGGCAGGGTCCACTGATGAGAGCTCCTGGGGCAGGAGGCCCCTGCCCTGAAGCCCACGATCCAGGCCTCCCCTGGCTGCCTCTCCTGGTCCCTTCATGCTTGGTTCTGTTAGAGGCAAGCACCTACAGGAGCCCCTGCCCCACCACGTGCGGAATCTCCCCTGAAGCCCCCTCGCCCCCATGCCTGCATCACCGCCATGCTAGCGTCCTTCACGGTCGGGCTGTACAACAACACCATCATGGCCTGGATCTTCTGGTACTTCTTCAACTCCTTCCAGGACCAGCTGCCCTGGAGCCAGTGCCCGCTGGACCAGAACCTCACTGGTGAGCTGCACCTGGGGCCGAAGCCAGGGTCCTGGAGGGGCTGGGGGCAGGGAGCCCCGAGACTCCGCTCCACCCAGGGCAGCCAAGGGAGAGGGAGGCCGTCAGGAGCTAGGGAGCATGCAGCCCCGGGTGCGTGCACGTGTGCTGCTCCCGCCAACACGCGTCACGGCTGCGCCCTGGCAGGCTACACGGATGAGTGCGCGCGCAGCTCCTCTGGACTAATTCTGGTACCGCGAGACGCTCAACATATCTACGTCCATCAACGACACGGGCTCGGTGCAGTGTTGGATCCTGCTGTGCCTCACGTGTGCCTGGAGCGTGCTCTACGCGTGCACCATCCGCGGAATCGAGACAACGGGCAAGGTGCGGGGAGGGCGCCGCGCGGCTGCGGGGCTGCAGGGATGCGGTGCAGGGCGCGCCCTCGCCGGCCGCCCTGAGCCCGCCTCCCTGCCCCGCTGCAGGCCATGTACATGACTTCTACGCTGCCCTACCTCGTGCTCACCATCTTCCTGATCCGCAGCCCGAGGCTGAAGGGCGCAGGCGCCGGCATCGCCTTCCTCTTCATGCCCAACGTGAGTGCCGCCCGCCGCTGCCCACTGCCCGCTGACGCCGCGCTCTCGCTCTGCGCAGGTCACCGAGCTGGCCAACTGGTCACCTGGCTGGACGCGGGCGGGCAGGTGTTCTACTCCTTCTCGCTGGCCCTCGGCGTCCTCGTCTCCTTCTCCAGCTGCAACTCCATGCAGTGAGTCGGAGGTGCAGGGGTCCTGGGGCGCCGGGAGCGGGCCACGCCTCGGTTTCTCCATCAGACCTGGAAACCCGGCCGCCCTCGCGAGAGCGTGCATGGCAGCCCTTGGTGGGGGCGTGCTGGGGGAGGTATGAGGAGTGTGACCCTGCTGACCCTGTGGCACCTGGCTTCCCGGGTGCTGACCCTTACAGAGGCTCCATCTGGCTGGCAGGACAGGTGGCTCCCACGACTCCACCACCTCTTTCCAGTTCCAGACATTCTCCCTACCCCACCCGCCCAAGCCCCACCCCGTGACCCACTCTCCCTGTCCCACCAGCTCTACAGGGCCTAGCGGCTGCTCCGCAGGTGCCTGGGGCTCCGTGGCTCTTGGGAACGATCCCACCTCCAGGTGCGTGCCTGGGAGTGGAACTGTGGGTCCAGCCGGGTCTCCATGGCCGACGGCATCATGTGTGTCGGCTGCACCAATGCCCGGCAGGTCCAGGGGCACCTGAGGCCCAGCTGGGACTTGAACCCAGGGCTCTCCTGCTCCAGAACCAGGGGCGACAGCTGCTCCAGGGGCCCCAGAGCCAGTAGGCTGTGGTGGGGGAGGCATGAAGGGCAAGGGCCAAGGGTCCCTGCTCTGGGCTCCCACGCTGGGCACAGCCCTCTGGCCCTCTGAGTCCTCAGTGCCCGCACCTGCTTGGAGGGGCACAGGTGGACTCCCGCCCAGCCCATTTCCCAGCAGGCCCTGGGCCCTCAGTCCTGGGCCTGGCAGTGGTGCCTTTGCCAACCTCTGCCTGTGGGGTGTGAGATGGTGGTCATCTCCATCAATGGCTACACATCTGTGTAAGCGGCCACAGTGATCTACTCCATCATCGGCTTCTGCGCCACCAAGCGCTATGACGACTGCTTCAGCATGTGAGTGGTCCCACCCCTGCCACGCCCTGCACCCAGTGCCATCCTGGCTCTGCTCCAAGGAACCTCCTGACCCTCATCAATGCCTTCGACCTGCCGGAGGGCAATGTGACCCAGGAGAACTTCGCGGAGATGCAGCTCTGGTGGAATGCCATGGACCCCGTGGCCTAGCCCAGCTCACGTTCCAGAGCTGCGGCATGAACTCCGTCTTCTCGGAGGCAGGTCCCAGGCACCCTGGCAAGCGGGAGGCAGAAGCGCCCCTGCCGGCCCCTCAGGTTGCTCCCTGGGGCTGCCATCCACTTCCCCTTGGTCGCCACGATGCTGGCTGTGGCACATCCTGCTGCTGCTCGGCTCCCCACACACTGCCTCCTCTCTGTTCAGGAGCCCCCAGGTTGTGGGGGTGTCATTACTTCTGGTCCGGCTCCCACAGCGTCAAGCTTGGTGACGGGACGTGGCGTCACCTGTTGTCAGCTGTGTGTCACCTCCTGGGCCCCAGGTGGCTGCTGGCATTCCCCATCGCAGCCCAGGTGCCCTCAGCTGCTCCTGGCTCTGCCAGGGCCGGGCGCACCTGGTGAAGGGGCCCGGGCCCCGTGTACCCTCACCTCCCAGCCCGCAGCTCCGCTTTACCCATGTATCTGGAGCCAACAAGAGGCCTAGGATCAGCCTCATTCTCGCTTGGTGTGGTTTGGTCAGTGGGCCGTGTGCTGACAGGGTGACCAGTGTGGCCGTCAGGGACCGACAGGCCCTGAGTGACTGGGTGCCATCATGCAGGGCATGGAGGACACAGGCCTGGCCTTCATTGTCGTCACAGAGGCCATCACCAAGATGCCAGTGTTGCCACTGTGGTCTGTGTTGTTCTTCCTCATGCTCTTCTGCCTGAGCCTGTCGTCCATGTTCGGGAACATGGAGGGCATGGCTGTGCCACTGCAGGACCTCAAGCTCATCCACGCCAAATGCCCTAAGGAGCTGCTCACAGGTGCATGTGCCGCGGGGGGCCCGGCTGTGTCCCCTTCCCGCCAGGCCACAGGTTGGGACCCGCTCGGCTCTATTTCCCTGCAGGCCTCATCTGCCTGGGGACCTACCTCCTGGCCCTCATCTTCACACTGAACTCTAGCCAGTACTGGCTCTCCCTACTGGACAGATATGCGGGCTCCATCCCCATGCTCATCATTGCATTCTGCTAGGTGTTCGGGATCCTCTACATGTATGGCATTGACAGGTACGAGGGAGGAGGCAGCAGGGAGCTGGGCCAGGGCCAGCCTCAGGGGGCACAGAGCAGACAGCAGTGCAGCAGCCTTGAGTCCCGGGAGGGGGCTCTGCAGGGCCCGCCAGGGGCAGTCCATGCCCCTCTGGCTTCCAGATTCTCCTACACCTAGCTGTGCAGAGCGAGCACTGACAGCAGCATTGGGAGACCGCCCAGAACTTGGGGTATATGAGCATGGAGGCCAGAGAAAGAGCAGGCCCTCTGCCACATGGCTGAGCAAGAGCCTTGTTCTGGGTCCCCCACAGCAGCCTGGGTGCAGGTGCAGCAGAGGAACAATGGGTGGGTGGGCAGTGGGGCTGGGGTCCTCAGCCCGGGGTACCTATGTTGTAGTGGGGGGCTGTTCCTCCCTGGAGTCCAGGCCTTTCCAGAGCGGGGGCTTTCAGCCCCCACTTGGCCAGACATCTGGGCACTCACCTTGCTGGGTGGGGTGGCCACCAGAGAGCAGCCTGAGAAGCTATCAAGGCAAGCTGCTTCTGAGACCAGGTGTGCAGGCACAGGTGTACAGGTACAGGTGTGCAGGCCAGATGTGCGAAGGCCAGGCATGTGCAGGCCAGGTGTGCAGGTACAGGCATGCAGAGGTACAGGTGTGCAGGCACAGGTGTGTGCAGGCCAGGTGTGGGTAGGCCAGGCATGCAGAGGCCAGGTGTACAGGTACAGGTGTGCAGAGTCACAAGTGTGTGCAGGCATAGGTGTGCAGAGGTCAGGTGTACAGGTACAGGCGTGCAGAAGTACAGGCGTGCAGGCACAGGTGTGTGGATGCCAGGTGTGCAGAGGCCAGGTGTGCAGGCACAGATGTGTACAGGCACAGGTGTGTGCAGGCCAGGTGTGAAGAGGCCAGTTGCACAGGTACAGGTGTGCAGGCACAGGTGTGCACAAGCCAAGTGTGCAGAGGCCTGGTATACAGGTACAGGTGTGCAGGCACAGGTATGTGGAGGCACAGGTGTGTGCAGGCCAGGTGTGTGTAGGCCAGGTGCACAGGTACAGGTGTGCAGGCACAGGTGTGTGGAGGTCAGGAGTGTAGAGGCCAGTTGTACAGGCACAGGTGTGTGGAGGCCAGGTGTGTGGAGGCCAGGTGTGTGCAGGCCAGGTGCACAGGTACAGGTGTGCAGGAACAGGTGTGTGCAGGCCAGGAGTGTAGAGGCCAGTTGTACAGGCACAGGCATGCAGAGGTACAGGTGTTCAGGCACAGGCATGCGTAGGTACAGCTGTGCAGGCACAGGTGTGTGCAGGCCAGGTATGTGTAGGCCAGGTGTACAGGTACAGGCATGCAGAGGCACAGGTGTGCAAGCACAGGTGTGTGGAGGCCAGGTGTGCAGGTACAGGCATGCAGGCACAGGTGTGTGCAGGCCAGGAGTGCAGAGGCCAGGTGTACAGGCACAGGCATGCGGAGGTACAGGTGTGCAGACACAGGTGTGTGGAGGCCAGGTGTGCAGAGGTACAGGTGTTCAGGCACAGGTGTGCACAGGCACAGGTGTGCAGAAGCCAAGTGTGCAGAGGCCTGGTGTACAGTTACAGGTGTGGAGGCACAGGTGTGCAGAGGCCAGGTGTGTGCAGATATAGGTATGCACAGGTATGTGCAGGCCAAGTGTGCAGAGGCTGCGTGTGCAGGTACAGGTGTGCAGCTGAGGGGCAGGCCAAGGTACACAGGGTTGGCCATGCTCTGGTAATATCATGCAGTGTGGGTTTGGCCATGCGCCTGGCCCCACAGCTGTGCAGCTGTGCTTGGCACTGTACATGTCTACACGTCCATCTGTGAAAGGCCCGGAGTACAGGGTAAGGCAGCATCTCACCCAGGTCAGCTGACACCATCCCAGCCTCTGTCTCCAAGTTCAACAAGGACATTGAGTTCATGATTGAGCACAAACCCAACATCTTCTGGCAGCTCATGTGGTGGGTTGTCAGCCCCCAGATCATGCTGGTCATCTTCCTCTTCTACTTCACGGTCGAAGTCAGCAAGGAGCTGACCTACAGTGTCTGGGACCCCAGCTACATGAGTGCCTGGGGCCGCCCATGCCGGGAGGGTCTCAGGTTGGGGTGGAGGCCCTGTGTGTGCTCAGGGGAGGGTCACAGGTCAGGGTGGAGGCCATGCATGTGCTCAGGGGAGGGTCGCAGGTCAGGGTGGAGGCCCTGTGTGTGCTCAGGGGAGGGTCACAGGTCAGGGTGGAGGCCCTGCATGCTCACCTCTGGCCTGGTTCTCCCCCAGGAGGAGTTCCTCAAATCCTGGCAGGTCAGGTACCTGCCCTGGGTGTACATGGTGGTGGTCGTCGTGGCTGGCATGCCCAGCTTCATCATCCCCTGCTTCGCCATCTGCAAGCTCATCAGGGGCCACTGCCAGCAGCCAGGGGACCAGCAGGGCCTGGTCAGCACGCAGTCCATGGCTTCCGTGAATGGGGACCTCAAGTACTGAGGGGCCCAGCTCCAGGCTGTGTGTGTGTGTGAGTGCACGCATGCACACATTTATGTGTGTGTGAGCATTTCATACGTGTGTGCACTAGCTTGAATGTGTAGACACGTATGTTGTACATGTGTATATTCATTCATGTGTATGTGATGTTTCTCCATACGCATGCATGTCTACGCACACGTGTGTGTACATGTGAGTTATGTCAGCATTGTATGCATACCTGGATATGTATGTATTGTGTGCATGTATGCCTGTGTGCATACATGTGCATGTTTTATGGGTGTGTGCATATGCATGTGTATGTGTGTACGTGCATCTGTACATATGTAGCTATATATTTTGTGCACATGTGGACATGTGCATTGTGCTTACACGTATACGCACACTGCTTGTATGCACGTGCATGTGTGTGCATATCCAGGTGCACACGTGTTCACACACATATGTGCAATATGTGCATCTTTGTTTACATGTTCATGGCACACACATGTACCATGTGGGCCCAGTCTCCTTGTCATGAACATTGTACAGCATGCCACACAGCCCTGAGTATGTCCCCCAAAGTCAAGAGCTGAGGGGTGGGGAGGCTGCACCTGCTGCCCCCAGGTTGCCATGGATGGCCGTGGAGCCTGGAGTGTGGGCTGCTGACTCGGCCCCTGCAGCCATTCTCATTTCCCAGCCCTCACCCTGTGTCCTCCCCCTAGCTACAGACACTTGACCTAGAGACCCCGAGGTCAGGGTTTGGGCCCTTTTACCAGAAGCCCATTGAGCCTGTGGTGACATGGCCACACACCCCCCCATGCCCTGGCCCCACCACCCCTGGCTTAATGAATACTCACCATTTAATCATTGCTTCTGCCTGCCATGGACAGACGCTCTGAGTGCAGCTCAGTGTGGCCCAGCCAGAGGAAGACATCAGCTGTTTTCTTATGGGGCTATTAACTGAATTGTTAGCCAGATGTTGGGAGAGAGGGTTACAGGGTAACTTGGCCCTGGCCCCTGCCACCAAGGATGCTGTATGTCTCCTGGCCCCCCTGGAGCCCAGGGCTGTGTCAGGGTGGATGGCCCTGGGACTTGGCACCAACCTCAGCCCACGCAAGCTGTGCCTGTGGCATCTGCTTCCACAAATGGCCACCTCCACGTTCCGCAGAAAAGCCTGAGTGCTTCCCTTCAAGCGGACTTTATAGAATTCTCACAAGTTGGGCTGGGATGCTGGGGGGTCCCCTTCCTCCCAGAGACCCCGGCCACAAACTCCAGTCCTGCAGTTCCAGCTACCCGGCACACTGCAAACACAGAGCAGGGTGGAGCTTGGACATGTTCTGACCACTCAGCACTCACCCCTCCACTGCCCTGCAGTGCCCCTGGCACGGCACGGCCAGGTGTGCCATCCAGGAGGCTGGCGGTTGTGTGACACCTCCAGAGCACAGTGCTGCTGCTTGGCATCCTTGTCAATGTGACAGACAGGCAGGTTCATGGACATCAAGTGTCCCCATCTAAATAAACCACTGCATCCACTGTCCTCGAGTGTGCATCCAGACGGGCGAGTGTGTCCCCCAGGGACAGTGTGGCTGGCGGTCAGCTCCACTCCCCTGTGGGCTGCAATCAGGATGCTGTCCACAAAGCCACATGCTGTGGCCGGGACCTGCTGGGCATTGGGCAGGACTGTCTGCCTCTCAAAGGCCCTGCTGTGCTCAGTGGGGGTCACCCCAGGGACTCCTGTAGCTCTGGGGAGGGTGTGGGCTCCATTCTGAGGCCCCCAGGCTGGGCTAGGGAGCAGGTGCAGCCCCTGGTACAGGCCACATAGGACTGGCCAGGAAGCCATGGTCAGACTCCCAAGGTGTCAGGAGACAGGTGTGGCCTGAGGACTAAGCCCCCTCCTACGCTGCCCCAGAAGCAGGGAAGCCACAGCCACCACAGCCACATGTGGCCAGGCAACAGCCTTTATCTGCTAACCCCATTGGGAACTGCATGGCATGGGGAGGTCAGGGGCTGCCAGGGTCCTGGATGGAGAGGGGGGGTCCCTGGTGATGGATGTTCTGGGTCTTGAGGTGTCCACATCCTCGACTCAGCTTCACAGGATGTGGCCACCTTGGCAAACTGAGGGTGGGGGAGAGAAGCAGGGACCTCTGACCCTGTCACCAATGAGCATGAGTCTGCATTACCTCAACATCAAAACACTTGTTACAGATAAATAACTAAAAGCCAACTCACCGTGCCCCTGAGCATCCCCAACAGGAGCACACAGCTGTCGCGGGGACAGCTCTCTCTGTGATGGTACCAGCCTGCAGCTGACATTGGACACACTCATGGGAAAGGCTCCAGGGATGCAGGCATAGCCAGGCCCCAGGTTACCAATTAACAGGGCTCCACCGGCTTTCCTTTAAATAAACCAGAGGATGTGACGGAGGGGATGCTTGGGCTCTAAGCCAGCAGAGGGTGCAGGTGCGGTGTGGTCTAGATGCTCCCAGAGACACTGGACCACTATGGCCCAGGACCTTGGCCCAGATCCAGCCTTGGATGCATGGGAGGACGAGAGTCCCCAGTGGGACAATAAGCTCCAGTACATGCTCAGTTGCGTGGGGTTTGCTGTGGGGCTGGGGAACATCTGGAGGTGCCAGAACCACAGTGGAGGTGAGCCTGCCAGCCACATCTGGGTACCCAAGGGACTGGCCTTCCCCACCCCTGACCTCTGGGCAGCATCACTGTCCCAAAAAGCCAGACATGTAGGGCCCCAAGAAGAGCCCAGCCTTGGCATCTGAGCCCTGGGGACTTCAGGGGCCTGCACATGGGGTCCCAGGCCAGCATGCAGCTTCATTCTCAGCAGCGCTGCCCCTCAGTGTGGAGCCAGTCTCCAGGGGGCAATCACCCTGGTGTCCATGTTCGTGGGGGCTGGTGTCTCCCAAGGCTCCTTGCGGGGTGACAGGAGCCCCGGGCTCACTAGCAGTCACAGCACATGGATGCACCCGTGTGGCCCACACGTGTGCACCAGCCAGGGGCTGCTGCCCTCAGGGCTGTCATTGCCCAAGTGCCCCCATGTGACGGGCAGGCCTGGGACGCCCAACTCTCTCCAGTGAGGAACCTGGGGAGACTCCCCAGGGGCCAGGGCCTCGGGGACGCAGAGGTCAGGGGAGGGGGCTTCTCATCAGGGATGCAGGTGAGGGAGGAGTGGCCGCCCCAATGTGCTGCTATGGCACTTGTTTCCAGATGCGGCAAGCATGGCCAAACATGCCGGAACATTCTGTCTTCTTACTCCCCGTTCCTCCCCGGGCTGCGCTTACGGGTGGTCTCACCCCAGCCACTCAGTGCCCATCGCCCATCACTCATAATTTTGTAAAGAGCGCCCCCACATCTTGCACAGCCGCACTCACCCTCCTCGCTCCTGGGCAGTTCCAGGGTCTTCTGAGCTTGTGGCCCTTCCTCATCCTCACGCCAGCTCCTGTTCCAGGTGTCTGCTTGCCCGCTCCACCTGTCTACACTGGCTGTGCCCACTCTACCTGTCTACACTGGCTACACACACTCCTCCTGTCCACACTGGCCACATACACACTGTCCACACTGGCTGCACACACTCTGCCTATCCACCCTGGCTGCACACTCTGCCTGTCCACACTGGCCACATACACACTGTCCACACTGGCTGTGCACACTCCACCTGTCCACATTGGCTGTGCCCACTCTGCCTGTCCACACTGGCCATGCCCACACTGCCTGTCCACACTGTACACACTGTCAACACTGGCCGCACACACTCTGCCTGTCCACACTGGCTGCACATACTCCACCTGTACACACTGGCCATGCCCACTCTGCCTGTCCACACTGGCCACTTACACACTTTCCACACTAGCTGGGCACACTCCTGTCTACACTGGCCACACACACTCTGCCTATCCACACTGGCCACACAGACAGCCTCTGAGTCTGCCCCACAGTTCTGCCCGGCTGGTTTATTCTCCCATGAGGCTGAGCATGCAGCCAGCAGCAACGCCAACCACACCCAGCCAGAACCTGGGCTGGCCGCTGGCAGCATGCCAGGTGCTCCAATGGGGAGCAGAGGGTGACCACCCCTGACCCCTGTGTCCTGACAGGGGCCTTTTTCATCCCCTACTTCATTGCCCTGGTCTTTGAGGGGATCCCACTCTTCCACATTGAGCTCGCCATCGGCCAGCACCTGCACAAGGGCAGCATTGGGGTGTGGACAGCCATCTCCCCCTACCTGGGCAGTGTAGGCAGGCCACCCCCTTCTCGGCTCCCCAGGAGGACCTGCTCTGCACGTGGGTGGCACCGCTCCTCCCCTGCTGTGTGACACTTTGTCCTCGCTGTCTGCAGGGCTGGGCTGCCTCACGATGTCCTTCCTGGTCAGCCTGTACTACAACACCATCCTCACCTGGGTGCTGTGGTACTTCCTCAACTCCTTCCAGCACCCATTGCCCTGGAGCCACTGCCTGCTGGAAGGCAACAGGATGGGTGAGGGCGTGGCCAGTGTGGACAGGTGACCTCTCCTCTTCACTGGTCCCCGCTGGACCCAGGGACCACCCAGATCCCCATCCGCTCACACACCAAGCCCTGGGCCTCCCTTCCCCATCTCAGCCTCAGAGGGAGGTGAGAGAGCATGGCTGGGCTGGAGGGTGGGGGCCGCTTCAGTGCAGGGTCAGCCATGATGGTGCCCATGCCCCTGCTGGCTTTCGAGGCAGAGCATGCACTGGGCCCAGGCCCTGGAGCTGGCCCGTGACGGGACTGCTGGCTGCAGGGTTCGTGGCAGAGTGCCAGGGCAGCAGTGCCGTGAGCTACTTCTGGTACCGGCAGATGCTGGACATCACTGCTGACATCAGCAACAGTGGCACTGTCCAGTGGCAGCTGCTCATCTGCTTGGTCATCTGCTGGGCTGTGGTGTATCTGTGCATCATCAGAGGCATTGAGACCACTGGGAAGGTGAGAGCAGCTTCCTCCGGCTCCAAGGCCCCCTCCCCATGCTGCCAGTGTTGGCTCGGCATGGGGGAGCAGGCACACTCGGGGCCCCATGGGCAGCTTCTCATCCTGGTGACAGTCTCTGCCCTGAACCGCACTCTGCCAAGGCAGCCATGCCGGCTCTCTTCTAGCGGCCACTGTGACTTCTCTCTGCCCCTCCATCTCGGTGGACAGTGCCTCTCATAGCCACTGCTCCACTGGGTCTGGCCTGAGGAGCCCCCACTCAGAGCCAGCACCTCCCTGGCGGCTCAGGTTTGCCTCTGCCTCCTGACCGTTCCCCGTCTGGTCCTCCTCCTCTGCTCTTTATGCCTCCACTCCGCCTCCTGTGTGGCGGAGGCACTGTCAGGCTTCTGACTCTCGCTGGATCCCAGAGCAGCACCAGGGAGGAGGGCGCACGTAGCTCATGGTCTGGAGGTTCGGGCTCCAAGATGGGCAGCGCCTTCGGTTCAGGCAGCTGGGCGGCTGCAGGGTGGTGAGGGACCACCCAGGGAGAAGAGACACAGGGGCCTCACAGCTCTCAGAACCCATGCTCCCACTGGAACCACCCCTCGAGGCCCTGCCATGACCTCCCCGGACCCTGCCAAGCCACCAATGGGTGGGGTCTGCACCCAAATCCCCCGGCCAAGGTCATGCACCCACTGGCTGGTACCGGATCTCAGGGCCTGTCACGGGCCGTCTTCAGGTGACACGTGTGCCCCACGTGTAGTGGCCTGCATGCACTATCCTCCAGGAACACCCCCCTTTTCCCTTCCACTCCTCTCCAAGCCTTGGCCATGTTCTTACACTTACTTAAAACATGTGATAGAGAGCAGACACTGGTTTCTCTCACAGGCGACTGGCTTCTCAGGGCCTTCCCTTAGGGCCGCTGGGGCACACGGGTCGGGGGTGTTGAACACTCATTGCATGGTCAGGGCTCCTCACACCCCCTGCCCCAGGGCAGCCCACACAATCCAGCAGCCACCAGCCTGAGCCTTTTCCCACGAGGCTCTGAGGACAGAGCCAGTGACCAGACCCTGTGGCTCTTACAGATCATCCTGTTAGGAATGCGCTGGGGAGGCCCTGTGGCTTTGGTCTGTGTGGGGATGTGGGGCCGGCCCTGGCCAACCGCTGACTGGGAGCCACCAGGACAGGGGAAAGAGGGGGCTGGGCTGAGAGCCTGAGGTGTGCACAGGAGGACCCAAGGCAGGACGAGGAGCAGCCTGGGGTGGGGGAGGGGGCCTGCCTGTCCCGAGTGCCGGTGCCCACCTTAGCAGACCCATGGGTCCTGTGTAACCATACACCTTCAGAGCTTGACCCAAAGCACCATGCCTGTGTGGTCACCTTGGGCCACATGAGTGGTCACAATGGGGCAAGGCCCCTCCCCCACTCCTGCAGGGCCACTGTGCATCTGACCTGGCATCTCCTCCAGGCCATCTACTTCACGGCCCTATTCCCTTACTTGGTGCTGACCATCTTCCTCATCAGAGGCCTGATGCTGTCTGGTGTCACACACAGGCTCCGCTACCTTTTCACCCCCAACATAAGTGGAGGGGGACAGGGGGCACAGTGGGCAAGGGAGGCGGGCCTCCAGGTCTCGGCAGGGTTGGGGCAAGGATTTTGGTCTGGGGTGTGTGGACCGGTGCACCTGCAGGAAGTCCAGGTGCTGACAAGGTAGGAGTGTGGGGGAGGGGCCGGCAGGAATCAGCTGTCACCTGGGGCAGAAACGTCCAGCAGGTGTGGCACACAGGACCAAGGGGCTTCTACTCAGAGCCTGCAGCACTTCTAGACCATTCCATTGGTCCAGGATCCCAAGGGGGTTTCCAGGGCTGCTGACCACCACCAGGAGTCGGCTGCACACCTGGGCGTGAGGCTGTCTCCCCAGACACCCAGCAGTGGGCAAATGGGGCAATGGGTGCAAATACCCCTGCCCAGGGGCCTCACACAGTTAAAGCCACTCATGGGAGAGGACAGGGAGCGTGCCCGGGTCGGAGTCAGCTCAGATCTGGTTCTAGGCCCCACCACCGAGTGCCAGCCACACTCTGCCATGGGCCTGACGAAGCCACAGCTTGGTGGCTGCATCGCAGAACAGGGGAGCCGTGTCAGCTACCATGCCAAGCAAGCTCCCTCCTGGCACAAAGTCCTGAACGGTTCTTGGAATCTGTACAGGTCACACCTGGTTATGGTGTGACCCAAAAGGGCCAGGGAATGTTCTAGAACAGCATCTTCTGTGTTCATGTTTCAGAGGCAGATTCTCCAGAACCTGTGGGTGTGGCTGGATGCAAGCCACCCAGATCTTCTCCCAGTCCCTGGCCTTCAGTGGACACATCGCCTTTGCCAGCTACAATCCATCCAGGTGGGTAGCTGCCCCAGCTTGCTTGGCACCCTGGCGATGCAGTGCCAGCCAGCCAGGGCTGAGCTGGGGATGGTGCTGTGGGACCTGCTGGCCTGGGGTAGGCTCCACCTGGTTTGTCCGTTCCAGGAGCTGCTGTGTGTGCCCAGCCTGACTGTGGCCTGGGGCAGCTCTGAGCCTTTCCACAAATGGTCAAGGAGTAGAGTGAGGCAGTGGGGAGGGGCCCAGGCTCAGTGGGTGGGGGCCCTCCAGAGGCCCTGAGTGCTCCCGTGTGCAGGAACAACTGTGAGGACACCATGGTCATCTCCCTGGTGAATAGCATGACCTCCCTGTATGCCTCTGTTGCCATCTTCTCCGTCATGGGCTTCCAGGCCACCACAGACCATGGACAGTGCCTGGGCAGGTGAGGCCGGGCCACGCCATGGGCAGGGGCGGGGCAGGCATGCCAGTGCTCCGAGGACTCTCACTGGAAAAAGAGTCTCAGCAGATGAAACTTGGGTGTGGATGGAGCTGAGGTTGCCCTGGGGAATGTGGGCCCCAAGTAGGGGACAGCCACAGGGGGCAGGAGGGGTGCCCTCTGGAGCCTCTGGGGGGCTGCCACCTGACCCCATGTGCCCAGGGCCTCTAGGATCACACACACTATGCATGCCTCCACTCTGAGATATGCACAGTGCACAGCCCTAAGGCAGCCCCAGGAAGCCGATGCTGCCTGAGCAACCCTGAGGCCCTCCACCCGACCATCCAGACACGTCTCATTCAGGGAGTTGGGTGGGCTGCAGCCTCTGGCACAGGGAGCTCTGCCCCTGCAGAGTACGCATCCCTGGAGGGGGCTTCAGGCACCCAGTGGGTGGGGCAGGGGTCCTGCGGAACCCGTCGGCACCCAGAATGGCCCCCACATGCAGAGTCAATGGGTGGCGCCTGTGCCAATCCCACACCGTTCAGAGGGAGGAGGCAGAGGACAGGCCAGCCATGGCCAGTGCGGTAGGAGCCGGTGCCCCAGGAACACTGTGTGAGCATGTGTGTGCTTCACATGTGTGTGTGTGTGCCTCATGTGCACCTGTGTGCCTCACATGTGTGTGCACCTCACATGTGCTTCACTGTGTGCGCCTCACCTCAGCACCACCCTCACCAGTGCAAGAGGGGCTTCTCCAGCTCCTTCACCTGGACCCCAAGGACAGGGTCCTGTCACGTCCTAGCTGGATTCCCGGAGTTTCATAAAGCATAGCAAGTGGTGGCCATGCTGCACCGTGCAAAGCTGCTTCTCTCTGTTCCAGGGCTCCCACTCCCAGGGTCTCTGCTGACTCTGGGTTAGAGGGTGCTGGGCTGGGGTTCCCACTCCCGGGGTCTCTGCCGACACTGGTGAGGGAGTGCTGGGCTGGGGCTCCCACTCTGGTGGCTGTGCCCACACTGGGGGTGCTGGGCTGGGCTGGGCGCCTGGGGCATCAGGATGAGGCTCGCACTTCCTGCCCTGGCTGCACTTGGCCCTTCTCTGCATGGCTGTGTGAGACCCTGCATCATACAAGGCACCAACATGGAGGGGATCATCACGCTGCTCCTGGACATGGGGGCCATCCCCACGGGGATCCCCAAGGAGGCCCTCACAGGTGAGTGCACAGCTCAGCCACAGGGTTGCCTGCTGCCTCCCATACAGAGCTCAGGGGCCCTGGGCTAGCCCACTCCCCGAGGACAGCCCAACAGCTCCGTGCAGGACATGGGTGGACCTACCCTGACCGTGGCCCACTGAGGCCAAGCTCTGACCCACCTCTGGCAGGTGGGGTGGGGTGGGGGAAAGGGGCAGGTGCAGGCCTCCCACCCAGACCCTGCACCTCAGGGCTGGCCTGCCTGGCCTGCCTGCTCTCAGCCACCTGCTCCATGCTGCAGTCCAGAAGTTACTGGCTGGAGATCTTCGACAGCTACGCGTCCTCCTTCAACCTCATAGTCTTCACCTTCTTCGAGGTGGTGGGGGTCATCTACGTCTACAGCCTGTGGCAGTGAGCTGAGGTCCACGGGGAACCCGGGGGGTGGGGAGGGCCCCGCAGCGCCAATGAGCCCAATGTTTGTGCAGGTTCTGTGATGACATTGTGTGGATGATGGGGCAGCAGCCAGGCCTCCACTGGCGGGCGGTGTGGCTCGTGGCCAGCCCCCTGCTCCTCCTGAGTGTCTTCCTGGCCTACCTCGTCCTGCTGGCCCAGAGGACACTGAGCTACCAGGCCTGGAACCCTCAGCACGTAGGTTCTCCCACGGGGATCAAGGGGCTGCAGTGACCTGCAGGACTGGAGCCTCTCGAGGGCCTCAGAGCAGTGTCCAGACCCTGGAGACATCGGTCCTTCCAGCCCGCACTTTCCACGTGGTGTGGGGACAGGCAGCCAGGGAAGTGACAATTCTAGTGTCTGGGAGAGGTCAGGAGGCAGATTGGCGAAGGGTCACTCCCTGCCTGGTCCACACAGGGGACCATGTAACACCTGGCCTGGGCCGCCCCTCCAAGTGAGCACCAGAACCCCTCAGGATCCGCCTGGGGGAAGTGAGAATTTTCTGCTTTATCCCGGGGTCTCAGACCACACCTCACCTGTCCACAAGTGTTGGAGGCCAGTGGGTGGGGACCACATGTGCCTGCCTTCTCTGAGGGCTTCCACCCAGAGGGAGCCTCAAGCCCCAGCTCCCTCATCCCTGATCACCCACCCAGGAAGCTG
Source organism: Oryctolagus cuniculus (assembly GCF_964237555.1). NCBI lineage: Eukaryota > Metazoa > Chordata > Mammalia > Lagomorpha > Leporidae > Oryctolagus > Oryctolagus cuniculus. The sequence goes on from NC_091433.1 coordinate 95,864,809, forward strand.
CCCTCCTGTAGTAACAGGGAGGACTGGGGCTGCCTCCATGCACAGGTGGTCGGGTCAGCCTCGCTCTGCCCAAGGCCTGGGGTCTGGAGCCAGAGGTCTGACCCCTACAGGCTGAGCTTGCTCTCTCTCTTGTGCCCCCTGCAGGAGCAGTTCCCCTCCAGGCAGGAGAAACTCTACCCTGGCTGGGTGCAAGCCATCTGCATGCTCCTGTCCCTGCTGCCTGCTCTGTGGGTCCCGGGCATCGCACTGGCCCAGCTGGTGGCCAAGTGTAGGAGGCAGCAGCAGGATGAGTGGCTGGACAGGAGCCTGAGGCTGCAAGACAGCAGGGCCCACTGAGGGGCAGGGATGGCCGTGGGTGACTTCATCACACCCTGACACCGACTCTGCAGGACCCTTGGCTCCCCACGTCTTGGGCCTGCTCTATCCAGGGTCCACTCTGCCCTCAAATGGGAGGCAGAGTCCACCCAGGGGCACACCCAGGTCCTGGCTGCCATGGGAGGCCCTCTGCGACAGTGCTGCCCACACAGCCTTAAGTTGTGGTGATGGACAAAGGGCAGGCGTGCTGATGGCAGGCCAGGCCCTGCACAGCTTCCCTGCCAGGAATCCAGCCCCAGGCTGACCCCCAAGTCCAGCCCAGGATAGGGGGCAGGAGTCATCTGCACACATGTGAGGGGGACACATGGGTGCTGGGAGCCCAGCCAGGGAGGACTCAGAGACACCGCCAGTGTCAGCACCCATGCTCGAGGGCAGAGGCTGCTGAAATCAGATTTCCTACCATGGGGCCTCTCGGCCACTCCCTCCCGGTCCCCAGCCGCCCTTCACCCATCAAGCACCCAGGCAGTCAGCCCCCACCTGCCCACCCCACCCCCACTTCCTTCTGACCACTGACCTCAGCCTCACACTGCCAGACCAGTACCCACAGAGCCCCTAGCCTTTTCCCGGTGCCCTGCAGAAACACACGGCTGGCCACACCCCCTGTGGCACCTGGCAAGGCATGTGTGTGTTATCACCCAAGGAGCATCTGTGCTGGGAGCAGCTCTCGCCACCACGGGTGTGACCAAGGCCCGGCTGCAGAGGAGCTGAGAGCTAAACACCTGCTCAGCCCCAGCGCTCCATGCACGTCTGAGTCCACAGTGGGGGAAGCTGGCACTTAGCCCTCCATCATGACACCCCCTCCCCACGCCATGCTGAGACAGGTGGCAGTGAGCATGGGGTGTCATACAGGGGAGCCCATACCACAGGGGGCATCCCAGGGCTCAGCCCCGTCTTGCTAGCTTGGACATCACTGCTGACAGCAGCTCTGAGCAGACAGCCGAGGGGACAGGAGCTCGCGGGACCCACAGGCATCTGCCCACTCTCAGCTCTGCCCTGCGGTATCCCTTTGGCCAGCCCCCCTCATATGCTGTAGAGACCTCGTGGTTCATGATCTGCCCTCTGCACAGTGGACAGTGCTGGCAGGGCCCCCACAGGGCTGGAAAATGAGGGCAATGCTGTCCCGATACTGCCATTGTGGCCTGCAAACCCTACCACTGCCCTGAACAGCTCCGGGGCTGCCCTTCCTGACCACACCTTGCCTGGCCACCCTGTGCCCAGGAGCTTGGCCTGGTGGGGCCCTCGGGGGTGGGCGGTGGTGGTGTCAGAGCCCTGGTTCAGTGGCCAAGAGGGAAGGGGTGGGGCTTGGGGACAGAGACCCAGTGAACACCCAGCCTCCAGAAAACTCAGCCATGGATGTGTGGACAGATGGACACTCATGTGAATGTGGACATGGCCCAGGGGCTGCAGAGGGCAATGGTCGACCAGCATGACACCCCCATGGGCATGAGCCCTCCATGTGATATCCCTGACTGGCAGGGGCTGGCACAGGAGCAGATGCTGCCCTCATGTGGCCACAACAGAGGAGTCCACAGAGGGCCCCTCCCTCCTGGACATCGTGTTCATGGGCAACAGCCTCCAGGGGCAGACAGGGCCACCACCACCACAAGGTCACCCAATGGGGGACTACAGTTAGCACGACCAGGAGGGGGCACTGGGGAGCAGGGCACAGCCATCTTGTTTTTGGGGGGGCACTATCCCTCACAGTCACAGCAGCCCCCACAGGTGACTGTGAGCCCGCCCCCTGGGGGTTCCGCCCCTGTCTCCCTCTCCCTGCCCTGCCCCTGTCAGGAGCTGCTCACTGCGAAGGCCAGAGCTTGGGCAGCAAAGAGGCTGATGCCGTTTCACCTGTGGGGATCCTGTGTCCACAAAGTGGCCACTCAACACTGCATCCCCTGTAGGCACTGGCTGGAGTCCTGGCTGCCCTGCTCCCGCCCAGCTCCCTAATAGCCTTGGAAGGCAGCAGAGGATGCCCAAGCACCTGGGCCCCTGCTACCCATGTGGGAGACCCAGATGGAGCTCCTGGCTCAGTGTTGACCATGGCAGCCACCAGGGGAGCAGGTGGATGGAAGCTCTCTCCCCCTCCCTGTCGCTCTCAAATGAACCAATAAATCTGTGAATTATGAAAGCTCAGCTTTTCCAAGGTTTGGCAAACTCAGTGAAGCCTGAGAACCTGAGTGACAGTACAGCAGGGCCTGGGGTTCCCCATGGGCACGGTGGCTTAGTCACCAGGATGGTCTGGGGTCCCCTGGGCATGTTGGCTTAGTCAACTGAATGGTCTGGGGTCCCTGTGGGCATGTCGGCTTAGTCACCAGGATGGTCTGGGGTCCCCTGGGCATGTTGGCTTAGTCAACTGGACGGTCTGGGGTCCCCATGGGCACGTCAGCTTAGTCACCAGGATGGTCTGGGGTCACCATGGGCACGTTGGCTTAGTCACCAGGGTGGTCTGGGGTCCCATGGGCACATCGGCTTAGTCACCTGGATGGCCTGGGGTGCCCTGGGCACGTCAGCTTAGTCACCAGGATGGTCTGGTGTCCTCGTGGGCACGTTGGCTCAGTCACCAGGATGGTCTGAGGTCTCCCTGGGCACATCAGCTTAGTCACCAGGATGGTCTGGGGTCCCCTGGGCACATTGGCTCAGTCACAGGATGGCCTGGGTTCCCCTGGGCACGTTGGCTTAGTCACCAGGAAGGTCTGGGGTCCCTGTGGGCACATCGGCTTAGTCACCTGGATGGTCTGGGGTGCCCTGGGCACATCAGCTTAGTCACCTGGATGGTCTGGGGTGCCCTGGGCATGTCGGCTTAGTCACCAGGAAGGTCTGGGGTCCCTCTGAGCACATCGGCTTAGTCACCAGGATGGTCTGGGGTCCCCTGGGCATGTCGGCTTAGTCACCAGGACATCTTTTGAATGCAGCAGCAAAGGGGCACATCCCGTGCCATAAAACCCAGCACGAGGTGCCAGGAGTCCTGTCCAAGGTCCATGTCCATGACCCCATCTGTGACATCCCGTTAGGTTCTGGAATTGCTCACAGCAGCTGAAATGTCACACAGGTGCCTGCTCTGCCAGGCTTCAGGCTGCCCAAGCCACCCCTGTGGCTGAGGCCACTCCTTCACCAAATCCCCCCCAGCACTGCCCTTCCTGCTCTCAGTAGGGTCCTCAGGTCACACCAGGCCCCCTGTATGCTGGGGCCTGCCGGGGGAAGGGGGCTCCCTACTCATCCTCATCAGGCACTAGGCAGTGCCACGCTGCCTGACAGATATGTGGCTCCAGCACGTGAACAAGACTCCCCCACAGCGGCCACGTGTCCTCCTGCCCTGGCATCTGAGGACGGGAGGGGAGTCCACACACACTGCACCAGACACTGGCTCCAGAGGACCACTGCAGGGACGGAGGCAGGGACGGGGCAAGGGGAGGCCTGGGGGGGGGGGTGCACAGTGGACACCTTGGGTCAGGAATGCTCAGCCTGGACTTTGGATGAGGGGGTGGGTAGTTTGCTGCTCCCAGGTACATGTGGGTCAGCGCCTGGGGCCTCCCCTCACTCAAGCTGGGCAGCTTAACCAAGCACACAGCACAGGGCTTCCCTTGGCAGCCCTGGATCACTCGGGGGTGATGAGCAGGCCCGGGGCAGGGCACATGCTCACAGGTCCATGGCCCATGGCCAGGTCTTCCATGAGCTGCCTCCTGGCTGTTCATGACGGGGTCTTGAGAGGACTCGGTGGTGGGCTCTGCTCCCCTGAGGACAGCAGGGAGGGGACTGACCTGAAGGAAGAAGGCCCCAAGGACAGGCCCTGCCCTGTGTCACAGATGACCCCTCCCCCGACAGCGATGTGCCCGGCTCCTCCAGCCTCAGTCCAGGATGCTCTTGAAGGCTGCGGTCAGGGCCGGGTCAGCTGCAGCCTCCAGGGCCTCCCAGTGGACGTCGCCCAGGCCCAGCACAGAGGCACCCAGCAGGCCGGGCCGCTGCGCCTGCTCGTAATTGAGCATGCTGAACAGTGTCCTGATGTGTGAGGTCCAGGACTGGGCCTGGGGCACACAGGATGCAGCCTCAGGGGGGCTGTAGAGGGCAGGCAGCCACAAGCCCACCCAGCTTCCCAGGGTCCTGGGAGAGCCCACTGCAGAGCTGGCCTTCAGCCCACTGGCCGGGCCCCTCAGGGTTCCTGTCACTGCACCTCAGGAACCCTCACCCAGCAACACATGTGACCCTCAGGGATGCTAGCCATCCATCCACCTCCAGCTGAGCAGCTGCCTGGGGCTGGGGTCCGCAGCACCCCCTGACAGAGGCCAGGTCCTTGGAGTGACTGCAGCAATGTTAACTAATGACAAAATCACCCCACCGTGGCAGAGGCACCAGCAGCCATGGGGGCAAAGCCACAGAAAGAGCCACAGGGGGCAGGGGGAGCCACTGGACGAGTCCTGCGGTCCTCAGGGGGCAGCGACAGCTGTTCTTTCCTCCCCTCCATGCGGCGCCACAGCAGGATTCCGAGGGCCCTGGCCAGTGCCCCCTGTGGGCTCCCAGGCCCAGCTGGGCACCTCCCCCAGCTCCTCGTCCACTCACAGCAGGACCCGTCTTTGAGCACACAGGCACAAGCCTGTGAGCTTTTGTGTGGGGCAAGACGGACGCCAGGTCACCTTCTCCCTGCAGAATGTTCTGGCTCCCACCACAGAGTCCGGGTTCACAATGGGCCGCAGCCCACTGGGCTTGGGGATGAAGCACAGTCTGGCCATGGGCAGGGCCAACCTGGCCTGCTGCTAGACCTCTGCATCCGACAGCTCCTGCAGCTGCACCGGCTCCAGGTGCTGCCTTCAACACACCTGGGGCTGGGGTCAGGGCCGGGGTGAGAGGGGGTCAGGGCCATGGGCAGGGCCGACCTGGCTGCTGCTGGACCTCTGCATCTGACAGCTCCTGCAGCTGCACCGGCTCCAGGTGCTGCCTGCAACACGCCCCTGGGCTGGGGTCAGGGAACTTTGGTCCCCGTGGACACAGCACACTCTGTGGGGTGGGGCGAGGGCTACAGATGCCCTCACCCACCACAGACAGCTCCCAGGAACCCCCACATGGGGGCCCGAGGCTCCCATCCCACACTTGGCATGACTCGGCGTAATCAGTCCTGATCCCTCGGTCTGACTCAGCAGAACCAGGAGCCAGCATCCCCACCACTCAGGCCCCATCCCCTGATGTCACCCCCACCAAGGTCATCCAGAGGGGACGCCTGTACCCCCAGGTGTCCCTGCAGGAGGGGTCTCTGCGACTCACGACCCAAGTCCCTCAGAAGCGCCCTGAGGGGACTGAGCCCAAGCATGAGCATACAGGGCGCGGGCCAGCACAGGGTCTCTGCAGGCCAGCACAGGGCTACCATGGGCCAGCACAGGGCCTCCCCTCCGTGGGCCAGCACAGGGCCTCGCAGCCTGTGGGGAGCCGGGACACGGATGCCCCATGCGGTACCTGATGCCCAGGCTTTGCAGCCTGCTCCAGACGCTCCTGCGGTAGAAGAGGAGCTGGTTCTTCTGGAACGTGGTCTCCATGATGTAGAAGAAGGACCTGAGCAGCCCCACCACATAGATGTCCAGCAGGCAGAACAGGAACCTAGCCAGGATCCCCTCCCTCAGTCTGTGCTCCATGGCCGGGACGTGGCCATGCCCTGGAACGAGGCAGACCCTGAATGTGCACCCTCACGAGGCAGCCACGGTGGGAGTGCAGGGCATGAGGGGCCCTGCAGTCCTGAGCTGGCTGCCCTGGCTTTGGTGAACATGTCGCTGCACGTGCACTGGCCCCTGGCATCCCATCGCACACGCGGCTCACAGGCAACGCTCGGGTTGGCACGCAGAGCAGACAACATGGAAAGGGCTCCCAGGTGCGGCGTCAAACTCACAGCCTCCAGGCAGAAGACCAGGGGCTGGCGGAACACACAGCATGGTTACACGGCTGGACCCCTGGGGGCCCTGGCATCAGACCTCGCAGGCAACTCAGGGCCCACCAATAACCGGTTCAAGAGAAACTGGGGAGGGGCTGGGGCAGGGCAGACCCTGATCATAGGGATGGCGGCTGGGTGAGCAGGGACAGTGGCCAGAGTCCAGGTCCCTGCTCAGGAGAGCCAATGGCACTGGGCCGGGTTTAATGCCCTCAGCCACCCACAGGTGGCTTACAAGGACCCAAAGGCAGAAGACGGCAAAGCCCGAGGAACGGGGACACCAGGGAGGCAGCGGTGACAGCGCCGGGGACCTGGAGGCTACTCCTGGCTCCTGGCTCCTGGCTTTGGGGACCGCTGCAGGCGTTTCAGTGGTGAGCCAGAGGATGGGCGCTATCTCACCGTCTCTCTCTGCCTCTCAAAGAAATGATGAGCAGCACACTCAGGCCAGCCTCTCCCTAAACACCGTCCAGTGGGCTGGAAGTAATGGAAAACCTCACCCGTGTGTGTGGCTGAGCTGCAGCTAAGCCAAGAACCCGGCAGAGTAAAAACCCAGGAGCAAATGGCACCGCGGTTTCACACCCAGCCGAGGATGGTGCTGTGGAGCGGTCAGCTGAGCCGGGAGGTGGCAGGGTGCAGGAGATGGCCCCCCGGGGCCGGAGGCTCGTGTAGCAGCCAAGGGTCCCACCACGTGCCTGCGCGGAGACTGAGAACTCGCCACCCCACGTTCACCCCTGCAGTCGACCATGCTGAGCGGGCAGAGCTGACCCTCGGGAGCCCGGCGCAGGAGCCGTAGGATACCACCCAGACCTCATGGTTCAACCGTCCCCCTGTGCAGGCTCTGCCACCTCAGAAGTCACCACAGAGGACCGGTGCTGTGGAGTTACAGGTTAAGGACCGCGTTGCAACGCCGGCATTCATGTGAGAGCCGAGCGCCAGTCCTGGCTGCTCCACCTCCCTGCTAATGCTCCTAGGAAAGCAGTGGAAGATGGCCCCCAGTGCTTGGGTCCCTGCACCCAGGTGGGAGGCCTGGA